>NC_090655.1:6639094-7249094 GCF_040937935.1 Hyperolius riggenbachi | reverse complement strand
GGTGTGCTATGAAGATCAATCTAGTTTGTTAGAGGATATTGCTGTGGGAACAATTTTTTTAAAGGTACAGGTAAGTATTTATGGTTAATTAAAAATATTAACATACTTTGTTGCTGTTGTGTTTTTATTTCATTTAACCCTTTGTGGTACTATGTATGTATTTTTTTCCTCTTGTTCCGACTTTGCGCCTTAACATACCCTGCAAATTTGGTATTTCTAGCCCCTACGAGGGCTTTGCTATTAACCGCTAAAATCGGCGGCTATTAACTGCAATGTTATGCGGAAAATCCGCATTACCGATATGCGGTAATTTTATGATGATCAGAAGATTCAAAATGAACAAGCCAATCAGAAAATGCAGAAATTTACACCTAAATCCACATTATTTGTAACCACTGATTCATTTTCATGAGTGCTGCGCAAGTTGAGCTGCAGAGAATAAAGCACAGGATTATTAATCCTTCCAATGGGGAAAAAAATATATACCGTATATACTCGCGTATAAGCCAAGGTACCCACTTTTCCCTCAGAAACCAGGGAGAAGTGATTGACTCATGTATAAGCCCCACTCCCCAGTACAGCCCCTCCACAGTAGCCAGATGTGCCCCCAGTATAAGTCGGCCCCCCTCCCCATAGCCAGATGTGTTCCAAGGATGATACAGCTGTGTCTCAAAACACCACTAGATGACATCATAGATACGAGACACATTGATTGCCACACAGGAAGAACGCATGATCATTGCACCGCTGACCCCTGCTTGCACGCTCTGCTCCACAAGCCAGGGGACACAGGTAGTCCTGAGCAGCGCACTCTGCACACCATGCTGCAGGGGATGGGGGACACAGCAGGGAGTCAGGGGACACAGGTAGTCCTGAGCAACGCACTCTGCACACCATGCTGCAGGGGATGGGGAACACAGCAGGGAGTCAGGGGACACAGGTAGTCTTGAGCAGCGCACTCTGCACACCATGTTGCAGGGGATGGGGGGGGCACGGACACAGCAGGGAGACAGCTAACAAGAGCAGGATCACTAGTGCGCAATCAGTAATCACTAGTGCGCTGCCAGTAACACAACCTGCTCCACCATCCGTTCTGCTCCACTGACTCGCATATAAGCCGAGGGGGTAACTTTTCAGCACATAATTTGTGCTTAAAAATTTTGCTTATACGTGAGTATATAAGGTTGTATATGTATAATATTAAGTAGCACAAGCAAGTTCCAAGCAGGAGTAGCATTATATGTACACGTTTATCTCATCATGTCTGTGTCACTTCAGGTGTGCATTAAGATTTTGTAGTTTATGTATTTTCTCTTATGTCACGGGTAGTAAAAGTGACATTGGACAGCGATTCTTCTGTATAAGCCCCTCGTGTTGTTTGGTTGAGTTTGTACTGATGTAGGACTTGTTCTTGGTGTTTGTTACATTCCACGTTTGAATCAATCATGGCCCTTTCTATAGGGGGAGACAGGTGAATAGACAAAGACGGACCATCCTCATATCGAGCCTTCGTTCTTTCATTTCTCACATGGTCACTGCAAAGAGGCGCGGGTAATTTATCACCCAGCAATTCCTTATCGACAGCTCCCCTGGAAACATGATTGACAGCAGAAATGAAGGACGCAGGAAAACAAAATTAAAAAACCAAGTGAGAGTGGAGAAGGAATGAACTTGTGGGGAAAACTGGCTCCTCCAAAACATTGTCACAGATTGGTTTATATCTGCCTGTCTTTTTGCCTGACTGTTCTGCCTGGATACTGAGTCTGACCTCATCTATCTGCTGCCTGCACCGACCTCTGCCTGGATACTGACCTCATCTATCTGCTGCCTGCACCAACCTTTGCCTGGATACTGGACTCGTCTGTCTGTTGCCTGCACTGACCTCTGTCTGGATACTGACCTCATCTGTCTGCTGCCTGCACTGACCTCTGTCTGCATTCTGACCTCATCTATTTGCTGCCTGCACTGACCTCTGCCTGGATACTGACCCCATCTATGTGTTGCCTCCACCAACCTCTGCCTGGATACTGACCTCATCTATCTGCTGCCTGCACTGACCTCTGCCTAGATACTGAACCCATCTATCTGCTGCCTGCACCGACCTCTGCCTGGATACTGACCTCATCTATCTTCTGCCTGCACTGACCTCTGTCTACATACTGACCTCATCTATCTGCTGCCTGCACTGACCTCTGCCTGCATACTGACCTCTTCTGTGTGCCTGCACTGACCTCTGCCTGGATAATGATCGCATACGTTTGCTTCCTGTGCTGACCTCTGCCTGGTTAATGACCGCGTATGTTTGCTGCCTGTGCTGACCTCTGCCTGGTTAATGACCGCGTATGTTTGCTGCCTGTGCTGACCTCTTAATTTGCTCTGATGTACACGTGTATGACAGTTTGACACTCCACTTATGCACCTGCCTGACGCACTTTCCAGCAGGGTTTAGTAATGGCAGCCATATGCAGCTATCCTGCCTATCCAGGCATAGCCATCTTCCTCCCTGTGGCGCCCCCTACAGGAAGCAGACTATATCTTCCCAGTGAAGCTGCTGCTCTTCCACGAATGTCAGCAACCCTATTCATCCATGTGCAGAAGCCCCTTATTCTCGTTTGGGCAATATGGGGCGTGTCTGGTGTTCATACAGGTTACAGACAACAATATTTTGGTCCTTTTTCAAGAAAGATGAATAATTCTTACCTAATTGCTGTTGGATCCCCCTTTGTAAGCTCGTCCTTGGTGTCTTTGTTTCTCTCCTTCTCCTATTGTGGTTATAGGATTATTTGTCTGAGCCAGATTTCTATTATAAAGCTGTATCATGGCTTGGAATGCCCTGCGGACCTTCGCATTGCTTGCGTGTGCGTCCGACCTACCGCCCTTGGATTTGCTCACCCAGCGCTCGGCCGGCATGTTCCGCAGCCTGTTACAAAGAAAATAACACCCCATTGTCCGAGAAGCTTGAAGAAAGAAAACGCGCAGTTGTTGTTTGTTTCTGTACGTAAGGAAAGCACTCTCTCTCGTGTGTACAAAGCAATGCTACAAAACGGGAACAGTGGAGTCATTTCAAATTGATTAGACTCTTTTACAACAGGCAAAGCAATTTTCCTCTGCACTTTACATCCTGCTGCGTTTCGCAGTCTTGGCGCTGGCAAAGTACGCTTTCATTTTGCAGCAACAGTCATTTGGTTCTGAATTCTTTTCTTTTAAAGGGATCCTGAGCCCCAGAATAGGAGCAGAATTACAGTAATGTGCAGGGCCTTTTGCGACACTCACATGCGTGTAGCATTCCCAGTCCATGAAAGCAGAGGCTGCAAATTGTGCGTAATTTAGTTAGCGAGCGGAGTACAAGTAAATGTCTGATGTAATCAATTTTAAGAGGGTTCACATTGTCTTCTGCAATTTTCCTCATTATCCTTCCCAATGCGGAGGCCTTCTTTCTGTTCCTGGAAGATGTAACGCTCCATCCTTTCTGATAAGTTACAATTCTGGAGGTAGCTGATGGATTATCTGAACGCTTATCCTGCATGCTTGCCCCTGGTATATGCCCCTGTGCCCCGCCCATCGCATTGGGAGCCACATGCCGCCTTAACCATTTTGCAGCCAATTTTTAGCGGTTTGCAAGTGCTCCAGGGTAATTTATTTTAGCACTTTTTTTTTTTTGTATTTCTTCTTTAGTAATTTTTCCTAGTTTCTAATTAGTACTGCTGTAACGTGTAGTTCTGGCCACTTTTCACAAAGGGGCGGTGTGAGACAATAGCCAGGGCTGTGGAGGCGGTACAAAAATCTTCTGACTCCGACTCCTCAGTTTATTAACCCTCCTGGCGGTATAAAAAATTTTGCCAGGAGGCAGCGCAGCAGTTTTTTTTTTTTTTTTCCTTACATCATGTAGCGAGCCCAGGGCTCGCTACATGATAGCCGCTGCTCAGCGGCATCACCCCGCCCGCTTCGATCGCCTTCGGCGATCTCCGATCAGGAAATCCCGTTCGAAGAACGGGATTTCCTGGAGGGCTTCCCCCGTCACCATGGCGACAGGGCGGGATGACGTCACTGACGTTGGGACGTCATTGGGAGTCCCGAACCACCCCTCAGCGCTGCCTGGCACTGATTGGCCAGGCAGCGCACGGGGTCTGGGGGGGGGGGCGCGGCACGACGGATAGCGGCGATCGAGCGCGGGGCGGCGGCGATCGGTGTGCTGACGCAGCTAGCAAAGTGCTAGCTGCGTGCAGCAAAAAAAAATTAAACAAATCGGTCCAGCAGGGCCGGAGAAAAACTCCTGCGCGGCTTACCCCGAACTACGTTCGGGGTTACCGCCAAGGAGGTTAAACCACCGACTCCAACCCCGACTCCAGGTACCCAAAATGGCTCCGACTACTCGACTCCGACTCCTTAGTCTAATACTTACCAGGGCTGTGGAGTAGGTACAAAAATCATCCGACTCAGACTCCCAACTCCTCAGTTTATGAAACCACTGACTCCAGGTACCTCTGACTCCACAGTCCTGACAGTAGCGGAAAACTTCTGTTTTCAGTTTCTATATTTTCTGCTTGGAGAGAGAGAGATCAAAGCATTCCAAGAGTGTACAGCACAATGAGTTGTGCCGACTGAGGTCAACACACCCCAAGTACAGTACTGTATATCTGAAATAAGAAGCTAGAAAGTCCTACTCAGCCAGTAGTTATTTCCCGAAGACTGTTGAGCCGTGGTTCGGAGACCAATCTTTCTGTATCATATCCAGTTATGATTGGACAATTTTACCACTACGCAGTATGAGGGCTGGCAGATTTTGAATACTATGAAGAGTTTGTGTAGGGAAGCTCTCAGACTGCACAGAGGTGGTAAAATTGGCTAGTCATTGGTCAATGGCCAATCAAAAAGTGGAAGCACCCTAAGGGCTTGCAAAGTCTAAGGAGCTGGCAATCATTTTGTATCTTGAGAGCCACAAAGGTCTAGAGAGTGGCCAATCATTTTGTATCTAAGGGCCGCCATTGCTAGGAAGCTGCAGATTATTTTGTATCGAAGAGCTGCTAAATTTTAGGGACCTGCCAGTTATTTTGTATCTAAAGGCTCGTACACACGTCCTAACAACCGGCCCAACTGTCATCTAAACTTGGTCTGTTGGAATACAGTTGGGTGTGTGTAGGGCTGGCAAACCACATGACGACCAACTGATAACAGGTTGTTTGCAAGATCCAACTGGTAGTTTAACCTGCCCAACTATCATGCAGGTTGGAACGTGTGTACAAGTCTTTAGAACAACTTTTGTTGCTTTTGAATGCGGACATGTTGTGCAGTTTGTTGTTTAGCTTGCATGCATAGTATTTGAGTGAGTTGGTTGCTTAGTTGGTTGGCGTATGTGTATGTACTCGGCATGTAAATAACTTGTTGAGCGGTTGGTCATTTTGCATTGTTGGTCGTACATTATGTTGGATGTGTGTATGAGCCTTAATGGACTTACGATGTCAAAATAGTGAAAAAAGTGAAATACCTTTTCAGATTCTTGATCTACGGAGGACGCCATCCATGCCCTCCATTCATTCTGCCTTGCCCCCGCCCCACTGTAATAGCCCCCCCGGTCGGGTCCCGACCCCTCCGAACGGGATATCATTCCCCCCTCAATATGGCCGCCAAATATTGGTGCGGCTGTGCAGTTATAGGGCCTCCTCCCGTCACATCATGAATCCATGTCGTACATCGGGCGCATCGGAAGGAGGCCCTAGAGCTGCGCAGCCGAAATCGTGTCTATGCGGACTGCACAGCCGCTGCAATATGTGACTGCCATATTGAGGGGGAAATTATAACCCAACCCGTTCAGAGGGGTCGGGACCCAAACGGGGTGGGGGGGGGGGGCTATTAAAACGGGAGCCATGGCGGAATGAATGGAGGGCGTGGATGGCGTCCTTCGTAGATCAAGGATATGAAAAAGGTATTTAACTTTTTTCACTATTATTACATCGTAAGTCCTTTAAGGGCCACCATCGCTAAGGAGTTGCCAGTTATTTTGTATCCAAGGGCTACCAAAGTCTAGGGAGCTGCCAGTTATTTTGTATCCAAGGGCTACCAAAGTCTAGGGAGCTGCCAGTTATTTTGTATCCAAGGGCTACCAAAGTCTAGGGAGCTGCCAGTTATTTTGTATCCAAGGGCTACCAAAGTCTAGGGAGCTGCCAGTTATTTTGTATCCAAGGGCTACCAAAGTCTAGGGAGCTGCCAGTTATTTTGTATCCAAGGGCTACCAAAGTCTAGGGAGCTGCCAGTTATTTTGTATCCAAGGGCTACCAAAGTCTAGGGAGTTGTCAGCAGAACTTGCCCAAGCACCAGAACTGGTCCTTCCAATCAAGCCATTGTGGAATAATGGTGCAGATGCGATGCTCAATCCACAGGGCCGGTTTAAGCAACAATGGGGCCCCAGGGCAAAATAAACCTGGGGGCCCCCCCCAACATATACCCCGGAACAAAAATCGGCATTAGGGGACCTTTTTTGCAGCTGGTATAGTCAGGGTGTGAAGTCCCAATCGGTCGGAGCTCCACATTCTGGCTATTCCAGCCTGCATGGGGGACAAGGGGTTAAAAAGTTTCAGGAGGGGGGACCCCACATAATTAAAAAAAAAAAAAAAATTCCCACACTCTAAACATAAAAAAAAAAAAATTGGGAAAATAGGAAAAAATGCCAGGGATCTTCATACAGCCATATTGAGGCTGTATAGCGATCCCTGGCCAAAGCACTGCGGCTGCGTATAGACCCCCTGGAAACCCCGTAAGGAAATGTATTGCTCTTTCTTTTGATACATGTAAAATGACACTACCGTTAGGTACTAAAAGTGACATTTACCGCATTTAAAAGTATACTTTTTTCCTTCGAAACTTTAAAATCGATTTTCTCAAAAACTATAAGGTCTTTTTGAAAAATTGTTTTTTCTTCTTATTCCTAATGATCTCCTTAACATATCCTGTAAATTTAGGGTTTCTAGCATTTAAGGTGGATTTGCTATTAACCATTAAAGTTGGCAGGTTTTTAATTGTGTATTTTTTTTTTCCTTTGAAACTTTAAAATCGATTTTCTCAAAAACTATAAGGCCGATTTGAAAATTTTTTTTTTCCCTCTTGTAGCCACTGGGGGCCCCTACAAGCTCTGGGGCCCTGGGGCAGCTGCCTCCTTTGCCTTAATGGTAGCGCCGGCCCTATCAATCCGATGCTCTTTTTGATTTCTGTTTCCCGTAATTTGCTTCACTAATGCAATTTGTAAGAATAAGAAGGAAGAAACCGCAGAGTATATTAACATACCGTGACCCAAATAGTTTCGCTCTCCACAATGGCCTATTTTCAAATCTCTCATTATTGAGCACATTCATTAAAATGATAAGTAAATATCATGTAATTTTGTAATTAGATGCTTGAATGCGGCGTCGCCATCTGTACCCGGAGCCTAAAGCGCTGGTTTGTGTTTCTTTCTTAGTCTTAAGAAGAGATAAAGGATGGTTGGTAGCGGCTGCGAATGTTGTGCCGGCATGAAGTTTACAAGTTTACTTCTCATCCTCATAACTGGCCTTCTGCGCCTCCCTGCAGCGGATATTTCCCCTGACTGGCTGCAGGATCTCACCTTCCTCATCCAAAGCTGTATCCATGTGAAAAACAAAAGCAGTCTTTTCAAAGATTAGCTTTACTCTACACACCTTAAAGAGAACCCGAGGTGTGTTTAAAGAATGTTATCTGCATACAGAGGCTGGATCTGCCTATACTGCCCAGCCTCTGTTGCTATCCCAAACCCCACTAAGGTCCCCCTGCACTCTGCAATCCCTCATAAATCACAGCCGTGCTGTGAGGCTGTGTTTACATCTGTAGTGTCAGTCTCAGCTGCTCCCCCCGCCTCCTGCATAGCTCCGGTCCCTGCCCCCGTCCCTTCCCTTCAATCAGCAGGGAGGGAAAGGATGCAGGCGGGGACTGGAGTTCTGCAGGAGGCGGGGAGAGCAGCAGACTGACACTATAGAGATAAACACAGCCAGCTCTGACAAGCTGTTTGTCAGCAGCGTGGCTGTGATTTATGAGGGATTGCAGAGTGCAGGGGGACCTTAGGGGGGTTTGGGACAGCAACAGAGGCTGGGCTGTATAGGCAGATCCAGCCTCTGTATGCATATAATATTCTTCAAACCCACCTCGGGTTCTCCTTAAAGAAAATAATGCTGTAAAAAAGAGCTTCATTTTTACAATAATTATGTATAAATTATTTAATCAGTGTTTGCCTATCTTTCCACTCCCTGATTTACATTCTGACATTTATCACATGGTGACATTTTTACTGCCAGCAGGTGATGTCAGTGGAAGGAGATGCTGCTCGCTTTTTTTGGCAGTTGGAAACAGCTGTAAACAGCTATTTCCCACAATGCAATGAGGTTCACAGACAGGAAACTGCCAGGACCATGGTCCTCATAGTTTCCTGTGGGAGGGGTTTCACCACAATTATGTATACATTATTTAATCAGAGTTTGCCTATTGTAAAATCTTTCCTCTCCCTGATTTACATTCTGACATTTACAACATTTTTACTGCTGGCAGGTGATGTCAGTGGAAGGAGATGCTGCTTGTTTTTTTTTGGCAGTTGGAAACAGCTGTAAACAACTGTTATTTCCCACAATGCAACAAGGCTCCCACAGTGTGATGTCAGAACCATGGTCCTGACATCACACTATGGGAGGGGTTTCACCACAATATCAGCCATACAGCGCCCCCTGATGGTCTGTTTGTGAAAAGGAATAGATTTCTCCTGAGAAAGGGGGTATCAGCTACTGATTGGGATGAAGTTCAATTCTTGGTTACGGTTTCCCTTTATAGCAGCAGGGACAGCCGTACTATCCCAGGGGAAAAAAACACATATATAAGTAGATACATACTTGCATAAAATATGTATTGTACTGTCCACGTTTTGATCTCAGTGAATTTTATACAGCAAATAAAGAGAATTCAGTTTCAGGCATTTTCATTCCCTCTGACTGAAGCCATTCCTGATGTCATTTCCTCCCTTGCTTTTTTTTTTTTCCTCTCAAAAACTGCACTGTCCTATCTAACTTGCTTTGTAAACATGTGAGCCCTGCATAGATCGTATTTCAGCAGCTTCTGCAGATGGGTGAGGTGTATTTCCCTTGTCAGCCTCATGTCACACTGAACCGCCCTCAGCCAATCAGTGAGGAGCAGGAAGGTGGGAGGGGTGATGAGAAGCTTCCGTCTCATCGGCAATCTACCAAATAGAGCCAGGCTGACTGAGATAAGATTTATTACAGCAGAAACATTTCTGATTAGATTGGAATGTTTGCAGTGCAGAGTCAGGTTGTAAACCGCATAACAGACACAGAGCAGTGGGTAAAGGGAATTTTATTTTTGGGCTGACAAAAAGTGGAGCTGAACTCTTGCACAGGATAGAAGAAAAATACATAGAAATGCACCCTGTACGTATTTGGAGAGTTTAGCCTAATTGCCCCTCATCTGTGACTAATCACAACTGTAATTTGATCTCTCAGTTCTGTCAGCTGACTGCCTTGGCAGAAATGCTAATTTCTAAACACATGATGTTACCAATATGTCTGCTTCCATGAAAGCAGGAAGTAGACACAATTGATATTTATTGCAGGATGTGTATCAGCTGTAACAAAGATATGTTTCTCTTTAAATGTTATTATGATGTTGCTTATCATTTAGCGCAGAGAAGAAGTTCTGAGCTCAGGTCCATTTTAAAGAGGCACTGTAGTGAAAATAACATAAACGTAATAAAATTGCATTTTTATTTATTTATTTTACAATGTTCGCTTATAAATGATAGTCAGCGTTTACCCATCGTAAAATCTTTCCTCTCCCTGATTTGCTTTTGAAATGTGTGTTTGTCTTTTTTTTTTACCAAGAATTCTCTGGACCAGAGAAGAGAGACACTTAAAGAGGAACTCCAGTGAAAATAATGTAATGAACAAAAGTGCTCCATTTTTACAATAATTATGTATAAATGATTTAGTCAGTGTTTGCCCATTGTAAAAGCTTTCCTTTCCCTGATTTACATTCTGACATTTACCACATGGTGACATTTTTACTGCTGGCAGGTGATGTCAGTGGTAGTAGCTGCTGTTGGCTCTTTTGGTAGTTGGAAACCGCTGTAAACAGCTATTTCCCACAATGCAATGAGGTTCACAGACAGGAAACTGTCAGGACCCTGATCCTGACATCACACTGTGGGAGGGGTTTCACCACAATATCAGCCATACAGAGCCCCTATGGTGATCTATCTGAGAAAAGGAAAAGATTTCTCATGGGAAAGGGGGGCATCCGCTACTGATTGGGATGAAGTTCAATTCTTGGTTACGGTTTCTCTGTAAGGACCTTAAAGAGGAACTCCAGTGAAAATAATGTAATAAAAAAAAGTGCTTCATTTTTACAATAATTATGTATAAATGATTTAGTCAGTGTTTGCCTATTGTAAAATCTTTCCTCTCCCCGATTTACATTCTGACATGTATTACATGGTGACATTGTTACTGTGGGCATGTTATGTAGCTGTTTCTAGCTGCTCTGGCTGTTACAGACAGCTTTAAACAGCCATTTCCTGTCTGTGAACATTGTTACATTGTGGCAGTTTGCCCATAGTAACGCGGTATTCAGAGCCTCTTGTGGGAGGGGTTTCAGCACAAAATCAGTCACACAGCGCCCCCGATGGTCTGTTTGTGAAAATCATTCTATTTCTCATGTAAAAGGGGGTATCGGCTACTGATTGGGATAAAGTTCAATTCTTGGTTGGAGTTTCTCTTTAAGTGGTTAAATAAAATGTATATAACCTATAAATATGAAATACATTTTTTCCTACTCCGAAAGGGGTGTTTTTATAAAGGGGGAGAAGATTTTTGTAAAGCAACTCCCAGTTCTCATGTGGGGGTCCCAGGCTTTTTTAGACATCCAATTCCCTGGGGAATACTATATTGCAGGGGGAGCAAGGGGTTAAAAGTGTTTGGGGGGGGATAGGGAACCCCATTCTGTTTGTTTTAGTTTTTTGTTTTTTAAGCTTTAAAGGGCCACTATCACAAAAAAAAGTAGGCACTTAAAATCTGACAGAAACAACAGGTTTTGGGCCACTCCATTTCCTCATGGGGGATTCTCAGCGTTTTCTTTGTTTTCAACAGCATTTCCTGAACCGCAGTTACTAAGTCTAACTGACAAAATTGTGTGCAAGTGAGTAGGGAGGCTGGCTGATATGTTACTATTTTGTCAGTTGCACTGCTGCTCAGGAAATGTTGTTTAAAACACAGAAAACCCTGAGAATCGCCCATGAGGAGATGGACTGTCCCAAAACCTGTCGCTTCTGTTTGATTTTAACTGCCTACTTTTATCGCAATAGTGGTCCTTCAATTTACTGCCAGAAGCAGAGATTATTTGGGCTATATGTTGTTTATATGTATTTGAAGTTTCTTAAAGGGAACCTGAAGTGAGTAAAAGTATTCTAAATGAACACATGACGTAGCTGCAAATGAACATTACATACTTACCTCATTGTCAGTTCCTCTCAGAAGCTCACCATTTTCTTCTAACAATGATTCCTTTCAGTTCTGACAAGATTTTGTCAGTTATACATCAGTTGCTGTCAGTTACAACTGAAAGGACAACGGATATGCAAGGTAATGTCCATCTTTCCCTATGGCTCAAATGGGCTATGTTAGTGTAACTGTGTGCTGACCAGGAAGCTGTTATGGGGTAATGGCCATTTTCAAAATGGAGGACAGAGAAATACATTGATCACAGTGGACAAACAGGACGCAGGAGAGGAGAAAGAGATTGAGGAGTAGACTACACAGGAGGTAAGTATGACCTGTGTATGTTTATTTGACTTTTCATTTTCAGTTCAGGTTTGTTTTAATTTGCTGTATATATTTTTCTCATGTGCCTAAAACTTTTTCCCGGCACGTAAGAAGCTTTACGATGTCTAAGTTGGTGTTGGAGGGGTGTTATTTCTTGTTTTCCCCAATATACAGTAGCCGAGATTACAGGGGAACATCAGGCATGAAGGTGGCGTCTGGGAGCGCTGCTGTTGGACGTAATAACTTAATAACCACCCTGACATATTCATGTGACATTTCAGGGCTGAAGGTTTGCTTTGGCAATGTTCGGTACGGAATACTTGCCCGGCATCACATAGCAGCTTCTACAAGACGAAATGACGACTTTGTTGTAATGCAGGAATGCTGAGAGATAATTGCACATTAGGAGTGCGCTGACAGCTTTCACTAAATGGATTTTGCTACAAAATTACCATCTCAGAATTTGCACAGCTTTGCGGCACCACAGATTCTGCAATACAGTTCAGGAGGTTTCATTCTTCTCTCAGTGCTGTATAATAATGAGGGTTAGATTGTGAGCTCCTCTGGGGACAGTCAGTGACATGACTATGTACTCTGTAATGTGCTGCAGAAGATGTCAGTGCTATATAAATACATAATAATAATATGGTAGGACATTAGACTATGACTATGGTAGGATTAGAGTGTGAGCTCCTCTGAGGACAGTCAGTGACATGACTATGTACTCTGTAATGTGCTGCAGAAGATGTAAGTGCTATATAAATACATAATAATAATATGATAGGACATTACACTATGACTATGGTAGGATTAGAGTGTGAGCTCCTCTGAGGACAGTCAGTGACATGACTATGTACTCTGTAAAGTGCTGCAGAAGATGTCAGTGCTATCTAAACACATAATAATATTATGGTAGGACATTAGACTATGACTATGGTAGGATTAGTGTGTGAGCCCCTCTGAGGACAGTCAGTGACATGACTATGTACTCTGTAACGTGCTGCAGAAGATGTCAGTGCTATATAAATACATAATAATAATATGGTAGGACATTAGACTATGACTATGGTAGGATTAGAGTGTGAGCTCCTCTGAGGACAGTCAGTGACATGGCTATGTACTCTGTACAGTGCTGCAGGAGATGTCAGTGCTATATAAATACATAATAATAATATGGTAGGACATTAGGCTATGACTATGGTAGGATTAGAGTGTGAGCTCCTCTGAGGACAGTCAGTGACATGACTATGTACTCTGTAATGTGCTGCAGAAGGTGTCAGTGCTATATAAATACATAATGATAATATGGTAGGACATTACACTATGACTATGGTAGGATTAGATTGTGAGCTCCTCTGAGGACAGCCAGTGACATGACTATGTATTCTTTAATGTGCTGCAGAAGATGCCAGTGCTATATAAATACATAATAATAATATGGTAGGACAGTACACTATGACTATGGTAGGATTAGATTGTGAGCTCCTCTGAGGACAGCCAGTGACATGACTATGTATTCTTTAATGTGCTGCAGAAGATGCCAGTGCTATATAAATACATAATAATAATATGGTAGGACATTACACTATGACTATGGTAGGATTAGATTGTGAGCTCCTCTGAGGACAGTCAGTGACATGACTATGTACTCTGTGATGTGCTGCAGGAGATATCGCTGCGATATTGTCAGGGTCATGCGGCAATGATCTCACCTGGTCTGGGGGTCTTTGAGCTATCCTCCGTGCAGCCTGGCCGGATTGCTGCGGGGGAATCGGAGCGCCGTGGTTTGCCGCGGGTTGCACTTCCGGGTCGGGCTCTGGGCGGAAGCATCTGTATGTGCGCATGCGTCCCTGGCGATGGTTTGGTCTCTGTTGCCAGGAGACGCGTGCGGAAGTGGGCGGAAGCGGCGTCTGGTATGTTGTACGCGTGCGCGGCGGCAAGCGTACGTGATGACGCATGCGTGGCGCCAAATCCAATCCCAGAGCCGGCCCCCCTGCAGTATAAAAGGCAGCTGCTCACAGCACTCTGCGCTGATCTGTCTGTCAGCTAGTGTGTCTGTTCGCCAGTCCTGCTGTTATATTCCTGATCCTCCTGTTGCTGACCCGGATTGTCCTGACTACTCTTGATCTCCACTCCTCTGGTTTGACCTCGGCTTGTTTCTGGACCTCCCTGTCTGCTGCCAGCCCCGACCCGGATTGTTACCCGTCTTGACCCTGTGCTGCCTGCCTCTGACCCGGATTGCCTAAACACTCTGACCCTGTGCTGCCTGCCTCTGACCCGGATTGTCTAAACACTCTGAACCTGTGCTGCCTGCCTCTGACCCGGATTGCCTAAACGTGCTGAACTTGTGCCGCCTGCCTCTGACCCGGATTGTGTAACTACTACATTCTCCTGTTATCTGCCGCTCAGAGACATTTCAAGACTCACCTCCACACCGGAGTGTCCCCTGTTCTCCTACCCACTGTTAGGGAATTCTGGAGTGCAACCTGGTGAACAATAGGCAGCTGAAAGTCCATCGTCCCTTGCGGGGCGCTCTGGTGAACACCCGTGGGCACTTAGACTCTGCACTCTAAGGGTTCTCTCACCTCAGTGGAGTGGTCAACAGAGCACCACCGTAACAGATATAAATACATACTAATATGGTAGGACATGAGACTGACTATGGTAGGATTAGATTGTGACCCCCTCTGAGGACAGTCAGTGACATGACTATGTACTCTGTAATGTGCTGCAGGAGATGTCACTGCTATATAAATACATAATAATAATATGGTAGGACATTATGCTATGACTATGGTAGGATTACAGTGTGAGCTCCTCTGAGGACAGTCAGTGACATGACTATGTACTCTGTACAGTGCTGCAGAAGATGTCAGTGCTATATAAATACATAATAATAATATGGTAGGGCATTAGACTATGACTATGGTAGGGATTAGATTGTGAGCTCCTCTGAGGACAGTCAGTGACATGACTATGTACTCTGTAATGTGCTGCAGGAGATGTCACTGCTATATAAATACATAATAATAATATGGTAGGACATTAGACTATGACTATGGTAGGATTAGATTGTGACCCCCTCTGAGGACAGTTAGTGACATGGCTATGTACTCTGTAATGTGCTGCAGGAGATGTCAGTGCTATATAAATACATAATAATAATATGGTAGGACATTAGACTATGACTATGGTAGGATTAGATTGTGAGCTCCTCTGAGGACAGTCAGTGACATGACTATGTACTCTGTAATGTGCAGCAGAGAATGTCAGTGCTATATAAAAACATAATAATATGGTAGGACATTAGACTATGACTATGGTAGGATTAGATTATCACCTCTGAGGACAGTCAGTGACATGACTATGTACTCTGTACAGTGCTGCAGAAGATGTCAGTGCTATATAAATACAGAATAATAATAATAATATGGTAGGACATTCGACTATGACTATGGTAGGATTAGATTATCACCTCTGAGGACAGTCAGTGACATGACTATGTACTCTGTTGAGTGCTGCCATTGGAAACCCTGATTTCACACCCTTTACCGTTCAGATTAACACATGCAATGGCCTCAATTCACTAAGCTTATATCCTGTCTTTAATAACGTTTCTAGAGTTATCACCATGGTAATAAGGCATGTAGTATTCAGGAAACATTTTACCTCAGGCAAACCTCAAGTTACCTCTTCTGTCTTTAAGTTTAAGGTGAGATCTCTAAAGTTAACTCTTCAATCCTTAAAATAACTCAAGAATTCTAAAGCTATAGACAGGCTGTTAATTAACTGCGTTTGAAAATAACTACAGAGGAGGTAACTTAACTACAGTGGAGGTAACTTAACTACAGTGGAGGTAACTTAACTACAGAGGAGGTAACTTAACTACAGAGGAGGTAACGTGAGGAATAAAGAGATAAGATAGCTCTCTCACTGTGTGGTGGCAATTTTTCTCTTGTCTTATTATCTCCAGCATGATCTTAGTGAATTGAGGCAATGCTGGAGATAGTGAATTGAGGCAATGCTGGAGATAAGGAAAGCGAAAACTTGCCACCACACAGTGAGAGAGTTATCTTATCTCTCCATTCTTTAAGTTACCTCCTCTGTAGTTATTTTCAGAATTCTGGAGTTATTTTAAGGATTGAAGAGTTAACTTTAGAGATCGCACCTTAACTTAAAGACAGAAGAGGTAACTTTAGGTTTGCATGAGGTAAAATGTTTCCTGAATACTACATGCCTTGCCACCATGGTGATAACTCTAGGAATGTTATTAAAGACAGGAGATAAGCTTAGTGAATTGAGGCCATTGGCCTCAATTCACTAAGATCATGCTGGAGATAAGGCAAGAGAAAACTTACCTCCACACAGTGAGAGAGTTATCTTATCTCTTCATTCCTTAAGTTACCTCCTCTGTAGTTAATTTACCTCCTCTGTAGTTATTTTCACACGCGGTTAATAAACAGCCGGTCTTTAACTCTGGAGTTATTTTAAGGATTGAAGAGTTAACTTAAAGACATAAGTTAACTGTAGGTTTGCCTGAGGTAAAATGTTTCCTGAATACTACATGCCTTATCACCATGGTAACAACTCTAGAAACGTTATTAAAGACAGGAGATAAGCTTAGTGAATTGAGGCCTTTGTCTGGTTGGAATAAATAGGCGGAAGCAACTCTATATTTAATTTCTCAAGTGTTTTCCCCCTCCTCTGGAATCTCCTGCCACAACACACCCGTCACTCTCCAACCTTTGATATCTTTAAATGTGCCCTTGATACTTGCGGTTTCCGACAAGCATGCTTGTACGCTCTACATTAGGCCATTCCCTCTTTGACCTATGGCCACGTTGCACTATTGTATACTTATCCCACCTCTTGTACCCCTGCGCTGTGCCTGCGCAGTACAATCCTGATGACGTCGACTGGACCAAGTGACCCACGCAGCGGAACGCACAAGAAGCCGACCTGGCGAGGACGACTTCTGCAGCCGAGGACACCAGGAGCCACCGGAGCTGCGGTGAGGGCACAAGGTGGCTTCCAGGGGCTGGAGGAAGCCCCAGGTAAGTGGATTTTGTTTTTTGTTTTTTTATCTGCCTAGACCTTCCCTTTAAGGGCTCTGCCCCTGACACAGGAGACCAGGGTTCGAATCTCAGCTCTTCCTGTTCAGTAAGCCAGCACCTATTCAGTAAGAGAAATTGGGCTAGACTTCCCAACACTGCTATTGCCTATAGAGCGTCCCTCTAGCTCTGATGCTTTGAGTCCGGCAGGAGAAAAGCACCATATAAATGTTCTGTGCCTTGTCTAAAACTAGAGGAAAGATTACAAGGGTTTAGAAAGTTTCCAGCCTGGTTGTACGCATGGCACTGATCTAATGTAGGTCATGAATGATAGTTGTTTGATGTTGGACCTCCCGAGTGTTCTACCTTCATCACACCAGGTCTGGGCCACCAACCCTTCATGATGGAGAAGTGACTTTTG
Source organism: Hyperolius riggenbachi (assembly GCF_040937935.1). Lineage (NCBI taxonomy): Eukaryota > Metazoa > Chordata > Amphibia > Anura > Hyperoliidae > Hyperolius > Hyperolius riggenbachi. The sequence goes on along the minus strand of NC_090655.1, from coordinate 7,231,803 downwards.
TCCCGGTGACACGAATAAAGACATTGCCGCTGTTAGAAAGCAGAGCTCTCATTTTCCGGAGAAGCCTCTCTGCTAGTTTCGCCATTAATGGCCGCCGTCTTTTGTTCATTATTGACCAAGCGCTCGGAGCTGCTGCTTTGTTTCCCCGCAGCATTTCCTGGAGATGAAAGGACTATCATTTAGGGAAGACAGAGTAAAAATGCTTGATTGAGGGCCGGCTGGCGGAGCTAGCGACAGCTTAAAAAGACTTCCAGTGCAAAATAAAGCCCTTCAGAATCTTCTAATGGCAGGTGTGTTAAATTGCGTCTCCTGCCAATTTCTCTAACTGTAGCTTTTCACAGAGGGGAGACGTGTTTATATCACCTGTTCTTCTTCTTCTCCTTCTTCTTGTCTGGCTTCTGTTTGGGCAGGTTTCTTATGACTTGCTTCACTAGTAACCGTGCCCGTACATCTCTTAACTTAGAGGGCTAACGACCATCTGATTGGATAATTATCAAATCGGATGAAAATCGGTGCTGCTAAGAGCATGCCCTATGAACGATGCAATCAATTTCATGCAGAAATAGGTCACATGTATCGATAGGACATGCTGCAAGTCGGGCCAACATGGTCAATCGGGTGCGAGGCAGTAACAGCAAGCGATATCCCGATAAGTGATGAAACACCCGGCGCTGTTCCCCCTAATGTTTGTGTGCCTCGCCCACCAATCAGTGCCTCATCCATCTTCCAGTATCTCCTCCTCCTCTATTTGCACCCTACGCCACCGTCGTATGGTGCGTGGCGCCTTTGCAACATCATGTGCGCTAAACACCAGCCGTGTGTGAAGCGCCAATGGAAAAGGAAGAGCTGAAAGACCGGCACGGCGCAGTGGCTGACACCGGACAGGTAATGTATACATTCACACATGGGGGCACATTTATACCCTGGGGGAAGCCAACAGACGTGGCCAATTCCTTTGAGATTACATGCTGAAATTGATGGGGAATCGGCCTGTGGTGTATGGGAAGCCGACAGATCTCTCCCCGATCAGATTTGAATCTGCCTATCATCACTAGATGTATGGGCACCTTAACAGTGGCTACGAGACTGGGAAGTGAGATAGTGCCAAAGAGAACAATAACAAATGGCACTACAGGCAGCAAGACCCCTACAGCACCACTATTGCAAATAATGTTAAATGCATGCAAACACATAATATACACAAATAATAATAATAATAATAAACACATACATATAGAAACGACTGTCGCTTTCAGTAGGTAGTAAATATCTGACATGTTTTGGACTAGTCCATATCTTCATAGGAGAGTCTCAAAGTTTTCTTTAACTTCAATAGCACTTACTGAATGGCAGTTTCTTAGTTTAACTGCCAAAATAATGTCCCAACAGGTAGGGAGTCTGAGCAACATCTTAGTATGCACTTTTGTAAATAATAAAGGTAATACTGAGAATCAACTATGAGGATATGGACTAATCCAAAACCTGTCAGATGTTTGCATGGATTCCTCATTTTATTGTCTCCATCCCTCTAGATTGTGAGCTCACAAGAACAGGCTCCTCCTCCTAGTGTCTCCACCCCACTACCCTCTAGATTATAAACTCACAAGGGTGAGCTCCTCCCCCTAGTGTTTCCAGTTTCTGTTGCACTTTATCAAATAAACATGTTTCAACCAACACATCCACTATGTGTGTATTTCTATTTGTGTTGCTGGATGTATTGATTGTACAGAGCTCTGAACATCTCATGTATCCTTACTATTGTCTGTTTTATACCATGTACAGCGCTACGGAAGATGTTAGTGCTATACAAATAAATACAATTATAATCCGTGGGCATTCTGTCATGTCTGACATGCATGGGTCCACTTTAAAGTGCAATAAAACTCCAACATAACATTCAATAAAAATGTGCTTTCCTAATTTTTATTACCCATACAGTTACCATATTTGCTTTTGTACATAAGTAATAGTATCTGTCTACAAATGACGACAAATTCCAAAGTACAGTTTATCTGCTCTGAAAGCTGTCATTACATTTTATTGCATAGTTGCTGTATTTACAAATTAAAGTCCATCTAGTGATCACGTCTCAGCTGCCCACTTACTAGAAGCAAAGTGCTTTCTGCACTTTACTAATGTTTACTAAATGTATCTGACAAAGGATGTAAACAAAAGATAATCCCTTTTTTCGGATGCAGCCAGAAGCTGCCTACTGAAGCAAGGAGATTTCCACTGAAGAACAAAGTGCTGTGTTTAACTGTTTGAACGCTGTTGTGCTACATTTTTGTGGTAGTAGATTTTATGCTGTAAATATTCTTTTAGAGCAAATAGGAAATGCTGAGTTTCATATCATTTTAATGATCTGTTTCCCGTAGTGTGTCCACATTGAGCATTTATCCTCTCGTAGTAAGCAGCGTCTGGTGCTAGCGGGAGATTACTGACATGATCAGATCTCTATCGCATGGCCTCGTGTGTCCGCTCAGCCAGGACCGGATTTAGCGTCAGTCCAGTTAGAATGTGGCCGTGATAGGATGTTCTATTGTAAGGCGGTTAAATTAGCATTCTAGCAGCTTGGCTTCCAGCAGAGTATTTGGCAGCCAATGTACACAGGAGTAACAGAGGTGAATACATTTGTTTTAATTAACAGCTAACAGTAAAGAGCCCTCTAATCGATGTACACAGTGGTGACATAGTGCGGTGGAGGTTCTGTCAGCACATGGTGCACAATGGGCAGCAGGAGGCAGTCACGCTGGCCGTTCCTTGGTCACGCTACAGACACAACCATCGCCTTTCACTTCACAGCTGCTTCCCTGAGTCTCTGCCAGGCAAAGGTGTGAAGAACATGTGTAGATTGGGAAAAGCACGATAAGCGGTTTCCAAGAATATTGCAAATACAGACACTTCATTCGTGGGTGTGCAGTTTGTTAAATAATCAAGAGGTGTCCCTGGGGGTGTCTGCTTTGCCACTGACTTCTAGCTGTAGGTGGTGCTGAGAGGTACATGTCACAGCTGGTTTCAGGGCCGGGCAGAGGCGAGAGAGGCTCCAGCCTCAGGGCGCAGTGTAGGAGGTGGCACAGGGCGGGGCCAGGCAGAGGCGAGAGAGGCTCTAGCCTCAGGGCGCAGTGTAGGAGGGGGTGCAGGGCGGGGCCGGGCAGAGGCGAGAGAGGCTCCAGCCTCAGGGCTCAGTGTAGGAGGGGGTGCAGGACTCACTTAGCTTGAAGAGGTGTGTGGGGGGGGGGGGGTCTTGGCACCCTAAAAAAGTACAGGAGACAAAAACAGGAGCTCAATAGTGCAGAATGTTTTGTAAACAAAAATAGCTGTTTAAAGAATGTTCTACTCACAAAGGCGGGTTGCAGAGTGAACCAAACTCCACTCAGGATGGCCCTAACGGACCAGGTTGCGGTCGCTCTTCTTGGTAAAAGCTGACAGGTGTCCAGTGTAGTCGAGACCACTTGTGGTTACAGACGCTGTTGGGGGTATGAAAGCACAAATGTGGGAAAGAGGCGGCATGGTGCAAATAAAACTATTAAAACAGATAAAATTGAGAAAAGGAGGTTGCTTAGCTCAGTAACGAGATCTTTGTGTAAACAAAGAAATTTTATTTGCACAGGCTACGCATTTTGCGGGTCTGAGCACGCTTCATCAGGCTAATAACCGTGCCAAATAGAAAAAAAACAGACTGGCATAGGGAGCCTCTGAGGCTATTTGGCACTGTTATTGGCCTGATGAAGCCGGCTCAGACCTACGAAATGCATTGCCTGCGAGTACGAGCCTTAAAGCGACCAGAAAGCACATTTAATCCGGCAAAGAGCCGATCTGTCGGTGCTGGATAACTGTGTGTATGTGTACTTTTGGCTGGAAATTATTCTCTTTTATCACATATAATTGGTGGTAAACGTAAATAACAATTAAGCACAAAGGTATTGGTATGTGGACACCTATAGAGTCTAGTATATTCAGCGAGATTCTGCAAATAACTCGTCCGTCCATGAAATTAATTTGCAACAAAAGGCTCTTTGTTCCCCAGACGCAGAACAAGGTATGTTTCTGATATTTCTTTCTTTTCTCTTTTCCTTCCCATTGTAGATATAATGGTCCGAACCTCGTGCTGAAATACATCAAAGAGAAAGGTCGCCTAGTGAATCTAGCCGTGGACGAACGCAGCTCTCCATATTATGCGCTGCGTGATCGCCAGGGCAACGCCATCGGGGTCACGGCGTGTGATATAGACGGAGATGGACGAGAGGAGATTTATTTCTTGAACACGAACAATGCCTTCTCAGGTAAGAAGAATTCTGCTTTATTGGTAACTCGTGATGAGTAATTGGGCTCTACATCCTGGAGTGAGTTTCTTTTAGCTTGTTTGCTGCGTTTTGTTTTCAGAATGTGTGGTTTTTATATTTTTTAAGGTCCGTGTAGGTTGGCTGACAGTCGTCTCCCTAGGGGTTTGTGACATGTTGCTGGGACACGTTCTGGAGGCTGGAACGCGTAACAAACAATAGAGTTGGACTGAGAGCAAATGACACCAAATACTGTTTATTTTCGTGAATGCTGACAGCTCGCCATGTCACTCTGCCGACCGTGCTACTGCGACAAGCCTCTGGGGGCTGTCACATAATAGGCGATATGTCGCTAACTTGGTATAACTTTTGTCAAAATTCACTCCTAGTCGTCTGTGAGGCCACTTTGCAAAGAAAGTGAGGTGTTTGGAAGGATAACTATTCTTTTCATTTGGTAGCAGCTTAAAATGGGACATTTACACCTTAAAGCGGATCCGAGATGAAAAACTAACTATAACAAGTAACTTGTCTAAATATCTTATCTAACGTTTAGATAGTTTACACAGAAAATCTAGCTGCAAACAGATTTAATAGAAAATGATTATTTCTTCCTGTGATACAATGACCGCAGCCATGTTGTTTGTAAACATTACACAGAGGCAGACTTATCTGCATCTTGAGCAAAAAAAAACCTAATCTCCCCTCCTCCTCCCTCCTCCCCTCTGCCTCTGAAATCTCTGGCTAGTAATACCTCCCCCTCCTCCTGCCCAGACTGAGCTCCCATGAGCCCTTGCTACTGTCTGAAAGTGCCTTGGCTCTCTGAAAACCTGTGGGCGTGGCTTGTTTAGGTTATAGGGAATTAGAGTATTAAAACAAAAACAAAAAAGTATTTGGCTTGAGGAATGCCCTATAAACAATAGGAAAAGGAACACAATTATGCAATGAGTAAAAGTTCATCTCGGATCCACTTTAAAGAGACACTAAAGCGAAAAGCAAATTATGATATAATGAATTGGTTGTCTAGTACGGATAATTACCAGAACATTAGTAGCAAAGAAAATATTCTACTATTTTTATTTTCAGTTATATAGTGTTTTTTATAACATTGCATCATTCTCTAATATTTGCAGTTTACACACTACTCCGCATTCTAAATGATTTTACAGAGCAGGCCAGTGAACTATTGAACTGTCCTCTGGAGAGAAAAAGAAAATACATTGACAGTAGAGATAACAAGCTTCAGAAGACAGAGCTCTCGGTCTGAAAGTCGTGGAGCTCAATGGCTCTTTTGCATAGATAACAACTGGAGTTTCTTAACTCTTCCTGTACTGGACTCATATCTGTGCTAATAATGTTCTATTTCGTAGCTGTACTACACATACAAATCATTATATCATTTTTTTTTTTCTTTTACTTAGAATCGGTTAGGACTGTGGAGTCATTTGAAAGCGGGTGTCTGAGTTGAAGCATTTTCCAAATAATAACCAAATAATAATGATCATTTTGTGATTTTTCACACAGTTGCTTAGTGACCTCTTTATTACCAGTTTATGATTCAGGAACGGTTCCCACTAGAGCAGATGCGTTCCATCCACTTGCAGCAATTTCACCGTTCGCTCTGCGTCCGATTCGATCACGTTTCCTGCATCGATCAAGTCCGGCTGAACACATTACTGCTTACCTGCCCTGCCGCCGCTCGGACCATCTGTATTCCGCTGGGAGGCCGGCAGGAGCACGGGGCTCTTCTGCTGGAAAACTGATCAGTTTGACACGGATCTGATCTGGATCTAGGGCACATTCCGCTCTGTTCCGCGTCTGCACGTCGATCGCGTTGGTATGTATGCGTCGGCTGCTCACCTGTGTCGCCGCCATTGCTCCTCCTGCTGCTGGTCTCACCGCTTTGTCCCTTCCACAGCCTGGAGGCCAGCAAAGACATGAGGCTCTCCAGAGGTTGCATTCGGCCAATTCTTCCTAGCAACAGGGAGAATTTTCATTGGTCCACCATAAACCAATGAGAATTCTTCCCATTGCTCTTTTGCAGCCCATTGGAGATCTCCATGCTTCTGCCGACCACCGGGCTGTGTACGGGGACTGAGCGGTAGCGATTGAGACTGGGCCAAGCAGACGCGTCAACTAGCCTTGTGAGAACAGACACTGTACGTTCTTATAGGCTTACATTGCATACATTGCATATACCAGCCTTTCTCAACCTTCTTACCCTGGAGGAACCCTGCAAATAACTTTTGGATCTCAAGGAACCCCTGCAAACAATGTTTTGATCCCGAGGAACCCCTGCATGTATGTTTGAGGAGGCGTGGTCATTAAAAGTAGGCAGTTTATTTTACTACCCCCTATTATACTGTCACTCATTATACTGGCTCCTTATCCTAGTGCTTTTTATTGTGTTCATTATTATTCTGTCCCCCAATTTAGAACTTCTTTTTTACAGTACCCCCTATTATAATGAGCTCTATTATACTTTCCCTACGACGGGGCAAAATGCCAGGGAAACCCCTGCAGAGTACTTAAAGAACCCTGGTTGAGAAAGCCTGGCATACACGGTCCAGGAAATTGTGCAGGGTTCGGACTCTGCGGATAAGCAGATCCTATTTTTAACATCCTGCACTAAGCCGAGATTTAAAAAAGTCCCCAATGGGAAAGTTTGAAGCGGCCCTAAAAGAGATATTTTGGTTTATTTTGATGTTTTCTGAGCCAGTTGTGGCAGATATAGCCTGCAGGTGTAATCTGATATAGCGAAGACATATGGCTGAAGAGTAAAATGATACAAGAAAACCTCCTATTATCCGGTATCAACAGGGATCAGCTGATGCCAAATAAGTGTAGTTTCTCGATGTTTTAAGTGTACCTGAGATGAAAAACATCTCAGGTTACCATACTTACCTGGGGTTTCCTTAAGCCCCTTTGAGGCCACTCTGTCCTTTGCCATCTCCCCAGGTGGCTCCTGTCCCCTGCGGTAGCCTGGCCGAGTCACACTTCAACGCACATGCGCAGCCTGGCCAGCGCTCCCCATCCCGCTCCCGGAATGCACATGCATGGCGAAGTGTGACTTGGCCAGCCTTTCAGACTGTCCAGCCCCCCGGAAGCACCCGAGGAGATGGCAAGGGGCAAGTGGCCTCAAGGGGGCTTAAGGAAGCCTCATATAAGAATGGTATCTGAGATGGCTTTCATCTCTGGTTCACTTTAAGAGTAGATGTTAAAAAAAAAAAATGCCTATCTAAAAAACAGTGCTACACTCCACACTGTATACTTACCATAAACTCTGTATTAATGTTGAAATATATAAACCAATATAATTTGGAAAATCGGAAATACTCTGTAGTATTGGACTTATCAGAGGATGTGGTGATCTACCCACAAAAATCTGAAATCCACGGAAATTTCAGACCAATCAGAAAAATACTCGCTGGTATCCAAGCCTTGGGATTGGTCTATAATTACCACAGTGATCTGATTTTCGCAGAACAATTCAGCATTCTCCAATTGGTCCAGTGCTTCTGAGTCGGGAGTACAATTAGAGTAACTATTCAGAGGTTTCGGAAAGTCGGAAATCTGATAACCGTCGTTATGCCACGGTATCGGTAATTGGCATTTTCAGTAATTAGCATTTCTGCATACTTGAAAATTGGCATTTCAAAACATTCCTTATGCACCAGCCTTATAGCTGGGGTAGTTAACAAGTTACATGACACGGGGTGTACTACTACCCTGCTCACCTCGGGAAATGTAAGAGGGATACTACCCTTGCATGTCCAAGATGTGGTCAGATAGGAGCGGACTTCTTTCATGTCTTGTGGCAATGTCCTCAGCTGCTGCCCTTTTGGTCGTAAGTGCAAATCTGGACACAGAAAATGTTTCCTAATCCTACCCTACCAACTGGACCTAGAAATTACTGTATTTTTGAACTAGAAGACTCACTTTTTCACCCCCAAAAGTGGGGGGAAGAAGTCACTGCATCTTATAGTCCAAATGCCGGGAGTTCCTGACTTGTGAGGGCCTGCCGATATGAACCTCCAACCCATCGCAATGTCGGGGACTCCCTGTACTGTGCCCATGCAGAGAAGGTCACAGGGGGACAAACAGGGGACACAAAGGGGCATAGAGGCAGACACATGGGGACACAGGAGGACACAAGGGGACAGAGAGTGGACACATGGAGACACGAGATCAGGGAGCAGTAGGTACAAAGGGGGCATAAACAACAAAATACCCTTCACCATGGATGCACCAAGTTTAGTATACATTTTTCCCCCTAGTTTTTGTCTTCTAAGCCTGGGTGCGTCTTATGGTCAGGAGCGTCTTATAGTCCGAAAAATACGGTATTTATTGGGCGTAATTACTGATGCAGTGAAAGTGGAGGCAAAACGCGTTTTATTTAGAAATCTAGCTTTTTACGCTATTAAGGTAATAGTGCTGAGATGGAAGCATGGTTACCACCCTACGGTACAAGACTGGGAATCCTGCATTAAACAAGAGCTACCGATTCTTAAACAGGTCAATGACTATAGAAAAATACTGAAGACATTTGATTAAAGTTTGGTCCAAATGGCTTGATCTGCGGGACATTTCTTTGGACTAACGGCTTGAAATAAATTGCTCATCTGATGTCATGTACTTTTATCTTGATACTGTTAATGGGGGACTGGACCCCACTCTGCGAAGACCCTAATTCTGTATAAGTTGTATGTTGTGCTAAATGTACGTATATTATGCATTGGCCAGTTGTTCAATGCTGTTGTAATTTTTATGATAAAACTCAAATGTTGACTTTAGGCTGGTTTCACAGTGGGACGTTAAAGTCCCACGTTACAGCAGCCAGTAACGCAGCCTAACTCACAGCACTGTAAAATCAATGTGCTGTTCACAGTGCCCACGTTACGTTACATTGTAACGCAGCACGTTTAAACAAAGTGCTGCATGCTGTAGTTATACTGGGCTAAGCCACGTTAAACTGCTTGCACATGCTCAGTAATGTTGGAGGAGGAGGTCTCCCCTCCTCGGTGGCCAGCCACATGGCTAATTAATATTCACTGCACTGCAAAGACTTGTAGTAGGACTGTAGTGTTGTCCGGATCATGAACGAATCGTTCATTTGATCCGGATCTTTTTTGTGAGTCGAATCATCCGGATCATCACAATGAAAGATTTGGTTCACAATGGATGTCTGTCTGGAAGAAACAGGAACATACAGAATGTACAGTGCAGGGAAAGTCCTGTCCTGCTAGTCATTTCACCCCCAGTCTGCTTCCCTAGTAAAATGATTCAAATGATTCGGTTTAAAGATCCGGATCTTTTAAATGATCCAATTCAAATGATCCGAATCCTTAAAAAGATCCAGACTTCCTATCACTAACCTGGAGTGGCTGCTTTGAGAGCTGCATAACGCAGCTTAATCTGGCGTCCGACTTCAACACCACCATAAGTTGCGTTAGGGGCACGTTATGCGACCATAATGTCCTGGTGTGTAAGTAGCCTTAACCAGTTCACCCCCAAGGGTTTTTATCCTAACGGACCAGAGCAATTTTCAGTTGTCAGCGCTCCTCCCTTTTATTCCCTAATAACTTTATTACTACTTATCACAAGAAAATGATCTATACCTCGTTTTTTTCGCCACCAATTAGGCTTTCTGTGGATAGTACATTTTGCTAAGAATTTTTTTATTCTAAATGCATTTTAATGAGAAAAACAGAAAAAAAATAAAAAAAATCATTATTTCTCAGTGTTCAGCCTTTATAGTTTTAAAATTAAACATTCTCCTGTGGATAAAACAAACACGTTTTATTTGCCCAGTGGTCCCGATAATTAAACCGTTTAGATTATGTCCCTACCACAATGTATGGCGACAGTATATTATTTTGAAATATAAGTGGTTATTTTTCTGTTTGTTCTGGCCATAATTACAAGCCCCTATGTAATAAATTAAAATTAATTTTCCCCCATAAAATATAGAATAAAAAAAGCTGAGTCCCTAAGGCAACTATTTTTTTTTTTTTTTAAGCTGATTTTTTTTTTTACAAGTGTTTTTTTTGGGGGGGAGGGTTGGAAGTGTAATTTTATTAATGATGTGTATATACTTGAAAATGTATGTATTTTGTAGATGTAATATACTTTTTGGCCACAAGATGGCGCTAGTGAACACTCATAGGACGTGTTCACTTTTTTTTTTTTTTTTTACACACTTTATTAAACTGTTACATTTCCTGTTTATGTGAATGGACGTAGCCGCTGTTCGCGGTCACATCCATTCACTCCAGGCACTGCGATTGGGTAGAGGACTGTTCAGTCCTCTTCCCCAATCGCCCAGCACAGGATCCCGACGGTAATGGCGGCGGTAGCGGCGGACACACGGCGGTAGCAGCGGCGGGAATGCGCGACGTATTAAAACGTCATGTTGCTGTTAATAGCGGTAAGCATGACGTTTTAATACGTTAGGATGGCGGTAAATGGTTAAAGTGTAACTGTTATTCATAAAATCAAAAATCAATTCTCTATTTTTATATGGTAAACAAATAATAAGGATGCTAACCAGGCAATCCAAAAGTTAAAAATCACTCTTAATTTTCTTCTCAATAGAATATCATTTACTAGGTCCCCTGGCTCTTATTTGGTACATATGCCGTAAAAGAAAAGTTGCAGTGCATGCTGGGATTTTTTTTTCTTCTTTACTTTTCTCCCCTTTTACCCCCCTTTTCCCCTCCGATATAACTAATGTAGCCTGATTGGCTGAAGTTCCTTTCACACTGGTTTTCCCCTCCCACACCTCTGTTCCTCTCTGATTGGCCAATATTTATTGTGCTGAGAAGCTGAGAAAGTGACTCATTTGTGAGGATGCACTTCTTACTGCAGAGCTGTGTGGGAGTGTCTGAAGACTGGAGGAGGGCGGGCAATGCATACTAAATCAGAAAGAGGTGAGGAAACAGAGTAAGGGAGGAAATGACATCAGGATTGGCTTCAGACACAGGGATTTCAAAATGGAAACTGAATTCTCTTTATTTACTATATAAAATGCACTGAAATCAAAATGTGGGCAGTGCAATACATATGTTATGCAAGTATTTATTGACTTACATATGTGTTTTTTTCTGAGATAGTATGGCTGGCAACTGCTGTTTAAAAAAAAAAGTTACATGAGCTAGTAATCAGGAGATACGTTTTGTGTATCAGCCGCATAATCCTGGAATCTGCGAGTTTGTTGTCCATTATTGCTTGTAAATGAGGTCTAATGAGTATTTCTGTACATCGCTAGACCTAGTAATTGCTGGCCTGTCTCTTTAATAAATCTCATTAGAAGATTTCACTTATTCTGCCTGATAGCGGAATCTTTAATTACCGGAGGAAGCCAGATGTTCCGGTGAGCCTTAATGCTCTGTTATCACAGGGTGTCTTGCACTTTGGAAGCAGGAAATTTGAACACCTGGGGCTAATGGACTATTTAGGCGCCATCCATAGGCGCTAATGCAAAATATTGGCTATTGGGTGCCAAAGAAGAAATTTGGGCACCTGATAAATAGTGTCTGGAAAGAAGCAAAAAGTTCCGGGCACCAGTGGATTGCAGTCACCCTTTTATTCAGTTCCTGACACCCTCCAAACATATACATCAAGTCTTAGGCCTTACAGCCGTTACAGCCTTTTCGCAGGGTAACCTGCTTCTTCAGAGGCAAGATAGCACTATCTTGCCTCTGAAGAAGCAGGTTACCTTGCGAAACGGCCGTAAGGCCTAAGATTGGATGTATATGTTTGGAGGGTCTCGGGAACTGAATAAAGGGTGACTGCAATCCACTGGTGCCCGGAACTTTTTGCTTCTTTCCAAACACTGGATAACTTGCTATCTGGAGGCACAGCTGGCAGGGTTCCCAACCTGCCAGCCTAAGCATCTGGTGCCGGTTATCCAATTCTTTTCTTACAAGCACCTGATAGCGGGCCCTTTCAACCGAAATTTTTCATTTTGAGAATTTGTGTTTTGATAAATATCTCTTTGAAATTCATTTTGAGAATAATAATATCATAAATTATCATTTTGAGCTTTATTATCTTAGAAATGTATTGCCTTTTTGTAATAACATTATATGCAGCGGAGAATGGAGGTTTTAGGGTTAGGTGTCAGGAAGGGGGTTTTAGGATTAAGAGTCAGGAAAAGGGGTTTAGGCATTAGAAAGGGGGATTAGGGTTAGGCGTCAGGAAGGGGGGGTTGGGGTTAGGCATCGGGAAGGGGGGGTATTAGGGTTAGGCATCAGAAAGGGGGTTTAGGGTTAGGCGTCAGGAAAGGGGGTTTTAGGGTTAGGCGTCAGGAAAGGGGGTTTTAGGGTTAGGCGTCAGGAAGGGGGGTTTTAGGGTTAGGCGTCAGGAAGGGGGTTTTAGGGTTAGGCATCAGAAAAAGGAGGTTTAGGGTTAGGCGTCAGGAAGGGCTTAGGTGTCAGGAAGAAGGGTCTTAGAGTTAGGCACCAGCAGGGGGGTCTTGGGGTTAGGCATCGTTAAAGACAGGGTTCTGTGTTAGAGTAGGGTTAGGCTTAGTTGTAGTAAAATATCGGTAATATTTACCAATGCTTATAACGACTGTAAATCTATTTTCATTTTCATGCTTATAGACAGTATTTTGCAATTTCATTACCGTTATTTTAACGTATTTATTATTGTATCTCAGATAAAGATGAAGAAACGATAAGAATTTTATTATAGATAAAATTTTGGCTACATACCCAGGGCTGGATTTGTACCCTTTACCGCCCAAGGCCTCTGTCAGCAGCTGCCCCTCTTCAATATAGATAGCCAGATGCCCCGCCCCCCAGTATAGATAGCCAGATGACTCTCCCCCTTCCGTATAGACAGCCTGTTCACCCTCCTCCCTCCAGCATACAAAGCCAGGTGACCCTTCCCCCTAGTTTAGCCTGCTGCCCACCCGCCCTTGATCTTGTGGTGCCATGGCCTAGGTGGCTTTGACTTAAATTCGACCCTGTATATACCCCGCACCCCTTTTTCCTGGCGCCCTTTAAGGAATACTGTAGAGGGGTCGGGGGAAAATGAGTTGAAGTTACCCGGGGCTTCTAATGGTCCCCCGCAGACATCCTGTGCCCGCGCAGCCACTCACCGATGCTCCGGCCCCGCCTCCCCCCCGCAGACATCCTGTGCCCGCGCAGCCACTCACCGATGCTCCGGCCCCGCCTCCGGCTCACTTCTGGAATTTCAGACTTTAAAGTTTGAAAACCACTGCGCCTGCGTTGCCGTGTCCTCGCTCCCGCTGATGTCACCAGGAGCATACTGAGCAGGCCCAGTAGGGTCTGTACCTGCGCAGTACACTCCTGGTGACTAGGGCTGAGCTCTCGGATTCCGAATTTCGAGTTTGCCATCGGAATTTGGCAGTTCCGAGTAAGCACTCGAAACTCGAAAATTCTGCAATTCCGAGTACCGAATTCGTGTTTACATTGAAGTCAATTGTGCTAAATTCCGTGGTGAATTGTGAAGCCCCCTTACATGCTATCATCACCAAATTTGGCATGTATATTAAGCAGATAAGTAGGAACATGGTAACAAAAAATTTTGTGAAAAGAGCTTATAATTTTTGAAATAAACGATTTTAAAGTTTCATAGGAAAAATGATTTTTAAACTGTGTAAAATGACACTGCTGCAGAGCAGGTTACTGCATTCCGAGTTCCGTATACATATTGTATACATTTCATGAAAACAGACAGCGTGGGGTCCCCCCTCCCAAGCCTCCTTAACCCCTTGTCCCCCATGCAGGCTGGGATAGCCAGAATGCGGAGCCCCAGCCACGTGGGGCTTCGCACCCTGAGCTATACCAGCCCGCATGGTCCATGGTATGGGGAGGCTCTGGAGGAGAGGGGCGGCCAACCTCCCCCTCCGCCGACATCCTGGGGGGTTCATGGTGCCATCCGGGGTTCCCCTTTAACAAGCGGACCCCGGAAGCTGCCCCCTCCCCAGGAGAAATGAGTATAGGGGTACACGGTACCCCTTACCCATTTCAGCAGAGTTAAAAAAAGAAATAAAAACACGACAACGAAAAAAGTCCTTTATTGTTCTAAATTAACCAGGGATACTTACCTTGGGATAATCTCACGCCAGTATCCTCAGGAGTGGTCCCACGCCAGTATCCTCTTAGGACATCTCATCACCCGCTCCCACACTGACGAACTCCCACCACTGAATGGTCACAGTCAGCCTCTGCATCTGTATAGCAGGGGCTGAGAACACGAAAATTTTGCCTTTAAAAAAAGAAATTTCAGCAAACAGTGATGCAATCAAAATGGCCACTGGGAAATCCCCGATCGCTGGAGGCCACACTAGAGTGGCGAAACCAGTGATTTTTCACATAGATGGTGGGTCCAGGTGACCAGAGCAGGAGGTGCCCTAATCCCCTGGACCCACCCATTCATGTGAAATAACGCGTATTCTGACACTCTGAGGTGGCCTCCGGGGAACGGGGATTCCCCAGCAGCCATTTTGTTTATGACACTGTTTGCCGAAAATTCTTGTTTTAGCAAACAATTTTCGTGTTTCTAGCTTATGCAATACAGATTGCAGAGGCTGTATACAGCCATTCATCCCCAGGAGTTCTGCAGGATCGGCATTTTACACAGTTTAAAAAACATTTTTCTTATGAAACTTTGAAATCGATTTCCTCAAAAACTATAAGCTCTTTTCACAATTTTTTTTTTTACCATGTTCCTACTCATCTGCTTAACATGCATGCCAAATTTGGTGACGATAGCATGTACGGGGGCTTTACAATTAACCGCAGAAGTTAACACTATTTAATTCAATAGAAATGCACTCGGAACACGAAAATTCGGAACACGAAACTCTGTTTTCGCATGCGGTACACGAAATTTCGACGAAATCGGAATTTAGCTGTTCCGATCAGCCCTACTGGTGACATCAGCGGGAGCGAGGACACGGCAACGCAGGCGCAGTGGTTTTCAGACTGTAAAGTCCAGAAGTGAAGGCACAGGATATCTGCGGGGGGCCATTAGAAGACCCAGGTAAGTTCAACTCATTTTCCCCCCGACCCCCCTACAGTGTTCCTTTAATTGATGTATCTCATTACGCCTCCATGTTATTATATTGTGGGCTTTGCACAAGTTCTGCCCAGCGACGGACCAGAAAACTGTTACTTTTTGTCAGAGCTGTGCTGGCACGCCATGCTGAAGGATTCATCTAACTCACATTTAATTAACCAATTAACGGTCATCCTTTTTACAGTCCTGGAACATTTACCGTTTTATAGCGGTGAAACCTGGCGGCTGTCACATTCCATACGGCGTATTTATGACGGAGGTGAGTATACTGGAGAGAATTTGGAGCCCCTCGGATGATTAATTGCTTTCTCCTCTGGCCGGCAATATTATCGCCTTTCTCTGGTAATAGGCAGAGGTGAGTGAATTATACCATCTGAAAGTCGAATTTGACAAAGCTCTGCAGATTTAAAACAGGCCGGCCAAATTTGTGAGTCTTCTGGATTTTTTTTTTTCAATTTGTTCTCACTTTAATCAATACTCCTTCAGTTATATGAGCGGGAATATTTTATTTCACAGGTGAAATATAGAAGTCACTAAAATGCATCTTATCAGGAAAATAGGTCCGTAATTTCAGATGTCATCCGCTTACTTGTCCTGATTTCTGGCCTGAGATACACAGAATATAGGAAGAATTATGACAGAAATGTGACTATTACAGGCAAAACCAGTGGGTGCTCTGGTAACACAGCAGGGGCAGCCATACTATTCCAGGAAAACTAAAAAGCGCATATATAAGTAGATGAGTATTTGTTCTACATACATAACATACATAGTGTGCTGTCCATGTTTTGATTTCTGTGAATTTTATATAGTAAATAAAGAGAAAACCATTTCAGGCATTTTCCATCTTTACTACCTCTGACTAAAGCCACTCCTGAAGTAATTTCCTCCCTTACTCTTATTTTCCCTCCTAGAAACTGCACTTCCATACCTAACTTGCTTTGTAAACACATGTGAGCACAGAATAGATCATATTTCAGCAGCTTCTGTAGAGGGATGAGGTGTATTTCCCTCTCAGCCTCATGTCACACTGACCTACCCTCAGCCAATCAGTGAGGAGGAGGGATGTGGGAGGGAAGATAACAAGCTTCCTTCTCAACGACAATAGAGCCAGGCTGACTGAGATAAGACTTATTACGACAGTATCATTGCTTATATTGGAATATTTGTAATGCAGGGACAGGTTGTAGACTGTATAATAAACACAGAGCAGTGAGTAAATGGAATTTGATTTTATGCATGACAGTCCCGCTTTTATAAGGATGGTTTTGGCACCGTACACTGTAAGGGTGGGCTGGTAGTACGATGGGCAAGGGGGCTCATGTCATAGGTATCTTCATTTATCGCTTGAGTGTTGTCACCTCACAGCTAAAGCCTGCTACACACTTCCAACTTTGATTGGCCAACCATTGGTCAATTTTACCACCATGTAGTATGAGAGCTTATCTACACAGTCTGTTCATGGTATTAAAATTCTGTTGGCCCTTCCACTACATGGAGTGGGCAAAATTAGCCAGTCATTAGCTATTAAATTGGATGTGTGTACCAGGCTCTAGGGGACTTCTGCCGCCTGAGAAAGTCGCCTCACTTGGCATCATGGATGGACCCAGTCCTGTCTTTGGGAGCCCGATTGCTTTCTGAAGACTGCCGAAGTCTCTCGCAGCAGGAGATTAAAACCAAGGTGCCTTCAAATGGGAGAATCTGTGGGGAACTGAGGACACCGGGAGGAAAACAGGAAGGCACTATAAGACCCAGAGCCTTCCCTCTCCTTATGTAAGTTATCTTTTTTTTCTCAATCCGCTTCAGCTAGTGCTAAACCGCCGCAAGTCCACGGCAAAACGAGGGGTTTCTACCCCCAAATCCCCTCTGCTAAGTCCGGGGAGCGCTTCCTGCTTGAGGCAGAGCTTATGGCTGTAGCTCTGCCTCTTCGCGCGTCAATCCCCGCCTCTCCCCACCCCTCTAAGTCTTCCTTCACAGAGAGGGGCGGGGAAAGAGGTGGAGATCCGTGCGGCGATTGACGCGAATGGAGGCAGAGCTGCAGCTCAAAGCTCTGCCTCCCCGGGCAGCAAAATCTACGACCAAGCAAGTAGTGGATTTTGCACAGGGGATTTGGGTGATATAAACCCCTTCGTTTTGCTGCGGGGCTGCAACAGTTTAGCACTAGCTATAGTACTTAACATAAATAGAAGTTAAAAAAAAGTGGATTTAGACTTCAGAGTCTCTTTAAGTGAATATATTATTTATTGGTGCTTGTGCTGATAGACCAAATCTATAGTCCTAATTAGAGATGGTCAGAAAATTCCTGCGGATGACCAATTTCCGAGCGTCCGATCGGATATTTGCGTTCTGCAGCCGTAATCAGAAAGCGGCACTTGGAAATCCAGCGGAATACCACATAACCACAACGCGGAAATTTTAGGCCAATCTGAGAACTCTGAAGCATTGGACCTATCAGACATAGCAGAATTTTTCCATACAAATCTGCTTTCTATGGTAAATTTAGACCAATCTACTGAGTTTTTCCGAGTCTTGAGATTGGTTTAACATTTCTGTGGTTTTCTCATTTCTGCTGTAAAGTTTTGCATTGTTTCACGTATTTCCGAGGCAAATTATATTACTGATTCTGTAAAAGAAAAAAAAAAACCTACCTTTATTAACAAAAATAGCAAAAATAAAAACAAGAAAACGCTTTCTGCAGAAATCTGTCAGAATGTTGCTATATCAGTAATCTGTATATGCAGAAATCGGAATTTCATCGTGACGGGTGGGAAACACTAACCCGCCCATGACCCAACCACTTACTGAACTGCAAACGTGCATTTCAGAATCATCACAAACCACCGCTGACAAATGCCGCTTCTTGCAGTGTTTGTGAGCTGGGGTTGCCCTGTCATGTATGCAGATTTATCAGAAATAAAACTATTAATAGCGATTCTTCAGGCAACACAGAATCCATGGATAGTTGGCGTCAACATGGATTGTTCCAAATGGGTAACATTGTAAATATGGCCGCACCGCGGTCTTCTTATTGGCCTCCCGGGAAGCTCTGCAGCTCTTGACCTGACCTTTCCCTTCTGAAGGATCTCTTTAACTCTTGAGCTAATTTTTCAGTTGAGCGACTCAATTGATTCATTGACAAGCGTGATGTAGTAGTGAACATGATTCCCATCTGCCTTGTCAGCAGTTTTTATCTGCCTGTAAGCACACAGCTCAGGTGTACAGAAATTCCATATAATAAGGGCATATGTGTGTGTTTTGTTTCTCCCTGTGGATTATGATAGATGAAATTGACCTCTTCCAGCCACTGTAATATCCATTTTGCCTCTCCTTGCTTTTCCTATTTGTAGCCGTTGGACCGCTATTTTTGGCGGCTAGCATGTGTCCTTCCCGGTTCCTTTTTAGCACAGGTTGGCATCAGAACTGACGGGTGACTTCAAATGGTTCTCGGCGATCTTGCCAGAAACAAATACTATTAATCAAAACTCGTGCTGCAAAAGATACGTTTTGCATAGAACACATTTTCGCCCCCCTGTCCGATTTCGCCGGAACGCTATTCATCTTTTCGTTTCAGCTGATAATGTTAAAAATAAAGTTTACACTAAATAGCTGTAACTCGACGTCATCTCAGGAGCGTGATAAATTACCGCTGTCGCCAGGATTTCTTCTCTACTCTTAACTTCGTGTTCCGAGAGATGTCTGACAGATTGCTAGGAGGAATTACCCATAAGGCAAGTGTGGGACCAACCTGTTTATAGGAGACGATTCTGTATAAATCAAAATAGACTTTGATACGCGGCTATTATCCCTCGTTTCCTTTTCATCAGGCGCCATTCTCGACAGTAAATCTTTACGGTTTCGAGCTCAGATTCCTAGACTTGGAATGCTGTCAGCATTTTCAGGTTTAAAGAGAACCAGAGATGAAGCACCTTCTTGTATTTTACCTTATAAATCAGTGGGAACATGACAGTAAACACCTAATCTGCTCTTTGTTTCATTGTTCTCTGTTTAATCTGACTGTTATCACCTCTGATAAGAATCCCCGACTGAGCACTCAGTCTGGCTTTGCTAAGGAAAGATTATATCTGAGTCTGTGTTCTGTGGTGTCTTTTCAAGCCCAAGCCTGCCCCCTTGTGGCTCTGCTATAATGACTCAGCAATAATCATTCCCAGCAAAGCCAGACTGAATGCTCAGTCCGGGATTCTTATCACAGCTGGGAACAGACACTTTTAGCAGTGAGGATGAAACAGAGAGCATGGTAGGCGTTTTCTCTAATGTTCTTACTAATATATATGGTAAAATACACAAGGGTGCTTCCTCTCTGGTTCCCTTTAAATAACCTACAGACATTAAATAAGTTTGTGGAACCTAATGGTCTCAATAGGATAAATGGAAAAAAGGCAAAAAAAAACCAGAAATTTTTTGAAAAAAAAAAAAAAAAATCTAAAATGTTTTCCTTGTCAATAGAGTGGTTTAACTTTTCACCAATACATAGATCATAAATTCTCAACAGTATTTTGGTATAGATCCCATTATG
The DNA here is from genome assembly GCF_040937935.1 of Hyperolius riggenbachi. Classification (NCBI taxonomy): domain Eukaryota; kingdom Metazoa; phylum Chordata; class Amphibia; order Anura; family Hyperoliidae; genus Hyperolius; species Hyperolius riggenbachi. The sequence goes on along the minus strand of NC_090655.1, from coordinate 7,211,940 downwards.
GTATGGGTAATGTTCGCTCAAGCACCCCTTGATACACATACTATTACAAGTAGGGCCGGATTTACCATAAGGCAGTGTAGGCACGTGCCTACAGGCGCCTGATGATAGAATGGCAGCTCATTCCCCTCCCTGAGCGCCTCCTTCCCTATGCAGAATCCTGATGATTGTAAATAAGAGGTCTTTCACCCTGCTCTTGGTATCCTACTGATGAGATCTTCCTTCAGCCAGTCCCTTCACCTCTGGCTACATAATATTGAGGTTCCTCTAGCTACCCAATACTTGGGGTCACCTCTAGCTACTTATTATTGAGAGTACTTCTGGCTACCTAATATTAAGAGGCACCTGCAGCTACCTATGACAGGCAAGGGAAATACGTGAGAAGTGACAGCTGGTCCAGCCAGCACATTTGCGGTGCAGTTTATCGGGGATTTTAGGTTCATGGAGGGCGGAGTCTAAGTTGCCAGGACATCTGTGCCTATAGTCTGTAAGGTAAATCCGGGCCTGGTTACAGGAGAAGCAGGGAATTTGGACACCCACTATTGGCAGAATCTTTGGGTGTGCCATTATAAATAGTGGCTATAGAACTTGATGCACAAAACAGTGATAACTGATATCACGGTCCCGCTAGCGTTTTGTGCGTGTTATAACACGCGTAACGTTTTTGCGCTCAAACGCGAATTTTCACGTGAAAAAATGTTGCCTGGGGCACCTGCTATTTATTGGGCATCCCAGGCACCCCGATTTCACACTAGAGCTCCCATTTATAATGGTGTTGCCCTAACTGTATTATATAACTGCAGCGGATTGGTTGAGAAGGTCGGTTAAGGTTGGGCATAGAGTGGTGGAAGGTTAAAGGGTACCAGAGACGACTTCACGTAAAGGTTTTATACATACCTGAGGGTTCCTCCAGCCCCAACCACTTGGATTGCTGCCGCCCCGCCGTCCTCAGCCTTCTTGATCATCGGTATCGGGTCCCGTCATTTCAGCCAGTCGTGGCCAGTCGGCACATGCACAGTGCACTCCTCCGTCTTGCTCCCGTGGCTGGGAGCATTCTGCGCCGACTGGCCGAAATGACGATCAAGAAGGCTGAGGATGGCGGCGTGGGAGCAGTATGTGCGGATGGGGCTGAAGGAAGCCACAGGTACGTATAAAACTTTTACATGTAGTAGTCTCTGGTCCTTTAAGGTTAGGCATTGCCGTGTTTTTCAGGGTTAGGCGTTGTGGGACAGACAGTTATTAGGGCTAGGTGTGTGTGTGTGCGGGGGAGGCGGTTAAGGTTAGGCAACAGTAAGGGAGGGTCCTGTGTGAGAATAGTGTTAGGTTAAGTTGTAGTAAAATATCTGTATTATAGAAATTTGAGTACAGTAATTTATACTTTTAGAACAAATAATATTGGTAAATTTCATCGACATTCTACTAGTGGAAATTGGGCTCCCAAATCTCCTTGCGCCCTTTCTCCCTGCATGCGTTACACCCAGGACATGAACTGGTGATCACTGTTTGCAGCAGAATATGACAAGGCAGGACAAAGTAACTACGCAGTGTGCAGTGTATACAAACAAGGACAATCATAACTAGTTTTAACTCCCTGGCATTATGATTATTTCCAGATTTTGGAGCCTTGGTGTCCTGAGGAGGCGTGAGGTCACGCGAAACAGCTGTCGGCACTGGCAAGTTTATAATCTGTTGTAAGCCTGACCATGCTTAAATAAAATATTTATGCAACTGGAGTTCCGGAATCCGTCTTCTTCTTACCAGAAATTTCCAGATTTAGGGTCTAAAAGCCATGCAATTTTTCACAAGCTTTTAGACCCTAAAAATGGAAAAAAATCGTACCACAGAGAGCTCTGCAGCAGCCCCTGGGTGTGGCTGCTGGAGGGAGACATCTGACTTAATTCTTTATGGCATTCCTCAGAGACTTTTGGCCAATATTGCATAACATCATGCAGTTGGCTCCGCCCACATCATGCCATTGGAAAAGGGGGGGGGGTTGCACACAAATTACACGCTGCTTGAGGTCACAAAATCCTTAGCAGCGTCCCTGCAGTTCTGTACATGACTGCGGTCTCACAACTAGACATCATCATTGAGTGGCTACAGTTTTATTGGAACCCCTCCAATCAAATATAACAGGAAGTTTAATTGGCCCACTTCCAAGCTGCATAAAAATTTGCATTTGATTTGCATGCAAGCTAGAATTATCAGCATCTCATTGTCCAGCTCTGCTCACTACTACCACAAAGCCTACTGACAACTTCATATGTTCTGATATCATCCAGGAAAGGTTTGCAAAGCATTGCCACCCAATAGTCATTTCATTTTTTCCTAAAAAGACCCATCCTGTTGATGATTAAGTGGCTGTAGCGGCTTGGAACGCAGAGGCTTACTTTTACTGGACTTGGCCCGAGTTCTTCCAATAAAGATTGCCTTCCCGAGAGAATGACGGCTCCTGGCTCTCATCCCATCCCCGGTTCTTCTCTCTCTTGGGGTAGAGAGTCTTGCGGAGTGGGAAGTCCTCTCATCTTCCCTGTCTCTGCCTTGCAAATCTTTACCACCTAATAACAGGGAAATTTTTAATCCATTCAGGCCAGATTTGTTGGCAATCTCCGTTATGCTCCGTCTTTAATAAATCAATGCCATAGTAAGATGCCAGCTGCATTCGGCGTAGAGAGCGTGGTGTCCCCAAGTCCTTCTGTGCCGGAGGGAGAACAGAGAAGTTTGCAATAACTACCTTGTTTTTCAAACATATTCTTATTTTTCTTGGCTGCAGATAAAATCCCGTTCATCTTAGGAAAATTACGGCTGGAGAAGGGCCAGCATTTCGGGGGACAGGTAGGTGAAGGTCTAGGACATTGAAAAAACCTATTGAAGTAAAAATAGGCTTGATAAATTCAGAGTAATTTGGACAAATAACATTCCATTTCCTGCAGAAAGTGCAGGACTTTGGCTGGCAGAGAAAATAATAATTTGTCATGTTCGTATTTTTTCTCCTCTCTGTAAAGCGAAGGCCATTAAAGGCGGCCATTACCGCCGGGACTGTGCGCTGGCTTCAGATGCGTCCCGCAGATTGGGAAGAATAGACTTTCTCTATTTTAATGCAACTGTCGTCGTGCTCGGTTGTAGCTCTTGTGCCGTCTGTATGGCAGGCTCGACAGTTACCATGCGTTAACGTTTTATAATACCAGCTTGTAGGTGAAGTACAGTAACCTGCGGTACTGAGACAGTCAGATAAAAAATACAATATAATAAAGTTTGGGCAAATATGACACCTCCAAAAAATCACCTCTCAGCACAGGGAGGTCCTACGTGCTTCTCTCACATTTTTGTAAATATTTTCTTATATATTTTTCTATGACACATTGGGTTCAATGCAATTGACTTTTTCTCCTAAGACTTCTCCTGGGAGATATTTCATCTTCAATTTAAATAACTTGTCAGCACTTTGCAATTAAAAAACTACCAAAAGGTAGGTAAAAAATACTGACAAAATAAGGGGCGTAACTAGAAATCACCGGGCCCCCCAGCAAAAATTTGGATGCCCCCCTCCAGCCCACTCAGGGCAGTTTTGGGGGGCAGGAGGGGTTGCAGCATAAGGGGAGAGCATGGCTACACATCGGTGGGAAGGGGGGACACCCCCCCCCACCCACACACACCCCTCGGCCCCCCCTCCCCCCCATAGTGCTCCTCCCAGCATCAATCAGTGACGGCAGCCAGGAACACATACGTCCATTCATGGCGGAGGTTTGATCTCTAAGTGCCTCACCCTACTTCCTGTTTTAACAGGAAGTAGTGTCAGACACTTAAAGAGCGGAACCTCCAGCACGTGGAATGTATGAAGGTATGTGTTTCTGCCTGCTGCCGCTGATAGATGGTGGAGGAGGGGAGCGCTGAGGGGAGAGCCCGAGGTGAGGAGGGGGGACTGTCCTTTCCCGCCGATGTGTTTTCATGCTCTCCTCTCATGTTGCGACCCCTCTGGCCCCCTAAAACGGCCCTGAGCGGAGCCCCTATTGTTACGCCACTGGACAAAATTATTCAGAATATTCTCTTGCTTGTTTGCGGCTTAAAAGGCATTCTATTGATAAGATGTAAAAATTCACCTAGGAGAAAACTTGAGAGAAAAAGAGAATTGCATCAGGCCCATTGGCCCTTATTCAATTCCCTTTTTCTTCTAAGTTTTTTTCTTTGGTGATATTTTTAAGGCCTTTTAAGATGAAAGGGGCATTTTTTTGCTCATCACTGCTGATCATTTGCTCGATCGGGAAGTGGGATTTAAAGTGAACATTGCACAAGGTGTACTTGTCTCTTATGCTGATTGCTGATTGGCAGCAGAGTATATGATTGGCTGATCCTCTGATTGGCTGTACGCTTGGTGAGTGCCGCATTGTCCCGGCGTTGCCTCCTGGCTTGGCGGAGCGGTATGAGCCGTTTATTGCTGGCGTGTTTTCATTTCCAGTCTCCTATGTTTATTGTGCCCTCGACACGCCTCTCCCCATCCGGACTCCTCATTGTTTTTGCTTTTTCAATGCGCAGAAATGCGGCTCGGTCTGCAAACATTTAATTTTCTGGCAGCATCACACGGAGCCTGGCAATGAATATTAAACCGCTCCTTTGTCCCCCAGGTATCTCAATCACCATTCACCGCTCTTACACCGTGCGGATCTTTGTGGGTGTAATTATAGCAGTATAGTCCGTCCAGGAAACCACCCAGTGCTGCGGCGAGCTGATATATCACATTCCGAGCGAGAAGAATGCGCGGCGAGATGACCGGGACAAAGCCACGGCGAATCGCTAGCAAGGACGGCCCGACGAGCGTGGCGAGGAGAACGGGCAGACGGCAAACTTAGCAGCTACGAAACAAACTAAACAAAGGCGGCTGGGCTGCTGTCAACAAAGGCTAATGAGTTTTATACACCTATTCAGAAATCGCAGCTTTGCTTTCTCTTTTGTGCGTTCCCATCTCTGTAACCTCCTCTGACCGCAGGAGAATAGCAAAGGCCTTTTGTGTTTGTTTTTAGGTTTCTTTGTGTTTAGGGAAAAACAGCAGAACCAGGTGACTGGTATGAAGGTAAAGGATCGCCGCAGGAAAGTGTCGAAAAAGGGGCGTCTATCGAAAAAAGGCGAATGGAAATTTGGGCGCCCAGTAATGCTGATAGTAAAATATTGGTATTTAATATCAATATTTTACTATGAAAGTGTAAAATATGGAAATTGAATATTTTACTATGGCTAAACCTAAGCCTACTCTCACTCAGAACCCCCCCGCCCCCCTCCTGACACCTAACCCCCTACCCCTGCTCCTACAAACACCCTACCTGACACCTCACCCTAAACCCCCCTCCCACACACAAACTACATGCCTGAACCCTAACCCCTTACCCCCGCTCTTACAAACACCCTACCTGACACCTAACCCTAAACCCCCCTCCCACACACAAACTACATGCCTGACGCCTAACCCTAAACACACCCCCCCCCCCCACCCCGCGCACAAATTACCTGCCTGACACCTGAGCCTAAACCTCCACCCGCACTAACTTCCTACCTGATGCCGAACCCTTCTCCATGCAAACTACCTGCCTGACCCTAACACCCCCCCACCCCCCCCGCCCCACACAAACTACCTACCTAACGCAATTAAAGGGAAAGAGGCACCCTTACAGTGGTTTGCAAAAGTATTCGGCCCCCTTGAAGTTTTCCACATTTTGTCATATTGCTGCCACAAACATGAATAAATTTTATTGGAATTCCACGTGAAAGACCAATACAAAGTGGTGTACACATGAGAAGTGGAACGAATATCATACATGATTCCAAACATTTTTTACAAATCAATAACTGCAAAGTGGGGTGTACGTAATTATTCAGCCCCCTGAGTCAATACTTTGTAGAACCACCTTTTGCTGCAATTACAGCTGCCAGTCTTTTAGGGTATGTCTCTACCAGCTTTGCACATCTAGAGACTGAAATCCTTGCCCATTCTTCTTTGCAAAACAGCTCCAGTTCAGTCAGATTAGATGGACAGCATTTGTGAACAGCAATTTGCTGATCTTGCCACGGATTCTCGATTGGATTTAGATCTGGACTTTGGCTGGGCCATTCTAACACATAGATATGTTTTGTTTTAAACCATCCCATTGTTGCCCTGGCAGCTGGCTTTATGTTTAGGGTCATTGTCCTGCTGGATGGTGAACCTCCGCCACAGTCTCAAGTCTTTTGCAGTCTCCAAGAGGTTTTCTTCCAAGATTGCCCTGTATTTGGCTCCATCCATCTTCCCATCAACTCTGACCAGCTTCCCTGTCCCTGCTGAAGAGCTGCACCCCCCGAGCATGATGCTTACACCACCATATTTGACAGTGGGGATGGTGTGTTCAGAGTGATGTGCAGTGTTAGTTTTCTGCCACACATAGCGTTTTGCATTTTGGCCACAAAGTTCCATTTTGGTCTCATCTGACCAGAGCACCATCTTCCACATGTTTGCTGTGTCCCCCACATGGCTTGTGGCAAACTGCAAACGGGACTTCTTATGCTTTCTGTTAACAATGCCTTTCTTCTTGCCACTCTTGCATAAAGGCCAACTTTGTACAGTGTACGACTAATAGTTGTCCTATGGACAGATTCCCCCACCTGAGCTGTAGATCTCTGCAGCTCGTCCAGAGTCACCATGGGCCTCTTGACTGCATTTCTGATCAGCGCTCTCCTTGTTCGGCCTGTGAGTTTGGGTGGACGGCCTTGTCTTGGTAGGTTTACAGTTGTGCCATACTCCTTCCATTTCTGAATGATCGCTTGAACAGTGCTCCGTGGGATGTTCAAGGCTTTGGAAATCTTTTTGTAGCCTAAACCTGCTTTAAATTTCTCAAGCCTCCGTAGAAGCACTGTTTGGCGCGAAACGGCCGTCAGGTATCCAGTGTCCAGCACCCACCACCACCCACACCTCTTCTCACATGATATGTGCATCACCAATTACAGCTTTTTTTAATGTTGTACTTTTTGCACTATTTGATATCTCAGCAATAAATTGAACATTCACAGCAGTGCCAGCTTTTCCTCCATCTTTATTCGCTTTAAATTTCTCAATAACTTGATCCCTGACCTGTCTTGTGTGTTCTTTGGACTTCACGGTGTTGTTGCTCCCAATATTCTCTTAGACGACCTCTGAGGCCGTCACAGAGCAGCTGTATTTGTACTGACATTAGATTACACACAGGTACACTCTATTTAGTCATTAGCATTCATCAGGCAATGTCTATGGCCAACTGACTGCACTCAAACCAAAGGGGGCTGAATAATTACGCACACCCCACTTTGCAGTTATTTATTTGTAAAAAAAAATGTTTGGAATCATGTATGATTTTCATTCCACTTCTCATGTGTACACCACTTTGTACTGGTCTTTCACGGGGAATTCCAATAAAATTGATTCATGTTTGTGGCAGTAATATGACAAAATGTGGAAAACTTCAAGGGGGCTGAATACTTTTGCAAACCACTGTATATAAAATAGATTAAAATCTGTTTAAAATTTAAAAAGTGAGGTAGCTTACCTCAATGATGAAATTCTTGTAGGAACAAAGAATTTTAGCAAGCACAGGCAACGCGTTTCGCAGGTCTGAGCCCGCCTCCTCAGGCCACAGTGTCGGTAATGGAAAAACCAAAAGCATAGAGAGCCTTCCATTATTAACACTGTGATTGGCCTGAGGAGGTGGGCTCAGACCCGCAAAGAGACCTAACCCTAACACCCCCCCCCCCACACACACACCCAAACTACCTTAAGCCCTCCCCCGCACAAACTACCTGCCTGATCCTTAACCCTCCCGCGCACAAACTACCTGCCTGAGGTCTAACCCTAACCTCTCTCCCCCTGTACAAACTACCTGCCTGACCCTAACACCCCCCCCCCCACCGCAAAAAGTACCTGCCTGATGCCTTTCTGTGGCGCCACCCAAACTTCCAGCGCTAGTGGTCGCCCAAATTGCCTTTTTCAGTCTGAGGGACCCTCCAGAGTTCAAAACTTCCCTGCCAACTACTTCACTTGTTTACATAGGGCTCTTTCACACTAGTCAACACGTACATGATTGCAATATCGTGCAAGCCTAACCGACGCACAGTATGTGCAGTGTGGGTCTCTTTCAACGCGAACCACGGCTAACCTGACAGGAAATGGCGTGCATCATGTCATAAAGTGTTCTGGGGTGCGTTACATCTCAATGAGTGTTTCAGAAAGGCAACTAACCCTTTGTCAGGTCATTTTACTTTCTGTGCAGGGGCGTAACTAGAAATCACTGGGCCCCCCTGCAAAACTTTGGATGGGGCCCCCCACCCTTGCACACTGAATACGGACTGTCTACAAATCTTTGACTACAAAACTTTGTATGATTCATTATTAGTGGCTGAGCAGATGCAGTCATTAAACAGTTGTGCAGAGAACAGAACATTTTTTTTCTCTTCTTGCCCTTAGTTTTCAGTCTCTCAGGACAGGGCCCCCTGTGGCTTTGGGCCCACCTGCGGCTGCATCCCTTGCAGGGTCTATTGTTACTCCCGTTTCTGTGTCTCAATAGAAAGTCCCCTCACTTATTTTGGCAACACAGACCGCAGTACACATTTCACAGCCTCTAACCTTTTAGTACTTTGTCTAAAACTCAAATTTCCTCCACCCAATTGGCTCCTGACATTAAACGGAACGGAGGTTAGTGGTGACAGGGCGACAATCACAGCGGAAGCGTTTAGATGCGAACAAGTGTAACCAATGTGCCAGCTATTGTTGCCGGACGAATTACACGGTTTTTCAAAATAATTTGGGCTCAGTCTTTTTGACGGCGCCCAAATTACCTTCTGAGCACCGCTATAGCGTAATTCACATTATGGCCTATGGTGGCGCAAGGTTCACCCAAATTTCCCTGAGCTGTTTTGCGCTGTTACGGTCAGGAGCTGGTTTTGAAGAGGACCACTACAGAGTGAGTTGTATTTACCTGTAAGCTCTTCATGGTGAAATAGCAGTAAATCTTTTTCCTGGATTTGAGGAAGACATATCAAGGGTGGGTATAAAAACCAGGATAATATAGGAGAGAAGAATCCAATGACCCAGATGTATGGATTGGGGGTGGAGTATTAAACAGCAGGAAACCAGGCAGTGGGCTCATAGACACCGCAAGGCAGCCGTCCTGGCCGGTCTCCCAGTCTCTGCGGTCACTTGCCGGCTCCCTTCTGTTTAGTGCTGCACCGTGAGCTGTGCACCTGGGCATTCTACATAAATCATATGGAATGCAGTGCCAGCTGCTCCTCGCTGCACTGGCTCGCTGCTCTCCACATCCTGAGCATATTTCAGGTCTGCACACCCGGCCATTGCCTTGTCTGTCTCTTACAGAGTCTGTCTGACTCTCCCCCAAGCTTCAACCATCTCACTCTGAGCGCCCTGGATACTCTAGGCTGCCACACACCTTACAATTTGTAGATTTCTTTTTATTCAAGAATCACAATCAATTTTTCTGACTGTAACATTTCAAAAATCTGACCCTTGCCAATATTATGCCAATGATGAGAGAGGAGGTCATTGAAAACTCATTGAAAACTCTGGTAAAAAATTGCTTTGGTCTATAAACCAAGAAATTGACAATCTACCCAACACCATTCAATTTCCAGAAAAAAATGAATCAAAAAAATCCACCACTCCTGTATTGTATCATGTTTGGTCACCTTTTGTCCTTTGCATCATCTAAAAGAAAAAAACAAGGAGGTTGGTGTTTACATGACTTAAAAAATGTAAAATTTAAATTCATTTGTATTCATAGAAAATGTAAGTTTGTCCCGGAGTAAAATTCACTAAAAATAAGTTGTTTGTTTTCCTATGTAGTTGTCATAACTTTTGTTCCTATGTAGTTGTCATATACAGTAGTGAGTAACAATTGGACAGTTCTGATGGGTTTTGGTCTAGCAAATAAATCAGATGTGGTTAAACCATTTCAAGGGCTATTAAAGAGGATCTGTAACATCAAAAGATCCCCTGGCGGGTACTCACCTCGGGTGGGGGAAGCCTCGGGATCCTAATGAGGCTTCCCACGCCGTCCTCTGTCCCACGGGGGTCTCGCTGCAGCCCTCCGTACAAGATGACGTCATTATTTACCTTCCCGGCTCCTGCGCAGGCGCTCTGACGGCTGTCGGCTCCGAACTACACGGAAATACCCGATCGCCGTCGGGTCTGCTCTAATGCGCAGGCGCAAGTTTCTGGGGCCTGCGCAGTAGAGCGGACCCGACTGAGATCGGGTATTTCCGTGTAGTTCGGAGCCGTAAGCAGCCACAGCGCCCCCGCTGGAGCCAGCAAATGTAAATATTGAACTGACAGTCGGGTCTGTCGCCGGCTGTTCGGAGGGCTGCAGCGAGACCCCCATGGGACAGAGGACGGCGTGGGAAGCCTCATTAGGATCCGGAGGCTTCCCCCACCCGAGGTGAGTACCCCCCCCCAGGGGATCTTTTTGACGTTACAGAGTCTCTTTAACAGTTTACTGTTTGATTACAAAGCAGAGTATTGTGCAACTCTTAAGGTGCCCATACACTGAGCCGATTAGCGGCCGATCGATCGCAAATCGATCAACCAATCGATTGTTTTGTGGCCAATTTCGAACGATTTTGATTGATTTCAATCGAGCGGACATGCTGGAAAATGTAGGTTGATTTGTTGAGATTGCTTATCATTTTGCATTGGACCTAATGGAAATCTGATGGCAAAAAAAATGGCATCAGATCGATTTTCAATAGATTTCATACTGAAATCTGTTGGAAATCTATTCCTAGTAAAAAAATGTTCCTAAACACATCAGATAGATCAGAAATCTATCTGATGATCTATCTGCTGCTAATCTAACGAGTGTATGGCCACCTTTATGCTAAGCACACACCATACAATTTTCTGTTAGATTTACCTGCCAGATAGATAATTCTCAACATGTTGGAAATTATCTATCTAACCATCTCTCTGCTGAGCAATTTGGCATTGTACTACTCAGCAGGAGATAACCAGAAGACAATGCACCAGAGAGAATCACCATTCTCTACCTGTCCTTTACAGAAAATAATTACAGAAAATCTTACAGAAAAGTCTAACAGAAAATTGTATGGCGTGTACTAGGCATAAGTCCGAGGCCTTATAATGTGCCTCTAGAGCACAATAGCTACATAAAACATAACTTTTATTGCGTGCATGAAAAAAGGGCCCGGCTGGATAACGAAATGGTGCCAGTGGATAACGAAATCTCGATATCGATAAGCATCGTTAATTAAATTGGTTAATGATAAATACAGTTAAAAAAAAAAAGACTGGAGTTGATAACAAAGATATATTAATGTTAAAAATCGTAACGTAATTCAACAATACAGCTTAACCCAGCTCTACTCCCCTGGTGATGGTTAAAACAAACCACTCTCCTGGTGGTGCCTAACCTTAACCACCACCCCCCACCCCGGTGGTGCTTAATCCCCCTGATGGTGCCTAATTCTTACCACCCCCCCTGGTGGTTCCTAACCCTTACCACCCCTCCTGGTGGTACCTAACCCTAACAATCCCCGGTGGTGCCTAACCCTAACTCCCCTAGGGTTGCCTAACTCCCCCCGGTGGTGTCTAAGCCTAATTCTAATACAATCCCCCCACCCTCCGGTGCTGCCTAACCACTCCCCCTGGTGGTGCCTAACCCTAACCACTCCCCCTGGTGTTGCCCTACCCTAACCACTCCCTCTGCAGAAATACCCTTTTACACATAGAAACGATAATATCTTTGATAGCGTAAAATCTGTACTTATTAATGAAATATGACAATATAACAAATATAACAGTGTGCTGACCAGGAAGCGGTTATGGGGTAATGGTTATCCAAAATGGAGGAGGGATTATTCTATTGATCACAGTGGACAAACAGGACGCAGGAGAGGAGAAAGAGATTGATGAGTAGACTACACGGGAGGCAAGTATGACCTGTGTGTGTTTATTCTGACTTTTGTTTTTCAGTTCAGGTTTGCTTTTAAAGCAGACATTCTTGAAGCAGCATGACTTTACATAAACTGGCAGCGATTCACTTAAAGCACTTTTAGGTCCATTCTCAGAAATACCTTTATTTTCAAAAGCACTTATAGAACCGCAGGGGCACAGTCCAACTGCCGGAAAGGTGTGCGGTGGGTGACAGGCAACCCTGTATAGATCCTTTACAGGGGGTGCTTTTGTACACAATAAAGGGAATATTGAGAATCCCCCATGAGGATAGGGCTTAGTCCAAATCAGTTTTTTTTACTACCTGCGGTAGTTTTTTTGGACTACAAAAAGAATTTCTAGTGCATTACTTGATGCCTATGAGCAGTGTACATGTAGGCATAGATTGGTCTAATGCTGTGTACACATGATGTCTTTTTTCAGTCCATTTTCCATCCGATCGATTTCCGATTCGATTTTCCGATTGATTTCCAATTCGATTCTGTTATCTTTTCTTATCTATTTCCATTCACTTCTATGAGAAATCGATCAGAAAAACGATCGAAAATAAGATCGGACATGTCGGAAATTATCTATTGAACCATCTATCTAACACAAAATTGTATGGTGTTGTACCTACCTAGCATTACATTTTAAATGTCACGCAAAAAATTTTAAACGCATACAAATAAGTAGTACATTTCTTCCAGAGTAAAATGAGCCATAAATTACTTTTGTACTATGTTGCTGTCACTTACAGTAGGTAGTAGAAATCTGACAGAAGCGACAGGTTTTGGGTTAGTCCATCTCTTCATGGGGGATTCTCAACATGGTATTTATTCCCTGAAAAAAGATTTATACAGAGATGCTGGCCAGCCTCCCTGCTCGCTGCACACTTTTTTGGCAGTTGGACGGAGCAACTGCCATTCACTAAGTGCTTTTAAAAATAAAAAAAACTCTGAGAACCCCCTATGAGAAGATGGGCAAGTCCAAAATCTGTCAGTAATGTCAGATTTCTACTGCTTACTGTAAGTGACAGCAACATAGGAGAAAAGTAATTTATGGCTCATTTTTCTCTGGAAGAAACGTACTTCTTATTTGTCTGTTTTCATGTATTTTAAAATTTTAAGATTTTCGCGACAGAGGTCCTTTAATGAACCATCAGGAGCGCAGACAAGTTACCGTTGGCGTCTTCTTTTACGCCTCACACTCGCTTCGCAAAAAGGATGGGTTTACTTTAAACATTTCCCCCACAACAAAAGGATCTGCACATTATACACATTATATAGACATCTACATTTTTTCTACATCTGCATAAGTATCAAACATCCTTCTTTATTACCCCTTCCTGACAGCTCCGCGGTTTCACCGCCAGACGCTTTATGCGCTGTACATTGTTTAATCGCGGCCCTCTTAAATCAGTTGGCATGGTATTTTTTTTATATTTTTTTTTTTTGCAGATTTTTCACATTAATGGTCAGCAGACGATAAGAATGAATAACAAATTTAATGATAGGAATAAACCTTTGTTAAGAGCCATAAAACATCTTGATAAGAAGCTATTAAAATAGAGGCCAGCATTTTTTCATATTGATTTAGTCTTTGATTTAGTCTTTACAAAGCCGGCCTCCTTACCCAATTATTTAAAATAATGTACGGCCGTGAAAAATAGCGGCAGAATTCATTATGCGGCGTACGTGGCGCTTACTGTATCCGCCAACAGATTAGCATATGGCGACCTGCGAGATCCGTCTTGCAAGGCTTTGAGGCTCGGATAAAACGACAGGAGCACGCTGTTCTATGAGTGACAGGCCCGGACTCACGTTGACTTTACGCCGTGAACTCCGCGACATTTGCGCTATTGTGTTCTAACCGCCGCACGCAGGACACCATTCTCTGCTATAAGCCAGTCCTGTGCTAAAGAAGTTTATCCCATAATATCTTCATCAAAGTCTTGGAGAGCTTTAGAGACCAGCGCTCAACCAAAGTTTTTATTTCTTGAGAACTATTGTTTAGCTAATTGGTGCTTTAAAGAGAACCTGAACTGAAAACAAAAAGTCAAAATAACCATACACAGGTCATACTTACCTCCTGTGTAGTCTACTGCTCAATCTCTTTGTCCTCCCCTGCCTCCCATTTGTCCACTGTGATCAATGGAATTCTCCGTCCTCCATTTTTAAATTGGCCATTACCCCATAACAGCTTTCTGGTCAGCACACGGTTACACTGTAATATTGCCCACTTGAGCCTTAGGGAAACATGGACATTACCTTGCACATTCAGTTGTAACTGACAGCTGCTGATATATAACTGACAGCAACTGGTATATTTCATTTCTGACAAAATATTGTCAGAACTGGAAGGGATCACTGAAAGAAGAAAATGGTGAGCTTCTGAGAGGGAATGACGGTGAGGTTAGTATGTAATATTCATTTGCAGCTATGTCATGTGCTTATTTAAAAAAAATGTTACTCGCTTCAGGTTCCCTTTAAAAGACCACGATCGTGAATAATTGTACAATTTAAAGATACTCTGAAGCCACTTAAACGGCTTTTTACCTTTTATTTATGTGAGGCATGTTTGCACCTGTTAAAACGTTGCTATCCCGCGGCAGAACGAGGATTTTTTACCCCCCAAATCCACTGTGCAAAAGCCATGACTTTCTTGGTTGTGAATTTTGCTGCCCAGGGAGGCAGAACTTTCAGCTGTAGCTCTGCCTCCATGCACAGCAATCCGTGCGTATCTCCGCCTCTCCTCTGCCTCTCTCAGTGAAGGAAGACTGAGAGGAGCGGGAGGAGGCAGGGATACGTGCTGATAGACGCGTGTAGAGGCAGAGCTGCAGCCAAAAGCTCTGCCTCTCACGGAAGCACTCCCCGTAATGTGCCACAGGGGATTTGGGGGGGGGGGGGGGACCCTCGTTCTGCCGCGGTATAGCGGCGTTTTAACAGGTGCAATCATGCCTAACATAAATAAAAGGTAAAAAGCTGTTTTTAAAATTACTTCAGACTCTCTTTAAGATACGTATGAAGCACATACAAATTGGGTGTATGTTTTATTCCAGAATAAAATTGGCTGTATGTAAATTAACTGGACTGAGCAACTGTTGTTAAGGAAATAAAGAAAACCCTGAGAATCTCCTATGAGAGATGGACTAGTCCAAAACCTGTCACTTCTGTCAGATTTCTACTACCTACTGTAAGTGACAGCAACCTAGGAGAAAAGTAATGTATTACTCATTTTACTCAGGGAGAAATGTACTTTTTATTTGTGTTTTTATGTATTTTAAATTTCACAATTTTTGTGATAGTGTTTTTTTAAGTTTTTAAACCTGAGAGGTGTTAAAGGGCCACTATGGTGTAAAATGGAAAATACATTTATAAGAAGTATCTTTTTCCCCAGAGAAAATTGCACCATAAATTACTTTACTCCTATGTTCCTGTCACTAACAGTAGACAGTAAAACTCAGATCTGGTTTTGGACTAGACCATCTCCTTATGGGGGAATTTCAGTATTTCCTTTTTTCTTTACAAAAGCACTCTATGAAAAAAAGGTTCTACATAAGGAATGCAGCCTCCCTGCTCGCTTGCATGCTATTTTAGCAGTTGGACTGAGTGCCATTTAGTAAGTGATTTTTAAAATGAGGAAAGCCCCAGAGAATCCCCCATAAGGAGATGCACTAGTCCAAATCCTGTCAGATTTATACTGCGTACTATAAGTGACAACAAGAAACAATAATTTTAAAGTGCATTTCACTCTAGAACAAATGCGCATTTTATACATGCTCATACACTTTACATTTTACCATTTTTATACGATAGTGGTTCTTTAAGCTTAAAGAGGTGCCCACGTCCCCTACAAAGCCCCCTGTGCACTGGCATGTCTTACCTTTTGATTAGGGGTCACTTTAAAATGGTTAAGGCTGGTTTCACAGTGGGACGTTACAGGCGCACGTTAGAGCAGCCTGTAACGCAGCCCACCGCACAGCAATGAGAAATCAATGGGGCTGTTCACAGTGCCCACGTTGCGTTACATTGTAACGCTGCGTCACAAGACAACGTACTGCATGCAGTACTTTCCACGTGGCTGAGCCGCGTTAGACTGCATGCACATGCTCAGTAATCTTGTGGAGGAGCGGAGAGCGGCCAGGCACATGGCTAATTAATATGCACTGCACGTTGTGACGAGCAGTGTTTACTTCCTGGAGCGGCCGCTCTGTGCGGCGATTGGCCGGGCGGGACCACGTGATGCCACATGCGTCCAAGAGTACGCATCACGGCATCACGGACGCCAGAGTGAGCTGCACAACGCGGCTCACTCTGACGTCCAGATCTAGCACCACCAGGCATTCCGTTAGGGGGAAGTTATGCGACCTTAACGCCCCCTCTAACGCAACGTCCTGGTGTGAAATTAGCCTTAAAGATAAAGTCTGACATCATCATTCTAGTGCAACTGCATTATACTACAGATGGTTAATGAGATGCAAAGTATTCCAAATTGATGCAGAGTTATGCAGATTCTATGCAAATGTATGCAGTTTGAAGGTGGATCAATTGAATTCCACCTTAGTTAGATTCGCTTTATCCATTTTCAAGCTTCATACGTTTATCAGTGAGATTGGCTGCACAGAATAGTCATAAACTACATTTACAGTTTATCATTATTGCACTTCACTGTGGCATTGAATCTAGTACATTTTGCTATTGCAGCAGATTAGACCAGGCATGGAGCAGCAGTGCTACTTGTCTGCACAGTACTGCCATTAATTGTATTTACTGTTCACACTCATTGCTTTGTAATTTTATTGTACTACACTTGCAGCACATGAGATCTTGCTTGCAGCGACAGTGTCATGTGATTAGTATAGCATAGCCATTATTTATTTATTGTATTTATAAAGTGCCAGCATATTACGTAGCTCTGTACGATTATATTGTCTTAGGGGTGCTGCAACTGTATTCCTCTTACCATAGTTTATCTGTAAGGATGCTCAGAATGAGTCATGTGACCAGCAATAGAATTCTAAGTATTCATTAAAGTGAATGGGAACCGCATTTTTTTAAAAAAATGAAGTAAATACTTACCTAAGGAGAGGGAAGGCTCTGGGTTGTATAGAGCCTTCTGTCTCCTCTCTCGGTGCTCGCTATCTTGTGCTGGTTCCCCCCTGTTTCAATCCCCCACTGAAAGGGTATTTGGAAGTCTTCGGGAGCCGTGTCCTCCTAAAGACGTGTGTCTCCATACTGCACAGGCGTGAGCGTGCAAGAGAGCGTGCTTGTGCAGGCACAGTACAGGGCCGGCCTTCTTCAGGAGCTCTCGGGCTCCCTGAAGACTTCAGAAGTCTCCTTTGGCTGGAGAAAGCAGTATTTGACTAAATTAGTCACATACTGCTACCGGGCGAGCCAGCACTGGAACGAGGGGACCAGGAGAGGAGCCAGAAGGCTCTATAGGACCCAGAGCCTTCCCTCTCCTTGGGTAAGTATCTGTCTCATTTAAATGCGGTTCCCATTCACTTTAAGTAAGGGGAGTATTTCAGCTGTCCCTATTGCAATATTAATATTTGCTTTGAAGGCTGCTTTAAGGACCTACTTGTAAGGCTGCAAAGTTTACAGTCCTCGCCCTGACAGCCCCTTTATGCGGAGCAGTAACTCTGACACATTTACTATGCCTGCAAGTTACTGGAAAATGTCCACTTTTATCTGATAAATTTAAACGAGTCGGGTCATATTACAGCTATAAACAGAGAAACATGCACATAAACAAGGGGAGCGGAGGAAGGGCCATACAGGCAGCGGCCCGATATAACATGAATGAAGTCTGTGAGGAGAAGCAGTGAAGATGGGGGGGGGGGGGGGGATCTGCTGGAGAGAGTGAGAGGCAGCCAAGATGGGCATGAAGTGGTTGAAGGGAGAGAGTGATGGTAGTGAGAAAGAGGCTGCATAGAGGTGGTAGAGGAAGGCAGGGTGGCTTCATAGAGGTGGTAGAGGAAGGCAGGGTGGCTGCATAGAGGCGGTAGAGGAAGGCAGGGTGGCTGCATAGAGGTGGTAGAGGAAGGCAGGGTGGCTGCATAGAGGTGGTAGAGGAAGGCAGGGTGGCTGCATAGAGGCGGTAAAGAAAGGCAGGGTGGCTGCATAGAGGTGGTAGAGGAAGGCAGGGTGGCTGCATAGAGGCGGTAGAGGAAGGCAGGGTGGCTGCATAGAGGCGGTAGAGGAAGGCAGGGTGGCTGCATAGAGGCGGTAGAGGAAGGCAGGGTGGCTGCATAGAGGTGGTAGAGGAAGGCAGGGTGGCTGCATAGAGGTGGTAGAGGAAGGCAGGGTGGCTGCATAGAGGCGGTAGAGGAAGGCAGGGTGGCTGCATAGAGGCGGTAGAGGAAGGCAGGGTGGCTGCATAGAGACGGTAGAGGAAGGCAGGGTTGCTGCATAGAGGTGGTAGAGGAAGGCAGGGTGGCTGCATAGAGGCGGTAGAGGAAGGCAGGGTGGCTGCATAGAGGTGGTAGAGGAAGGCAGGGTGGCTGCATAGAGGTGGTAGAGGAAGGCAGGGTGGCTGCATAGAGGTGGTAGAGGAAGGCAGGGTGGCTGCATAGAGGTGGTAGAGGAAGGCAGGGTGGCTGCATAGAGGTGGTAGAGGAAGGCAGGGTGGCTGCATAGAGGTGGTAGAGGAAGGCAGGGTGGCTGCATAGAGGCGGTAGAGGAAGGCAGGGTGGCTGCATAGAGGCGGTAGAGGAAGGCAGGGTGGCTGCATAGAGGTGGTAGAGGAAGGCAGGGTGGCTGCATAGAGGTGGTAGAGGAAGGCAGGGTGGCTGCATAGAGACGGTAGAGAAAGACAGGGTGGCTGCATTAGAGGTGGTAGAGGAAGGCAGGGTGGCTGCATAGAGGCGGTAGAGGAAGGCAGGGTGGCTGCATAGAGGTGGTAGAGGAAGGCAGGGTGGCTGCATAGAGGTGGTAGAGGAAGGCAGGGTGGCTGCATAGAGGTGGTAGAGGAAGGCAGGGTGGCTGCATAGAGGCGGTAGAGGAAGGCAGGGTGGCTGCATAGAGGTGGTAGAGGAAGGCAGGGTGGCTGCATAGAGGCGGTAGAGGAAGGCAGGGTGGCTGCATAGAGGCGGTAGAGGAAGGCAGGGTGGCTGCATAGAGGCGGTAGAGGAAGGCAAGGTGGCTGCATAGAGGCGGTAGAGGAAGGCAGGGTGGCTGCATAGAGGCGGTAGAGGAAGGCAGGGTGGCTGCATTAGAGGTGGAAGAGGAAGGCAGGGTGGCTGCATAGAGGCGGTAGAGGAAGGCAGGGTGGCTGCATAGAGGTGGTAGAGGAAGGCAGGGTGGCTGCATAGAGGTGGTAGAGGAAGGCAGGGTGGCTGCATAGAGGTGGTAGAGGAAGGCAGGGTGGCTGCATAGAGGCGGTAGAGGAAGGCAGGGTGGCTGCATAGAGGCGGTAGAGGAAGGCAGGGTGGCTGCATAGAGGCGGTAGAGGAAGGCAGGGTGGCTGCATAGAGGTGGTAGAGGAAGGCAGGGTGGCTGCATAGAAAACTAGACTAGAAAGGAAGTGGCGAAAATCTCAGAATTCAAAAGATAAACACACCCTTGTCTCTCACCGGGAAAGCTACCAAAATGCGATCACCAAGAAAAAATCCTCCTACCTATCACAGGAGATCGCAAAGGCCGCCAACAGACCAGCCCAACTATTCCGCACAGTTGATAGACTATGTAATCCATCCTGTCTAAAACCCACTATAACTCCCTCAAAGGAGCTATGTGAGAAATTTGCTTGCTACTTTGCTGACAAAGTATCTTCTATTCGGTCTCTCATTCAGTCCACAGCACCCAAGACTCATGCAACTAATGGAAATAGCTGCAAAAACAACCTAACACCCTGGACTGATTTCAAAAGTATTAGTGAGGAAGAGATCTCAGACACCCTCTGTCGTCTCCGCCAGACAACCTGCGACCTGGACCCTGGGCCAACTAAACATATGCTGAAATGCCCTGACCTGCTTGGTCCAGCATTTCACAAAATAGTAAATTGCTCTCTGCAAGCAGGGAGGTTTCCTATCTCTCTAAAAGAAGGAATCATCAAGCCCCTTCTTAAAAAACCTTCCATGGATCCAGATGCTATGAGCAGCTACAGACCTGTCTCCAACCTCCCCTTCTTAGGTAAAGTTATTGAAAAGGCTGTCTATCTGCAACTTGAAACCAGGCTGTCAGTAAACAACATCCTGGACCCTCTACAATCTGGCTTTAAGAAACACCACAGCTGCGAAACAGCCCTCATCCAAGTCTGCAACAATCTGCTCATGGCAAGGGACAGAGGGGAATGCTCCATCCTAATCCTGTTGGATCTCTCAGCTGCTTTTGATACAGTTGACCATGAAATCCTGCTTAACAGACTGCAGGAGTACTGTGGCATCAGTGGATCAGTCCTCCAGTGGTTCAGATCATTCCTGACTGACAGAACACAGAGAGTATCCCTAGGACCTATAATGTCCAAACCTGCACCTCTACAATTCGGAGTGCCACAAGGATCAATCCTATCCCCTCTGCTGTTTGCAATCTACATGTTGCCACTCGGTACACTTATCCAACGACATGGCCTGACGTACCACTGCTACGCCGATGACACACAGCTATACCTGTCCTTCAAACCTGGTGGAACAGACCCTACCCCAAAAATAAACTCTTGCTTAGCTGAGCTTCAGGCATGGATGAATGATAACTGGTTGAAACTGAATGCTGACAAAACTGAGGTCCTGATTGTCCAAAGCCAGTGCTCGCCATCAAAACAGCTCTATCCTAAAGCAACACCAATCAGGATTGGGAATTCAGACATAAACAGCTCCAACCTTGTGCGCAGCCTTGGCGTACTAATCGATGGGGAATTGAGTTTCAGAAACCAAATTTCATCTGTAGTTAAATCTTCCTTCTTTCATCTGAAGAACATTGCTAAGATTAAACATCTGATTCCCCCAGAGGATCTTCCAACCCTAGTCCACGCCTTCATCACATCACGGCTGGACTACTGCAATGCCCTTTATGCTGGCCTCCCCAAAAAAGACCTGCGTCGCCTGCAATTAGTGCAGAATGCTGCTGCCAGATTGCTAACAAACCAGCCTCGCTACTGTCACATTACACCGATCCTTCGCTCACTGCACTGGCTACCAGTAGAATGGAGAATACTCTTCAAGTTTGGACTGCTGACATTCAAATCCCTGCACAATCTGGGCCCTGGATACATGAAGGACTTGCTGAAGCTGCACCACACCTCTCACAACCTCAGATCAGCAAGTTCTATAAACTTGGTCACTCCCAGAGTGCACCTCAAAAAATCTGGAGACAGAGCCTTCTGTCATACTGCCCCTACTCTTTGGAACTCCCTACCACACCCAGTAAAGACAGCACCATCCCTGGAGCTATTCAAATCCAGACTGAAAATCCACCTGTTTAGCCTGGCATTTCCAGATTTATAAAATTCTTCCTCTGTACCACGATGGTCGGAGCCATGCTTATGCGCTTTGAGTCCCACGGGAGAAAAGCGCTTTACAAATGTTATTTGTTGTTGTTGTTGTTGCATAGAGGCGGTAGAGGAAGGCAAGGTGGCTGCATAGAGGCGGTAGAGGAAGGCAGGGTGGCTGCATAGAGGCGGTAGAGGAAGGCAGGGTGGCTGCATAGAGGTGGTAGAGGAAGGCAGGGTGGCTGCATAGAGGCGGTAGAGGAAGGCAGGGTGGCTGCATAGAGGCGGTAGAGGAAGGCAAGGTGGTTGCATAGAGGCGGTAGAGGAAGGCAGGGTGGCTGCATAGAGGTGGTAGAGGAAGGCAGGGTGGCTGCATAGAGGCGGTAAAGTAAGGCAGGGTGGCTGCATAGAGGCGGTAGAGGAAGGCAGGGTGGCTGCATAGAGGTGGTAGAGGAAGGCAGGGTGGCTGCATAGAGGTGGTAGAGGAAGGCAGGGTGGCTGCATAGAGGTGGTAGAGGAAGGCAGGGTGGCTGCATAGAGGTGGTAGAGGAAGGCAGGGTGGCTGCATAGAGGCGGTAGAGGAAGGCAGGGTGGCTGCATAGAGGCGGTAGAGGAAGGCAGGGTGGCTGCATAGAGGCGGTAGAGGAAGGCAGGGTGGCTGCATAGAGGCGGTAGAGGAAGGCAGGGTGGCTGCATAGAGGCAGTAGAGGAAGGCACGGTGGCTGCATAGAGGCGGTAGAGGAAGGCAGGGTGGCTGCATAGAGGCGGTAGAGGAAGGCAGGGTGGCTGCATAGAGGCGGTAGAGGAAGGCAGGGTGGCTGCATAGAGGCGGCAGAGGAAGGCAGGGTGGCTGCATAGAGGCGGCAGAGGAAGGCAGGGTGGCTGCATAGAGGCGGCAGAGGAAGGCAGGGTGGCTGCATAGAGGCGGTAGAGGAAGGCAGGGTGGCTGCATAGAGGCGGTAGAGGAAGGCAGGGTGGCTGCATAGAGGCGGTAGAGGAAGGCAGGGTGGCTGCATAGAGGCGGTAGAGGAAGGCAGGGTGGCTGCATAGAGGCGGTAGAGGAAGGCAGGGTGGCTGCATAGAGGTGGTAGAGGAAGGCAGGGTGGCTGCATAGAGGTGGTAGAGGAAGGCAGGGTGGCTGCATAGAGTTGGTAGAGGAAGGCATGGTGGCTGCATAGAGGTGGTAGAGGAAGGCAGGGTGGCTGCATAGAGGCGGTAGAGGAAGGCAGGGTGGCTGCATAGAGGCGGTAGAGGAAGGTAGGGTGGCTGCATAGAGTTGGTAGAGGAAGGCAGGGTGGCTGCATAGAGGCGGTAGAGGAAGGCAGGGTGGCTGCATTAGAGGCGGTAGAGAAAGGCAGGGTGGCTGCATAGAGGCGGTAGAGGAAGGCAGGGTTGCTGCATAGAGGTGGTAGAAGAAGGCAGGGTGGCTGCATAGAGGTGGTAGAGGAAGGCAGGGTGGCTGCATAGAGGCGGTAGAGGAAGGCAGGGTGGCTGCATAGAGGCGGTAGAGGAAGGCAGGGTGGCTGCATAGAAGCGGCAGAGGAAGGCAGGGTGGCTGCATAGAGGCGGCAGAGGAAGGCAGGGTGGCTGCATAGAGGCGGCAGAGGAAGGCAGGGTGGCTGCATAGAGGCGGCAGAGGAAGGCAGGGTGGCTGCATAGAGGCGGTAGAGGAAGGCAGGGTGGCTGCATAGAGGCGGTAGAGGAAGGCAGGGTGGCTGCATAGAGGCGGTAGAGGAAGGCAGGGTGGCTGCATAGAGGCGGTAGAGGAAGGCAGGGTGGCTGCATAGAGGCGGTAGAGGAAGGCAGGGTGGCTGCATAGAGGTGGTAGAGGAAGGCAGGGTGGCTGCATAGAGGTGGTAGAGGAAGGCAGGGTGGCTGCATAGAGTTGGTAGAGGAAGGCATGGTGGCTGCATAGAGGTGGTAGAGGAAGGCAGGGTGGCTGCATAGAGGCGGTAGAGGAAGGCAGGGTGGCTGCATAGAGGCGGTAGAGGAAGGTAGGGTGGCTGCATAGAGTTGGTAGAGGAAGGCAGGGTGGCTGCATAGAGGCGGTAGAGGAAGGCAGGGTGGCTGCATTAGAGGCGGTAGAGAAAGGCAGGGTGGCTGCATAGAGGCGGTAGAGGAAGGCAGGGTTGCTGCATAGAGGTGGTAGAAGAAGGCAGGGTGGCTGCATAGAGGTGGTAGAGGAAGGCAGGGTGGCTGCATAGAGGCGGTAGAGGAAGGCAGGGTGGCTGCATAGAGGCGGTAGAGGAAGGCAGGGTGGCTGCATAGAAGCGGTAGAGGAAGGCAGGGTGGCTGCATAGAGGCGGTAGAGGAAGGCAGGGTGGCTGCATAGAGGCGGTAGAGGAAGGCAGGGTGGCTGCATAGAGGCGGTAGAGGAAGGCAGGGTGGCTGCATAGAGGCGGTAGAGGAAGGCAGGGTGGCTGCATAGAGGCGGTAGAGGAAGGCAGGGTGGCTGCATTAGAGGTGGTAGAGAAAGGCAGGGTGGCTGCATAGAGGCGGTAGAGGAAGGCAGGGTTGCTGCATAGAGGTGGTAGAAGAAGGCAGGGTGGCTGCATAGAGGTGGTAGAGGAAGGCAGGGTGGCTGCATAGAGGTGGTAGAGGAAGGCAGGGTGGCTGCATAGAGGCGGTAGAGGAAGGCAGGGTGGCTGCATAGAAGCGGTAGAGGAAGGCAGGGTGGCTGCATAGAGGCGGTAGAGGAAGGCAGGGTGGCTGCATAGAGGCGGTAGAGGAAGGCAGGGTGGCTGCATAGAGGCGGTAGAGGAAGGCAGGGTGGCTGCATAGAGGCGGTAGAGGAAGGCAGGGTGGCTGCATAGAGGCGGTAGAGGAAGGCAGGGTGGCTGCATAGAGGCGGTAGAGGAAGGCAGGGTGGCTGCATAGAGGCGGTAGAGGAAGGCAAGGTGGCTGCATAGAGGTGGTAGAGGAAGGCAGGGTGGCTGCATAGAGGTGGTAGAGGAAGGCAGGGTGGCTGCATAGAGGTGGTAGAGGAAGGCAAGGTGGCTGCATAGAGGTGGTAGAGGAAGGCAGGGTGGCTGCATAGAGGCGGTAGAGGAAGGCAGGGTGGCTGCATAGAGGCGGTAGAGGAAGGCAGGGTGGCTGCATAGAGGCGGTAGAGGAAGGCAGGGTGGCTGCATAGAGGCGGTAGAGGAAGGCAGGGTGGCTGCATAGAGGCGGTAGAGGAAGGCAGGGTGGCTGCATAGAGGCAGTAGAGGAAGGCAGGGTGGCTGCATAGAGGCGGTAGAGGAAGGCAGGGTGGCTGCATAGAGGTGGTAGAGGAAGGCAGGGTGGCTGCATAGAGGTGGTAGAGGAAGGCAGGGTGGCTGCATAGAGGTGGTAGAGGAAGGCAGGGTGGCTGCATAGAGGTGGTAGAGGAAGGCAGGGTGGCTGCATAGAGGTGGTAGAGGAAGGCAGGGTGGCTGCATAGAGGCGGTAGAGGAAGGCAGGGTTGCTGCATAGAGGCGGTAGAGGAAGGCAGGGTGGCTGCATAGAGGTTGGTGGGGAGTAAAGGGGGGGGGGGATCACTTGTGCTGAGTTGTGCGGCCCTGCAGCTTGGCCTTAAAGCTGCAGTGGCCTATTTTACAAAAAATGGCCTGGTCATTAGGGGGGTGTTAAAGCCTGTGGTCCTGAAAAGGTTAAAGATATAAAACAGAGAAAGACTGAGAGAACACTATTACTGTAGTGTTGACCAAAAATGCTGCATAATCATAATTGTGCATCATAATAACAAATTACGATGTGAAATCACAATGCGAAATTTTAGGCAAAAACATAATTAATTTTGCATATAAATGTGATTAGGAATCATAACTTTGCAATTTCATGTACTTTTTGAGTTACTTTGTGCTGACTTTAGCAGTGTACAGAAAAGGTTATCGTTACCAAAATTGGTTTTAGTTTAACTGTCAATTAAAAAAAACAAAACATTTTTCCTTAGCATGTTTAAAAAGGATTCCCTCAAAAACTACAAGATTTTGTACAGTTATTTTTTTGACTTGCACCCATTATTCTCCTAGAGCAGGCATGGGCAAACTTGGCCCTCCAGCTGTTACGGAACTACAAGTCCCACAATGCATTTATGAGTCATGACTGTGGCTGTCAGACTCCTGCAATGCATCGTGGGACTTGGCTGCATAGAGGTGGTAGAGGAAGGCAGGGTGGCTGCATAGAGGTGGTAGAGGAAGGCAGGGTGGCTGCATAGAGGCGGTAGAGGAAGGCAGGGTGGCTGCATAGAGGCGGTAGAGGAAGGCAGGGTGGCTGCATAGAGGTGGTAGAGGAAGGCAGGGTGGCTGCATAGAGGTGGTAGAGGAAGGCAGGGTGGCTGCATAGAGGCGGTAGAGGAAGGCAGGGTGGCTGCATAGAGGCGGTAGAGGAAGGCAAGGTGGCTGCATAGAGGTGGTAGAGGAAGGCAGGGTGGCTGCATAGAGGTGGTAGAGGAAGGCAGGGTGGCTGCATAGAGGCGGTAGAGGAAGGCAGGGTGGCTGCATAGAGGTGGTAGAGGAAGGCAGGGTGGCTGCATAGAGGTGGTAGAGGAAGGCAGGGTGGCTGCATAGAGGCGGTAGAGGAAGGCAGGGTGGCTGCATAGAGGTGGTAGAGGAAGGCAGGGTGGCTGCATAGAGGTGGTAGAGGAAGGCAGGGTGGCTGCATAGAGGTGGTAGAGGAAGGCAGAGTGGCTGCATAGAGGCGGTAGAGGAAGGCAGGGTGGCTGCATAGAGGTGGTAGAGGAAGGCAGGGTGGCTGCATAGAGGTGGTAGAGGAAGGCAGGGTGGCTGCATAGAGGTGGTAGAGGAAGGCAGAGTGGCTGCATAGAGGCGGTAGAGGAAGGCAGGGTGGCTGCATAGAGGTGGTAGAGGAAGGCAGGGTGGCTGCATAGAGGTGGTAGAGGAGGCAGGGTGGCTGCATAGAGGTGGTAGAGGAAGGCAGGGTGGCTGCATAGAGGTGGTAGAGGAAGGCAGGGTGGCTGCATAGAGGTGGTAGAGGAAGGCAGGGTGGCTGCATAGAGGCGGTAGAGGAAGGCAGGGTGGCTGCATAGAGGTGGTAGAGGAAGGCAGGGTGGCTGCATAGAGTTGGTAGAGGAAGGCAGGGTGGCTGCATAGAGGTGGTAGAGGAAGGCAGGGTGGCTGCATAGAGGTGGTAGAGGAAGGCAGGGTGGCTGCATAGAGGTGGTAGAGGAAGGCAGGGTGGCTGCATAGAGGTGGTAGAGGAAGGCAGGGTGGCTGCATAGAGGTGGTAGAGGAAGGCAGGGTGGCTGCATAGAGTTGGTAGAGGAAGGCAGGGTGGCTGCATAGAGGCGGTAGAGGAAGGCAGGGTGGCTGCATAGAGGCGGTAGTGGAAGGCAGGGTGGCTGCATAGAGGTGGTAGAGGAAGGCAGGGTGGCTGCATAGAGGTGGTAGAGGAAGGCAGGGTGACTGCATAGAGGTGGTAGAGGAAGGCAGGGTGGCTGCATAGAGGTGGTAGAGGAAGGCAGGGTGGCTGCATAGAGGTGGTAGAGGAAGGCAGGGTGGCTGCATAGAGGTGGTAGAGAGAGGTGTTTGGGAGGTGAGAGAGAGGCTGCATAGAGATTGTAAAGAGAGGCTGAGTGGTTGCATAGAGGAAGGCAGGGGTGGCTGCATAGAGGTGGTGGTAGGAAGGTGAGATAGAGGCAGGGGGACAGAGAGAGGTGGTAAGGAGATAAGAGAGACAGAGACTTGAGAGGCTGATAGTGGTGGTGGAGGTTATGACGACGTTGTAGAGAAAAGCTGTATAGAGAGGATTAAGAGAGGTGGTAGACAGAGGCAGGAAATGCTTCATAGAGGTGGTAGAGAGAGGCTGCATAGTGGTGGTTGGCAGGTGAGAGAGGCTAGAGAGGCTGCATAGAGATGGCAGAGAGAGGCTAGAGAGGCTGCATAGTGGTGGTTGGCAGGTGAGAGAGGCTAGAGAGGCTGCATAGAGATGGCAGAGAGAGGCTAGAGAGGCTGCATAGTGGTGGTTGGCAGGTGAGAGAGGCTAGAGAGGCTGCATAGAGATGGCAGAGAGAGGCTAGAGAGGCTGCATAGTGGTGGTTGGCAGGTGAGAGAGGCTAGAGAGGCTGCATAGAGATGGCAGAGAGAGGCTAGAGAGGCTGCATAGTGGTGGTTGGCAGGTGAGAGAGGCTAGAGAGGCTGCATAGAGATGGCAGAGAGAGGCTAGAGAGGCTGCATAGTGGTGGTTGGCAGGTGAGAGAGAGGCAGGAAAGGCTGCATAGAGGTGGCAGAGAGAGGCTGGATAAAGGTGGAGGTGAATAGAATTGTAAAGGAATAGAAGCCTCAGTAGTTGGAATCCTCTGGGGTGGTCAGTTGGCTTCCTGGACCATCCTGGATCCCACCATTCCCAAGCAGGGTCCCTCTGAATAAGAGCTTGTCTGATGTGCTCTCATGGCCTCGCTCCTGTCGGTTTACTAGCTAAGACACGTATGAGTACGGTCAGCATCTGTGCACCAGCATGAAGCTGCTCAAGCATGGCTCTCTCCTCCTCTCACAGGAGGCTTCATGCTCATGCACAGCTGAGTACTCACACATGCGCAGTATGGCCACGCTCATACAGGGAGAGAAGCATGGCCACAAACAAGAGGAGGAGGGGCTAGGCAATGGTGGGTGAGCTTTGGGCGCAGCCGGTGCCACCATAGGCCGTAATAGGTATTATGGCTATTAGCAGCGCACAGGCAGTAACTTCGGCGCCTTCAGAAGACGGAGATGAAGTTACTTTTAAATGCTGTAAGTTGGCCGCCAGCAATAGCTGGAAGCCGAATGATATCATTCACCACCATCCACGTGGACCTGGAGGGGGACTAGTAATTAACACTACCGGGATTTGTGCAGCAGCAGGATAAGTCATATACTGGCTGTTGCGCAAAAGGTGGATCAGCGCAACACCAGGCCGCCTCCGAATGGCCTCCAATCAGAGATGCGCTGAGCCCCCTCAGGAACTACAAACGCACCTTGAACCCAAACAGAAGCTCTGCATATACACCAGAAGCATGGCTGTTAAGTGGGAGCAGCTGACCAAAAAACAAATTACATTAGTACATAGCAAGGAAATGAGCAGCGCTACTTAAAATGGCCGAATGGCCTCCATCAGAGATGCGCTGAGCCCCCCCCAGGAACTACAAACATAGTTAATAGGTTGCATGCAAGCTGTTACAGGAAACCAACATCCTCCAGTGGTAGACAGGTCATGTGTATGCTCGGTGTGTATTCGACCCCACAAGTGGGGCTTGCACTCTTTTGCAGGTAGGCACTAGTCTGTTTTTAAGTAGTGCTGCTCATTTCCTTGCTATGTACTAATTTATTTCATTTTTGGTCAGCTGCTCCCACTTAACAGCCATGCTTTTGGTGTATATGCAGAGCTTCTGTTTGGGTTCAAGGTGCGTTTGTAGTTCCTGGGGGGGCTCAGCGCATCTCTGATGGAGGCCATTCGGAGGCGGCCTGGTGTTGCGCTGATCCACCTTTTGCGCAATTTTCAATTTTCGATTTTATTTGATTAGCCACACCCAGGCTATGCATATACATACGTTAGGATTTAGTTAGTGTTAGGCCCCTCCCATGGAGGATCGACTTCTTCTTTGCAGTGGGAGGGACGAGTACTTAATAGGTTGCATGCAAGCTGTTACAGGAAACCAACATCCTCCAGTGGTAGACGGGTCATGTGTATGCTTGGTGTGTATTTTATCCCACAAGTGGGGCTTGCACTCTTTTGCAGGTAGGCACTAGTCTGTTTTTAAGTAGCGCTGTTCATTTCCTTGCTATGTACATATACTGGCTGTATCCTGCGCCCAAGTCTACCGGTGGTATGCGCGGTGGGGGGTCAAGGAGGACATGGAAAGCCCTGTAACATCCAGAGGCATCCTGCTCTTTAGGTAAGTATTTTTTTTTTTACTTTATTTTCCCTTACTGGTTTGCTTTTTAATCAAGGCTATTCGGAAACAAAGGAAACCGGCATTGAAGTTGAACATGGAATACTTTTATGACACACATGACATTTTCATCCGTTGTTTTTGGTCGCTGGGTCACTTTAAAGTGGACCTGAACTCTTGCGCAGGACAGAAGGAAAACAGTGAGAAATGCACCCTGTATGTATTTGGAGAGTTTAGCCTGTCTAAGGGCCTTTTTCCACTGGCTGCAATCCCATTCAAAAAGCGGATCGTAGCCCCTTTCCCAATCACTAGAGCACCGTGATTACATGTAAATCGCGGTGCCCAGTTTCCATTACGACGCTTCGTTCATAATTCGTTTTTTGTGGAAAAAGCAGCTTATGCAATCGCAAGCGCTTGCGATAGCGCTTTTCATCCCTAAAAGGGCCCTAATTCCCCCTCGTCTGTGACTAATCACATGTTGTAATTTGATCTCTAATCTGTGCCAGCTCAGGAATCTTTGCTGCCTTGGCAGAGCAGCTAATTTGTATATACAGGGTGTTAAACCTTTGTCTTCTTCCATGAAAGCAGGATGTAGACACACTGCAGATGTATTACAGGATTTGTATCAGCTGTAATAAAGAAATGTTTTTCTTTAAAAAGACTCTAACAAAATGTTCAGCCTTATTTCTTCTATCCTATAAGTTCCTATACCTGTTCTAATGTGGTCTGAATTACTGCAGCCTTTTTTAGTTGCACTGTCTCTGTATTATATCTAATCTTCTTTCCTTTGTCAAGCTTTGTCAACCTAGAGAGGAATGCACTGCCACTGCTGTAATAGTGAGAAGTTATGCACGCCCCCTCCACCCCTCCACGCCCCCACCTCTGCTCTCCTGTGTGCTGTGTGTATGAGTCACAGGCAAGGTCTCTGCTCACAGCCAGCATCTGCAGGCTCAGGAGCTGTGACCTTGTAAACAGTAGAAAGAAAAAAGAACGTCACCGCTCAGCTGCACTGTGGTAGAGGGTGCAGGACCATAGGCAGCCGGGCCTATACACTGGAACAATATTCAAAAAAAGGTGGTCCGCATCCAGAGTTCTCTACAAACAGTAATCTCTTTATTAGGGACTTATCCCTACAGCCAAAACAGGTACAAAAGCTGACATGTTTCGGGCATGCGGCCCTTAATCATAGCTTCAAGCTATGATTAAGGGCCGCATGCCCGAAACATGTCAGCTTTTGTACCTGTTTTGGCTGTAGGGATAAGTCCCTAATAAAGAGATTACTGTTTGTAGAGAACTCTGGATGCGGACCACCTTTTTTTGAATATTGACCTTGTAAACAGCTGTGAGTGCAGAGCGATCAGTGCAGAGCTCAGACAAGCAGCTAAGGCAACACTGGGAGTAACATTCCAGCAGTCATGTCAGGCTTGAGAGGAGCCACTGCAAACAGGCACCTGCTCTGATGATGTATTTCCTGCTAGGCGACCATCTTCATTGTTTACAAAAACAATGAATAAAACAGTGATTTTATCACCAAGAAAGCAGCAGGGAGTGGCTAAAATGTCACAGAGGGGGCTAGGAGAAGACAACAAACAGGCTGGGACGTTTATTTATGTAAGATTTTCACAGTACAGATTCTCTTTACCAACTTCAGGATCACAGGCTTACACCCCCAGTCCCCCCCCCCCTCCCCCGTGACCAGACCACCGTGCTGCACAGCCGTACAATGAAGCATACAGATTGTTTTCCTCTTTCCTTTGTCTTTAAAGTGAACCTCCAGACTAAAAATCGACTCAGCAGCACTGAAAAGGCCTGGTGTTTCTTTAACAGTTTCACAGCATCAGAGCTTTATTTTTCTTATGCAAGCCTCATTTTTAGCTGCATTTTTTCTAGGCTCCACCCATCAAAGTAAAAAAGCCCAGGCTTTTTTCCCTGATGCTGCGCAGAGCATGATGGGATTTCCTATGTTGTTGTTCTCGTTGCTTAGCAACTGGAAGGGGTGATCAGGACACAGGACAGTTGGAACTGTGTCTCATGCTCCCTGTCACCTCCTTTCAACCAAAAAGATGGCTGCCATCATGAAATCATAAACATTTGCCTGTTCTTTTAAAACAGGGTGGGTAAGAGATTATATTGCCTATCCATTTTAATTAAAATAACTAATGCATCAGCCTATGAGAGGGCTTCATTCCCCAGCTTATCCGGGGGACAGCGGAGTATCCCTCGTACAAAGCAAGAGATCGCAGCGCTGTACAAAGGTAAACAAAGGGGATTTCTTCCCTCCTTTCGGCTGGAAACAGTCTGCTAGCCGCAGGCTGATCACGGAGCGGAGCTAAACTGCAGCTCCAGGACTTGATGCCAATCGGCGTTAGGCAATCCTGGGGCTGCCGCCGCGGTCACACCCCTTGGCGTGACGCGGTCGTTAGGTAGTTAAAGGTATTTATGCTGTTGCTTATCTTTTAGAGAAGAGAGGAAGTTCTGAATTCAGGTCTGCTTTGAGCGGCAGAGCTTGATTTTGCTTGCGTCTTCGCAGGAAGATGATTTCCTGCATTACCTCTCGCCCCCATCAGTTGATTGGACTCGTTCCCGTGCAATCAGCGGTGGAGGAGGGCGCGCCTCCAGATCTCTGCCAGCGCAGCTCCGCCACCAGAATCTGAAATTCTGAGCAGACGTTTCACTGCCTAATACTGCAGATTAAACAATAACAGAAGTAACGGCAGCAATGCTCAACATTTTATGCCCTTTTTTCAGAATTTATTTCTGCCGTGTGGTTTGAGGAAAGGGTATAGCGTGATAAATGGCGTCTCGGCCCTTCTTAAACGATAAATCCTGCGGCCCCGGCTGTCTGCCGCACAATCGGCTTCTCTGGAAGATAACGGGATTTTTAAATCTCTCTTCACAAAAAGTTTTTAAAGTACCCCCTGATCAATAATATAAGTACATTGCATTGTGGGAGGCGTGAAGGCAAATGCACGGCTTAGTTCATCTCAATTTCAAGTGTTCAGGTTCTCTTAGTCTTTTGCAGATGCTTGTGACTGGCATTAGAGGTGTTTTCTGTCTGTGTAGAATTTTCTAGATAAGCTGACGTTTGAATACATTATTTTTGAAGTTTCAGCTCGTCCCCCCCACCATCTCCTTCCTGCAGCACAGACTTCCAACAGTACTGACTGTAATCTTCTCTAGTCTAATGTCCTCAGAGGAGCTCACACTCTAATCCTACCATAGTCATAGTCTAATGTCCTACCATATTATTATTATGTATTTATATAGCACTGACATCTTCTGCAGCACATTACAGAGTACATAGTCATGTCACTGACTGTCCTCAGAGGATCTCACAATCTAATCCTACCATAGTCATAGTCTCATGTCCTACCATATTATTATTATGTATTTATATAGCACTGACGTCTCCTGCAGCACTTTACAGAGCACATAGTCATGTCACTGACTGTTCTCAGAGGAGCTCACACTCCAATCCTACCATAGTCATAGTGTAATGTCCTACCATATTATTATTATGTATTTATATAGCACTGACATCTTCCGCAGCACATTACAGAGTACATAGTCATGTCACTGACTGTCCTCAGAGGAGCTCACAATCTAATCCTACCATAGTCATAGTCTAATGTCCTCCCATATTATTATTATGTATTTATATAGCACTGACATCTCCTGCAGTACATTACAGAGTACATAGTCATGTCACTGTCCTCAAAGGAGCTCACAATCTAATCCTACCATAGTCATAGTCTAATGTCCTACCATATTATTATTATGTATTTATATAGCACTGACATCTCCTGCAGCACATTACAGAGTACATAGTCATGTCACTGACTGTCCTCAGAGGGGCTCACACTCTAATCCTACCATAGTCATAGTGTAATGTCCTATCATATTATTATTATGTATTTATATAGTACTGACATCTTCTGCAGCACATTACAGAGTACATAGTCATGTCACTGACTGTCCTCAGAGGAGCTCACAATCTAATCCTACCATAGTCATAGTCTAATGTCCGACCATATTATTATTATGTATTTATATAGCACTGACATCTCCTGCAGCACATTACAGAGTACATAGTCATGTCACTGACTGTCCTCAGAGGGGCTCACACTCTAATCCTACCATAGTCATAGTGTAATGTCCTATCATATTATTATTATGTATTTATATAGCACTGACATCTTCTGCAGCATATTACAGAGTACATAGTCATGTCACTGACTGTCCTCAGAGGAGCTCACAATCTAATCCTACCATAGTCATAGTCATATGTCCTACCATATTATTATTATGTATTTATATAGCACTTACATCTTCTGCAGCACATTACAGAGTACATAGTCATGTCACTGACTGTCCTCAGAGGAGCTCACACTCTAATCCTACCATAGTCATAGTCTAATGTCCTACCATATTATTATTATGTATTTATATAGCACTGACATCTCCTGCAGCACATTACAGAGTACATAGTCATGTCACTGGCTGTCCTCAGAAGAGCTCACAGTCTAACCCTCATTATTATACAGCACTGAGAGAAGAATGAAACCTCCTGAACTGTATTGCAGAATCTGTGGTGCCGCAAAGCTGTGCAAATTCTGAGATGGTAATTTTGTAGCAAAATCTATTTAGTGAAAGCTGTCAGCGCACTCCTAATGTGCAATTATCTCTCAGCATTACCATAGTCATAGTGTAATGTCCAACCATCTTATTATCATGTATTTATATAACACTGACATCTCCTGCAGCACTGTACAGAGTACACAGTCATGTCACTCACTGACTGTCCTCAGAGGAGCTCACACTCTAATCCTACCATAGTCATAGTCTAATGTCCTACCATATTATTATTATGTATTTATATAGCACTGACATCTCTTGCAGCACTTTACAGAGTACATAGTCATGTCACTGACTGTCCTCAGAGGAGCTCACAATCTAATCCTACCATAGTCATAGTGTAATGTCCTACCATATTGTTATTATGTATTTATATAGCACTGCCATCTTCTGCAGCACATTACAGAGTACATAGTCATGTCACTGACTGTCCTCAGAGGAGCTCACACTCTAATCCCTACCATAGTCAAAAGTCTATGTGTGTATCTTGTAGTGTGTGTATTGTAAGCTAGGGCCAATTTTAGGGGAAGCTAGGTTACTAATCTATATGGTTTTTGGGGGGTTGTGGGAGGAAACCGGAGTGCCCGGAAGAAACCCACGCAAAACAGGGAGTACATACAAACTCCTTGCAGATGTTGACCTGGCTGGGATTCGAACCGGGACCCAGCGCTACAAGGCAAGAGCGCTAACCACTACGCCACTGTGCTGGCCGAAATGGTGTGCAGAGTGCGCTGCTCACGACTACCTGTGTCCCCCTGGCTTGGAGCGGAGCATGCAAGCAACGTGTCAGCGGGGGTTTTACCTGCCCACACCTCTGTTCCTCTCTGATTGGCCAATATTTCTCATGCTGAGACAATGCACTTTCTATAGTGAAGGGCGGGCAAATCAGGCAGAGGAGAGTAAGGGAGGAAATGACATCAGGATTGGCTTCAAAATAGCCACAGTTAAAATGGGAAATGCTAAGAACGATTTTCTCTTTTTTTACTGTAGAAAAATCACTAAAATCAAAATGTGGACAGTGCAATACATGTGTTATGTAAGTAGAGCAAGTATTTATCTACTTATATATGTGTTTTCTTTTCTGAGATAGTATGGCTGACAGTTCCTCTTTAACAATAACAATTGTCATCTACACCTTTATTTTTTTTTAATGTTTAGAAGATTTGAATGTTTTGAATCTTCCTCACACTTTCTCTTGTCTGTCGTCTTTCTGATTGGCAGTTGTAGAGGTAACAAGGAAGAATTGATTGATGGTTTCTTTGGTCCTTTTCTTCTCGTTTGATATTTTGCATTTGTTATTTACATAAAACTGGTAAATTTCACCTTCTTTTTCTTGTATAAATTTGCATAATATATTCATGTTTTATAACTTTAAAAGACAGCCTCATTTTTATAGATAACACACGTAGTTTTTACGTAACACTTGCTGTGCAGGAAAACCGAAAGGAACTTCAGGTATTTTCTTAGTAGGACAAATAACATTTTGTACTTATTGTTTCCCATTATGTCACATGTCAGCTCAGGTACCCTTTAATTGCATTTCTGGTTTAGGACAAGAAACTATGGTTAATTTTGAATGGGTAATTGTGTTCTAAATAATCTAAAGCGGGATTGTCACCATAAAAATCAAATTTCAACAGCAACTGGTATGAGTGTATTAAGTGATAGAGATGTTAATCTTGCATTCAAAACTTTCAAAACTTTTTCTGCTGTTATGGTTTGGAGTTATTACATACATTAGGAGCACTGGCCCTTTAATTGCCATTGCCAAACAGTTGCATTCTGGGATCTTTTTAGCTATAATATATTCCTAGTCTATTTCCCCCTTCTTCTAATGACATAAGACAGTGCACTTCCTAGTATAGACCTCAGTGGGAGTGTCTGCAAACTCTGGAAGGAGGGTGGGTAACAAATACACAATTAGCAAGAGGAGAATAAAAGAGTGAGGGAGGAAATGATGTCAGGATTAGCTTCATTCAAAGGTCACCAAGATGGAAACTGTCCAGAATAGGATTCTCTGCTTTTTCTTTGGAAAATTCACAGAAACCATAATGTGGACAGCTCATTACATCTGTTATGTAAGTAGAACTAGTATTTATCTACTTATATACAGTATGTGTTTTTTATTTCTAGATTAGCATGGGTATCACTTGTTGTTAAAGCCTTATACACACGCCTGACTCAAGTCAGCTAAGGCGACCGTTAATGACCACCACATCCAGTTATCAGATGTGTGTACAGTGACCCGTGACTTGCAAGCGATTTGCCCCAGCGGATATACCTACCCCTAGCGCCGGTCGATTCCATTGTTCACACCTTTCCCCCACCCACTGTGTGACGTCACACACATCACCAGATGCTGGGTTTCCTCCTTTTTAATGCTCTGTCAGGCCTTTACTGCTATGGCTTTCTGTTGCTGTTTGTGGGCCTTTCTGCCTGAGGTTTTGTCTCCAACAAGTGAAATGCATGCTCGGTTGCGTTAAGATCAGGTGACTGACTTGGCCATTTGAGAATGTTCTACTTCTTTGCTTTAATAAACTCCTGGGTTGCGTTGGCTGTATATTTTGAGTCATTGTCTATCTGTATCATAAAATGCCATCCAATCAATTTGATTGCATTTAGCTGGATTTGAGCAGACAGTAGGTCTCTGAACACCTAAGACTTCATCCGGCTGCTTCTGTCCTGTGTCACATCATCAATAAACACTAGTTTTCTGGTGCCACTGGCAGCCATGTACGCCCAAGCCATCACACTGCCTCTACCATGTTTTACAGATGATGTGGTATGCTTTGGATAATGAGCTGTTCCATGCCTTCTCCATACTTTTTTTTTCTTGCCATTATTCTAGTAGAGGTTGGTCTTGGTTTCATCTGTCCAAAGAATGCTTTTCCAGAACTGTGCTGCTTTTTTAGATGTTCTTTAGCAAAGTCCAATCTAGGCTTTCTAATTTTGAGGCTTATGAGTGGCTTGGACCTGTGCAACCTCAGAATTTACTTTCATGCAGTCTTCGTCTTATGGTAGACTTGAATATCGGTACGCCTACCCCCTGGAGTGTGATGTCCACTTGGTTGGCTGTTGTGCAATGGCATCTCTTCACCACAGAAATGATTTGATCTTCCACTACTGTTGCCTTCCGTGGATGTCCAAGTCTGTTTGTGCTGATGTGTTCACCAGTGCTTGCTTTCTTTCTCAGGATGTACCAAACTGTAGATTTTGCCACCCGCAATATTGTAGAAATTTCTTGGATTTATTTTCTGTTTTCGCGGCTTTACCTCCCTGGCGTTCTATTAAAATCGCCAGGGAGGCTGCGGGAGGGTTTTTTTTTAATTAAAAAAAAACTATTTCATGCAGCCAACTGAAAGTTGGCTGCATGAAAGCCCACTAGAGGGCGCTCCGGAAGCGTACTTTCGATCGCCTCCGGCAATCGAAAGTAACAAGATAGGCCGCAATGAGCGGCCTATCTTGTTTCGCTTTCCTCGTCGCCATGGCGACGAGCGGAGTGACGTCATGGACGTCAGTCGACGTCCTGACGTCAGAGCCGCCCGATCCAGCCCCTAGCGCCGGCCGGAACTGTTTGTTCCGGCTGCACTGGGCTCGGGCGGCTGGGGGGACCCTCTTTCGCCGCTGCACGCGGCGGATCGCCGCGGAGCGGCGGCGATCGGGCAGCACACGCGGCTGGCAAAGTGCCGGCTGCGTGTGCTGCTTTTTTCAGATTGAAAATCGGCCCAGCAGGGCCTGAGCGGCGACCTCCGGCGGCATACCCCGAGCTCAGCTCGGGATTACCGCCAAGGGGGTTAAGGATGGCTTCTTTCACCTGCATAGAGAGCTCATTTGACCGCATATTGTCTCTGTTCATAGCAAAATCTTCCGCACGCAAGCACCACACCTCAGATTAACTCCACTCCTTTTATCTGCTTATTTGATAATGAAATAATGGTGGACTTGCCCACACCTGCACATGAAAAGGCCTTTGAGTCCAATTATCTCTGAGCCCCTGAAATGAAGGGGTTGTGTTAAATAAAATGCTTCAGTTGCCCCACATTTTTATGTTTTGTTAAAGCTGAATGTCTGCACTTCAACTGCATCTGAGTTCATTTAAAATCTATTGCAGTAATGTACAGAATCAAGATTAGAAAAAAGTAGTCTCTGTCCAAATATTTATGGACCTAACTCTCAATACACTTTGGCAACTGTGAACTTAGCCTAAAGGTGGCCACACACACCATACAATTAAAAGATCCAATTTTTCACCAATTTGGTAAATACGATCAGTTGTACCGAAAAATCGAAAGCTTTTTTTTTTCATTAGTTTGAGAAATCTGATAAAATGTCCTGTTTTTATTTGATACAATAAAATCGTGAGTGTTGGATTTTTCTGATCAAAATCTATTTTTCTGATCAATTTTTATCAACATTGTATGGGATGTGGTAGATTGACAAATTCTTGGTGTACAAACCCAAGCATTTTTTTGCTGAGTTTTCAATCATTTTTCTCATAATTAGGGGGGAAAAAATGAACATATGTATGTGGTACATTGGTCAGATTTTTGAAATGTTACAACAAACGATCGTAACTAATCAGAAGGCAATTGTCGATTGTTTACATTGACTGAACAATTCTTTCTTCAAATTCAATCATAAAATCTAACTTTCGGATTGATTTTATCCTATTTAGCAGTTGACCAAAGAATTGTTCCTTATCCATTGCCTTCATAAACAGCACATTTTCTATACGATTCTATCATTAAAATCGCATCGGAAGATCGCATTTGGTGAAATAATTGTACCGTTAATGGGCACCTTAAAAAATATTTAAAACCTTTTATGGTGTGTGGCCTTCTTTAGTGGTAAAACAATCTAAGAAACCCCTCACCCCTGGCTGGTGCTGGCTGACGGGCCTGTAGCTCTCCCCCCCTCCTCCCCTCTGTCCCACAGGTGAGGTGATGATTTTCCAGGTCTGCTCTATATGTTTATCTTCAGCACTTGCCGGTTTACAGCCCGCCGTGTACAAGGCGGTAATATCACCGCTTCAGCAGCCGTCAGCACTGAAGGCTCTAATGGTTTCTCTTCCTCATTTAATCACTTTTCTGTTTTCTCTGTTTCTTTTTTATTTACACATTTGCATAGTGCTGACACATATTCCTCAGCAATTTACAGTGAATACCAAATAATTCGCTCACTGCCATTCAGAGACGCTCAGAGTCTTAGGCTGTGCACGTCGGGGGATTCGAGGGCAAGCTTCTGAGCGATGACTACTTCCCATCGATTTCCCGAAGGCATTCGATTTGATGAAGTGCCAAACCAACCTATACAGGTGTATAATGGCTCTGGAGCCTGATCCTTTGTCTCCTACAGATGTCCTCAGATGCCCATGGGGGAAGGGAGCTCAGGGCCGATGCAGGGAGGGGATACAGAGCTGGCCACAGCGCCACCATGTGGCTCCACTCGGCAGTGGAGCACACAATACAAGACAGCTTGTAGAGGGAAGAGAGACGGAGCACCAACTCTGCTCATAGGATTTATGGTGACAATACAGGCATTCCAGAAGAGAGCACAGGCAACGATACCGGCCTTACAGCCGTTTCGCGGCAACCACCGCTTCCTCAGAGACCACAAAGGTATCAAAAGTTATGCAGCATGACAGTAAAATATATACATATTGTAACTACTCCCAACTCCCCACTGTCTAAGTGTCGCTAATTGGGTGGCGTCACCATTCCTGCGGCCGCGTACGCTTCCGGGACTTGACCCGCCCACTCCCTGGGACCGCCTGATGTACCTACCCAATCGGCGCTCAGAGTGAGGAAACCAATCGGGCGCAGTGCTGGGAACCGGCCTGCGTCTATAGCAGTGATCTGCAACTTTAACTCTCCAGCTGTTAAGGAACTACAAGTCCCACAATGCATTTCGGGAGTCTGAGAACCCCAGTCATGATTTATGAAGGAAAATGCATTGTGGGACTTGTAGTTCCTGGGGGTAGGGTTTGTTTCAGGTTTCTTTCCAGAACTCTAGAGCCTGTGATTTCCTTCCCGGAGTTGGAGTCTGAAAACCGGTCATACCTACTTCTTGTGAGCTACAAAGCTCCACCTCTATGCATGGATACCGGCCTTTCACTGAAATGCAGGGAACGTGGAAAATGTAGTCTGGAGCAGTTACTTAGGGGCCACCCGTTATACTATTTAGCGGGCGGCTCCGATCAAATTCTTTACCGTTTTATTGTTAGCGGGCAGCATTGATTAAATTATTTATTGCTATATAGTTGCTGGCCTCCGCTAAATTATAGTTTACTGTTTTTCACTGGGGGAGGGGGGTCTTAGTGTTTGGCACCCCAGGGGGGGGGGATTAGGGTTAGGCACCACCTAGGGGGTTTAGGGTTAGGCACCACCAAGCGAGATTTAGGGTTAGGCACTACCAGGAGAATCTTAGGGTTAGGCACCACTAGGGAGGTCTTAAGGTTAGGCACCACTGGGGGGTCCTAGTGTTAGGTACCACCGGGCGGAGGTGTCTTAGGGTTTAGACACCAAGAGGGGGTCTTAGGGTTTGACATCACCAAGGGGCTTTTAGGGTTAGGCACCACCAGTAGGTGTGGTTAGGGTTAGGCACCACCAGAGGAGGGTTCTGTGTGAGAGTAGGGAAAAGTTAGGTCATAGTGAAATATCGGAAAACATTGCCGGTATTTCACAATATGCATCAGGTTGTAGAATATCTGTAAATATACGGATATTGTACAACCGCAGTTAAATTGTTTATCATTTGTGCCTTAATTAGCAGGCAACTTTTTTAAATGTGTGCCCCATTCTGCCCATGTATCAGATACTCTGCCCAGGACACTTTGCTCTTATGTGATGTTTGTATTAACTTCTGATGGAATCAGACTTTGTCAGATGTGGCATTAGCTGGTCATTAGGGTGCCCAGGTCAAGCAGGGTCTCTTCCCCTGTGACTCTCAATGTTCCGGAGTCGCTCCTTAACCTCGGTTCCTGACAGTTCCCATCCTCCTCACATCTCAGACAAACTTCTGCAGAAAACTTTCTCACTAATGATTCAGTTCGTGAATAAATCCGGTTTAATAAAAAAAGAAAAAAAAATCCATTCTGAATAATTTAAGCTATTTTTATGACCTGTGTGGTCTTGTTAATTTAATATATATGGCGCTTATCTGAGCCCATGCAGGAATTATAGAAAAATTAGTGCAGGTGAATGAACGCTTTTTAATGCACAGTCACGCCACTTACTGAATCACTCTCGTGTAGGAGGCAATTTGCATTTATTAAGGAGGATTGCGGCAACCCGCCCCTCACGTCAAAGAAACCTACAACTGAAAAAAAAAAAATCCACAGCCTACGGTCTAAAGCACCCAACTGTTCAGATGCTTCCTCATACTCTTATCAAACTTATGGGAAACAAAAAGACAAAACAAAAAACAGTTTGCTTAAACTTTTAAGTTTTCCTCACAGGAGCCCCCTTGTTTGGTTTGATGTTTGGAAGAAGCATTGCCATGCTAATGCGTGTTAAATAATGCTGACTGACAGTTCAAATTGCCATTAGGCAAAACCGCTCACAGACAAGAGCGGTTATAAACCTGCCTTCCCTAATCTCTCATCACGTACGCTATTCCCCACACCTCCACCAAACGGATGCTCAAGGGAGCTGCTTCTGTATTATGTGTAAAACAGAAAAGTTCTGCCGTTATTCAGCTGTGGCTGTTGTGAGTTTGGTTGAATAGTAGTGTAACTTTTCTTGTGTTTACAGATTTAAAGCAGATCTCTGAGAATTTACGGCAAATGGCCAATGATTTTTCTGTTTTCCCGGCCATCTCCCGAGTCTTACAAAATTGTAGAAAAATGTGTATTATTCTGTGAGAGTCCTGCATACCTGAGGCCTCCAGGATGCAGCTAAAAAATAGGATGGAGAAGGATCTTGCTCGTCATTAAACCACACCTCACCCGAGGCAAAGATACCTAAGGTAAGTACAGAGGTGGGGTCATGCTGGATCCACATTTCTCTGTGTGTTGTCCGTTCCTCACTTCGTTACTTCTGATCCCCGAAATCGCTTATTGAAAAATTGACTTTTAGCTAAAGTCAAATTTCCAGACAGGAAGAGGTGGGCTTGCTGGGATCTTCCTTCCTATCACCCTCCCAGTCCCTCCTCCTCCCCACTGACTTCACTTCCTTGAACAGGAGGGTGATAGGAGGAAGCATCAGCAGCAAGCTCACCTCTTCCTGTCTGAAAATTCAATATTTTTAAAAGAAATACTTGCCTCGGGAGGGTGAAGCCTCTGGATCCTAATAAGGCTTCCCCGTCCTCCTTAGCTTCCCTTAGCCTCCAGAGGAGGCTTAGGGACAACTTCAAGCCTGCTTCGACAGCACGGACTGGTCAGCCCTAGAGGCTCCCTGCCTAGACGAATGGACAGAAAAAATCACCGCTTATATCAGTTTCTGCGAGGAGACATGCATCCCAACGAAGACCGTCAAAATCTTCCCAAACGATAAACCCTGGTTCAACGGCAGGCTGCGGAGACTCCGGAAGATCAAGGAGGAAGCACACAAATCCGGAACCCCAGAGGAGTTCAGGGTGGCCAGGAACACCTTAAACCGTGAGCTGAAGGTGGCAAAGAGAGACTACTCTAACAAGCTGAGTCTGAACCTTCAGTCCAATAACCCATGGGACGTCTGGAAAGGCCTCAGAGCAGCCACTAACTTCAAGCCCCCTCCTCAACACATACTTCCTAGCTTTGCGCTAGCTGAAGAGCTCAACAAATTCTATTGCAGGTTTGAGTAACAACCCACCCAACCTGTGGACCTAGCACTCACCTTTTCCCCAAGGAAGTCTCCTCTCACCTCATCTTCCCACGCTGCTAGTGTCCCCCTGACACTGAGGATAGTCCAGGAGGCCGACGTCCTACGACACCTCCGGAAGCTCAACACCAGGAAAGCTTCAGGCCCGGACGGAATATCTCCAACCTGCCTAAAAACATGTGCAAGCCAGCTAGCCCCGATCCTCACCTCCATCTTCAGCAAATCCCTGACGCTAGGCAAGGTCCCCTCCTGCTTCAAAAAATCAGACATCATCCCAGTCCCCAAGAAACCAGGAGCCACTGATCTAAATAACTACAGACCTGTTGCTCTTACTCCAATCATCATGAAGACCTTTGAAAGACTGGTTCTAACCTACCTGAAGGGACACACAGCCACCTTAATGGACCCCCTGCAATTTGCTTACAGGGCCAATCGGTCCGTGGAGGATGCCATTAATATCAGTCTAGCACAAATCATGGCTCATCTGGACAAATCCAACACCTATGCCAGGATCCTGCTCCTGGACTTCAGTTCCGCTGCCCGAACACCATCTGCCCGAACATTCTGCATGACAACCTGGCACGACTTGGTGTGGACCTCTCTCTCTGCACCTGGATCAAGGACTTCCTCACCAACAGGACACAACTAGTGAGAATCGGCGGCTGCTCCTCTGGAGTCAGAACTACAAACACGGGGGCCCCGCAAGGGTGTGTGCTGTCCCCAATTCTTTTTTCCCTGTACACAAACAGCTGTACATCATCCGCTGACTCTACCAAGGTCATCAAGTTTGCGGATGATACCACCATCCTAGGTCTCATTGGAGAAGAAGGGGAGTTTGTATATCATAGCGAGATTGAGCAGATCCTCAGGTGGTGCACGGACAACAAACTGGTACTAAACGCAGCAAAAACCGTGGAACTGATTGTGGACTTCAGAAGGAAGGCCCCATCTCCCCATCCAGTCTACATTGATGGCACTGAGGTCTCCAGAGTACACAGCGCACGGTTCCTTGGCACCACCATCACCGAAAACTTAAGGTGGGATGTGAACACCTCCGTAACTCAAAAAAAAGCCCAGCAGAGACTGTTCTTCCTGAGGCAGCTGAGGAAGTTTGGAATGCCACGGGAGCTAATGACTAGCTTCTACACGGCCACCATTGAGTCTGTCCTCTGCTCCTCATCATTGTCTGGTACTCGGGGGCAAATACAAAAGACAAGCACAAACTTCAGAGGGTAATCAGCACCGCTGAGAAGATCATCGGGTCACCTCTGCCTCCCCTGGACCTCCTCCACACATCCAGAATGAGGTCCAGGGCCAACAGGACTACTGGCGACCAATCCCACCCTGGCAGTCGCTTCTTTGACCCCCTGCCCTCAGGCCGCCGCTACAGGACCATCCCCACCAAAACCACCAGGCACAGAAACACCTTCTTCCCCCAGGCAGTCCTCCTACTCAACGAATGAGAGCGTGCATGCCTGTAGTCCACACTGTTCAACATGTTACAATCATACCACGCTACTCCACATGTTACAATCATATTACGCTACTCTTGCATATTGTGGCTGTTCATCACACTATGCTTTGTTATTGTTATTATCAATGTTGTTACATTGTCGCTGTTGTACAGTTGTATTCCTATGTAGCTACTACTGCTACTATGTTGACGCTGTCAACACGCACTACCTTCCATGTCTGCCATGTGTCCACAAATAATCCACAAATAATTCCGGGTGTGGCACCTGTTGCACCTGGCGAATAAAGCTGATTCTGATTCTGTCCGGGCAATCCAGTGCTGGGACTACGCCCCCCCCCCCCCCCCGAACAACAAAGAGGAAAATATTTACCTAATGCCATCCAGCGCAGGCGCAGTAGCGGCTCTTTGTTCGGGTTAAGGCGGAAATAGCTGAGCCCAATCTTGTCCGCTCTACTGTGCAGGCGTGACTCCTTTCGTCTGCACAATAGAGCGGATACGATTGGTCTCGGTTATTTCTGCTTTAGGCGAACGAAGAACTGCTACTGCTCCTGCGGTATGTAAATATTGCAGCGCCTGCACAGTATTTCTCAGGCTTTGTCGAGGAAGTTTTGGGGGAGCCAGTGCTGAGTTCCCTCAGGCTACAGAGGACTAGAGTTGGGCCGAACC
Organism: Hyperolius riggenbachi; assembly: GCF_040937935.1. Lineage (NCBI taxonomy): Eukaryota > Metazoa > Chordata > Amphibia > Anura > Hyperoliidae > Hyperolius > Hyperolius riggenbachi. The sequence goes on along the minus strand of NC_090655.1, from coordinate 7,167,124 downwards.
TCCGATTTTAGGTTCGCGAACCGGGTTCGCGAACTTCCGCGGAAGGTTCGGTTCGCGTTAAAGTTCGCGAACCGCAATAGACTTCAATGGGGATGCGAAGTTTGAAAAAAAAAATAATTATGCTGGCCACAAAAGTGATGGAAAAGATGTTTCAAGGGGTCTAACACCTGGAGGGGGGCATGGCGGAGTGGGATACACGCCAAAAGTCCCCGGGAAAAATCTGGATTTGACGAAAAGCAGCGTTTTAAGGGCAGAAATCACATTGAATGCTAAATGACAGGCCTAAAGTGCTTTAAAACATCTTGCATGTGTATACATCAATCAGGTAGTGTAATTAAGGTACTGCTTCACACTGACACACCAAACTCCACTGAACAGAACAGGTATGCAGTGGCGGGTTCACTAAACAGGTATACAGTGGCGGGTCCACTGAACAGAACAGGTATGCAGTGGCTGGTTCACTGAACAGGTATGCAGTGGCAGGATCACTGAACAGGTATGCAGTGGTGGTGGGTGGGTTCACAGAACAAGTATGCAGTGGCAGGATCACTGAACAGGTATGCAGTGGTGGGTGGGTTCACAGAACAGGTATGCAGTGGCAGCAGGATCACTGAACAGGTATGCAGTGGTGGGTGGGTTCACAGAACAGGTATGCAGTGGTGGGTTCACAGAACAGGTATGCAGTGGCAGGATCACTGAACAGGTATGCAGTGGTGGTGGGTGGGTTCACAGAACAAGTATGCAGTGGCAGGATCACTGAACAGGTATGCAGTGGTGGGTGGGTTCACAGAACAGGTATGCAGTGGCAGCAGGATCACTGAACAGGTATGCAGTGGTGGGTGGGTTCACAGAACAGGTATGCAGTGGCAGGATCACTGAACAGGTATGCAGTGGTGGTGGGTGGGTTCACAGAACAGGTATGCAGTGGCAGGATCACTGAACAGGTATGCAGTGGCAGGATCACAGTACAGGTATGCAGTGGGCTGAGGGCTCACTGAACAGAACAGGTATGCAGTGGCAGGATCACTGAACAGGTATGGAGTGGCAGGATCACAGTACAGGTATGCAGTGGGCTGAGGGCTCACTGAACAGAACAGGTATGCAGCCAGGAAGAAGTTAAGCCTAACTAATCTTTCCCTATATGAGAGACAGTCTGCAGCAGCTCGCCCTACTCTCACTAATGCAGGCACACGAGTGGCCGTAATGGCCGCCGCTGCCTGCCTTATATAAGGGGGGTGGGGCTCCAGGGGCTAGTGTAGCCTAATTGGCTACACTGGGCCTGCTGACTGTGATGTAGAGGGTCAAAGTTGACCCTCAGGTGCATTATGGGGCGAACCGAACTTCTTCCGCAAAACGTTCACGTGCGGTACCCGCACGCGAACCACCTAAGTTCGCGCGAACCACGTTCGCCGGCGAACCGTTCGGCCCAACTCTACAGAGGACAGGGAAGCCTTATTGGGATCCTGAGGCTTTCCCCTCCCGAGGAAAGTGTCTCCCAGAGGAAGATGTTTTTGTTACATGTGTTCTTTAAAGAGGAACTGTTGCAAAATCTTAAAATTTAAAACGCATACAAATAAGAAGTACATTTCTCCCAGAGTAAAATGAGCCATAAATGACTTATCTCCTATGTTGCTGTCACTTACAGTAGGTAGTAGAAATGTGACATTACCAACAGGTTTTGGGTTAGTCCATCTCTTCATGGAGGATTCTCAGCATGGCCTTTATTCTTTACAAAGACATTCCATGAAAAAGATTTATACAAAGATGCTGGCCAGCCTCCCTGCTCGCTGCACACTTTTTTTGGCAGTTGGACAGAGCAACTGCCATTTATTAAGAGCAGTTTGAAAATAAAGAAATCCCTTTGAACCCCTCATGAGGATATGGGCTAGTCCAAAACCTGTCGGTAATGTCAGATTTCTACTACCTAGTGTAAGTGACAGCAGCATAGGAGAAAAGTAATTTATGGCTTATTGTACTGTGGAAGGAACATACTACTTAACTGTATATGTTTACATATATTTAAAATTTTAAGATTTTCGCGACAGAGGTCCTTAAAGGAGTGTTTACGGACTGGGGGGATCGAGGAAGGGAACGTACAGAGGTATGTGTCTGCACTTACCATGATTTTACATGATTATTTTTTAACCAATGTCCTCTTACCCCCCTCCCTTCTACCAGCTTACCATGCTGGACTTCTGGAGCTCGTGCCCTTCCGCCCTTACTCTCTTCCGGCACCACAATACTGGTCATTTTAAAGGACAACTGAAGCGAGAGGGATATGGAGGCTACCATATTTATTTTCTTTTAAGTAATACCAGTTGCCTGGCAGCCCTGCTGATCCTCTGCCACTAATACTTTTAGCCATAGCCCCTGAACAAGCATGCAGCAGATCAGGTGTCTCTGACACTATTGTCAGATCTGACAAGATTAGCTGCATGCTTGTTTCTGGTGTTATTCAGTTACTATTGCAACCACATAGATCAGCAGGGCTGCCAGGCAACTGGTATTCTTTAAAAGGAAATAAATATGGCAGGCTCCATATACCTCTCTCCTCATTTGTCCTTTAAGCCTGTGAGCCACAAGCATCCATCAGCGTTTTAGATACAACAATGAACTCGTAGATTATTTTCTTATAAGTATCAGCAGACCTGAAGATGAAGAAATATTTATCCAGTTAATTCTAAGCCACAGGATGCAATTTCAGAAGATGAATGTATCTATGGAGTGAGGAGAAATGTTCTAGGTTTTTCCGTAATGAGCATCTCCTGCCTAAATATACCCGGTGAGCATTTTCAGGCCAGAATTGCCCAGGAGTCTCCCTGATGAGCGGTTTATCATCTGTTCAAAGCGATTCATTTTTGTGAAATTTATGCACGGGGATTAAATTTCTGCGTGACATCAAAATTGCAGAGGAGCGTTGCTGTAATAATATAAAACATGTCCAGCACTGCGCGTCGGGTCAGGCGTGTCAGACGGCGTTTTATTGGACCACAGGCGGCCCCTGACACCGGGCGCGGCCACTTCACGAGATCGTATTGAGCGAGGAAGTGGACGGTTTTACCGGTCAGCATTATTACAGTTGCTCCGATAGTTTTTGCAGTTCAGTGATTTATAACTTGCTTTCTTGCAGATTTAGGGTGGTCACAGTTCTGCAAATTATAATGATCTAATATCCAAAACCAGTTATACATGTATTATGTATGTACATTTTTCTGTGTCCCCACAGTACTGCAGCTCTTTCCAATTAATGGAACGTAGCCGTTAGCAGGACCTGTGCTGTCCCATAGGGCGTCTCACGCTCCACTCAGATCTCAAGTCACAAACAAAAAACAGAAATACAAGCTACAAGATTTCCATGGAGGTATCAGATCTGCAGATTTTGCCCTGCTTATATTTAGGGCCCTTTTCCACTAGCAATCGCTAGCGTTCGCGCTAAACGCTAGCGATTGCGATTCAGCAAAGTGGTCTTACTATACAAAATATACAATACTTTTTTTATTACATATTTTTGTTGTTAAAGCAGATCCGAAGTGAAAAACTAACCATAACAAGTAACTTGTCTATATATCTAAAGTTTAGATAGCAAAGCAAATCTAGCTGCAAACATCTTCAACAGTATATGATTATTTCTTCCTGTGATACAATGAGAGCAGCCATATTCTGCTTGTGATCATTACAAACAGGCAAGCTGCTCTGCATCTCCAGCCCTCAGCCTGTGAAAACTTCACTCCCCTCTCCTCCTCTCGCCTCCCCTTTGCCTCTAAAATCTCTGGTTATTAATCTCCTCCTCCTGCCCAGACTGAGCTCCCATAAGCCCTTGCTACATGACTCTGAGTGCCCAGGCGCTGGAGGAGCTGTAGGCGAGGCTTGTTTCGTTTATAGGGAATTAGGGTATTAAAACAAAACAAAAAAAAGTATTTGGCTTGAGGAATGCCCTATAAACTATATGAAAGGAACACAATTATGCAATGAGTAAAAGTTTATCTCAGATCCACTTTAAGGCCCCTTTTACACTATGCCGGTTTTATTGTGTTGCATTACCATTTCTGCATGCTGGTTAATGTAACCGCAATGAAAGTCTATGAGACCTAGCACACTTACCCGTTCCCGATTGGCCATCGGACTTCTGCGGCGCCACAGCGGCGGCGGAAAGCATGGAAGTCAACGGGCAATGCAGAAATGTTACATTTGGTGGTGGTGCAGCGCAATGCAAATATGGGGAAAACCGGGAATCCCACTGATGTACTTCCTGTCCAGCGGGGAGAGGGGAAGGGCAAAGGGCGTGTGAGGGGGAGGGGCTATGCAAATAACCCTGTTGGGGCACTCTGCCGCAGGGTTGTATATAATGTAGTTTTTGGTGTTTGTGGTGCAATGCGATGGGGCGGAGCATCTCACCGCTATGACAGGTGTAAACCAGCCTGAATGCTAGGGTATTGTATAATCCTTAATAAGTTGTTTTAAAAAAAAAACTTACAAACTCCCGGAACAAAACCTGTTTGTAATTCCTCATATGCCGTAGCATGTGGTCATTTAGGACAATATTAGTTTTCACAAAGTTTGCTGCTAAGCTGCTTTTAGATCTTTGTTGTTTATGTGATGTACTGAAGTATAATTATAAGCACTTCATACATTTCAAAGGCTTTTATTGACAACTACATGAGATTTATGCAGAGAGTCAGTATTTGCAGTGTTGGCCTTTTTTTTCAGGACCTCTGCAATTCCACTGGGCATGCTCTCGATCAACTTCTGGGCCAAATCCTGACTGATAGCAACCCATTCTTTCATAATCACTTCTTTGAGTTTCTCAGAAATAGTTGATTTTTGTTTGCCAATCTGCCTCTTGAGGAATGACCACAAGTTCTCAATGGGATTAAGATCTGGGGAGTTTCCAGGCCATGGACCCAAAATTTCAACGTTTTGGTCCTCAAGCCACTTAGTTATCACTTGCCTTATGACACGGTGCTCCATCGTGCTGGAAAATGCAATGTTCTTCACCAAACTGTTGTTGGATTGTTGGAAGAAGTTGCTGTTGGGGGGTTTTTTGGTACCATTCTTTATTCGTGGCTGTGTTTTTTGGCAAAATTGTGAGTGAGCCCACTCCCTTGGATGAGAAGCAAGCCCACACATGAATGGTCTCAGGATGCTTTACTGTTGGCATGACACAGGACTGATGGTAGCGCTAACCTTTTCTTCTCCTGACAAGCCTTTTTACAGATGCTCCAAACAATTAGAAAGGGCCTTCATTGGAGAATATGACTTTGCCCCAGACCTCAGCAGTCCATGCACCATACTTTCTGCAGAAGATCAATCTTTCCCTGATGTTTTTTTTTGGGAGAGAAGTGGCTTCTTTGCTGCCCTTCTTGACACCAGGCCATCTTCCAAAAGTCTTTGACTCACTGTGTGTGCTGATGCGCTCACACCTGCCTGCTGACATTCCTGAGCAACCTCTGCACTGGTTGCACTCCGATCCCGCAGCTGATTCCTCTTTAGGAGACGATCCTGGTGCTTGCTGGACTTTCTTGGACGCCCTGAATCTTTCTGAACAAGAATTGAAGAAAGTTCTTCATGATCCTATAAATTGTTGATTTAGGTGCAATCTTACTAGCCACAATATCTTTGCCTGTGAAGCCATTTTTATGCAACACAATGATGGCTTCATGCGTTTCTTTGCTGGTCACCATGGTTAACAACAGAAGATCAATGATTTCAAGCATCACCCTTCTTTTAGCATGTCAAGTCTGCCATTCTAACCCAATCAGCCTGACATAATGATCTCCAGCCTTGTGCTCGTCAACATTCTCACCTGAGTTAACAAGACATTACTGAAATGATCTCAGCAGGTCCTTTAATGACAGCAATAAAATGCAGTGGAAAGGTTTTTTTGGGGGGATTCAGTTAATTTACATGGCAAAGAAGGACTATGCAATTCATCTGAACACTCTTCATAACATTCTGGAGTATATGCAAATTGCTATTATAGATACTTAAGCACCACCTTTTGTTGTTTCTAATATTTTTGACAGTCTCAAAACTTTTGTCCTGGACTGTAGTTTAGTCTTTCCAATACCGTAGATCGCTTCCTATTCCTCTCACCGACTATTAGCTGTTTGTGGTGTAAAGTTATGCCTTGCTTTACGAGTTCCCACAGAATCTGATTAAATCTAAAAACAACGCCTTGGAACAAAAAAATTGCATTTGAGATGAAGTTAATTTGAGGAACAATTAGGTGGTAATAAGATTGCTTTATTAAGCTGCAAAATATTTACTTAATATTTAATTCAGGCAAGCCGAGTAACTGAAGGTTCGTGTTATGAAAAACTATATTATTCATCAACCCATGTCAGATGGAATCAAGCTGGTACATATTTCTCGGGCTATTTATTTATATATTTATGTATTAATGAAGAAAGTGTAAACCTCTAAAGCAGAGTACAACATGGTTAAAGAGTCACCCAGGGTGGATAAAACTTACCTCTCCAATGACACTAGCAAAAAAAAGTAGAGTAGACTTTTTTTTTTTTTAATTAATGTAAGCACAGACAACGCATTTTGGGGGTACAAACTGACTTCCTCAGGCCAGTAACAGAGACAATTGTATATAGCCAAGAGAAATGGAGCACCTCATGGAGTTCCCGAGTGGAGACCGGATAGTTTTTTCCACCTAATTCACTTGGTTGGCTGCCCTTCAATGCAACGCACCTTTGTGAGTACAATTGTCTTCAATACATTTCCTCAAATTTTGGTGACATATTGCACTATTGAGTTCCAATGGTATCGGAAAGTTTTCCCAAGGTGTATACTCACCTCCCCTTCTCTAAAACCCCATCTACACGATACGATTCTTTGTGCGATTCGATTACGATTCTATTTAGGGCCCGTTTCCACTATCGCGAATCCGCATGCGTTGCCCGCATGCGGATTCGCACAGTCAGTACAAGTGGATGGGACTGTTTCCACTTGTGCGTTTCCCCGCACGTTTTTCTGTGCAGAAAAAATCTGCAGGGTAGGGCCCTCAGAATTCGCCTGCGTGTGGAATGCAGGCGAATCGCACGCAATGTATTTAATAGGGAAATCGCATGCGTTTTCCCCATGCGTTTTTTGCCGCGATTTCGCATGCGATTTCGCATAGGTATTAATGTTAATTTACACAGGCAGTGACATGGTTAAATTCGCATACAGCCTTACCTATGCGAAATCGCATGCGAAATCGCGGCAAAAAACGCATGCGGAATCGCACCCGCATGCGATTTGCCTGCGGTGATTCGCCGGCGATTCCGCAACGCTATAGTGGAAACGGGCCCTTACGATCTGATAAAATCCGACATGTCCGATCAGGATTGGATTCGATTCAATTCGATGTGCCCTTGTTTTGCAATGGCAAATCAAATTGAATTGAATTCTGATCGGACATGTTGGATTTAATTAGATTGTAAATAGAATCGTAATCGAATTGCACAAAGAATCGTATCGTGTAGATGGGGCTTAAAGCAGAGTGGAAAGGATGAGGGCATGCTATAGTACACTTATGAGATTTTTATTATCCTATGGAACAGCGCTAATCCGGTAATTTATACATTGTATGTTTTTGTGAAGCATTCAACAACGTCCATTCTCTGCAATGTGCAATCGCTAGCACGGTTATTTAGAAGTGTCTGATCGCTCTGATCAGTAATCACAACTGATCAGAATCCATTTTATTTCACCAAGTAAGTTTGCACCTACAAGGAATTTGTCTTGGCAGTTGCTTAACAAACACAAACAAAAACAATGCAAGTTACAATTACAAGTCAAGGACATTATGCAAGTATAGTGGCAGTAAGCAATGTGAGAGTTGTTCATTTACAGTTCTGTGCTGATTACTATCAAGTCCTAGCAGCTCTAACGTGGTTCTGCATTAAGTATGGCTACCGCTTGAGGAAAAAAGCTGTTCCTGTGTCTGGAGGTTTTGGTAGCGATTGACCGGAATCTTACTCCTGAAGGCATGCGCTGGAAGATGGAGTGAGCTGGGTGAGAGGGGTCAGAGGCAATTTTGGTTGCTCTTTTTCTGCACCTGCTAGCGTAAAGATCCTGCAGGGAAGGTAAGCTACAGCCAATTATCCTTTCCGCTGTTCGGATCATGCGCTGCAGCCTCACCTTTTCTAATGTTGAGCAGGAGCCGAACCATACAGTCATAGATGATGTTATGGTGGATTCGATGATTGCAGTGTAGAACTGCACCATTAAATTTTGAGGTAGGCCAAACTTTTTCAGCTGCCATAGATGGTACATCCTCTGTTGCGCTTTCTTGACAATAGTGGCAGTATTGTTGTCCCATTTTAGGTTGTGTGAGATCGTGGACCCAAGAAACTTGAATGACTCTACTTGGGTTATTGTGGATCCATTTATGGTTAAGGGGAGGTACTGGGGGGAGATCTCCTAAAGTATATTATCATCTCCATGGTTTTGAGAGCATTTAGTTCCTTGCTGCTGCACCAGGAGGAAAGCTGTCCCACCACATGCCTGTATGCAGACTCGTCCCCGTTTTGTATGAGACCAATTACTGTTGTGTCATCTGCAAACTTCAGAACCTTAACAGATGGATCTGTGGAGATGCAGTCAGGGGTGTAAAGTGAGTAGAGCAGTGGGGAAAGCACACAGCCCTGGGGTGCACCAGTACTGACGGTCAGAGAGCTTGATGTGTGTTTCCCAAGTCTGACATGCTGTCTCCTGTCAGTTAAGAAATCGGTTATCCATTTGCAGATAGATTCAGGTATGTGTAGCTGGGGGAGCTTGCTGTGTAGCAGAGATGGCATTATGGTATTAAATGCAGAGCTGAAATCTATAAATAAAATCCTGGTGTAGGTTCCTGGGGTGTCTAAATGGCAATGCTGTAGTACATAATTGCATACACATGTTCACGGCATCGTCTGTGGATCTGTTAGGCCTGTAGGCAAATTGCAGAGAGTCCAGCAGGGGATCTGTGATGGATTTCAGATAAGTCATTATCAGTTTTTCGAATGCTTTCATGACCAGTGATGTCAGGGCAACAGGCCTGTAATCGTTTAAGCATGTAGGGTTTTTTGTTTTTTTTTGGAATTGGTACAGTGGTTGAGCTTTTAAAACAGGCTGGAACAATTAAGAGTTTGAGAGATGCTTTGAATATGTCTGTGAATACAGGTGCTAATTGATAGGCACAGTGTTTCAAGCATTTTGGAGACACAGTGTCTGGCCCCATTGCTTTCCTAGTGTTTTGTCTTTTGAAGAGTCTGTTTACATCTGATTGGCATATTGTTAGAGCATGCACATCTGGGGACAGGTCAATAGATTGTGTCTGGCCTCCTGTGTTGTGTAGTTGCTGAGGCACCGCAGGGGGTGGAGACGATGGCTGGCTGGAGGAGTGTTCAGTTCGCCTGTTGCAGAGATGCAAATTATGCAAATTGACTTGGTGTGTTTGGCTTTTGTTGCTGGTGTCAAACCTGCAATAAAATGTATTCAGTTCATTTGCAAGCTGCAGATTGTGTAGTGAGGGCGGAGATTTCTTCCTGTAGCTGGTAATTTCATGCAGAGATTTCCATATTGTGAACGAGTCGGCGTTTGAACATTGTTTCTCAAGTTTTTTAGAATAATCTTTTTTTGCGTCAGTAATGGCTCTCTGCAGTTTGTATTTCGCAGCTTTGTAGAGGACTTTATCTCCTGTACGATATGCCCTTTCTTTATCGAGGCGCAGCTTCCTAAGATGTGATGTAAACCAGGGTTTATCGTTATTGTACCTGGTGCACTTTTTGTGGGGATGCAGGACTCTTCACAAAAAGTAATCTATGATGTCACAGCGTCAGTGTATTCATTTAGGTGACTGGTGGATTCTTTCCGCGGAGTCTGGAGCGCCTGACGTCACTGAGTAGTGGAGTGAGGATCGAGGTTCAACCGGAACGGTTTGATTGAGCGGATGCACCGGAGTGGAGACGGGACGAACACCACAGTGGAGGTGACACCGCTAGGCCGGTATTGAGCCTGATATGCTTTTCAATTTACTAGCTAAGTGAGTGCAATTCTACGCAGGGCAGTGGCCATTTGTTTTTTATGGTTTTACGCTATGTGCTGTTTTATGGTTGATTTTTTAAGTGTTACTTGGATTAACCACCCTGGCGTTCTGATTAAATCGCCAGGGTGGCTGCGGGAGGGTTTTTTTTAAATAAAAAAAAAACTATTTCATGCAGCCAACTGAAAGTTGGCTGCATGAAAGCCCACTAGAGGGCGCTCCGGAGGCGATCTTCCGATCGCCTCTGGCGCCCAGAATAAACAAGGAAGGCCGCAATGAGCGGCCTTCCTTGTTTTGCTTATATCGTCGCCATAGCGACGAGCGGAGTGACGTCATCGACGTCAGCCGACGTCCTGACGTCAGCCGCCTCCGATCCAGCCCTTAGCGCTGGCCGGAACTTTTTGTTCCGGCTACGCTGGGCTCAGGCGGCTGGGGGGACCCTCTTTCGCCGCTGCTCGCGGCGAATCGCCGCAGAGCGGCGGCGATCAGGCAGCACACGCGGCTGGCAAAGTGCCGGCTGCGTGTGCTGCTTTTTATTTCATTAAAATCGGCCCAGCAGGGCCTGAGCGGCAGCCGCTGGCGGTGTTGGACGAGCTGAGCTCGTCCAAACCGCTCAGCTGGTTAAAACCGATGAAAGTTTACTACTACTGAAGACGCTGGCTGTGTGTTTTATGTGAAAGACCCACCTGTGTCTGCGGTGGAGTATATCTGGTGAGCCTTCATTTCCTAAAGGAATCGAGTGGATACACACCAGGAGTGAACACACGAGTGGAGCACTGATTTTGCACTTGGGTGACTGTGAATGTAAATCTTGCAAAAATAGCAGTAATACACTATGTTTAGATCTCTTTGATTTTACAGGTTGCTAGTTCATAAGAAGAGGAGCGCTGTCATTTTATAGACTTTATAATTCAGTGTGGACTGATGATAGCGAATACTCTTGATTGGGTTTGATTTTTTTTTAATTGTGGAGGTCAAATTGATCACCGGTGGGCGCATTTTGTATCACTATAATTGTATAACAGCATGATCAGTGTTCCCCAAAGCTGCCCTGCTGACAGAGTCATACGAGTCCTTAGTCGTAGTGTAACAGTGCTCAAGTCTCTTACCTTCTCTAGTTGCGCTTGTGACGTGTTGCCTGTATTTGGGGAGTTCTTTGGAAAGATTAGCACTGTTGAAATCCCCTAGTATGATAAAAAAAGAATCTGGGTACTCCACCTCAGTGATTTGATCTGCGAGATCTTGGAGCGGAGGCTGCATACATGTTTGTGGAGGGATGTACACAGCAGCCAAAATAAATGAAGAAAACTCACGGGGTGAATAATAGGGTCTGCAGTTTATGAAGAGTTTTTCCAGCCCAGCCGAGCATGTCCTCTTAATAACTGTAACATCCGTGCACCAATCTTTATTAATATAGAAGCAGAGTCCTCCACCTTTGGTTTTGCCAGAAGTAAGTGGGTCCCGGTCAGATCTGTAGAGTGTATATCCATTAATCAGCAGAGCGTTGTCTGGAAAGAGCTCAGATAGCCAAGTCTCTGTGAAGCAAAGGGCAGCAGAGAGATGAAAGTCCTTCTTTGTTCTGATCAGTAGTTGAAGCTCATCTAGTTTGTTGCATATGGACCTGACATTAGAGAGTAGGATTCCAGGTAGTGGAGAGCGCAGTCCTCTGCATGGAAAGCGAGTCTGGATCCCAGAGCGTTTCCCTCTTCTTCTAAGCCTCACTGCCTGGTTCAGCACAGTAGCTCCACTGGTCAGAATCCCCAGAAGATCAAGAGTAGATGAAATATCCAGGGGTAGATTATATTTAGCTAAGTTCCGAATGTAGCTGTTCACTGGTGAAGGTTATCCGGGTTGGGTTGCACAAGGCAATGTTGAAAAATAAAAATACATAAAAAGACAGAGCAAGCTGCCGAGGCTGCCATCTCCAGGCGCCTCCTCCTAACATGCCAAATGGTGGACTGGAGGCAGGCTGATCATTCAGAATAATTGTAATAATTGTCCATCTTGTGCCCAGCAACAGTGTTGAATACTTTAAGGACAACTGTAACGCGAGGGGTATGGAGGCTGCCATATTTATTTCCTTTAAAAAAAATACCAGTCACCTGGCAGCCCTGCTGATGTATTTGGCTGCAGTAGTGTCTGAATCGCGCCAGAAACAAGCATGCAGCTAATCTTGTCAAATCTGATAATAATGTCAGAAACACCTGATCTGCTGCATGCTTGTTCAGGGTCTATGGCTAAAAGTGTTAGGAGGCAGAGTATCAGAAGGGCTGCCAGGTAACTGATATTGTTTAAAAGTAAATAAACATGGCAATCTCCTTATCCCTCGCATTGCAGTTGTCTTTTAAAAACGAGAAATTCGAAATTCACTTTGGAAAAAGTCAGTCATGTTACCCAAGTTTCATTTATCAATCTGGCAGCTGCCAGTAGAGTGGGCACCCTCAATTTCCACCATAGGCCCATTCCCTGACTTTCTTTCTCTCTGCTCCTGAGAAATAAACTCTTTGTGGTTAGCACTGCAGCTCAGCAGTCTCCTCCTCTTCCTGACTAGTCCTTCTCTGCTCAGTGTGTAATAAAGCATTTTAAGACCCTCCCAGCGTACTTGTTAAAGCGAGGTGTAATCATCCTGTTCTGCCTTTAAACAGAAACCATTCCTCACTGCTCTTTTATGTTGTATGAGGACATCGATACTGGAAATAGTTTGTTACTTCTACTCACTGAGCAGGAACATGGGGATAAAACCTTGCCTAACTAGAGTGCTGCAGTCCTGGTCACAAAGAGTTCAATTTCCATTGTATACCACTTGAAACTAGACCGTACGCTGCTTGCATTTTATTTGGATTGGCTAGTGTGAATGTAGCCTAATTTATGTGAATTGCAGCACTTTTGATAAAGCACAGATCCCCAGCGACCAGAATATAACCACCCTTAACCTGCTGGGCGGTCTGGACGAGCTCAGCTCGTCCAGTACCGCCGGAGCCTGCCGCTCAGGCCCTGCTGGGCCGATTTGGCTCAAATAAAAAGCAGCACACGCAGCCGGCACTTTGCCAGCCGCGTGTGCTGCCTGATCGCCGCCGCTCTGCGGCGATCCGCCGCGAGCAGCGGCGAAAGAGGGTCCCCCCAGCCGCCTGAGCCCAGCGTAGCCGGAACAAAAAGTTCCGGCCAGCGCTAAGGGCTGGATCGGAGGCGGCTGACGTCAGGACGTCGGCTGACGTCGATGACGTCACTCCGCTCGTCGCTATGGCGACGATGTAAGCAAAACAAGGAAGGCTGCTCATTGCGGCCTTCCTTGTTTATTCTGGGCGCCGGAGGCGATCGGAAGAACGCCTCCGGAGCGCCCTCTAGTGGGCTTTCATGCAGCCAACTTTCAGTTGGCTGCATGAAATAGTTTTTTTTTTATTAAAAAAAAACCCTCCTGCAGCCTCCCTGGCGATCTTAATAGAACGCCAGGCAGGTTAAAAAAATGACAATCCCATTAGAATGTGGACAAAACAAAAAAAAAACCAAAAAACTGGAGGGGTGTTCAGCTTACAGCGACAACAATGGACAATTTTCATATTTCAGCATTGTGGTGCATTGTGGGTAGACTAATCGGAGCTCACTCCAAACTGAATTATTGCAAATACTTTCTGTCTAAAGGTGACCACACACGATACAATAAAATGATCCAATTTTATGGCAATATGATAAATATGATCGGATCTCCTTTTTTTTTTTTTTTTTTTCAATTGTTATCGATCCGGAATGCTGGAAATTTTTCTTCAATTTTTCTAAAGATTGTATGGTGTGTGTTAGAATGTTAATTTATTAATATACACACCCTAGCAATTTTGTCAGAGTTTCCAATCATTTTTATAATAATTGGGAAAAATTGAACATGTGTGTGTGTGGTACATTGGCCATATTTTTGAAATGTTAAAATCAGTCAGAAAAATTGATTGCAATTCTTTAATTGAACAGATATTTAACCACTTTGCCGCCCAGGTACAGTATATCTACGCCCCTTTTAACTTCATTTCCCCGCCCAGGGCGTAGATATACGCACCCTCGCCGCTACCGCCGCTGACCGCGCTCCCGCTTGCTCCTGTGCGCACTCCCGGGCTCATGCACGCCGCCGGCCTCTCGCCTGAAGATCAATGAATGGGAAAACTGTTCCCGTTCGTTGATCTAACTCCCCACAGCAGTGATCGGCTGCTTCTATGAGAAGCTGCTCGATCATGGTGAAAAACAAAGTTCCCCAGCCTCATTACACTTCCTGTAAGCATACTTCCTACGCTTACAGGACACATTCACAAAAAATTACTGTGGCCAAATAGTAAAAGTACATCCAAAAGAATTTTTCATATATAAATACATAGTTTACCTTATAAATTAACTCATTACCTCCCACAGTCCCCAATTTTTTTTTGTAATTAAAAAAAAAAAAAATACCATAAATAATACATAAATAGTTACCTTAGGGACTGAACTCTTTAATTATTTATGTCAAGAGGGTATAACACTGTTACTTTATAAACTATGGGCTTGTCATTAGGGATGGACGCAAAACTGAAAAAAATGCACCTTTATTTCCAAATAAAATATTGGCGCCAAACATTGTGATAGGGACATAATATAAACAGTTTTATAACCGGGACAAATGGGCAAATACATTTCATGGGTTTTAATTAGAGTTGGGCCGAACAGTTCGCCGGCGAACCTGGTTCGCGCGAACCTAGGTGGTTCGCGTGCGGGTACCGCACGCGAACTTTATTGCGGAAAAGTTCGCCCCATTGCGGTTCGCCCCATAATGCACTGAGGGTCAACTTTGACCCTCTACATCACAGTCAGCAGGCCCAGTGTAGCCAATTAGGCTACACTAGCCCCTGGAGCCCCACCCCCCCTTATATAGGCAGGCAGCGGCGGCCGTGGCCACTCGTGTGCCTGCATTAGTTAGAGTAGGGCGAGCTACTGCAGTCTCTCATAGGGAAAGATTAGTTAGCCTTAGCTTGTCCCTGGCTGCATACCTGTTCATTGATCCTGCCACTGCATACCTGTTCATTGATCCTGCCACTGCATACCTGTTCATTGATCCTGCCACTGCATACCTGTTCATTGATCCTGCCACTGCATACCTGTTCAGTGATCCTGCCACTGCATACCTGTTCATTGATCCTGCCACTGCATACCTGTTCATTGATCCTGCCACTGCATACCTGTTCATTGATCCTGCCACTGCATACCTGTTCATTGATCCTGCCACTGCATACCTGTTCATTGATCCTGCCACTGCATACCTGTTCATTGATCCTGCCACTGCATACCTGTTCAGTGATCCTGCCACTGCATACCTGTTCATTGATCCTGCCACTGCATACCTGTTCTGTGAACCCACCACTGCATACCTGTTCTGTTCAGTGGACCCGCCACTGTATACCTGTTTAGTGAACCCGCCACTGCATACCTGTTCTGTTCAGTGGACCCGCCACTGTATACCTGTTCAGTGGACCCGCCACTGCATACCTGTTCTGTTCAGTGAACCCGCCACTGCATACCTGTTCTGTTCAGTGGAGTTTGGTGTGTCAGTGTGAAGCAGTACCTTAATTACACTCCCTGATTGATGTATACACATGCAAGATGTTTTAAAGCACTTTAGGCCTGTCATTTAGCATTCAATGTGATTTCTGCCCTTAAAACGCTGCTTTGCGTCAAATCCAGATTTTTCCCGGTGACTTTTGGCGTGTATCCCACTCCGCCATGCCCCCCTCCAGGTGTTAGACCCCTTGAAACATCTTTTCCATCACTTTTGTGGCCAGCATAATTTTTTTTTTTTTTCAAAGTTCGCATCCCCATTGAAGTCTATTGCGGTTCGCGAACTTTAACGCGAACCGAACCTTCCGCGAAAGTTCGCGAACCCGGTTCGCGAACCTAAAATCGGAGGTTCGGCCCAACTCTAGTTTTAATTACAGTAGCATGCATTATTTAAAAACTATAATGGCCGAAAACTGAAAAATGATTTTTTCCCAAATGTTTTTCTATTTTCCCATTAAAACACATTTACAATAAAATAATTCTTGGCATAATGTCCCACCTAAAGAAAGCCTAATTGGTTTTCGAAAAAAACCAAGATATAGTTCATATCATTGTGATAAGTAATGATAAAGTTATAGAGGAATGAATGGAAGGAGCGCTGAAAGGTGAAAATTGCTCGAATGCTGAAGGGGTAAAACCCCTCAGTGGTGAAGTGGTTAAAAAGATGTATGGTGTGTGGCCACCTAAGCTAAGTACCCACGGGGGTACAATTGTAGCTGTCGCCGCACACGGGAGCGTGTGCGCGACAGTTCGGCGGCAGTTCGGCGACAGCTCGTCGCCAAATCCCTCTGCATCCACACGGCAGCAGAGGGATTAGCGATGCGGCGGAAGCTGTCGCCGAGGTTCCTCCCCCCCGCCGGAAGCTCCGTGTGGTGTGTGTGGGTAGCTGTCGCTAGCCCGCATACACATGCGGGGCTAGCGACAGTTCCGGCGAGGTTGCGGCGACGACTGTAGCCGGCGATTGAACATGTCAATCGCCTGGCGACAGCTCCGACGGGCGACGGTTCGGGGCGCGCGCGTCATACACACGGACGAACCGTCGCCGCAACACGCGCGTGCCACGTGGTTGCGGCGACGGCCGTACCCCGTGTGTATGAGCCTTAAGAAAGCAAACTTCTGTTTTGCGTAACATTTTAGTACGAGGGCTTTTTGGACTATTGTAGCCCCTCACACACTCCTGGGAGTTGTGGTTCACCAGGAGCCTGCTGGGTAAAAACATGTTTTCCCCCCCATTATGTTAGTTTTTAGTTAATTAGCTCTCAAAAAACACATTTAAAATTACTTTTTCTGTTTTGGGTTTTTGGCCTGCATCACATATTTATCTCGCTTCCTCAGTTTAATTATTAAAAAGCACAGCTTGTATTATTTTATGTAAATATCAGTCTCTCCAGAAAAGTATTTTATTCTTCCATAAACTTTTTTTGTTCCACTGAAGTGGTCTGCTGTATTTGTATTGAACTGAATAGGACTCCACAGACGCCACTTGCGTTGGCAGGACAGGTACTCGCTATTTGCAGGGGGTCTGTTTGATGTGTGGATAAGGAGAGGGAGTTGGGGAAGAAGAATGTGGAGGTTGTTCGAGTGGACCTGGCAGTTGGCTGATGGTGTAATGGTTAAGGGCTCTGCCTCTGACACAGGAGACCAGGGTTCGAATCTCGGCTCTGCCTGTTCAGTAAGCGAGCACCTATTCAGTAGGAGACCTTGGGCAAGTCTCCCTAACACTGCTACTGCCAATAGAGCGCGCCCTAGTGGCTGCTGCTCTGCTCTGGCGCTTTGAGTCCGCAAGGAGAAAAGCGCAATATAAATGTTATTTGTCTTGTCTTGTCTTGACCTGAACTCACGCACAGGACAGAAGGAAAACAGAGAAATGCACCCTGTGTGTGTTTAGAGAGTTTAGCCGATCTAATTCCCCCATCATCTGTTACTAATCATAACTGTAATTTGATCCCTCTGACGTATCAGCTGGCTGCCAGGGATAATATCTAATTGGTAACCACAGGATGTTAACCCTATGTCTGCCTCCATGAAAGCAGGAAGTAGACACACTGCAGATTTATTGCAGGATTTGTATCAGCTGTAACAAAGAAATGTTTTTCTGGAAAGGTTATTATGCTGTTGCTTATGTTTTAGAGCAGAGAGGAAGTTCTGAGTTCAGGTCCCCTTTAAGGAGAGCACATACATAGACTGTAGCATTAACCTGGGGCCTAGAAGCTCTGTTCCCATAGCTCTGCAGCAATACATGCAAACAGATCCAGCATTTATATATTTCTCATGTTGCACAATCACAGAAACATTGCATGACGGGGCTACCGGTAAATAATCATAATAGTTACAAATACACATTCAAAATGTTACATGTATTTATTTTTATTCTATTTTTTTTTTGGGGGGGGCTCTGACTGAAGTGTAACTGGATTACTTGCATGCTTGTTTCACGTGTGTGATTCACACACTACTGCAGCCAGAGAGATCAGCAGGGCTGCCAGGCAACTGGTATTGTTTAACAGGAAATAAATATGGCAGCCTCCGTATACTTCATGCTTTAGGTTCCCTTTAATGAAAATATGTGTGACTGCATGAGATAATTTACTGCACATTTCATTTCTTACCACACAGATTTTAGTGAATTAAAACCATAGTGAAATTCACTAGTGTAGAATGTCTGCAGCGCCAGTTGGAGCTGTTGCTCGGGGCGTCCAATCAGGTTTCAACTTATAAGTGATAAAATAAATTTCTGATTGGATGTTCTGGGCCACTTCTCCACTTATGTTGTGATATTTTTTCACCTGTCCTCATAAATCAGCCCTTGCTCTATTTACACATAATATTCTTTCTGCACCCAATGAGCAAAGAAACTTAAAGGATACCCAAAGTGACATGTGACATGATGAGATAGACATGTGTATGTACAGTGCCTAGCACACAAATAACTATGCTGTTCTTTTTTTTTTCTTTCTGTGCCTGAAAGAGTTAAATATCAGGTATGTAAGTGGCTGACTCAGTCCTGGCTCAGACAGGAAGTGACTACAGTGTGACCCTCACTGACAAGAAATTCCAACTATAAAACACTTTCCTAGCAGAAAATGGCTTCTGAGAGTAGAAAAGAGATAAAAAGAGGAATTTCTTATCAGTGAGGGTCACGCTGTAGTCACTTCCTGCCTGAGTCAGGACTGAGTCAGCCACTTACATACCTGATATTTAACTCTTTCAGGCAGAGAAAGAAAAAAAGGAACACAGCCTAGTTATTTGTGTGCTAGGCACTGTACATACCCATGCCTATCTCATCATGTCACATGTCACCTCGGGTATCCTTTAAAGCAATAAGAGTATTTCAGGCCTTCAGGTAATATGGTATGGAATGGTCAACAATGTAAAAAAGTAAATATTCACTGAAATTTTCGATACCTTGAAAGCGACTTCATTAAAAAAAGCTAAACGCAATGTTGGATCTTGTCAGCGTTCAGCTGTGAGAATTGCAGTAATAATGCTGCATTAATTTTAATAACGTAATAAAATATTCACATTATCAGTCATTGCATGTTGCTGGGTTTTGTACGTAATATTTTCTTTTAATGAGTACAGTAAAAGCATTTAGGGATGAAACCGTTCTCTCGGCAGGAGTCTGACAGTTACACCTCGCGTAGCAGAATCGCTGGTGGCTCTGCCCGACACCGCAGATGCCACATCTGTCGTCCTCCCCACGGCGCTTCCCAACATCAGTACCGGGGCAGCCGGGGGGATTCCCTCTCCTATATATAGTCACAGCGTCAAATAAACATGATTATTATTTATAGATCGCCAACATCTTCCGTAGTGTTGTATATGGTACAAGACTACTTGTGGGAAGCCAAGATACATGAGAAGTTCAAAACTTGCTACAATCAGGACATCCCACATTACAAATTCATACATAGTTGATGTGTAGTTTGAGACTTCACCAATATTGGTACATGTTCATATGGTAAATTACAGCAGAATAAGAAACACTAGGAGGGGGTCCCTGCCCTTGCCAGCTTACAGTATAGCGGGTAGTTGGGTGGTGACATTAGGGGAGGAGACACTGGGGTTAGCGGATGAGGCAGTGAGCCCCCAAAGCTACCTACCGCAAATTATAGGCTTCTCTGAACAGGTGAACAGAGTAACTAAGCAGCTCGGGGTGACCCAAACCACCAGGAATGTATAGGGACTAAAAGAGACCAAAAAGCCCTCCTACTAAAAAGCAATGCTTAGTGGGTGTGAGAATCCGCTCAGCTGCCTGCGCAGGCAGGCAGCCTTTTGACCATTGTTTAGGTTTGCATGCTTCAGGACTCTGGAACAGAGACCTGTCTTTCCATTGCAAGTTCTGGTCTGTTCTCTTGCTGGGGAATTTGCATACATTCGTTATGCAAATCCCCTACCTGCCTTCTTTGATGACTGGCACTATAAGAGCTTTATGTTTCCCAGAAGGCTTTGCTGGTCATTTCCCTTCCATGGTCTGTACCTGATGGACACTGCTGGAGTGTCAGCCATTGCTATCTAGTATAGTTAATTCCTGGGGGTTGCTTTAGGCTCCCCTTCTAGCCCAGTCAGGTTGTATTATCTGTATTGCCTGTTCTGTCTTGTCTTGCCTGTTGCCATTGTCCTGTCCCAATGGTGGTCGACAGGAAATGGTTCTGATCTCTGTTCTTGGAGTATAGCTGGTGCAGCGGTTTCTACCAGCTATCTCTTCTGTTCTGTCTCCTGGGATCGCGCTAGCTACTTTTTGCTAGCGCTGGGGATCCTTCTGTTCTGTCTTCTGGGATCGCGCTAGCCACTTTTCGCTAGCGCTGGGGATCCTTCTGTTCTGCTACTCTGTACCTGGATCGCGCTAGCCACTTTTCGCTAGTGCTGTGGATCCTATCTCTCGCTTGTCCCTGTTTTCGTGTGTCTGTCTTGTCCGCTACGCTTGCTACAGGCTCGGTGAGGTAACCGTTAAGCAAGCGCTCGCGTCTTCTGTTTCATGTTTGTCTGTTAATGGTTAGTTAGGCGTGCTTGTCTCTATTGTGGTTATCACGTGGAGATCGCGCATAACCGCGTGCACTGTTGCGAATGAGTGCGGTGTTCGCGGTTAGCTAGCGTTTGTTATTTTCCATATCTCCTTATTGTATTATTTGCTGTGACTTTGCTACCCTCGTATTCTATTCTGATCTGCCTTGTGTCACGTCTGGCGATCACACCTCTCGCGATTGCGTTCCTATTTCATATCTGCTGTTGTGTGTGCGCGGTCACGGGGTGGCGACTGGATTGGCGCACACACATACAACCTGTCCCTTTGCTCAATCTCATTCGCAATCGCCTCTCTTGCGATTGCGTTCTGCGCTTCGTACAATTCCTGTCTGGCACTTGTGGAGGTACAGAGGATTGGTTCCTCTGCACTCCCCAGCGCCATCTGCCGACAGGAATTTCCCTCTACAGGTCCGTAGCACCTTTTGCTGGGTGCCTGCAAATATACGCTTGTGGAGGATTTCCGCCGTGTCAGCGCACGCGTTGTGCGCTGATCACGGAGAAAGTTCCACAATCGTTACAGTGGGGTTTGCCTTAAAACAGAACTGCTGGTGTGTACTTTCCTAGTGGTTTTGGTTCACCCTGAGCTGCTTGTTGTACTGGTCCAAGCCCTATCCCCATACAGCCATACCAATCTCTGCCATGCACTGAGGAGGACCAACAGAGAGGTCTGAGATCACCGCTGCTAGATCCTCTGATTAGGCAAGCTGCGCTGCCGGCTGCTAATTGTATTTAAAGGAAACAGGCTGTTTCCTGTAGCGTGGATCGGGGGGTTGGCCCTAGTGCTGCGCAGCTGCAGTAGCGGCCATGCGGAGTGCGCAGCCGCGGCCAGGGTCGGCGGCCATCTTTATACAGGCAGCAGAGCCCGACCCTGGCCGTGGGGTCGGGAGCCATTCGGGGTCGTATTGAGAGGCGGGGACCCGGCGGAACGGCACGGAGGGCGCGGACGGCGTCCTCCGTGCCTTAGAAAGTCATACAGGTAGATAACTTTTTTTACATTTGGGGGCCGGATTTTGGCCTCGGAAGTCCTTTAAACACGGGGAGCGGAGGAGACATGGGGGGCTGAGGAGGACACTGGAATGGAAGGGGACACATGGGAGGACAGGGGAGCAGAAGACACACTGGATGGAGGACGGAAGGAAACACATTGGGAGCAAAGGGGGACCCAGTGGAATAGAAGGGGACACATGGGAGGACAGGGGGAAAGACGGAAACACGTTGGGAGCAAAAGGAGGACAGAAGGGGAGACATGGGGAGCAGAGGAGGACAGAGGACGACACATGAGGTATAAGAGGGACACAGTAATTGGGGGAGGACATCTACAAGACGCACCTGGACCATGGACACACCAGGTTTAGTATCTTTTTTCCCTGGTTTTCACCCTCTATACCGAGGTGCATCTTATATCCCGAAGCATCTAATATGCTGAAAAATACAGTAGATAAAATAATCACTGTCCTGCACCCGCCCATATCCGTATTGACCCAGAGGAGGGGACAAAATCCTTACAAGTCATGGTGCAGTTATGATTAAGTGCAACATTGATTTTGCAATAGAGTTAAAAGTTTCATTAAGATTGCCAAACTTTGCTGCAAAATTATTCCACTCAGTAAATTCACATTTGTTTTAAAGAGAACCCGAGGTGGGTTCTATGAATCCTATTAGTACACAGAGGCTGGGTCTGCATATACTGCCCAGCCTCTTTGCTATACTGCTCCCCCCACCCCCCGCGTGCGCTCTGCTGTCCTTCATAAATTACACAGTGGTGCTAGCGACTTCACTGATTGGAGGGAAGGGACGCAGGCGGGGAGCGGTGATATAGAGGAGGCGGGGGAGCGGCTAGAGTGACAGTGGAGATGTAAACAGCCTGCTGGTGACACACTGCGTGTCGCTAGCACGGCTGTGTGATTTATGGGGGACAGCAGAGCGCGGGGGGTGGGCTGGGGGGAAGCAGTATAGCAGCAGAGGCTGGGCAGTATATGCAGACCCAGCCTCTGTGTGCTAATAGGATCCTTAGAACCCACCTCGGGTTCTCTTCAAATGCCGGAATAGGCACATCTTTCCTGTCCCCAAAAAACAAGAGTTCAATGGCAATGCTCACACTTTTTTTTTGTTTTTCCTGAAAGGAACTCCCCCACCCAACCCTAACCCCCCCATAAGTGCCTAAAACTAACCTCCAGCACCTAGTTTCAGCCGATCGTCCACAATCAGCTACAACTACAAATCTTGTGTAGCAACAAATCTGTCATTAGCTTATCGGTCACCCAACTCACCGATTGGGCCCCTGATCAATAACACAGGAATCCATTAAACACCTGCTGATCCCCTCACCCACATGATCTGATCCGAGTATCAGTTGGACAACAGGCTGGACAGACCATGTCTCTGTATCAGAGTAAGGGAGGTCCACTTTATTTTAGGAGGCAACTGTATATTTTTTCAATACGCAAGTAAAGTTTTTCTTTGAAGCAATCCTGAGAAGGTACAAAACAAGAGAAGGCCTCATGATTCCAGAAGCTGCACGTGCTCTACGACTTGTGCTCATCGTGTCCAAATCCCAACGTTCATTTTAAGCCGCCTCGGTTTCCTGGCCGACTGCGTAGAGTAATTGTATCGCCTTATGAGGCACATGACTTTAAAGGAGATGGATGGTCTGCCCAGGTATCACTGAGGGCTTTAGCAATAGAATACTTGAACCATAAAGGCTTCTGGGAGAGGTCTCATAAAGGACAATGGTTGTGCATTGTCTCGAAATGAGACCTTCTATGTCCCTTTGGGAGCCAAAGGCCTATCAACGCCGAGATGTACGCAGGACGCATTCAATCTTTGGCGCATGCTTGTGAAATAATGCTTACTGGATTTACGATTCTTTCTATCTTTGCCTATTACTATCCTTCCAAAACACGGGTCATAGTCATAATGGAGAACATGGCTAATTTATCTTCTGTGCGAGCGCGTTCATCCTAATTGCCCTCTGGAGAAAAGGCTCTTCTATTTGGCAAGGCCACAATTCTCAGCCCCAAGTAAATATCCGCGCTTCTTTCTTTTATAGTTTGTCCTCTGGGTGTTTTTTTCGGATCAAACTTGGGAAGAGATGAATGCAATTTCTCTGTGTTCTTTCCGACAGAATATTATTGGTGAATTCCACTCCCCAGCTTTGATTTTTTTTCCTTTTTTTCTTCTTAAATAAAGCCGAAAGCTTGTATGAATCACACTTTCTTGTCTCAGGCTTACGACTTAAAGTTTCTTCTTTCACTCTATTACTTGTCCATAGATCTTCTTTGTAGCTCCAGTAGTTCTTCTGGTGTCAGACTCTCTCATGTATCCTATTGATTTTAACACAAATGTTCTACTGAGCTAAATGGCCTTGAGTGAATTGAAAGTGCCTCTTTGTAGCGTCTCCAAATTGTTCGGGTTGTTTTACTGGTGTTTATGTATTAAGAGCGTCTCCACTATTCAAAGCCAGGAGTCAGACTGCAGATGTTATTTTTTTCGAGGGCAGGTTGCAAAGTTATGATGAGATCATCTGTGGTGAACCTGAGGAAAATCGCTGTATTCTGATTTGTATGGAAGTACGGGTGTCTGAATATTTAGACAGATATCGGCCTACAACCCACTGATTCAGATTTCCTATAACCTTGCCAACTGATAAATGGAAACTTTTAACTACCTACCCAAATTTTTCGGAATATAAGCTGCTCCGGCACATAAGATGCATCTACTGTGATGACTACTGAAAATGTTTTATTTCGGTCTTGTAATTTTGCTGTTTGTTTTATTTTGCGATTTGCTGTATTGAATAGTGTGTGTGCCATAGAATACATTATTTAGTGCTGACCAGTACTGGTAGGGACTGGTCATTATCTCTGGTGCATTGTCTTCTAATTATCTCCTGCTGTGTAGTACAATGCCTAATGCTGGGAATACACGGTACGTTTTTGCTGCTCGATTTCGCGCCCGATCGTTTTCCGCGCTCGATTATGCGGACGATTTTCTTATCTTCCATTCATTTTTCTTATCTTTTCCCATTGTTCCCTATGCATTATCGAGTACGGAATCGATCAGGCGGGAGATCGGACATGTCGGAATTTATCATCTAAAAGGCTCAATCGAGCGGCACAAACGTACCGTATATTCCCAGCGTTAGAGACAGCTAGTCTGCAGAGGTTTATCTATCAGGATAGATTCATAGGGGAAATAGAGAGGTCAGTTGAGCCTTGGATGAGAAGATGTGAACGTTTGAACCTTTTGTCTCCCTTGTGGTAGATGGACTCTGCTATTTTGCTGGGTATACACGGCTCGTTTTCGAGCCATTAAGATTAGAGGTGAGCGTAATGACTTAATTACGATTTCGCGAAATTTCGCGTTATTAGTGTAAGTACGATTATGGCCGTAAGTACATAGCCGTAATGAAGAAGGATTTCGCAAAATTCCGCGTAAGCGTAATTTTCGCGTAGCTTTCGCATTACAGTGGGTATCGCGAAATTACGTTTGCCTTGCATGCAACCGTTTGTAAGCGTAGTTGCATAATGTAATTTCGAGAGAGTTCATATTACTGTAAGTGTTAATTTTCACTTAGTTTTCGCGTTACGGTGGGTATCGCGAAATTACGTTTGCCTTGCATGCAAACGTTTGTAAGCGTAGTTACGTAACGTAATTTCGCGATAGTTCATATTACTCTCATTGATACAGAAACATCAACCCGCAAAGTGAAACTAACATGGCTGCCAGATTATATGCTAGGAGGGTGGGTCAAACTACAATTGGTTGTTTAGGATGTATCTCAAAAGAAGCCTGTAATATGATTGGACAATCTCCAATACCCAGACACTTTCCTGTGTCTAGTAATTACTATTGTAAACGAAATTACTTTCATTTTCAAAATTAAAATGTATTTCTTTTTATAGCTAACAAGTGAACAAAAATTCGTGAAATACGAAGACATGCGAAATTACGTTATGGTTTAACGTGAAATTACGTTATGAACGAAACGTGAAATTACGCGTTGGAAATTACGCTTACGGTATTATCAATTACGATTTTAATGGCAATTACGCTACCATAATTTTGCGCCGTAATAGCAAATTTCGCATGCGTAATTATAGTAACGCAAAATTTCGGCTCAACCCTAATTAAGATGGCTCGATAGATCAATTCTAACATGTCCGATCCAGCTGTATGGTAAGGAGAGGCTCTCCATGCTTCCCCCAGCCTGAGAATCTTACCATACAGCTGGACACCCAAGAAGCCCTGGGCCGGTATAGTATGCCTTACCACTTGGTAGTTACACACCATTAACTGTACGCCTGCTTATCATGACTTGACATTTTATATATGTCTATGAGCATACACCTCTCTGCACCTTATATCACGGATTCCTATCCCTTATTTCTATTAGCACTTGCACCTTATTTAGTTTGTTTCAGTGCATGACCCGGGTCTCCTCTCTTTATTTGGGGTTCTTGCAGAACCTCAATTTAAAGCGCATTTGTTATTCCAGGCAGTATTCATTATATGAGGTGAAGCATTGTTTATTATGACATGATCATGTGTCTGTATAAAGGGTTTTGTTTAGTGGTCCACAGGACCCCTATTTTAAAGAGAACCCGAGGTGGGTTCGAAGAATGTTATCTGCATACAGAGGCTGGATCTGCCTATACAGCCCAGCCTCTGTTGCTATCTCAAACCCCACTAAGGTCCCCCTGCATTCTGCAATCCCTCATAAATCACAGCCACGCTGCTGGCAAACAGCTTGTCAGAGCGGGCTGTGTTTATCTCTATAGTGTCAGTCTGCTGCTCTCCCCGCCTCCTGCAGAACTCCAGTCCCCGCCTGCATCCCTTCCCTCCCTGCTGATTGGTAGGGAGTAGGGATGGGGGCAGGGACCGGAGCTATGCAGGAGGCGGGGGAGCAGCTGAGACTGACACTACAGATGTAAACACAGCCTCACAGCACGGCTGTGATTTATGGGGGATTGCAGAGTGCAGGGGGACCTTAGTGGGGTTTGGGATAGCAACAGAGGCTGGGCTGTATAGGCAGATCCAGCCTCTGTATGCAGATAACATTCTTTAAACACACCTCGGGTTCTCTTTAAGTGTTTTTATGGTCATTGTTGTCCAATAAAATTTGTACTTTCTTGAATCATATTGGTAGTGCAGTATTTGTACAGTCTTCCTCTTGTTGGCAATCTAAAATTACTGCAGCAATCTGATTTTCATGGAAAAATTCGGCATTCTCTGATTGGGCCAATGCTTCCACGTTCTGTGATTGGGCCACAATTACCGAGGTGCGGTAAATCTGGTTTCTGATCGGAAATGCTGATTTCTGATTAAAGGTACAGAACGTTCAATTCCACGGAATCTGAATGTGTATCCCTAATGAAAAGACGTGTGGCGGGACAATTTGCAGCAAGCAGAGGGAATAACAAATATTGGGCAGACACTACGCAAAATCCAATAAAGATTATTGTTTTCATGATTGGTCGGGCTTTTAATGCAAGCAATAGAGCTGGATGAATAATAAGGCAACTTAGGCATGTGCCTAGAGCCTAGACAGTTTAGGGGCCTAACTGATACTAGCCCCACCAAAGCTTAGCTTACCATAAAAGCCAGGTGGCCATGAAGGATGGGACCAAATTTGTTACTTACCAAGTACCTCTTAATCCATCTCTGGCTAGCAGTACAGCTCTGTGATAAGAAGGTATTTATGAGTCTAGATGATACAATACAATAACATTTGTAAAGCGCTTTTCTCCCATAGGACTCAAAGGGCATAGATATGTCTAGGAAAACTACAAGGTTGCAGGCTGGACTGCGTTAGAGGAACCTTTGGTACCTTTAAAGGCTCTCTAAAACCTAATTTGTTCCGACAAGCATATGCGCTACCTCAGGCCACTCCCCTTTGTCCTGAGACCAAATTGCACTCCAACTAGGTATCCTAAAACACACAGCCTCTATATATTTGTTGTATACTACCCCTCCTCTTGTTTCCCCTCCATTCCCTCTAGATCAGACATGGGCAAACTCGGCCCTCCAGCTGTTAGGGAACTACAAGTCCCACAATACATTTGCCTTTATGAGTCATGACTGTGGCTGTCAGACTCCTGCACTGCATTGTGGGACTTGCAGTTCCCTAACAGCTGGAGGCCCAAGTTTGCCCATGCCTGCTCTAGATTGTAAGCTTGCAAGGGCAGGACTCTCTCCTCTTTTGTGTCTTGAAAATGATACATTTTATTGATCATGTTACTTTTATCACTGTCATTACCAATTCTGTATTCTGTATTTTGTATCATTTTTGAATTTTGTCACTAATTATGTATCTTGTATATTCTGTACCCCATGTTCGTTTCTTACTTTGTACAGCGCCACAGAATATGTTGGTACTTTATAGATCAATCAATAATAATAGGTGTTTATAAATGCCAGACTAAACAGGTGGCTTTTCAGTTTGGAAGTAAATACTTCCAGGGATGGAGCTGTCATGATTGGGTGTGGCAGGGAGTTCCAGAGTATAGGGGCAGCATGACAGAATGCTCCGTCTTCAAAGGTTTTGAGGTGGACTCTGGGGGTGACCAAGTTATTAGATCACTTTCATTTAGGATTGTGGTGGGGTTGATGTAGTCACAACAAGTCCTTCAGATACCCAGGGCCCAGGTTGTGCAAGGATTTGAATGTCCGTAAGCATCCTTTTCTTTATGATCACGGAACCGTTCACGTGGGCGGATGGGAACTGCGCTTGTTTATAAATGAACGGCGTCTCGAAGTTTGTAGTAAAAATCCAGCAGTTAGTGAGTAAATAGAGCCGGTGACATTTTAATGAACTGATTAAACCAGCCGTTTACTGCATCTGAGAGGTAATTTACCGACCAAAAGTACCAAATGTGCTGTTTCCATAGGAACCGCTCTAATGAAGGAATGCCAGAAACCGTAAAATGTAGTGGGGTTACCTTGAAGATCGGTAAATACATCACGATGCGCTGAGTGAATAATAGGATGTGTTGTAACTAGGATAATAAGAGTAGATATCTGCTTAAAGGGACTCCGAGCACCTTTCATGGACATGCCTTTAAGCCAGACGACTTCCAACAAAGTGGTGCTATGAGAGGAGCCTCTTGCAATGGCCATGCGTGTCACTTCCTCTTCCTGCTTCAATCAGTGATGCACTTCTCTAACAGAGAAGACAGGGGTGACCCGGAAATTATAACATAGCCAAGATGGCAGCCACGATTTTTAAATTGAAATTGAACGAAAACTATTTGGTGTAGAACCGCGATTCAGGCATCAAATAAAAATAAGAGGAGATCTTAAGTTACATAAAGGTATGCATCTTTAAGTACTTTGCAGTACTGGTCGGAGTCTTAAAGGCATGCCCATTAGAGGTGCTCGGAGTCCCTTTAACCTGTACATAGGCTGTGTGCTGAGAGTGCTGTAACTAGTGTGTAAAGTAGTCAGCAGGGTCATCACTAGAGTGAGAAGCCCTTGCGATCGCAGAGGGGCCCAGAGCTATGGGGGGCCCCCAACTAATAACTTTCCCTTCCTCCGATACAGGGGGCAATCCTTCAGATCAGGTGGTTTTGTGGCTGCACTTGTTATGGGTGTAGAGATCCTGATGGCCTCACTTGTTTAATGACCCTTGTGAGATGGATCTCCAGGCTGTGATGGGCACCAGGAGGAGGCAAGGGAAGGGGTGGGAACATTGGGGGTAGTCAGTGTACAGCTTGTGCGATAGTGTAAATTTGATGTCCCATCAAAACAACTCAATGCGCAGTCATTAAAGGATACCCGAAGTGACATGTGACATGATGAGATAGACATGGGTATGTACAGTGCCTAGCACACTAATAACTAGGCTGTGTTCCTTTTTTTCTTTCTCTGCCTCAAAGAGTTAAACATTA
Source organism: Hyperolius riggenbachi (assembly GCF_040937935.1). NCBI lineage: Eukaryota > Metazoa > Chordata > Amphibia > Anura > Hyperoliidae > Hyperolius > Hyperolius riggenbachi. The sequence goes on along the minus strand of NC_090655.1, from coordinate 7,137,622 downwards.
GGTGTGCAAGTGGCAGTTCCTGTCAGGACTGGGTCAGACTACAGTGTATATGTATATAAAACACTTTCCTAGCAGAAAATGGCTTCTGAGAGCAGGGAAGCGATATAAAGGGGGAATAGTGCATAGATTTTAGCTCTGGCATACATCAATGAATGTGTCATTCAGCAAAAACAATAACACAATTAAAATGTAAAAAGTAGATTTAAACATAAAATAAAACCGTGGAATATCTTACAATGTCATTTTTAGGAGAAGGAAGATAGATACAATTGTTTATTTAATTTGTTTATTTTTGCCTTGGGTGTCCTTTAATATGTAAACAATTGGCAACAAAAGTGAGTACACGCTAAGTGAAGAATGTTAATATTTTGTGTGCCCACCATTATTTTCCAGCACTGTCTTAACTCTCACTTAAAAATATTGGAAGGAGAGGATCAGCAGGAGTGCCAGGCAACTGGTATTGTTTAGAATACGTTAGCCTCCATATTCCTCTCATTACAGGTACCCTTTAATGACATTCCCTCCCTCCCCTCCAGCCAGGGAGACTGAGTGGAGACCTACTTCGGGCATATACTGGCCAGTTCATATATATATATATATATATATATATATATATATATATATATATATATATATATATATATATATATATATATATATATATATATATATATATATATATACAAATACATAAATAGTTACCTTAGGGGCTGAACTTTTTTAATATGTGTCTGAAGAAGTTATATTCATTTTACTTTTTAAATGATGGGCTTGTAATTAGAGATGGGTGCAAAACTGAAAAAATGCACCTTATTTCCAAATAAAATCTTGGCGCCAAACATTGTGCTTTAAACGTTGCAATAACTGGGACAAATGGGCAAATAACATGTTTGGGTTATAATTACATTAGCATGTATTATTTTAAAACTATAATGGCCGAAACATGAAAATTATGATGTTTTTCATATTTTTCCTGCTAAAACGCATTTAAAATAAAATAATTCTTAGCAAAAAGTACCCCCCAAAGAAAGCCTAATTGGTGGCGAAAAAACAAGATATAGATTTTTCCGTTGTGATAAGCAGTAATAAAGTTATAGGTGAATGAATGGAAGGAGAGCTGACAGGTGAAAATTGCTCTGTTTTTGTTAAAGAGGAACTATTAGCAATAACATGCCCCCCAAAGAAAACACATATGTAAGTAGATAAATACTTCCTCTACTTACATAACAGATGTATTGCACTGTCCTCGGTTTCCTTCCATATCATTTATATTATAAATATGGGGTCATTCTCTTCATGGCAGGGGCCATCTTGCTTCCTCCGGGTATATCCTCCCCCCTCCCCAACCCCCTCCTCCCTGCACTTATTCTCAGCACAGCGGGGAGGAAAAATGCAGCTGGCAAAGACTCACCTAATAATAGATCCAAGCGCTGCAGTTCCCCCCTATACTCTCTGCACCACCACCGGCGGCAGTGCAGAGAGTATGGGGGGAACTGCAGCGCCCGGAAACATTATTCCTGGAGTCTGTGTGCCGCCTTTATCCTTCCCCAAAGTTCTGTGCGGGGAAGAAGGAGAATGCGGCAGGGGGCGGCAGAAGGGCAGGAGGGGGGCGCGGACATCACACTGGAGGAGGGGGGCAGAGGACAGTGACATAGAGTGACCAGACGTCCCGGATTGCCCGGGACACGTCCCGGATTCGGGGTCCGCTGTCCCAGGCTTAATGAGGTCCCGGGAAACGTCCCGCTTTCTGCAGCGGGACGTCCCGGCCTCGGGACTCTGGCCACTCTCTCCTTAATGAACTGGCAGCGGCGTCTATAGACGCCGTGCCAGTTCATTGCCTGCAGCCCCGCTCCAGCCTCCTCTTCCGGTGTCTGTTTCCGACACCGGCAGGCGAGCAGGGCTACGGCAAGATGGCTGCCGAAGCCCTGTACTGGAGACCTATTTGTGTCTCCAGTACAGGGCTTCGGGCGCCATCTTGCCGTAGCCCTGTCAGCGCGGGAGAGAAGAGCAGGAGGAACAAGACGGTCCCGGGACGGAGCAGCGCGCCAGAGGCCGGACACTTCTGCCAGGTGAGTAAATGCTTTCTTTTCCAGGTGAAATGTTTGCCCGCATTAGGTTTCTTTTCCAGGTGAAATGTTTGCCCGCATTGTTTCTTTTCTAGCGAAATGTTTGCCCGCATTGTTTCTTTTCTGGTGAAATGTTTGCCCGCATTGTTTCTTTTCTAGCGAAATGTTTGCCCGCATTGCGTTTCTTTTCTAGCGAAATGTTTGCCCGCATTGTTTCTTTTCTAGCGAAATGTTTGCCCGCATTGTTTCTTTTCTGGTGAAATGTTTGCCCGCATTGCGTTTCTTTTCTGGTGAAATGTTTGCCCGCATTGTTTCTTTTCTAGCGAAATGTTTGCCTGCATTGTTTCTTTTCTAGCGAAATGTTTGCCCGCATTGCGTTTCTTTTCTGGTGAAATGTTTGCCCGCATTGTTTCTTTTCTGGTGAAATGTTTGCCCGCAGTGCGTTTCTTTTCTAGCAAAATGTTTGCCCGCATTGTTTCTTTTCTGGTGAAATGTTTGCCCGTATTGCGTTTCTTTTCTGGGGAAATGTTTGCCTGCATTGTTTCTTTTCTAGCGAAATGTTTGCCCGCATTGCGTTTCTTTTCTGGTGAAATGTTTGCCCGCATTGTTTCTTTTCTAGCGAATTGTTTGCCCGCATTGCGTTTCTTTTCTGGTGAAATGTTTGCCCGCATTGCGTTTCTTTTCTGGTGAAATGTTTGCCCGCATTGTTTCTTTTCTAGCGAAATGTTTGCCCGCAGTGCGTTTCTTTTCTGGTGAAATGTTTGCCCGCATTGTTTCTTTTCTAGCGAAATGTTTGCCCGCAGTGCGTTTCTTTTCTAGCGAAATGTTTGCCCGCAGTGCGTTTCTTTTCTGGTGAAATGTTTGCCCGCATTGCGTTTATTTTGTACCGACATGTTGCCCGCATTGCGTTTATTTTGTACTGACATGTTGCCCGCATTGCGGTTATTTTGTGCTGACATGTTGCCTATTGCGTTTATTTTCTGGTGTCCGGGGTAACTGTTACTACATTTATTATTTAATGGTCATAGATGGCTATGTTTGCTGCTTTGTGGTTACGGTATACTATTAGCATCACACAGTTTCTGCACACCCATGATGCAAAGTCTCGTTTGTCCACATCATGGCGTAAACACTGCTTTCTTATGCCTCGCTGTTACATCATTACGTTAGCTCCGCCCATACAATGTCATGGCCATGCCCATTTTTTTGGCGCGGCGCGCAACCCCCCCCCCCCAGTCTTCGCCGCTGCGCGCTCAGTCCTCCCCACTTTTCGACGCGGCGCCCCCCTCCCCGTCCCAGGTTGGACCCACAAAAATATGGTCACTCTACAGTGACAGGAGATGGACACTGGCCCCCCTCCGTGCGCTCTTACAGCGGCTACAACCGCCGCAGACAAGGGGAGAGCAGGCAGCCAATCGCAGAGCAGAGCGGTGATTGACAGAGGCTTTAGCCAATCAGCCTGCCTGTCATTTCTGTTCTGCGGCCTTGCGTCCTGCAGGCATGGGGAGAGAAAAACCTCCTAGGAAAAAAAGTAAGAATGATTTTAACTATTTGCATTGCCTTATTGACATCCTTTTTGTTTATGTAATAGCCTAAAATAGAAAATTGATTTCACATATAATGCCTAACAGTTACTCTTTAAGGGGAAAAACCCTTGGAGGTGAAGTGGTTAAAGTGTCCTGGAGGCAAACCTCATGTCAAAAAATGGATAATTACCTAAGAATTGTGATGATCCGCTCAGCTGGCTGCACAGGCAGACAGCTGTTTGTCCATTCCTCTAGTCTGTGGGCTGCAGGTCTCTGGAACAGAGACCTGTTTTTCCATTGCAAGTTTCTGTTCTGTTCTCTTGTTGGGGAATTTGCATACATTCGTTATGCAAATCCCCTACCTGCCTTCTTTGATGACTGGAACTATAAGAGCTTTATGTTTCCCAGAATGCTTCGCTGGTCATTTCCCTTCCATGCTCAGTTCCTGATGGACACTGCTGGAGTGTCAGCCATTGCTATCTAGTATAGTTAATTCCTGGGGGTTGCTTTAGGCTCCCCTTCTAGCCCAGTCAGGTTGTATTATCTGTATTGCCTGTTCTGTCTTGTCTTGCCTGTTTGCCATTGTCCTGTCCCTATGGTGGTTGACAGGAAATGGTTCTGATCTATGTTCTTGGAGTATAGCTGGTGCAGCGGTTGCTACCAGCTATCTCTTCTGTTCTGTCTTCTGGGATCGCGCTAGCTACTTTGTGCTAGCGCTGGGGATCCTTCTGTTCTGTCTCCTGGAATCGCGCTAGCTACTTTGTGCGAGCGCTGGGGATCCTTCTGTTCTGTCTTGTCGGTCGCGATTGCGCTGTCACCAGCGGCGGTTGATAGCGAATCGTTCTGTCTTGCTGAGATCGCACTAGCTGCTAACGTTAGCGGCTGTGGATCTTTCTGATCTGTGTTCCTGCTTGGATCACACCTGCTCTGGCGGAAGAGCGGTGGATCCTTCCTGCCTAGTTCTTGTTTTTCGTGTGTCTGTCTTGTCCGCTGCGCTTGCTACAGGCTCGGTGAGGTAACCGTTAAGCAAGCGCTCGCGTCCCCTGTTTCATGTTTGTCTGTTTATGGTTAGTTAGGCGTGCTTGTCTCTATTGTGCTTATCACGTGGAGATCGCGCATAACCGCGTGCACTGTTGCGAATGAGTGCGGTGTTCGCGGTTAGCTAGCGTTGTTATTTTCCATATCTCCTTATTGTATTTGCTGTGCCTTTGCTACCCTCGTATTCTATTCTGTTCTGCCTTGTGTCACGTCTCGCGATCGCACCTCTCGCGATCACGTTCCTATTTCGTATCTGCTGTTGTGTGTGCGCGGTCGCGGAGTGGCGACTGGATTGGCGCACACACATACAACCTATCCCTTTTGCTCTATCTCATTCGCAATCGCCTCTCTTGCGATTGCGTTGTGCGCTTCGTACAATTCCTGTCTGGCACTTGTGGAGGTACAGAGGATTGGTTCCTCTGCACTCCCCAGCGCCATCTGCCGACAGGAATTTCCCTCTACAGGTGCGTAGCACCTTTTGCTGGGTTCCTGCAAATTATACGCTTGTGGAGGATCTCCGCCGTGTCATCGCACGCGTTGTGCGCTGATCACGGGGAAAGTTCCACAATCGTGACAAGCATAAGGAAGCCTCTGCATCCTGTAAAGGATTCCTACTCCGTTGTCCGGACCACCATTTCAGTTCGCAGACCCCAGGAAGGAATTGTCGGATTTCAGATCTGGGCTGCTCTTCATGCAGGATTGCGGCCGTACTGAGCCTGTGCGAGTTTGCTCCGCCTGCGTAGTAAGCTGGAGGTGCTCATGTAGGAGTGGCTCCAAACTACTGTGTGGGTGTGGCCAGGAAGAAGATCTTCCACAGGGTCCTGGCCAGCGGTGGTGGGAGAAGGACACAGGTAGCATCTCGAGGATCCACCCTTCTTCGGTAAGTATTTTTTTTTTGATCCGAGGTTCACCTCGGAGTCACTTTAAAGGATACCCGAAGTGACATGTGACATGATGAGATAGACATGTGTATGTACAGTGCCTAGCACACAAATAACTATGCTGTGTTCCTTTTTTCTTTCTCTGCCTGAAAGAGTTAAATATCAGGTATGTAAGTGGCTGACTCAGTCCTGACTCAGACAGGAAGTGACTCCAGTGTGACCCTCACTGATAAGAAATTCCAGTTATAAAACACTATCCTAGCAGAACATGGCTTCTGAGGGCAAGAAAGAGGTGAAAAGGGGAATTTCTTATCAGTGAGGGTCACACTGTAGTCACTTCCTGTCTGAGTCAGGACAGAGTCAGCCACTTACATACCTGATATTTAACTCTTTCAGGCAGAGGAAGAAAAAAGAACACAGCCTAGTTATTTGTGTGCTAGGCACTGTACATACACATGTCTATCTCATCATGTCACATGTCACCTCGGGTATCCTTTAACATCAGGAAAGAAACAGATTCTTCCTCCAGGTTTGGCTTACAGTGATTCCAGCATGGATGAGAAGCCAATTCACAGGTTAGATGTTTATTGTTAGTCCTCTCTGCTGAGGGACTCATAAGTTAGTCTGAAGTCTGTCTACCTGATGCATCTAATTACCCAGGTGTCTGCAGCCCGGAACCCGGCCCTCCTAAATCAAGCCATCACATTACCCCTGCAATGGGCTCCGCATTGATTTTTCCTTTGTCTTTTATGATCTACAATGCACAGCTTTACTGTTGTGCAGCTTACTTCAATGACTCGATTCCTCCTCCCTTCCCCCGGCCGCGCTCGTTGCTGACATCCCTCTATTCCTCCTCCCTTCCCCCGGCCGCACTCACCACTGACATCCCTTCACTGCTGACATCCCTTCACTGCCACACTCGCCGCTGACATCCCTTCACTGCCGCACTCGCTGCTGACATCCCTTCACTGCCGCTCTCACCGCTGACATCCCTTCACTGCCACACTCACCGCTGACATCCCTTCACTGCCGCTCTCACCGCTGACATCCCTTCACTGCCGCGCTCACCGCTGACATCCCTTCACTGCCGCGCTCACCGCTGACATCCCTTCACTGCCACACTCACTGCTGACATCCCTTCACTGCCGCGCTCACTGCTGACATCCCTTCACTGCCGCACTCACCACTGACATCCCTTCACTGCCGCACTCGCCGCTGACATCCCTTCACTGCCGCACTCACCACTGACATCCCTTCACTGCCGCACTCACCACTGACATCCCTTCGCCGCTGCGCTCACTGCTGACATCCCTTCACTGCCGCACTCACCACTGACATCCCTTCACTGCCGCACTCGCCGCTGACATCCCTTCACTGCCGCACTCACCACTGACATCCCTTCACTGCCGCACTCACCACTGACATCCCTCCGCCGCTGCACTCGCTGCTGACATCCCTTCACTGCCGCGCTCACTGCTGACATCCCTTCACTGCTGCGCTCACCGCTGACATCCCTTCACTGCCGCACTCACCACTGACATCCCTCCGCCGCTGCGCTCGCCGCTGACATCCCTCCGCCGCTGCGCTTGCTGCTGACATCCCTTCACTGCCGCGCTCACTGCCGACATCCCTTCACTGCTGTGCTCACCGCTGACATTCCTTCACTGCCGCGCTCACCGCTGACATCCCTTCACTGCCGCGCTCACCGCTGACATCCCTTCACTGCCACACTCACTGCTGACATCCCTTCACTGCCGCGCTCACTGCTGACATCCCTTCACTGCCGCACTCGCCGCTGACATCCCTTCACTGCCGCGCTCACCGCTGACATCCCTTCACTGCCGCGCTCACCGCTGACATCCCTTCACTGCCACACTCACTGCTGACATCCCTTCACTGCCGCGCTCACTGCTGACATCCCTTCACTGCCGCACTCGCCGCTGACATCCCTTCACTGCCGCACTCACCACTGACATCCCTTCACTGCCGCACTCGCCGCTGACATCCCTTCACTGCCGCACTCACCACTGACATCCCTTCACTGCCGCACTCACCACTGACATCCCTTCGCCGCTGCGCTCACTGCTGACATCCCTTCACTGCCGCACTCACCACTGACATCCCTTCACTGCCGCACTCGCCGCTGACATCCCTTCACTGCCGCACTCACCACTGACATCCCTTCACTGCCGCACTCACAACTGACATCCCTCCGCCGCTGCACTCGCTGCTGACATCCCTTCACTGCCGCGCTCACTGCTGACATCCCTTCACTGCTGCGCTCACCGCTGACATCCCTTCACTGCCGCACTCACCACTGACATCCCTTCACTGCCGCACTCGCCGCTGACATCCCTTCACTGCCGCACTCACCACTGACATCCCTTCACTGCCGCACTCACCGCTGACATCCCTTCACTGCCGCACTCACCGCTGACATCCCTTCACTGCCGCACTCGCCGCTGACATCCCTTCACTGCCGCACTCGCCGCTGACATCCCTTCACTGCCGCACTCACCACTGACATCCCTCCGCCGCTGCGCTCGCCGCTGACATCCCTCCGCCGCTGCGCTCGCCGCTGACATCCCTTCACTGCCGCACTCACTGCCGACATCCCTTCACTGCTGTGCTCACCGCTGACATTCCTTCACTGCCGTGCTAACCGCTGACATCCTTTCAACCGCTGACATCCTTTCATTGCCGTGCTCGCCACTGACATCCCTTCACTGCTGCACTCACCACTGACATCCCTTACGCCGCTGCGCTCGCCGCTGACATCCCTTCACTGCCGCACTCACTGCCGACATCCCTTCACTGCTGTGCTCACCGCTGACATTCCTTCACTGCCGTGCTAACCGCTGACATCCTTTCAACCGCTGACATCCTTTCATTGCCGTGCTCGCCACTGACATCCCTTCACTGCTGCACTCACCACTGACATCCCTTACGCCGCTGCGCTCGCTGCTGACATCCCTCCGCCGCCGCCTTCTTCCCAAGAGTTAATGAGTCTCGCCAACATCCTTTGAAACTCTCAACTCGCTCCAACTTGGCTAATAAATATGTATATTTTTTTTCTCTTACAAATTACAATTACCGTTATCTGCGCTGATCAGATAATTTATTCCCTCTGAAAGACTTCATTAGTTTTCGACTTCATGGGAGGAGCTGCAAAAACATTATTATAATGTGTCACTTTCTGCGCTAGCTGAATAATTTCTTTTTTCTTAGCTTGTATTATCTTCCGGGCTGGATGGTTCCTATAAAACGGACGCATACTTATTATACTCGGTGGTGTTGAAGGGAGGTTTTTTTTTTTTTTTTCCCCCTTCAGTTTGCAATTGCTAAAACTTTTTTTGATGAAACTTGGTGGAAACCATGGCAACTGTATACAGCTTTTTTTTTAATCTATTTGTACCACCTGCTTGGCCATGTCTACTGCAGTTACTGCAATTTACAAGCCTCCCCCTCTCCCCCAGAGCCCTTGTCCAATCCATGCAGGAGAACAGAGGCGCCAAAAGGATAAAAGGAAGCTAAATGAGCTTAAAAACCAAATTCTTGGTATATAGAGGAGGTAGTGGTGGACTTACCTCCTCCAAATAGACACACAACGATTGTAGTAAAGACTCAATATATTTTATTTATGAACTCCAAATATGTTTCGCAGGGTTGATCCCGCTTCATCAGGCAATAACAACGGAGCAATAGCCTATGTGGTCAGTAGAAGAGCCAGGCTGTCTGACAGAGGTGCCCGGTTCTTCTACTGACCACATATGCTATTGCTCCGTTGTTATTGCCTGATGAAGCGGGATCAAACCTGCGAAACGCGTTGCATATGTGGAGTTCATAAATAAAATATATTGACTGTATTTACTACAGTCGTTGTGTGTCTACTTGGAGGCGGTAAGTCCACCACTACCTCCTCTATATACCAAGAATTTGGTTTTCAAGCTCATTTAGCTTCCTTTTATCCTTTTGGCGCCTCTGTTCTCCTGCATAATATTGAGGCCACCCTGGGTGGAGGGTTGAACCCCCTTATTCTCATCTACAGAGAGCGACTTCTTATTCCTGAGGGGGGGTCAGGAAAATCTCCCCACCTGCCTTTACAGCGGTTGCCTAATGGTAACCCTGGTTTGTAAGTATTAATATTTACTCTATCTAGTAACCATTTACCAGTACATATTACATTATTGGGGCACTTTTACTCTCCAGATACAGCTGACCAGAATCTGATCATTTCGGCCCACAACAGCAATCGTATCAAGTGAACGCTTGAATTATTAACCCTCCCAGTAGCTTGGAAACAAATTTCAGGTTTTTTTTTGTTTTGTTTTGTTTTTGTTTTCAATTGTTTTATGCTGTGTTTAATCACCATAGACCATAGACGAGATTTGAGTTCCATGATACTTCAATGTAGTGGTCAAGTCCCAAAACAAAATGATCTGCCAGCAAGTTCCAAGTAGTTTATAGAACCTGACCATGGGCCATCCTTCCACTGCAACACATGATTAGTGAGCACCTGCAACTGTTGTGGCTTAAAGGACACCTGAGGTGATATGGAGGCTGCCATGTTTATTTTCTTTTAAAAATACTAGTTTCCTGCCAGCTCTGCTGATCTAGTTGGCTGTAGTAGTGTCTGAATCACACCATAAACAAGCATGCAGCTAATCTTGTCAGATCTGGCGACAATATCAGAAACGCCTGATCTGCTGGATAGTGTGCAAACTAGTAGGTAAGCTGGCTGACTTCTTTTTATAGATCCATTCTAGGGAGTACTAAGAACAATGCATGATCACGTGGTTCTGGCAGTTGGACTGAGCAACTGCCATTCAGTAAGTGCTTTAGTAAATCCTATATAATAAAACCCTGCCTGTCCCTGCGTCATCCTCCTGTCCCTGTCCCTGTGTGTTTTGGCTACTGCGCATGTGTAGCTGTTGGGACAGGAGGAGGACGGGGCCAGGGGGGGCGGGCAGATGGTTGCACATGTGCACTGATATACGTCGGATGGGCGTGCGCACCGCTGACATACGGCGGTGGTGAGATAGATCTAGAGCCCGTTTTTACACAGGCTTAAGTCTACAAGTTAAGAAATGACTGAGAATCACTGATCAGGAGATATACCAGTCCAAAACCTGACCGATCTGTCAGATCTTCACTACCTACTTTCAGTGACCGCCACATAGGAAACAGGTGATTTACAGTGCATTTTACTCTGGGGGAAAAAAATTCACATTTTATATGTTTACAATTTTTTGCAATAATTGTCCTACAAAATATATGTATTGGCATTGTTGGAACAATCTATAGACGACCATAGTTGGGGGGTGAGGTCACGCCCTGTATGGGGGGGGAGGTGCACGCCATGTCTTGGGAGGCACACCATGTATGGGGGGGGGCGCCGCCAAGTCTCGGGGGGGGGGGGGGGGGGCGCACGCCATGTCTTGGGAGGCACACCATGTATGGGGGGGGGGGCGCCGCCAAGTCTCGGGGGGGGGGGGGGGGGAGGCGCACGCCATGTCTTGGGAGGCACACCATGTATGGGGGGGGCGCACGCCAAGTCTCGGGGGGCGGGGGGGAGGCGCACGCCATGTCTTGGGAGGCACACCATGTATGGGGGGGCGCACGCCAAGTCTCGGGGGGGGGGGGATGCACGCCATGTCTTGGCAGGCACGCCATGTTTCTGGGGTGGGGCGCCATGTCTCCGTATGCCATGCAGCCCCCTCCCTGCCCCCACACCTCCATCATGTTCCCGCACAGGGGAGAACAATAACAGCAACATCTGCCATCTCCTCCATAAAATGCAAATCAACTTTAAAATCAAAGGACTTTAATAGAAACTAATTGAGCTGTTAAACACCAGCAGAGCAAAAACATTCCTGAAACATGTTCTCCTAAAATATCAGATGGTTCAGTCTCAGATTATTATTTGTCTCTTTTTTGATGGCCAGGTGGTCAAAATACTGTAAAGACAGAATACCCAGGTAGCTCGGGGTGACCCAGAACCATCAGGAGGGTGTAAGGGGGCTGAAAGAGACCAAAAAGCCCTCCTACTTAAAAGTCGGGTTGATGCGGCTCTCTAGAATGTATACGTTATAGGCTACACCAGCGACTCTGGATATGAGCCTGGCCTCAGGGCATAAAGGGATGATTTGCATATTCAGGAGTAATGCATCATGGGAAACCCCTGTTCACTTAAAGGAAACCAGAGACGGGATAATGAAAAAGCTTTTATACATACCTGGGGCTTCCTCCAGCCCCATCCGCTCTGATCACTCCCGCGCCGCTGCTCGCAGCTTCGGTACCGACTCCGTCACTTACATCAGTTGGAGCCAGCTACGCCGGAGAAGTGCGCCCCCTACGTATCTCTCCAGTGGCTGCTGGCAAACCGCGCACTTCACTTATGCTTAGACTGGCTCCGACTGACGGCAGTGCGGGGATCCGGTTCTCGTAGCTGCAGACATCGGAGGACAGTGGCGTGGGAGCGATCTGAGCATATGAGGCTGGAGGAAGCACCAGGTATGTATAAAATCTTTTTCACTATCCTGTCTCTGGTTCACTTTAAAGAGGAACTTTAACCGAGGATTGAACTTCATACCAATTAGTAGCTGATGCCCCCTTTCCCTTTTCTCGAATAGACTATCAAGGGGGTCTGTTTGAGTGATATTGTAGTAAAACCCCTCCCACAGTGTGATGTCATGACTATGGTTATGACAGTTTCCTTTCTGTTAACCTTGTTGCATTGTGGGAAATAACAGCTGTTCCCAACTGCCAATTAATCAGTATCTCCCACTGTGCATATGTATATCTATAAAAGAAAAAACAACCTTTAAGCATTGTTAGTGGGGGTGGTTATTACAGATAATGGCAGTTGGTGCAGTCTAGTTTTTTTCCCTTGTTTGCCAGTAGTAAAGATGGTGACCTGCAGGATCATTGTGGATCACACAAAACAAACAAATTACATGGCGTATATCAGTTATTTCTTGATCTCTTCTATTTTTTTATTTCTCACTTCGCCATGTATTGCTTTATTTTGCCCTCTAATACTATTTTACTGTAACGTTCCTCTTTAAAGCTGATTTATCGCAAATACCTTGTGTTTTAAGAAGGCAAATTATACTCAGCAAAATAATGTAAAAGTTAGTTAAAAAGAAATCAAAGCGGCAGATATCAAGCATCTCTTGTAAGAAAACTGGAGAGAAAAGTTCAGTGAGTGAGAGGCAAGGTGCGAACCCCTCCCTTCCCCGCCTCATACTCGAGAAATTATTCTGCAAACACCCACCGCTGCCACTGAAGGATTTTATGAATTTATTGCATTTATTTTTACAACAAAGTGCCGACACAGTGAATATTTAATTCCTGTTTCTTGGCAGGTTGACGTCGGTTATATTAATCCGCTCATTAACTCAGCGCTGACAAGTCCTCGGAGCAACTCACGCCAGTCTCTGCCCTTTTACTATAGCATTATAGCGTAAAAAAACCGAATGTGCTACTGAAGGCGAGATAATGAAATCGCTGTATGCATCGCACCCTCGTGGAGCGTTCCATTCCACCAATCCCGCGCCTTCGGGGTAAGGACTGTCTATAATTACTGCCGCTGCCCCACAGTTCTCACCTTAGTGCGGCTATTTGTGGTGGATCGGTAATAGCGTCCCCTTAAGAAAATATAGAATTCTGAAATTTTGAAACCCCCCCTATTATTGACAAAGAAGCGGTGTAATGATTCCCTACAGGCCTTGCACACATTATCTCCCATTATAAGCGTCTAACTCCCACCCAGGATCAACAGAGCAATTTCACTCTTCAGAGCGCCAGGGAAAACAATCTGTATAAATGACATTTTTATTCTGAGCGACGCCGGTTGTTTCTAATAAAAAGAAATAACATTATTGGTAAGCGCTGCCATTTTATGACGCTATTGACCTGCTGTTTCTCCGGAGAGCGGCTCTCCCTTTCCGCATGTTTATGGAACGGCCAAGGTTGGTAAACCGTGTGGCGGGAACTTTACAACGGTGTCGATAAATGGAGGTAAATGGCGGTTACGGTAGATAGTAGAATTCACTGCAAGATACAGTTTGAGGACTGGATACACAAAAAATCGCTAAGTGTAATCGTAAATAATGCTTACCACTTTTTGTAGCGATTTGCAGTAGCGATTTTCTATTTGTCTATCGATTTTGGAGCATTTGCGTTTAGCGATTTTGTAGTTCTTGTGGCAAAACAGGAAGTACACTTTGACCTGGAAGTGAACGGCTTTGGGCAAAAAAAATCTGCTTAGCGAATTTTTTAAAATTTAACAGTTTCCTATACTTTATATCGAGTCATAATCGTCTCTAAAATGCTGCAGGACCCACATTTGGGAAAAAAAAAAAATCACATCACTCTGGTGTGAACTGGGCCCATAAAAAAACACATTAGCCAAGCGGTTTTAGACATGTTGGCACTTTTAAGAGCGCTCAAAAATGGCTCTTGGTGTGAGCCAACCCTTACACCTGTTTTGATGCTAGAGCGGTTAGGATTTCCTCTCTGAAGTTGGTTGTCTGTTCTTAGTGATCACTGGAGATGGTCAATGTGATTCTGATAATAAAAACAATGTTAGTTTTCTTCTCATTAGTTCTGTGGACTCTTTGTGACTATATGTACTTCTGCACGCCACATATCTCTGTCAATCACTGCTCCTTTCAGCTGTTGCATAGGCATGTTCATAGCTTCCAATATGCTGTCTATGCATCTTAGCCTCTGTCATCCGCGTCTTCTTTTGCCCTCAATTTTTTAAAGCATCAAAGATTTCTCCAAAGATTCTCAAAATGTAAACAAAGTTTTGCCTAAAGCAAAACTGACAGAGCGTGTCATGACAGGTTCTGTTTGAATAATGGAAGATTGGGGGGAGGGGTTAGTTGCATGGTTAAATACTCGCCTGTCCTGACGTCTTCCCTCCCAGAAGCTTAGGGTGTAGGTGTGGGGAAAGGGGTTGCAGCTATGAAAATGGTGGGTGAGCAGTGGTGAACAGGTGTGACTTTTAAGTGAACCCGAGGAAAAAATCAACTGACGACATAAACAATTTTCCTTCTACTCCTAAAAAAAACTTTAAGTATCTCATGGTTTTCTTTTATATTGAAACATTTACAAAGTAGGTTGAATGTTTTACTGTCTATAATCAGTGGCAGCCTATTAAGTGTGCCAGACGTAAAATACATGAACTTTCTCTCCCCTGAGCTCAGAAGTTGTATTCTGCCAGGAAAACTTTATTAGAGATTCAATTGTGAGCTCCTCTGAGGACAGTCAGTGACATGGCTATATACTCTGTACAGTGCTGCAGAAGATGTCAGTGCTGTATAAATACATAATAATAATATGGGAGGACATTAGACTATGACTATGGTAGGATTAGAGTGTGAGCTCCTCTGAGAACAGTCAGTGACATGGCTATGTACTCTGTAATGTGCTGCAGGAGATGTCAGTGCTATATAAATACATAATAATAATAATATGGTAGGACATTAGACTATGACTATGGTAGGATTAGAGTGTGAGCTCCTCTGAGGACAGTCAGTGACATGACTATGTACTCTGTAATGTGCTGCAGGAGATGTCAGTGCTATATAATACATAATAATAATATGGTAGGACATTAGACTATGACTATGGTGGGATTAGAGTGTGAGCTCCTCTGAGGACAGTCAGTGACATGACTATGTACTCTGTACAGTGCTGCAGAAGATGTCAGTGCTGTATAAATACATAATAATAATATGGGAGGACATTAGACTATGACTATGGTAGGATTAGACTGTGAGCTCCTCTGAGGACAGTCAGTGACATGACTATGTACTCTGTACAGTGCTGCAGAAGATGTCAGTGCTATATACGGTAAATACATAATAATAATATGGTAGGACATTAGGCTATGACTATGGTAGGATTACACTGTGAGCTCCTCTGAGGACAGTCAGTGACATGACTATGTACTCTGTACAGTGCTGCAGAAGATGTCAGTGCTATAAATACATAATAATAATATGTTAGGACATTAGACTATGACTATGGTAGGATTAGAGTGTGAGCTCCTCTGAGGACAGTCAGTGACATGACTATGTACTCTGTAATGTGCTGCAGAAGATGTCAGTGCTATATAAATACATAATAATAATATGGTAGGACATTAGGCTATGACTATGGTAGGATTAGAGTGTGAGCTCCTCTGAGGACAGTCAGTGACATGACTATGTACTCTGTACAGTGCTGCAGAAGATGTCAGTGCTGTATAAATACATAATAATAATATGGGAGGACATTAGACTATGACTATGGTAGGATTAGACTGTGAGCTCCTCTGAGGACAGTCAGTGACATGACTATGTACTCTGTACAGTGCTGCAGAAGATGTCAGTGCTATATACGGTAAATACATAATAATAATATGGTAGGACATTAGGCTATGACTATGGTAGGATTACACTGTGAGCTCCTCTGAGGACAGTCAGTGACATGACTATGTACTCTGTAATGTGCTGCAGGAAATGTCAGTGCTATATAAATACATAATAATAATAATATGGTAGGACATTAGACTATGACTATGGTAGGATTAGAGTGTGAGCTCCTCTGAGGACAGTCAGTGACATGACTATGTACTCTGTAATGTGCTGCAGGAGATGTCAGTGCTATATAAATACATAATAATAATATGGTAGGACATTAGGCTATGACTATGGTAGGATTAGAGTGTGAGCTCCTCTGAGGACAGTCAGTGACATGACTATGTACTCTGTACAGTGCTGCAGAAGATGTCAGTGCTGTATAAATACATAATAATAATATGGGAGGACATTAGACTATGACTATGGTAGGATTAGACTGTGAGCTCCTCTGAGGACAGTCAGTGACATGACTATGTACTCTGTACAGTGCTGCAGAAGATGTCAGTGCTATATACGGTAAATACATAATAATAATATGGTAGGACATTAGGCTATGACTATGGTAGGATTACACTGTGAGCTCCTCTGAGGACAGTCAGTGACATGACTATGTACTCTGTACAGTGCTGCAGAAGATGTCAGTGCTATAAATACATAATAATAATATGTTAGGACATTAGACTATGACTATGGTAGGATTAGAGTGTGAGCTCCTCTGAGGACAGTCAGTGACATGACTATGTACTCTGTAATGTGCTGCAGAAGATGTCAGTGCTATATAAATACATAATAATAATATGGTAGGACATTAGACTATGACTATGGTAGGATTAGAGTGTGAGCTCCTCTGAGGACAGTCAGTGACATGACTATGTACTCTGTAAAGTGCTGCAGTAGATGTCAGTGCTATATAAATACATAATAATAATATTGTAGGACATTAGACTATGGCAGGGTTAGATTGTAAGCTCCTATGAGGGAAGATGGTGAGCTGTAAATGATTGGAGTGTTTACAAGAAGCCGGGAGTGTCCTGCTCTTATCCCGACCAGCTGAATGTATAGTAATGAGGGCCGACAACCACAGCAACCACAATTAATGGATGTCATGCAAGTAAGCCTTTTATTTCATTAATTCTCTCCACAATGCCGAGTGTGTTTCACATAAATCTGCTTAGTAGCATCGGACTGTAATGGTTCTTGTATTGGAGGACAGCAAATAAAATATTTATTGTTATTGCTCTGCCTTACATTCCATCACTTCTCACATAGAGTGTCGTGATGTGCAAGTGTTAGCTGGAAAACAAATGTGCTTTCACCTCCCGTAATGAATGGAGGAAGGGGAGTGCTGTGTTGTCTGAGCTTGGATAAATGGAAGAGTAACATTCTTTCCAGGAAACCTTGTTTTAGGGAACCTGAAGCAAGAGGAATATGGAGGCTGCCATATTTATTTTCGTTTAAACAATACCAGTTGCCTGGCAGCCCTGCTGATCCTCTGCCTCTAATACTTTTTTGTGTGAAGTTTATAAAGTGTGACTTGTCTTATCTGTTTGGAGCACAGTGCACCCCCCTTATGCTGAGTTGGTATGTTTGATCTCTGCCACTGGGTAATTAAGTCTAATTAGATGAGTCCTTATCTGCCTTCCATTTTCTGCTGCTTGCAGACAGCGGAAGTAGACAAATACTGTCTGTAATTAACCCATAAGGTTTACAAGAGATGAAGCACCCTCATGTATTTTACCATGTATATCAGTGGGAACATTAGAGAAAACACCTACCCTGCTCTCTGTTTCATCCTTCACTGCTCAGCCGACTTGTTATCAGCCCTGATAAAATCCCCAACTGAGCATTCAGTCTGGCTTTGCTCAGGAATCATTATAGCTGAGTCATTATAGCAGAGCCAGAAGAGGGCAGGCTCGGGCTTGAAAATACATCAGAGAAGACAGAGTCAGCTATAATGATTCCTGAGCAAAGTCAGACTAAATGCTCAGTCTGGGATTTTATCAGGGCTGATAACAGGCAGACTGAGCAGTGAAGGATGAAACAGAGAGAACAGAACAGGTACAGGAACTTATAGGATAGAAGAAATAAGGCTGAAGATGTCGTTACAGAGTCTCTTTAAAGGAAAACTTAAAGAGACTCCGTAACAAAAATTGCATCCTGTTTTTTATCATCCTACAAGTTCCAAAAGCTATTCTAATGTGTTCTGGCTAACTGCAGCACTTTCTACTATGACAGTCTCTGTAATAAATCAATGTATCTTTCCCCTGTCAGACTTGTCGGCCTGTGTCTGGAAGGCTGCCAAGTTCTTCAGTGTTGTGGTTCTGCTATGAACTCCCCCTTCTGGCCCCTCTCTGCACACTGCCTGTGTATTATTTAGGATTAGAGCAGCTTCTCTCTTCTCTCTTATCTTTTACAAGCTGGATAAATCCTCCTCTGAGCTGGCTGGGCTTTCACATACTGAGGAATTACAAACAAGGGCAAAGCTGTTTGCAGGAAGAAAAGAGCAGCCTGAAACTTCAGTGCATGAGAGATGCAGGGGGAAAGAAACACACAAATGATCTCTTGAGATTCAAAAGGAATGCTGTATACAGCCTGCTTGTGTATGGATGTATTTTCTATGTGTGGACATACTGTACATCAACCTACTTCCTGTTTTGGTGGCCATTTTGTTTGTTTACAAACAAACTTTTAAAAACTGTTTTTAACCACTTTTAATGCGGCGAGGAGCGGTGAAATTGTGACAGAGGGTAATAGGAGATGTCCCCTAACGCACTGGTATGTTTACTTTTGTGCGATTTTAACAATACAGATTCTCTTTAAGTCAGGGAAAAAAAATGACATTTACTCACCCGGGGCATCCCTCAGCCCCCCGAAGCTGGATGGTGCCCTCGCAGCCCCGCTCCGATCACCCTGTCCCCGCCGGCGGCTATTTCCAGGTTCGGCGACAGCCGCCGACAGGCTGGGAACGCGGCTGATTTTCCGCGTTCCCAGCCGCTATATCACCAGCCGTGATATAGCGGCTGGGAACGCGGAAAATCAGCCGCATTCCCAGCCTGTCGGCGGCTGTCGCCGAACCCGGAAGTAGCCGCCGGCGGGGACAGGACGATCAGAGCGGGGCTGCAAGGGCACCATCCAGCTTTGGGGGGCTGAGGGATGCCCCGGGTGAGTAAATGTCATTTTTTTTCCCTGACTTAAGTTTTCCTTTAAGTTATAACTCACAGGGCTTCTTTTTATTCATTCACCTTATAGTACCACACTGGGTATTTTTTCTGCTAGTGGCCACTGCCAAAACAATTCTTCTGCAGCGACCCACCACAGACTTATCCCTACTAGATTCCAGTCTGAGTGAGAGGGACTTGTTTCTCTGTAAGCTGCTAAAGGGACGGACTTGAGTCCAATACTCAGTATATTTTGCCACATTTATAGTCCGCTTAGCCGCTAGCAGTTTTTAATATTGTATCTCCTTCTTACCGATGATCAATGAAGTGCAAATAATGTGGCTTGCATGTACATGTAGTGCATATTGCAGAATAGAACCAACCAAAATGCACTTCCTCCTTTGAGCAGCCCGTTTGCACGGTGCATGCAATTTTCATTGAGTTTACATTTGCAGAAGAATCCTTAACATCTCACTGACCATTTCTACTCCTTACCTGAAGCTCTTAGGGGACATTCACACTAGGGCGATTATCGGCTGTTTACCGCTAATCGCCGAAGTGCTAGCGATTTTTAAAGCACTAGCGCAATTGTAACTATATTGCAGTGATCTCACTGCTGCGATCGTGGGCGTTCTGTGATTAGTGGCAATCGCAAACGCGTTGCATGCAGCATTTTGCCGCGATTGAAGTCCACCACTTCCTCCACAAATTTTAAACTTTTTAGACATTTTTGCTCGGGCACCTCTGTATGTATCCCTGTTACATTGTTCTAAGTCCACCCTTGGTGGAGGGTGTCATCCCCTTTTTTCCTCATCTATGGAGAGCGACTTCTTAACCTCCTTGGCGGTAACACCGAGCTAGGGTCGGGGCAGAAAACCGCAGCTAAGAGTAATCCCGACCTCTGCTCGGGGTAGCCGCTGGAGGCTGTGTGCATATGTGAGTATAGCGCACAGTGGGAGCGTTTCTACATACCTCCCAGAGATCCCAATGTCGGCCGCCATTCTTCTTCCTCTCCTCCGGGGCTCTGCTTCCTCCTGGTGCGATCGCTGGCTGATGTCATGACGACAGCCTGGGAAATTCATTTTAGAGTTACAGCGCCACCCGGAGGACGGAGCCAGGGAGGTGAGTGATTGTAAAACTGCTGCAGATCTCCCAGTCAGCATGATTTTTTTTCTCAGGTTTTAGGGTCTGAAAGGGTGCAAAAAAATTGCACCGCTTTTACATCTTAAAATCTGGAAAGAATCATAATGCCAAAGGGGTTAATCCTGAGTGGGGTCAGGTCTAATCTCCCTACCTGCTATTACAGTGGTTGCCTTGGAGGTAACCCTGCTTTGTGAGTATATCTGTATTTACTCTACCAACTTCATCCCATATTACCAGTATATACTACACTATATATGGCTCTTAGCGTCCCTATCTTTATTTTAAAATGTTTGGGGTTTCTTGTTGCGGCGTGCATGCGCGGCAGCGTATTTTTCCAATACACTTCCCCGCAATTCTAATTTTGGTCACAGGAAGTGAGCGCTAGGGAGCTTTACTTCCTGTTTGGCCTGCAGCCAGTAGGGAGATAACAGTGGTAATCTCCAAAGGCTATTTTTTAGCAGTGTGATGCGTTCATCTCACTGCAGCGCACCTATAATAATGGTTGGAAGTGTGGAACTCAACAGAGATATTTACACACGCCGCTGTCAGATCAGTCGGAATCTGCAGAGCTGATTTTCGCGTCATAGAAGACACGTGCGCGAATGCGTTGCAGCGCTAGCACGCAGGTCACGGCTGACGACCGGCACAGGGGCGCTGCGTAAACACGACATGATGAGATTCTGAATGGGTAGATGTTAAAAGGTCAATCCCTTCATTTCCTGGGAGAGAAAACATCCATTTGCATCCCTTGTTAGAAATCGCATTTAGCCGCGATCAATATGCAATTGGTTACTTTGCAGCGGGTAATTAGATTCCTCCCAAACTCAATATTTTATGTGCATCAATACGGAGCTGCAACTAACATTGGTGTACGGCCTGATGGGTGTTTGTGCGCCGTTATCCGGCTCCTCAACCTTCCGACTGCAAACTACCAGCTTGTTTTGTTTTTTTCAATTTGCAATCTCGCATTCATTTTTTCTGAGTTGGCTTTTATTGCAATTCTCAGCTCGCTGGCGGAATCAATATGGCAGCGCATATTAATGAGAAGTGCTATAGTCTCCCAGGATTATTGGAATAGCAAAGCCTGCTAGGGAAGCATTGAGGAGAGCTGTGTTCTCGGGCGGGGGAGTGGCTGTCTCGTTTGGGGGGTGCATGTGCCTGGGGTCCTCAGCCACCCCTAGACCTGTACAGCCCCCACGCCCAATAATGTGCCCAGAAATTGAGACTACAAGTCTCTTCTAACTGGCTCAGGGGAACACAGGACAGGAAGTGCCCGGTAGTTGTGTACACGCGTATAAAACATGGTATAACTGAGTCCTACATTAACCCATTCAGGTTCTGTCGTTTTCACGTGAGAAATGTTCACCTCCCATTCATTAGCCTATAACTTTATCACTACTTATCACAATGCACTGATCTATATCTTGTTTTTTCCGCCACCAATTAGGCTTTCTTTGGGGGGTACATTTTGCTAAGAGCCACTTTACTGTAAATGCATTTTAACAGGAAGAATAAGAAAAAAATGGAAAAATTCATTATTTCTCAGTTTTTAGCCATTATAGTTTTAAAATAATACATGCCTCCATAATTAAAACTCACGTATTGTATTTGTCCATATGTCCCGGTTATTTCACCGTTATAATTATGTCCCTATCACAATGTATGGCGACAATATTTTATTTGGAAATAAAGGTGCATTTTTTCCATTTTGCATCTATCACTATTTACAAGTTTAAAATAAAAAAAAATATAGAAATATTTCATCTTTACATTGATATTTAAAAAGTTTAGACCCTTAGGTAAATATTTACATTTTTTTTTTTTTTTATTGTAATGTTTTTTTTTTTATAGTAAACATTTTATTTGGGTAGTTTTGGGAGGGTGGGAGGTAAACAATAGATTTATAATGTAAATGTGTGTTAATTTTAATTTTTTTTTTCTTACAGGTGTAGTATTACTTTTTGGCCACAAGATGGCGGCCATGAGTTTTACATGACGTCACTCTAAGCGTAACTCACGCTTAGAGTGACTCATCGGGAAGGGAACGGCCAGAAAAAGCACAGCTTCCGAGAGAAGCTGTCGCTTTTTCAGCGGGGGAGAGGAATCAGTGATCGGGCACCATAGCCCGATACATTGATTCCCTGGCTACCGAATCCGCGGCCGGGAGTGCGCGTGCACACGCGCGATCGGCCGCGGTAGCGCGCATGGTTCCTGGACGTAGAAACTACGTCCAGGAACCAAAATAGATTAAAGAGGAACTGTCGCAAAAATCTTAAAATTTAAAACATACAAATAAGTACTTTTCTCTAGGGCTGTGGAGTCGGAGTCAAGGAGTCAGAGCAATTTCAGGTACCCGGAGTCGGTGATTTCATAAACTGAGGAGTCGGATGATTGGTGTACAAAATCCACAGCCCTGGCAAGTATTAGACTAAGGAGTCGCAGAGTCGGAGTCTGAGTCGGTGGTTTCTTAAATGCAGGAGTCGGAAGATTTTTGTACCAACTCCACAGCCCTGCATTTCTCCCAAAAATAAGTAAAATGAGACATAAATGACTTTTCTCCTATGTTGCTGTCACTTACAGTAAAGTAGTAGAAATCTGACATTAGGGACAGGTTTTGGGTTAGTCCATCTCTCCATAGGGGATTCTCAGCCTGGCCTTTATTCTTTATAAAGACATTCTCTGAAAATGATATATACAAGAATGCTGGCCAGCCTCTCAGCTCACTGCACACTATTTTGGCAGTTGGATGGAGCAACTGCCATTCACTAAGTGCTTTTGAAAAGAAAACCCTGAGAACCCCCCTATGAGAAGATGGGCTAATCCAGAATCTGTCTTTAATGTCAGGTTTTACCACTTACTGTAAGTGACAGCAACATAGGAGAAAAGTAATTTATGGCTCATTTTACTCTGGGAGAAATGTACTTCTTATTTCTATGTATTTTAAATTTTAAGATTTTCGCAACAGTTCCTCTTTAAAGAAGGACTCACTTTAAGCTTTAAAAAATAGAAACTTGATTGCACTAGAGTTTCGCGTTTCGCCGCTATAAGCAGCTTCCTCGGGCCAATGGTAGTGCTTAAAAACAACAACCAATACATATCTGATTCCCAAGAGATTTCATGCTGAAATGGATTGGGAATTGGCCTGTGGTGTATGAGTAGCCGACAGATTCGATCAGAGAGAGATTTGTCTCTTGGTCGATCTGCCCGTACATCGTTTGATGTATGGGCAACTTTAATCTGTTGATGAAACAAATCACGCTTCTCCATCAGTTCTCCTAGACACGACCATCACAACGTGTGGACTCTGCGGTGGGCAGAGCGGCGGTGACGGTTTCAGCTGAGAATTGATAATTACATATTTCAGCCTGTGGCATATGTCAGGGAATGGAACACCGGTCCACTTGGGAAAGATGCAATTGTCCATTCCATCTCTGGCTTCTATCTCCAGTGATGGAACATCTCATCTCTCTCGGCCTCCCGCTATAGGAGAGGAAACAATAAAGGAAAAATCACATATTGTGAATTGTGTGCTAGCACCGCTCGTCAATTATTTACGCTCCTGCATCCCGATTGCAGCCAAAGTACCCAAAGCCCGGCTCGCCGACACTTTCGCAGAACATTGTTTAATTATGTTCTTTGGCTAAGTGCAGTAAACGCCGATTCTCTGACACTCGTGTTTATACATCACCCCGCCGGTTCTGGGAGCAGCTGTACGCTCAGGAAAATGATACTACTTAATTGTAATTTACTTTCTGCATTGTAATATTCCCTCATAATCAGAAAACTTGATAAAAAAGACCATCGCTGTTTTCATTATGTTACAGGGTAAGAGCACTTTAGTTAAATGCACTCGTCTCCGCACCTGCGGATGAAGATAGGCAGAGACTCGCCTGTAGCAAAGGGAAGTCTGAGTTCCACGACTCGTCCACGGCAGATTCTGGACACTGGTGCACTTCCTGTTATTCCTGTGTAGTGTTTGCTCCTGGCCACCACTAGCAGGCGCTGTTGGGAGACGAGAGGTGTTCTTATTCAGTCCAATGAAGAGCCTGTGACCTTCCAAGAAAGTCATTAGGAGGTGGACAAAGTGAAATGCTCCCTCAGGGTGAACAATGAGGTAAACAAGGCACAGGAAGCACGTTCGTGCAAAAACAGTGTCGGTAATGAGAGTGCTGAATATTGTTACCAATATTCTGCTATCGATTTCTTATCTCTCATAATAACCCTCTGAAATCTAAGCCTTACTCTAGCCTCCCCTCTACCTACACCTAGCACTATTCCTCCATCTACTCCTGGCACTCGCCTCCCTAATCTAGGCCTAACACTGACCCCCCCCCCCACCTACTCTTAATACTAATTTCTCTACCTACTCGTAACACTGACCCCCCCTGCCTACTCCTAACACTAATCTTCTTTAACCTATGCCTAACACGAACCCACCCATCCACTCCTAACACTAACCCTCCATACCTACTCCTAACACTAACATTACACCTAACACTAACCCTAAACAACCTATGCCTAACACTAAACTATGTCTAACACCACCCCCAATCTATGCCTAATGCTAACCCCCATAACCTACATGTAGCACTTACCCTACCTTCGCCTAACTCTAACCTCCCTACCTATGCCTAACACTAACTCTCCTACTTACCCCTAACACTAACCTCCTGACCTATGCCTAACACTAACGCCCTAACTATGCCTAACACTGCCCTTCCCCCAACCTATGCCTAACACTATGTTAGAGTTGATGTGGGATTTGGCTATACAATAACCAAACTCTGGGAACCCAGTCACTTACTCCCTTCGCTACCTCTGCCAAAAACCATGCGCTGGTAACTGAACCCCTCAATATCTGGAGTTTGGCTACATAGTAGCGGAAATCCTGGTACCGCTGACAAGCCTCTGCTGCTATTTAGAGTTTGGCTACATAGTAGCAGAACTCGGGGAACCATCACCGATATCTCCATCGCTCTTTGGAGTTTGCCTACATTGTAGATGAACTTGAGGTCTGCCACCTATATAATAGCTGAACCCTGGCGCCCAAATTGTCCAGTCACCGGTGCCATGGCAGAGCTGTTTTGCAGGAGCTGCTCACTGTTATCTTTTAGTGTGCTCCTGTTTCACAGATGTCCACTGTTGTTTTATGACCCTTGCAAGTTGGGCCTGCAGGCTGTGAGGGTCACCAGGGGTTGGCAAGGGAAAGGGTGTAAACATTGGGGGGCCCATCCAAGTTTTTCTGGGGGGCCCTGTGATTTTGTAGTTACTCCACTGAACAGACTTCGGTTTTGCTTCTTCAATTTTTTTGTGTACCAGTCTGTGTGGACTGATTCAACAACCTAACAAGGAGAAGGACCTGATTAAATGCTATTCAAAAAAACGTTTGCTTCGAGATTCGTGGATTCGAATCCCGACGCCATTTTCCACTACACGAATCCGCCGAATCCCGACGCTGCATAGCCGCGCATCCGCCGCTCGCACTCGTCCTCCTCCGACCCCCCCCCCCCGCGCCTCCTCCGCCCGCCCGCATACTGTAACAACTCACCTATCCATAGCAGAGCGCAGAGCGGCAGACCTCTCGCTGACTTCCTGGTTCCCCCTAGTGACCGGCTCTTACAATGACGTCATCAGTAAGAGACGGTTCGGCCACTGGAGGGAACAGGGAAGTAACGAAAAGGTCTGCCGCTCTGCGCTCCACGGGAAAGGTGAGTAGATTATTATGCAGGGGTGAGCGGAGGAGGCACGGGGGACGGAGGGGGCCGTGGGGGGGTTGGCGGTAAGCGGAGGAGGCACGGGGAGGGAGGGGTGTTCTACCTACCGGACACTATCCCTACCTACCTACAAGCCGCTATACCTACCTACCTACAGGCCCCTATACCTACCTAAAGGCCCCCTATACCTACCTAAAGGCCCCCTATACGTACCTACCTACCTACCTACCTACCTAAAGGCCCCTATACCTACCTACCTAAAGGCCCCTATACCTACCTACCTACCTAAAGGCCCCTATACATACCTATCTACCTACAGGCCACTATACCTACCTACAGGCCTCAATACCTACCTACCCACCTACCTACAGGCCCCCTATACGTACCTACCTACCTAAAGGCACCTATACCTACCGGACACTATACCTACCTACCTACAGGCAACTATCCTTACCTACCTACCTACTGGCCGCTATACCCACCTACCTACAGGCCCCTATACCTACCTAAAGGCCCCTATACCTACCTAAAGGCCCCCTATACCTACCTACCTAAAGGCACCTATACCTGCCTACCTACATACCTACCTATACTTAAGGCCCTATACCCTGCTACCTATACTGAAGGTCCCTTTACCTACCTACCTAAAGGCCCCTATACCTACCTACATACCTACCTATAATTAAGGCCCTATACCCTGCTACCTATACTGAAGGTCCCTTTACCTACCTACCTACCTAAAGGCCCCTATACCTACCACCTACCTATACTTAAGGCCCTATACCCTGCTACCTATATTGAAGGTCCCTTTACCTACCTACCTACCTACCTACACTGAAGGCACATGTACCTTACTACCTATACTGAAGGCCCTATACCTAGCTACCTACCTATACTGAAGGCCCCTATACCCTGCTACCTACACTGAAGGCACATGCACCTTACTACCTATACTGAAGGCCCTATACCTAGCTACCTACCTATACTGAAGGCCCCTATACCCTGCTACCTATACTGAAGGCCCTATACTCTGCTACCTATACTGAAGGCCCATATACCCTGCTACCTATACTGAAGGCACATATACCCTGCTACCTATACTGAAGGCACATATACCCTGCTACCTATACTGAAGGCCCATATACCCTGCTACCTATACTGAAGGCCCATATACCCTGCTACCTATACTGAAGGCCCCTATACCTAGTTACCTACCAATACTGAAAGCACATGTCCTGTGCTACCTATACTGAAGGCCCCTATACCTTGCTACCGATACTGAAGGCACATGTACCTTACTACCTATACTGAAGGCCTCTATACCCTGCTACCTATACTGAAGGCACATATACGCTGCTACCTATACTGAAGGCCCATATACCCTGCTACCTATACTGAAGGCCCATATACCCTGCTACCTATACTGAAGGCCCATATACCCTGCTACCTATACTGAAGGCCCATATACCCTGCTACCTATACTGAAGGCCCATATACCCTGCTACCTATACTGAAGGCCCATATACCCTGCTACCTATACTGAAGGCCCATATACCCTGCTACCTATACTGAAGGCCCATATACCCTGCTACCTATACTGAAGGCCCATATACCCTGCTACCTATACTGCAGGCCCCTATACCTTGCTACCTATACTGCAGGCCCCTATACCTTGCTACCTATACTGAAGGCACATATACCCTGCTACCTATACTGAAGGCCTCTATACCCTGCTACCTACCTATACTGAAGGCACATATACCCTGCTACCTATACTGAAGGCCCATATACCCTGCTACCTATACTGAAGGCCCATATACCCTGCTACCTATACTGAAGGCCCATATACCTTGCTACCTATACTGCAGGCCTCTATACCTTGCTACCTATACTGAAAGCTACCAATATTGAAGGCACCCATACCTAGCTAGCTATACTGAAGGCACCTTTACCTCGCTACCTATGCCTGGGTACCTATACTGCGGGCAACTATACCACGGATCGCACAATTTTTATGTGCAGGATTCGTTAGATTCGGGATTCGAAAGGTTCGAGATATTCGAAAACCTTTTCAGATTCAGATTCGGATTCGAAAAAATTGTGGATTCGTCCCATCCCTAATTTATACATGTTAATTAGATCCCCTCTAAGGCGTCTTTTCTCTAGACTAAATAAACCCAGTTTATCTAACCTTTCTTGGTAAGTGAGACCTTCCATCCCACGTATCAATTTTGTTGCTCGTCTCTGCGCCTGCTCTAAAACTGCAATATCTTTCCTGTAATGGTCTTGCAATAATAAATATGTTTTTATTATTATTCTTATTGATTTATAAAGCACCAACATATTCTGTGGCGCTGTGCAAATGTTTTATTCTTCCAGCTTTGTATTTTTCAATCTAAACGAGCTTCCTCCCATTCTTTGATGATATAAATGGTGATGGACATGCTATTGATTGGGCCATGATTTTGTGTATAAATACATAAAGTGTGATCTGAGGCTGGTCATGTATGTTTATAAAAGCAGTTCTCACTGTTCAGGAAGGAATTGTAACAGCCAGAAAGGGTGCGTAATAGAGTTTCCCGCTGTTGACTGCAGAATAAAAGAATGTTTTAGGTTTGCAGAGAAGCTGTTAGTGATGAGTGCTGTGTTGTCCACTTCTCAATCAGCGACTTGTTTACCATCAAGTCTTCTGACGGCCTCTACTCCAACCCGTTCCTGTCCGATCTACCTATGCACCAACGCTGGCCGTAAACAGGCTCTTTGGCTCATGTTTATCAACAATATCACTTTTCAAAAAATGAATTTTTATGCTAATAATGATTGCTGTATATTGGTATTTAGCCCCACCCACCCAGTGATACTTTGCCTAGGCTATGATGTCATTATTATTATTATTTATTAGATTTATATAGCGCCAACATATTACGCAGCACTGTACAATAAATAGGATTACAGACAATGATAACAGGGGTGACAGAACAATACAGGTAATAGACAATACATACAACAATACAGGTAATAGCAATAAGATACACAACACAATGCAGATAGTAGTACAATGCCAGATCATAAACTGGAATGGTAGTGGTAAAAATTACCAGTTCCAAATTCTGGGTAAAGTGCACACAGTCAAGTATGATACACAAGGGGAGAGGACCCTGCCAAAGGCTTACAATCTAGAGGGAAGGGCTGGTGACACAAAAGGAGGGGGTGCAGCAAGAAGTTATTGGCAGAAAGGATTAGGGCAGTGTTGAGTTGATGTAGGCTTCCTTGAAGAAGTGAGTTTTGAGTGCTTTTTTGAAGGTGTTGAAGGTGGGAGAGAGTTCCACAGGATGGGGCAGCCTTCTGCCCCGGAGTACTCTCGGAGATCAACTGACCTGCCTGCTCACTACGCACAGGAAGAAAAAAAAAATCAGTATGCAGGGGTTGGGTGTACAGGAGTTGCTGATAGTAAAAATATTGGTAAATTAAAGGACAACTGAAGTGAGAAGAATATGGAGGCTGCCATATTGCATACATCAAAAAAGGGCGGCCAGAAAAGCCAATTGTAGGATTCAGCCTGCAGCCCCTACTCTCGATATTTATCTGGCACCCAAGTCTCTCCCAACAGCTAATGCCTAAAGCCTAATACCCCCCCTCCCGTATCTACCCCCACCCCCTTCTCCCCAAAACACACACCTAATGAGTGTAGATCAGGGGTGTCAAACTCCAAATATGAAGTGGGCCTAAATTATACACTGGAACATAGCCGCGGGTCAACCTCAATATCTACTGCCCACTTTCCTCCCTTATAATGTACACAGGTGTCTAGTGGCCCCCCTCCAACCCCTGTATGGTTCCCTGGTATCTAGTGGTCCTCCCTACCATATACAGTTCCCTGGTGTCTAGTGGTCCTCCCTCCACTATACAGTTCCCTGGTGTCAAGTGGTCCTCCCTCCCCTATACAGTTCTATGGTGTCTAGTGGTCCTCCCTTCCCTATACAGTTCCCTGAAGTCTAATGGTCCTCCTTCCTCCCATATACAGTTCCCTGGTGTCTAGTGGTCCTCCCTCCCCTATACAGTTCCCTGGTGTCTAGTGGTCCTCCCTCCCCTATACAGTTCACTGAAGTCTAATGGTCCTCCTTCCTCCCATATACAGTTCCCTGGTGTCTTGTGCCCCCCTCCCCTGTACAGTTCCCTGGTGTCTAGTGATCCGCCCTCCCCTATACAGTTCTCTAGTGTCTAGAGGCCCCCACCCTCCCCATACAGTTGTCTGTTGTTTAGTGCTTTTCCCATCCCTCCCCCATATGGCTTTCCTGGTAATCTAGGGCTTGTCCTCCAATATAGCTTCTCTGGTGGTCTAGAGTGGGCCAAACATAATGCAAAGTGGGGAAACCCCTTGAGGGCCACATTTAATGGCTCTGAGGGCCAGATTTGGCCCGCGGGCCGGAGTTTGATATGTTTGGTGTAGATGACTGGTAACTACTCCTGCATCGGGCAAACAACTCTCCGCCCTGGTGCCCAGTTGCCGATGCTCGACATTGACGTCAATTAGACACCTGCCAAGCTGCACACCTAAATCACCTACTTTGATAAAAAAAATCCCATAATTGTTGATCTTGCTGGCAGTCAAGATGCCGACATCTCTGATGAAGAATGTAACGGTAAATTGAGGTGAGTTAACCTTCCTGGCGGTAAGCCCGATCTGAGCTCGGGCTATGCCACGCAGGAGGATTTCTCAGGCCCTGCTGGGCCGATTTACTTACTTTTTTTTTGCACCAAACGCAGCTAGCACTTTGCTAGCTGCATGTGCATTCCGATCGCGCTGATTCGCCACCGATCGCTGCGCCGTGCCGCCCCCCCAGGCCCCGTGCGCTGCCTGGCCAATCAGTGCCAGGCAGCGCTGAGGGGTGGATCGGGACTCCCTTAGACGTCACGACGTCCATGACGTTATCCTGCCCCGTCGCCATGGCGATGGGGGAAGCCCTTCAGGAAATCCCATTCTTTGAACGGGATTTCCTGATCAAAGATCGCCGGAGGCAATCGAATCGGGCGGGGGGATGCCTCTGTACATCGGCTACCATGTAGCGAGCCCTAGGCTCGCTACATGATTTAAAAAAAAAATGTTTTAAAAAATAGTGCTGCGCTGCCCCCTGGCGGTTTCTAATAGACCGCCAGGAGGGTTAAAATATTACAATGGGCAAATATTGACTAAATAGTTTTTAAATGAGCAGGGATGGTCGTAGGCAGCCAACTTCGCTACGCTGGAACTACGTGTATTTTTACGCAAATACGCTTCGCAATCTACGGCTCCGAAATCAGCCACTTCGCTACGTTAGCATCCCGTAGACTACGCATTAAAATACGCAAGCTTCACGTATTGCGTAGCGTAGTTGATGCGACCGCTTATGCCCTTATGCGGAAACGTTTCCGCAATAATCTGCTAACTATGCGCATACACAAAATAATATAAGCATACATTTCAACATCCAATGCGGAATTGTATGCGTATAAAGGGCAATAAAATTTCTGCGCATGCGCAATGACCCATATGAATGCAGTTACCGCACGCGTAGTTGACTTCGCAATACATACGTCAACTACGCATAGCGGGCGAAGCTAAGCATAGCGGGACTACGACTACGCGGAAATGCGGAAGTGTAGTTCTTAAACTTCGCCTACGAACTACGATGCGTAGTTGCGTACTACAATGCGTAGATTCGCGCTGGCGTAGTTTATGAGCAACCCTGTAAATGAGCACCGAATTGTAAGAAAGCTATTTTGTTTTAATTCATATATATTGGGCACCTCTTTAAAGGGAACCTGAGCTCTGTAAAATTATTTAAAATAAACACACAATATACCTGCAAATGAATACTACATACTTACCTCACCGTCAGTTCCTCTCAGAAGCTCACCATTTTCTTCTAACAACGATTCCTTCCAGTTCTGACAAGATTTTGTCAAAACTGAAATATACATTAGTTGCTGTCAGTTATATATCAGTTGCTGTCAGTTATAACTGAAATGACAACTGATGAGCAAGGTTTCATGAGCAAGGTCCATGTTTCCCTATGGCACAAGTGGGCGATATTACAGTGTAACAGTGTGCTGACCATGGAGCTGTAATGGAGCAATGGCCATTTTCAAAACGGAGGATGGAGAATTCCATTGATCACAGAGGACAAACAGGACGCAGGAGAGGAGAAAGAGATTGCTGAGCAGACTACACGGGAGGTAAGTATGACGTGTGGATGTTTCTTCTTATATTTAATTTTCAGTTCAGGTTTGCTTTTCACACGGCAGGAAAGCAGAGCTGCGTTTCCAGCTGGCCTCACATTATAGGTTATTGCTCAGTTCCTTTCCTATAGGCATAAAGCACTGGCAGCCTATTCATTGTTTGTGAAGCTCTCGTAGTGGAGGGCGATGGATGGGGCAGCCAGCCGTAAGGAAAGCGGGGCCTTCACTAAAACACCAACCAAGTCTGCAAAATAGAACAGTCTCTGGAATTAATTAAAAGCAGAGATTAGTCACACATCTCTGCAGACATATGGGCAGCCGCAGTGCCACATTACAGAGAGCTCATTAAATGAGGTTCTACTCCGCAATGGAAACGCCCGAGTCCTAAAGACCTCAACCGCCAATTCCAGAAGTTAAGGATAGCGGAGTTGATGCTGTGGACAAGTAAACGGAAATGGCACGATAGACAGTTGTCTGCTGGAAGTGATGGAAGGGTTGTGCTTCCGGCGCATGCACTGACAAGCATGTGGTTGTTTGTCACGCCTACCTTTGCACACCATCGAGCATGGCCCATAGTTAGCTGAATGAATTTGCCATGTGGCCGACAACCGTCCTTTGACGTGGCCATTGGGATCATTGTGGCTTGTGCAGTTTGAGAAAGGGATCATATCCCGTAACACCGGTCTGTCACCGGTCTGTCACTGCTGCCGATGCACTTGATGAAATAAAAGAGCTTTATATTACGTTAGGCGGTGCCAACCCTTCTGTTCATTTTGATGCTCTGGCACTCCCCAGGAGGCACTGGGGTTGGGGTCTGGGCACGTCTCTTCTGTTTTTGCCAATCGGTGCCTCCCCTCCATTCGATCATTGGGATCATTGTGGACCGTTTTGGAAACAGATTGTCTTCCGAACCGCCGGTTGACCTGTGCTCGGCGGAGATGATCTGCCAGTCCGAAGCTCTCAGTGATGCATTGAGGAGAATTGGTGGCTACCATAAACAGCTAGATTATTGCCAGAAATGCCACCAACTTGTCGCCTTGGCCAAAAAACATCCATCATGTGTACAAAGCTTAAATCGCACCTGAAATGAGTGGTATATGGAGGCTACCCTATTAATTTCCTTTAAATAATGCAAATTGCCTGGCTGTTCTTCTGTTCCTCTTATTATTATTATTATTATTATTATTATTAGTATTATTATTACTGAGTTTATACAGTATAGTATAGTGCCACCATCTTCCGTGGCAATTTAAAGCCGAAAACGGGATATAACAATACAAAATAAACAAACTGTTGTGAGGTGGGAAGATTGACATTTCAAACTTGTCCATATTGAGTTTTAGAAAACAGGATGACATGAAGCAGGATATTGCATTAATACGGTCAGGGACTCAAGCTGTTGGAGTAACCAAGTCAGGAGCTGAAAGGTAGATTTGAGTAATGTCAGCGTATAGGTGATATTGGAAGCCAAAGGAACTGATGAGCTGACCAAGAGCATATGTGTATATACAGAAAATAAGAGGTCCAAGCACTGAGACTTGGGGAACTTCAGCATCGAGGGGTTGGAGAGAGGAGGTGGTGCCGGAGAGAGCGGCTCTATGAGATAAGAGGAAAGCTATGAGAGAGCAAAACCCTGATGCCCATGGATGAGAGGATTTGGAGAAGGAGAGCATGGTCCACTGTGTCGAAAGTGGAATTAGAGTAGGTGCCTTTAGATTTAGCAGTTGCCAGGTCATTGGTTACTTTGAGTAGGGCAGTTTGGGTTGAGTGGCTAGGGTGAAATCCAGATTGGAGGTTGTCAGAGAATTAGCGGTGAGGTGATGGACTAAGCCAGAGTAGACATGGCGCTCAAGTAGTTTGGAAGTGAAGAGTAGGTGAGAGATAGGTTAGTAGTTGGACAGGGAAGAGGGGTCAGAAGAACATTTTTTTGAGGATAGGCATGATGAAGGCTGACAGTGATAGTCTGGAGAAGAAGGTTGGGGAGAATATAAGGTTTGGGGTTTGTATGGAAAAAGGAAGGCTGCGGGGTAAAGCTTTTCCTGATGTTGGTGATTTTTTTTGCTAAAGAAGACAAAATCCTTGGAGGAGATGCAGGGAGTGGGAGGTGAAGGTGGGGACTGGAGGAGGGAGTTGAAGGTAGCAAAAAGTAGTTTAGGTTTGTGGGACTGTGAGGAAAGTAGGAAGGAAAAGCTTGAGTTCTGGGCTGCTGAGAAGGCCTGCCGGAGTATCTGCAGAGCCTTTTTGTAACTCTGGAAGTGCTCAGGTAAATCATTTTTTTTTTTGCCAGCGTCATTCAGCTATCTGGGAGTGGCATTTCAGTAGTTTGATCTCCTCATTAAGCCAGGGTTGTCGAAGGGCCTGGCATCGGTAGACCATAGAGGGAGCCACAGAGTCAAAGGCTGAAGTTAGGGTGTTGTTATAATTAGCAGCTGCTAGCTCAGGCTCGGTAAAAGAGGATAGAGTGAGTAGAGGATGCAGAGAGGTTGATAGTGTTTGGAGGTTGAGATTGCGAATGTTGCAGAACTTGCGCACAGTGTGTCGTGGGGATGTGTAGGGACTGGATGGAAGGATGTTGAATTTGAGTAAATTGTGATCAGACAGTGGGAAGGAAGAGTTGATGAGGTTGGATAGGGAACAACAACTAGTGAAGGGTCAAGTGTGTGGCCATCAGCATGAGTTGCAATGGTGGATCAAGGGAGATTGTAAGTGACAGGAACTTGGAGGCACAGGAGGTGATGACATTGCTCCCAACTGTCCCTTTTTTGGAGTCCCTGTTTGGGAAACCTGTCCCTCTTTTTTAGGGCTGATGTAGAGATCTATGTAATTATATGTATTTTCCTGCTGAAAAATGTGTTTAATTGACTCTAAACTTTATTCCCATCCTTTAAATTTATATATTTATTTTTAAATATTAATATGAAGGAAAATGAACTAGAGTAGAAAGGACCAGTGTGGTCTGAATTATAAAACATATTTTTCCTATGAAATCTTTATGGTATGCGTGACTAGGGGGTGTGCCAGGGGCGTGGTTAGGGTTTTGCTAGAGGTGTGTCTTTCGTGTCCCTGTTTCTTATCTCAAAACATTGGGAGGTGTGGTGATAGTGTTGATAGGGATGTTGAAGTCCCCAGTGATGAGAAATGGTCTAAGAAATCACTGGCTCTACCTCTGATGCTAGGTACACACAATAGAATTTTCTGTGTCCTATAAATATTGGAAAATGCCACCTTGGGTTCTCTTTAAGGATTTAGTAAGATTGGTTTTTTTTCTTCTGGAAGGGGATAGTGATGTGTTTGGGGAGTACAGAATGCTGGTTTATTTATCGTGTTGTATGATCAAGCCTGCATCCTAAAATAATAATAATACAGGGAACAAATCCTGTTTTATTCATTTTAAATGATTCCCCCTTCCTGTACCTGCAGCAGACTCTCCCCGCCATCGCTCTGAATGTCATATAGGGGATGTTTAATCCCTGAGTCAATCCTGCCTTTCCTGCATTAATTGTTGCAAAGGAAATCTATCTACAGAGTAAATAATTAATTCTAATGATGTTTTCCCTTCGCTGTGATACCGGCGATGTTCATCCAAGACTACGGCGAAGACACATTAATTGTATGGAAAATATGGTTCCCTGCTCTCTGGGGAAATATGGCATGAGAGGCATATGTTACATTTATGTTCCCCCACGTTCTCTCCTGCAGCATTGGAAAACGAGATTAAACTGATCGACGCGTTTCTGAACCTCACCCCTGCCCTCTGCTGGCCGTCCGTGTTATCGCCGCTCT
Source organism: Hyperolius riggenbachi (assembly GCF_040937935.1). Lineage (NCBI taxonomy): Eukaryota > Metazoa > Chordata > Amphibia > Anura > Hyperoliidae > Hyperolius > Hyperolius riggenbachi. The sequence goes on along the minus strand of NC_090655.1, from coordinate 7,101,679 downwards.
GTGATTTTCACGCACCTCTGCTGCAGACCTGGTTTGTCAGGTTGTTTTCCTGATTTACTGACCTGTAGGTGCTGATCAGCAGAACTGATCACTTGCGTCGGCCGCCATGATACACATGTGACTGTGTAGCAGCAGATGAGTCCATTCTGCGGAGTTATTAAATCACGTGACCCTTGCCCTCTCATTCCAGGCGCTCTGATTAACTAGCTCTCTCTCCGAGTGCCTCAGTAACCTTGGCGGCGCTTGGCTTTGCGTTCTATGGAAAATAACGCTTGTCTCCAGCAGTGTTGTGTGAAATCGCTGGCTGGGGTCACGGAGAAGAATTATTCATAGGCGGGTGATGATATTCCAGGCATGTTGACGTTGTGATACAGGACTGTGTGACTGCGGTGTGTCTGGGGGATCAGCCCCCCCAGGACTTCCGTCAGGTCAGGGATATCTGCTCTCGTTTCCCCGCTGTGTGCGGATATATGTCCGCTTTAATACTGATGCTCATTTTCTGTTCTTCCTGGTCTGCTGTTTTGTATCACTAATGAGCTTATTTGGATAATGGGGGATTAAAGGACAGTCTAACGGATGTATGCATTATATATATATATATATATATATATATATATATATATATATATATATATATATATATATATTATTCAGGGCTGTGGAGTCGGTACAAAAATCTTCCGACTCCTAAGTTTAGAAAACAAGGACTCCGACTCTGGCTCCGGGTACCCAAAATGGCTCTGACTCCTCGACTCCGACTCCTTAGTCTAATACTTAACAGGGATGTGGATTTTGTAAATAAAAAATCATCCGACTCCTCAGTTTATGAAATCAAGGACTCCAACTCTGACTCCGGGTCCCCAAAATTGCCCCGACTCCTCGACTCCGACTCCACAGCCCTGTTATTATTATTATGATTTAGTACTTATATAGCGCCGACATCCTATGCAGCGCTGTACAGAGTATACAGGGGGTGGACAAAATAATGGAAACGCCTAACATTTTTGCATCATAATCTTTGAACAAGTTTTAACAATCAAAACTTGACATATGCTAATTTTTTTTTGTTTATTATTCTTGTTATTTGATAAGTTTAACTAAAATAATTATTTTTTACAGATATTTAAACCTAAGTTGGTTATAATTTATAAAAATGGCAGATCTCTCAGACTTTCAAAGAGACCAAATTGTTGGTGCTCGTATGGCAGGCGCTACTGTAACAGAAACTGCCCGAATGCTTGGCATTTCAAGAGGTACTGTCTCAAAAGTAATGACTGCCTTTGAAAGAGAAGGAAAACGTCCTCAGCAAAGCACAGTTGTGGCCAAAAGTCGAAGTTGTCTGAGAGAGACTGTCGGACTCTAAATCGAATTGTTAGAAAAGCTTGTAAAGACCACGGCTCCTAAAATCAATGCAGAGCTGAATGAACACCTACAGAACCCAGTTTCCACAAAAACTGTTCGTCTGGAGCTGCACAAATCTGGATTCCACGGAAGAACTGCAATAAGAAACCCTCTGCTCTCAAAGACCAATGTTTTAAAGCGTTTAGAGTGGTGTAGAAACCAGCAGAATTGGTCCCTTGAGCAGTGGAAAAATGTGATTTACTCTGATGAATCATCGTTTACCTTATTTCCAACCTCCGGTCGAGTGTACGCTTGGAGACAGCTGAAAGAAGCATTTCATCCAGACTGCCTTCTCCCAACTGTAAAACGTGGTGGGGGTTCTGTGATGATCTGGGGTGCTATTTCTTGGAAATCCGCTAGGCCAATGATTTCCCTTCATGGAAGAGTTAACAGCCGAGACTATTTAGGAATTTTGGGCGACCAAGTTCATCCTATGGTTCAGGAACTGTTTCCGGAGGGGAATGCCATCTTTCAAGATGATAATGCCCCAATCCATACAGCTAGAACTGTTATAGAATGGCACGAGGAACATTCTAAAGAAGCATCTCATCTGGCCACCACAATCCCCAGACCTCAACATTATCGAGCATTTATGGTCGTTATTAGAGATTCACGTAAGAAGTTGATTTCCGCCACCATCGTCTCTAAAAGAACTGGAGGGTGTTTTAACTGAAGAATGGGCTAAAATTCCTTTGGAAACAATTCACAATTTTTATGACTCAATACCTCGGAGATTTGAGGCTGAAATTGCCGCAAAAGGTGAACCTACACCATATTATAATATATTTTGTTTATTTTCAAGGTGTTTCCATTATTTCGTCCAACCCCTGTATATTGTCTCGTCACTAACTGTTCCTCAGAGGGGCTTACAATCTAATCCCTACCATAGTCATATGTCTATGTATGTATCGTGTAGTGCATGAATCATAGTCTAAGACCAGTTTAGGGTGGAAGCCAGTTAACTTATCTGTATGTTTTTGGAATGTGGGAGGAAACCAGAGTGCCCGGAGGAAACCCACACAGACACAGTAAACATACAAACTCTTGCAGATGTTGACTTGGCTGGGATTCGAACCGGGGACCCAGCGCTGCAAGGCGAGAGTGCTAACCACTATGCCACCGTACTGCCCTAAAGCCGTGATTAGCGACAAAGTTAAAGCAGAACTGAATACTAAATAAAAAAGTGTTTGACTTACCTGGGGCTTCCCCAAGCCCCCTGCAGCCTTCCTGTCCCCCGCCGGTCCTGCACCATCCTCCAGTCTCCCAGCCGCTAGGTAGTTTCATTACTGTTGTCACGGCAACTGTGCCTGTGCGCCACGGACCACGCATATCTTTCTTCGCGTTTACGCACACAATAGCGTCCTGCGCTACTAGCAGCGCAGGGGGCTATTGGGGACGGGAACGCAAAGAAAGATACGTATGGCTCGGGGCACACAGGCACAGTTGCCGCGACAACAGTAATGAAACTAGCTGGCGGCTGGGAGACTGGAGGATTGTGCAGGACCGGCGGGGGACAGGAAGGCTGCAAGGGGCTGGTTGAAGCCCCAGGTAAGTGAAACACTTTTTTAATTTAGTATTCAGTTCTGCTTTAAAGGACACCTGAAGTGAGAGGGATATGGAGGCTGCCATATTTTTTTTCCTTTTAAACCATACCAGTTGCCTGGCAGTCCTGCTGGTCTATTTGGCTGCAGTGGTGTCTGAATCACACTGGAACCAAGCATGCAGCTAATAGCGTCAGATCTGACAAAAATATTAGAAACCCTATTATTAGCTATAGGATCAGTATACACCAGTGGTTCTGGATGTGTCCCTAGCTTAATGGGCATAAAGAGATAATTTGCATATTTGGGAGTGTTGCAACATGGGAAACCACAATTTCCCACTTAAAGCGGACCTGAACTCAAAACTTCCTCTCTGCTCTAAAAGATGAGCAATAGCATAATAACCTTTAAAGAAAAACATTTATTTGTTACAGCTGATACAAATCCTGCAATAAATCTGCAGTGTGTCTACTTCCTGCTTTCATGGAAGCAGACATATTATTAACATGCTGTGTTTACAAATGCTGTGGCAGTCAGCTGACACAGCTAAGGGAGCAAATTACACCTAGTGATTGGACACAGATGAGGGGGAATTACACAGGCTAAACACTCTAAATACATGCAGGGTGCATTTCTCTCGGGTTTCCTTCTGTCCTGTGCAAGAGTTCAGCTCCACTTTAAATCCAAGTGATCACAAATACCCTCTGGTTTACACTCAATATCAAAATAATAATAATACATTTGTTAGCTGCTTTTTTATCTATAGACATGGCCATACATATAGCTCAGCCCTCCTGCAGGAAAGTAAGAAGAGGGTGTGTCCGTTTTCTGGTTGGCCCAGTAGGTTCCTCCTCCACAGCTGCATTGCTTGCATTTATGTGCAGATTATTACACATGCAGGTAGAGGAGAATTGCTGGGCAGTCAGTTCTTTCTGTAGAGAACACAAATATGTTCAGCTTTCATTCATGTGACCATTTTGGTTTCTTTTCCTCATTTCAAAACAAAAGATATTTTCTAATTTCCTATACAATCGAACATATTTATTATTAAAAATGGAATGATCAATTGATCTGGTTGAATCGTGTATGGCCGCCTTAAAGGATACCCGAAGTGACATGTGACATAATGAGATAGACATGGGTATGTACAGTGCCTAGCACACTAATAACTATGCTGTGTTCCTTTTTTTTTTTTCTCTGCCTGAAAGAGTTAAATATCAGGTATATAAGTAGCTGACTCAGTCCTGACTCAGACAGGAAGTGTCTACAGTGTGACCCTCACTGATAAGAAATTCCCCTTTTTTACCTCTTTCTTTCTCTCCGAAGCCATTTTCTGCTAGGAAAGTGTTTTATAGTTGGAATTTCTTATCAGTGAGGGTCACACTGTAGTCACTTCCTGTCTGAGTCAGGACTGAGTCAGCATCTCATCATGTCACATGTCACTTCGGGTATCCTTTAAGGGTTTTAATGAATGATCATTTTGGAGGAAAGGCGGATTTGATGCAGTTTTCATTGGGCTGCTGGCCAGTGGAGATGAGTCCTTTACATAAAGGCAGTTCTGAATAATGCATAACGTGAATAATGTATAAGGTGATATCCTTTAGATCGAGTACCTGCTAAGCCCCATGATAGATTTAATTCTGCACTAGCTTAGGTTATTTGCAAGCAAAGGAACCATTCTGTACCCCATATTAGTTTGAGTCACCTTAAAGCAGCAGGGACAGCGATACTATCCCAGGAAAACCAAACACATATATAGGTAGAGAAATACTTGATCTACTTGCATAACAGATGTATTGTACTGTCCACGTTTTGATTTCAGTGAATGTTATATAGTAAATAAAGAGAAAACTGTTCCAGGCATTTTCCATCTTTACTGTCTCTGACTGAAGCCAATCCTGATGTCATTTTCTCCCTTACTTTTTTTTCCTTCCTCCTGCTTGAAATCATGTATGCATGCCAGACCTCCTCCCCACTGAGCTCTGTACCACAAACTGCACTGTCCTATCTAGTTTGCTTTGTAAACACCTGAGCACAACATAGATCGTATGTCAGCAGCTTCTGCAGAGGGGTGGGGTGTATTTCCCTCTCAGCCTCCTGTCACACCGAACTGGCCTCAGCCAATCAGTGAGGAGGAGGGATGTGGGTGGGGTGATAACAAGCTTCCCTCTCCCCGGCAATGTACCAGAATAGAGCCAGGCTGACTGAGATAAGATTCATTACAGCAGACACATTTATGATTATATTGGAAGGCTAGCAATGCAGGGTTGGGTTGTAGACTGCATAATAAACACTGAGTAGTGTGTAAATGGAATTTGATGCTATGGCTGACAATCCTGCTTTAAAGCCAGTGGGTACCACTTTAAAAATAAAAAAGTCAGATACTCACCTAAGGAGAGGGAAGGCTCGGTCCTAATGAGCCTTCCCTCTCCTCTCCCGGTGCCCTCGGTGCTGCGCTGGCTCCCCCGTTCGCGTCCGCCGCCGCAGGGACTTCGGAGGTCTTCGGGAGCACTCGGGCTTCCGAAGACGGGCCGCTCTATACTACGCACGCGCGATTGCGTCATAGAGGGCGCTCGCGCATGCGTAGTATGGAGCGGCCGCGTCATCGGGAGCCCGAGTGCTCCCTTCGGCATGCGGAAGTGGCAGTATTTGACCGAACTGGTTGAATACTGCCACGGGGGATCCTGCGCGGGACCGGACACCGGGAGAGGAGAGGGAAGGCTCATTAGGACCGAGCCTTCCCTCTCCTTAGGTGAGTATCTGACTTTTTCTTTTTTTAAAGTGGTACACATTCACTTTAAGGCTTTGCAGGTTGGGTATATGAAAAGTGACTTCTTCAGAATTTGCATTGTGTGTCCTCCGAGTCTCACTGTTGCACTCAAGGATCTGATGCCTCTCTTGACATGAAGCAAGTTGTGGTGAAGTTTTAGCTGATCTCAATTTCCCCGCCTGCCTCTGACTTCTCTCTTCTCTCCCGGTTATTCTTGGCTATTGGTACTATTAAAGTTCTCACACTGGGAACATGCTCATCTTCCCCTTATTGTGCTTCCTGCTCAACAATACAGCAGCAGAAAGAGACATTGATCCCTCTTAGGTCTTCAGATCTGGCCCTGTCTGGCTTCGCACAATAGGACCGCTCTGTGCCATAAAATACGCGAGATTGCTTCTCAGAAGATTCACAAGTTGTATGAAACCTTTTCATCTTTGCGCTCGCAGTATGTTTACTCACTTCCTTAGCCAAATGTCCTACTAACAGCCTTATTAGTCGCAAACAAACATCTTTAGATGCAGGGAAATCTCAGCTCCCTACTCGTTTTTCTGATTCAGTTTTTTAAAAAAAGTCTTTTCTTTTTTTCTTTTTCATTCTGTATCTAAGATCATGGTGAAATAAATCAAAGAGCCAAAGGCTTAATATAGCTGCTTGGAAAGAAAAAAAAGAAGCACAAAAAATACTTTTATAAATGTCTGTTCCCAGGCGGAGAAAAGACTTAATAATAAGGTCTAACATTTTATAGAAAAAGAAAAAAACGAGGTCTGTAGAATAGCTTTGTCAGAACTCTGGTGAGAGGGATTGTGGGTAGTTGGACTTGATCCTGGTCAGTCGGTGGGATGGTGAATGAGAAGCAGTTATTTATTTATTTTTTTACAGTCGTGAACGATACTCCCCCGTGGCATGAGAGGAGGTTTGTCGCACTCCAAACCGATACGGAAAGATCTGAGAGTTCATTAAAAATGACATCCAGGCCAAGAAGAAAAAAAAAATGATGTAGAGAATGTGCGGAACGCAAACCCTCGTTATCACGTTTTGCAGGGCGCTAAATACCGTAATTACCCTTTTGAACCTTCGTGGAGAGACATTTTCATTCCCGAGGTCTGCGGAAACTGCTGGGGCAACTGCAGGTTAAAGATAAAGCGTTTCACTAAAGACTTAGGTTGGATTTATTAGAAAAAGCTGCACTGCAGAGATTAAGGCCAATATAGATGTTCAGTGAAGGCGAGTTTAACGATTTATCTCAACTGCCAGCCAGCAAAAATGGCGGAAGAACAAAGAACCGGTTTGGTTTTTGAGCTTTCCGTGATCCAAGTTGTTTTGAGTTGTAAATTCATGTGATGGACATCTGCTAGTATCGGGGATGAGATGTTTGTGCCGTGATGGGAGATAAGAAGGCTGGGAAGTTTTTAGGAAAGGAAAAAAGTGTCCATGAGGAGGTATAATAAAACATTACCTCTACGACACATTTGTAAAGCTCTTTTCTCCCATAGGACCCAAAGCACTTGTCTCAGAGCAGGACATAGTGGTGTTACAGGAGAAAAAAAGTTATGTGATCATAAATGCCAGACTAAACAGGTGGCTTTACAGTTTTGAGTTAAACGTCTCCAGGGTTGGTGCTGTCTTGAATGGGTGTGGCAAGGCATTCCAAAGGGTAGGGGCAGCATGACAGAAAGCTCAGGCTTCAAAGGTTTTTATTTGGATTCAGGGTGGTGGTCAAGCTATTAGATCTTGTTGATCTGAGCTTGTGGGAGGTGTGACCCAGTTGCAAAGACTACATTTCATCGGAGGAACCCGATGCCAAATGGTACAAAGCATGATGGAGGTCACAAGCTGAGGTACTAAAGTCTAGGAAGCCCACTGCTAAAATGTCCTCTGCAAATGATTCATTGTACCAGAGGGTGTGTGAGGAAAATGTAAGACCATCAGTCAAAAGTTTAAAGCTGATTCAAAAGTGGACCTTTCAGTATGACACAGACTATAAACATCGGAGGGTTCAGGAATGGCTAATTTCAAGTCTGTCTGTAAATCCATAAATATTTTATAGGTTGGTTTGAAACCTGCTAAGCCGTGACAATCTTCTCAAACGCACACCTCTAAAAAAGCTCTACAGGAAAATATGAGAATATTTCAGAAAACTGTAGAGGTTTGGAATGTCTAAGGCCTCTTTCCCACAGGAGGCTGATGTGCATGCATGTCGGGCACTTTAGCCTCCCTGGTGCTGGCCACAAGTGCCATTCAGCTGCAATTACATGTGCCGATTGGCACTATTTGGTAACACCTCACATGTCATGTTTGACATGCAGCAACGTTACCCGGCAACCAAATACCACCTCATGTCATGTCTGAGGGCAGCAACTGCCATACTAAGATGCAACTACATGGAAAGGCCTGTCCACCAGCTGTGCCAAGCACCAACAAGTGCCTGGCCGGGGAATGGGAGCAGCTGACAGGCAGTAAAATCACCACCTTCAGCTGGTGGAAAAGAGGCCTAGCTAACGTTGTTTCTGCTGAGAGAGGACATGCCAAGTAACAAAGCCCAAAAAAATCATGTTGTCCCCAACAGAGGAGAAATTCTTCATCGCTAGACATTGACATTTCCATCCAAAGTAACTGGTGCTGGATGGATAATATTGGATAAGTTGAAGACGGTCCAATCACCATCACAAACCACAAGCATGGACCGCAAGTTAAAGTCCAAAGCCTGGCCTGGAATCACTGAAACAATAATAACCTCAATAAAACAAGTAATTCTGTTCCACCCCACAATAAAGCATCAGGCAAATCCACTGGAAAGAATACAAGGTTTTATATGAACATACATGAATTATTCTTCAGTCACAAATCTTCTAACTTGCAGACAAAGCGTGCAGACACGATTTCAGGATTCCAAATCATAAGAGACTGCCTGACACGCGCATCACGGCCGAAAGCCGCTTCCTCAGAGGCATACAGTATACAAACACATCAGCTGCAGACCATGGGAAATGCACCACCATAATCTGTAGTGGAGAAAGGTAGCGTTCTCTGACGGTTCCATGCACGCAACGCGCATACATGGACAGAGGGTGAAACACGTGTCAGGCAGTCTCTTTTGTGATTTGGAATCCCGAAATCGCGTCTGCACGCTATGTCTGCAACTTTATAACTGAAGAATGAAAGCGAATTGTTCACATAATAGCCCATATTCTTTCCAGTGGATTTGCTTGCTGGAATCACTGAAACCAAGGGAGTTTGGGCTGTCTTGCATCTGAAGTAGCTAATTGTCCAACCTGTAGATTCCTGTAAAGGGGTCTGACTGACCGCTTGTCATTTGGTGGTTAGATAGCCTGAGTGTGGTGTGTTGGTTGAGGAGGGCTTCATATGGGGAAGTAGGGCTGCTGGTTTATTCTACAATCTGCAGTTTATGGAGATCACACCTAGAAGGGTTGCAGACTGCCTGCCTTTTATTTAAAGAATCTCCAGTGTCATCATTTTGTCCAAAGTGCTTAAAGTGAACTGGAGGTGAGAGGGATAAGGAGGCTGCCATATTTCATTTTAAACCATGCCAGTTGCCTGGCTGTCCTGCTGATATTCTGGTATCAATAGTGTCTAAATCACAACCCTGAAACAAGCATGCAGCTAATCCAGTCTGACTTCAGTCAGAGCACCTGATCTGCAGCATGCTTGTTCAAGGGCTATGGCTAAAAGGATTAGAGGCAGAGGATCAGCAGGACAGCCAGGCAGTGTTTAAAAGGCAATAAATATGGTCACCTCCTTATTCCTCGCACCTTGTGTTCACTTTAAGCTGTACCGCTTATTAAATAAATAGCATGCTTAGTCTATTTCTGCATCCATAAATAGTACAAATATTGTTTTGTTGTTTTTTTATTTTTTTGTTTTCTCAAAAATGGGAGCGTTCAGATTACAGAGACCTATGCCAGCAGTTTGGAAGTGCCTGTTGCTCGGTTACGCTGGTAGGAGGTATCCGGCTACGCTCAGATCAGTGGTGCGGCGCCCTTCATCAGTCCGCACGTTGCCAGGCTGGAGAAGTCCTCTCCTCCAGTGACTGATCCGCGGACTTCAGCTGACTGATGAGAGTATCTCTGCTCTCCTTCAGAATAAATTGGTAGCTGCCTCGCTGAGGTTTTTGTCTTTTTCCTCAGGTAACGACATTAAGAAGGTATTATGGACACATCAGGCTTTACTGGCTGGGTTGTTTCTTTCCGGAAAGGATCTGCTGAGCTGAATATCTCAGGAGCATCAGAGCTTCCTCCAGCGTTTTCTCAGATTCACACATCTCTGATCTTCCAGGGATCACCTTCCAATTTATGATCTCTCCCTCCCCCCCCCCCCCACATTATACAGAAAGCTGTCTCTGGGCAACTCCCTACCACTCTGTCCTGCAGCACTGGGGTCCTCTGTTCATTTCCCTATAAAGAGTTTTGTGTTCTCCCTTTGTGTGTTTCCTCTGGGGAGGACTTCAGTTTCTTTTCACACCCTAAAGCACATGAGAAATACCAGGTTCTCTCTTAAATTTTGCTATGGACTATGATAGGACATGAGAGATGAGCTAGAAATTATGCAGAGATGAGCAAAACTGTCTCTCCTGATGCAAATCTACTCCCAGCACTGTGGTGTAATGGTTGGCACTCTCGCCTTGCGGTACTAGGTCCCAAGTTTGAATCCCAGACAGGGCGCTATCTGCATGGAGTTTGTATGTTCTCCCCATGACTGTGTGGGTTTCCTCCAGGCACTGGTTTCCTCCTTCCTAAAAACATACAGATAAGTTAAGTGATTTCCCTTAAAATTGGCCCTACACTGAGATGGACATAAGTGATATCTCCATCACAGTCTAGGTAGGATTAGATTAGATTAGATTGTGAGCTCCTGTAAGGACAGTCAGCGACATGACCATTTACTCTGTAATGTGCTGCAGAAGATGTAAGTGTTATATAAATACATAATAATAATATGGTAGGACATTAGACTATGACTATGGTAGGATTAGAGTGTGAGCTCCTCTGAGGGCAGTCAGTGACATGACTATGTACTCTGTAATGTGCTACAGAAGATGTCAGTGCTATATAAATACATAATAATAATATGGTAGGACATTAGACTATGACTATGGTAGGATTAGAGTGTGAGCTCCTCTGAGGACAGTCAGTGACATGACTATGTACTCTGTAATGTGCTGCTGGAGATGTCAGTGCTATATAAATACATAGTAATAATAATATGGTAGGACATTAGACTATGACTATGGTAGGATTAGAGTGTGAGCTCCTCTGAGGACAGTCAGTGACATGACTATGTACTCTGTAATGTGCTGCAGAAGATGTCAGTGCTATATAAATACATAATAATAATATGGTAGGACATTAGACTATGACTATGGTAGGATTAGAGTGTGAGCTCCTCTGAGGTCAGTCAGTGACATGACTATGTACTCTGTAATGTGCTGCAGAAGATGTCAGTGCTATATAAATACATAATAATATGGTAGGACATTAGACTATGACTATGGTAGGATTAGAGTGTGAGCTCCTCTGAGGTCAGTCAGTGACATGACTATGTACTCTGTAATGTGCTGCAGGAGATGTCAGTGCTATATAAATACATAATAATAATATGGCAGGATATTACACTATGACTATGGTAGGATTATATTGTGAGCTCCTCTGAGGACAGTCAGTGACATGACTATGTACTCTGTAATGTGCTGCAGGAGATGCCAGTGCTATATAAATACATAATAATAATATGGTAGGACATTAGACTATGACTATGGTAGGATTAGAGTGTGAGCTCCTCTGAGGACAGTCAGTGACATGACTATGTACTCTGTAATGTGCTGCAGAAGATGTCAGTGCTATATAAATATATAATAATAATATTGGAGGACATTAGACTATGACTATGGTAGGCTTAGAGTGTTAGTTCCTGTGAGGACAGTCAGTGACATGACTATGTACTCTGTAATGTGCTGCAGGAGATGTCAGTGCTGTATAAATACATAATAATAATATGGTAGGACATTAGACTATGACTATGGTAGGATTAGAGTGTGAGCTCCTCTGAGGACAGTCAGCGACATGACCATTTACTCTGTAATGTGCTGCAGAAGATGTAAGTGTTATATAAATACATAATAATAATATGGTAGGACATTACACTAGGACTATGGTAGGACTAGATGGTGAGCTCCTCTGAGGACAGTCAGTGACATGACTATGTACTCTGTAAAGTGCTGCAGAAGATGTCAGTGTTATGTAAATACATAATATTAATATGGGAGCAAATTAGACTATGACTATGGTAGTATTAGATTGTGAGCTCCTCTGAGGTCAGTCAGTGACATGACTAAGTACTCTGTAATGTGCTGCAGAAGATGTCAGTGCTATGTATATACATAGTCATAGTCTAATGTCCTACCATATTATTATGTGTAAATATATATAATATATATATATTAGCACTGATCTTCAGCAGCACTGTACAGAGTACATAGTCATGTCACTGACTGTCCTCAGAGGAGCTCACAATCTAATCCTACCATAGTCATAGTAAAGTCATAATAATATGGTAGCACATTAGACTATGACTATGGTTGGATTACATTGTCAGCTCCTCTGAGGACAGTCAGTGACATGACTATGTACTCTGTAATGTGCTGCAGAAGATGTCAGTGCTGTATAAATACATAATAATAATATGGTAGGACATTAGACTATGACTATGGTAGGATTAGAGTGTGAGCTCCTCTGAGGACAGTCAGTGACATGACTATGTACTCTGTAACATGCTGCAGAAGATGTCAGTGCTATATAAATACCTAATAACAATATGGTAGGACATTAGACTATGACTATGGTAGGATTAGAGTGTGAGCTCCTCTGAGGACAGTCAGTGACATGACTATGTACTCTTTAAAGTGCTGCAGGAGATGTCAGTGCTATATAAATACATAATAATAATATGGTAGGACATTACACTATGATTATGGTAGAATTAGAGTGTGAGCTCCTCTGAGGACAGTCAGTAACATGACTATGTACTCTGTAATGTGCTGCAGAAGATATCAGTGCTATATAAATACACAATAATAATATGGTAGGACATTAGACTATGACTATGGTAGGATTAGAGTGTGAGCTCCTCTGAGCACAGTCAGTGACATGACTATGTACTCTGTAATGTGCTGCAGAAGATGTCAGTGCTATATAAATACATAATAATAATATGGTAGGACATTAGACTATGACTATGGTAGGATTAGAGTGTGAGCTCCTCTGAGGACAGTCAGTGACATGACTATGTACTCTGTAATGTGCTGCAGGAGATGTCAGTGCTATATAAATACATAATAATAATAATATGGTAGGACATTAGGCTATGGCTATGGTAGGATTAGATTGTGAGCTCCTCTGAGGACAGTCAGTGACATGACTATGTACTCTGTAATGTGCTGCAGGAGATGTCAGTGCTATATAAATACATAATAATAATAATATGGTAGGACATTAGGCTATGGCTATGGTAGGATTAGATTGTGAGCTCCTCTGAGGACAGTCAGTGACATGACTATGTACTCTGTAATGTGCTGCAGGAGATGTCAGTGCTATATAAATACATAATAATAATATGGTAGGACATTACACTATGACTATGGTAGGATTAGAGTGTGAGCTCCTCTGAGGACAGTCAGTGACATGACTATGTACTCTGTAATGTGCTGCAGGAGATGTCAGTGCTATATAAATACATAATAATAATAATATGGTAGGACATTAGGCTATGGCTATGGTAGGATTAGAGTGTGAGCTCCTCTGAGGACAGTCAGTGACATGACTATGTACTCTGTAATGTGCTGCAGAAGATGTCAGTGCTATATAAATACATAATAATAATATGGTAGGACATTAGACTATGACTATGGTAGGATTAGAGTGTGAGCTCCTCTGAGGACAGTCAGTGACATGACTATGTACTCTGTAATGTGCTGCAGAAGATGTCAGTGCTATATAAATACATAATAATAATATGGTAGGACATTAGACTATGACTATGGTAGGATTAGAGTGTGAGCTCCTCTGAGGACAGTCAGTGACATGACTATGTACTCTGTAAAGTGCTGCAGGAGATGTCAGTGCTATATAAATACATAATAATAATATGGTAGGACATTAGACTATGACTATGGTAGGATCAGATTGTGAGCTCCTCTGAGGACAGTCAGTGACATGACTATGTACTCTGTACAGTTCTGCAGAAGATGTCAGTGCTATATAAATACATAATAATAATATGGTAGGACATTACACTATGACTATGGTAGGATTAGATTGTGAGCTCCTCTGAGGACAGTCAGTGACATGACTATGTACTCTGTAATGTGCTGCAGGAGATGTCAGTGCTATATAAATACATAATAATAATATGGTAGGACATTAGACTATGACTATGGTAGGATCAGATTGTGAGCTCCTCTGAGGACAGTCAGTGACATGACTATGTACTCTGTACAGTTCTGCAGAAGATGTCAGTGCTATATAAATACATAATAATAATATGGTAGGACATTACACTATGACTATGGTAGGATTAGAGTGTGAGCTCCTCTGGGGACAGTCAGTGACATGACTATGTACTCTGTAATGTGCTGCAGGAGATGTCAGTGCTATATAAATACATAAAAATATGGTAGGACATTACACTATGACTATGGTAGGATTAGATTGTGAGCTCCTCTGAGGACAGTCAGTATGACTATGTACTCTGTACAGTGCTGCAGCAGATGTCAGTGCTATATAAATACATAATAATAATATGGTAGGACATTAGACTATGACTATGGTAGGATCAGATTGTGAGCTCCTCTGAGGACAGTCAGTGACATGACTATGTACTCTGTACAGTTCTGCAGAAGATGTCAGTGCTATATAAATACATAATAATAATATGGTAGGACATTACACTATGACTATGGTAGGATTAGATTGTGAGCTCCTCTGAGGACAGTCAGTGACATGACTATGTACTCTGTAATGTGCTGCAGAAGATGTCAGTGCTATATAAATACATAATAATAATATGGTAGGACATTAGACTATGACTATGGTAGGATTAGAGTGTGAGCTTCTCTGTGGACAGACAGTGACATGACTATGTACTCTGTAATGTGCTGCAGGAGATGTCAGTGCTATATAAATACATAATAATAATATGGTAGGACATTAGACTATGACTATGGTAGGATCAGATTGTGAGCTCCTCTGAGGACAGTCAGTGACATGACTATGTACTCTGTACAGTTCTGCAGAAGATGTCAGTGCTATATAAATACATAATAATAATATGGTAGGACATTACACTATGACTATGGTAGGATTAGAGTGTGAGCTCCTCTGGGGACAGTCAGTGACATGACTATGTACTCTGTAATGTGCTGCAGGAGATGTCAGTGCTATATAAATACATAAAAATATGGTAGGACATTACACTATGACTATGGTAGGATTAGATTGTGAGCTCCTCTGAGGACAGTCAGTGACATGACTATGTACTCTGTAATGTGCTGCAGAAGATGTCAGTGCTATATAAATACATAATAATAATATGGCAGGATATTACACTATGACTATGGTAGGATTATATTGTGAGCTCCTCTGAGGACAGTCAGTGACATGACTATGTACTCTGTAATGTGCTGCAGAAGATGTCAGTGCTATATAAATACATAATGATAATATGGTAGGACATATGACTATGGTAGGGTTAGATTGTGAGCTCCTCTGAGGACAGTCAGTGACATGACTATGTACTCTGTAATGTGCTGCAGAAGATGTCAGTGCTATATAAATACATAATAATAATATGGTAGGACATTAGAATATGACTATGGTAGGATTAGAGTGTGAGCTCCTCTGAGGACAGACAGTGACATGATTATGTACTCTGTAATGTGCTGCAGAAGATGTCAGTGCTATATAAATACATAATGATAATATGGTAGGACATATGACTATGGTAGAGTTAGATTGTGAGCTCCTCTGAGGACAGTCAGTGACATGACTATGTACTCTGTAATGTGCTGCAGGAGATGTCAGTGCTATATAAATACATAATAATAATATGGTAGGACATTACACTATGACTATGGTAGGATTAGATTGTGAGCACCTCTGAGGACAGTCAGTGACATGATTATGTACTCTGTACAGTGCTGCAGGAGATGTCAGTGCTATATAAATACATAATAATAATATGGTAGGACATTAGGCTATGACTATGGTAGGATTAGAGTGTGAGCTTCTCTGAGGACAGTCAGTGACATGACTATGTACTCTGTAATGTGCTGCAGAAGCTGTCAGTGCTATATAATACATAATAATAATATGGTAGGACATTAGACCATGACTATGGTAGGATTAGAGTGTGAGCTCCTCTGGGGACAGTCAGTGACATGACTATGTACTCTGTACAGTTCTGCAGAAGATGTCAGTGCTATATAAATACATAATAATAATATGGTAGGACATTAGGCTATGACTATGGTAGGATTAGAGTGTGAGCTCCACTGAGGACAGTCAGTGACATGACTATGTACTCTGTAATGTGCTGCAGAAGATGTCAGTGCTATATAAATACATAATAATAATAATATGGTAGGACATTAGACTATGACTATGGTAGGATTAGAGTGTGAGCTCCTCTGAGGACAGTCAGTGACACGACTATGTACTCTGTAATGTGCTGCAGAAGATGTCAGTACTATATAAATACATAATAATAATATGGTAGGACATTAGACTATGACTATGGTAGGATTAGAGTGTGAGCTCCTCTGAGGACAGACAGTGACATGACTATGTACTCTGTAATGTGCTGCAGAAGATGTCAGTGCTATATAAATACATAATAATAATAATATGGTAGGACATTAGACTATGACTATGGTAGGATTAGAGTGTGAGCTCCTCTGAGGACAGTCAGTGACATGACTATGTACTCTGTAATGTGCTGCAGAAGATGCCAGTGCCGTATAAATACATAATAATAATATGGTAGGACATTAGACTAGGACTATGGTAGGATTAGAGTGTGAGCTCCTCTGAGGACAGACAGTGACATGACTATGTACTCTGTAATGTGCTGCAGAAGATGTCAGTGCTATATAAATACATAATAATAATATGGTAGGACATTAGACTATGACTATGATAGGATTAGAATGTGAGCTCCTCTGAGGACAGTCAGTGACATGACTATGTACTCTGTAATGTGCTGCAGAAGATGTCAGTGCTATATAAATACATAATAATAATATGGTAGGACATTAGACTATGACTATGATAGGATTAGAGTGTGAGCTCCTCAGAGGACAGTCAGTGACAGGACTATGTACTCTGTAATGTGCTGCAGAAGATTTCAGTGCTATATAAATACATAATAATAATATGGTAGGACATTAGACTATGACTATGGTAGGATTAGAGTGTGGGCTCCTCTGAGGACAGACAGTGACATGATTATGTACTCTGTAATGTGCTGCAGAAGATGTCAGTGCTATATAAATACATAATAATGATAATAATTATATAGTAGGACAATATGATATGACTATACATGCCTCTGCTGCTACTTGTGGCTTATTGTAACTTCAGACAGAGCTGGGAGCTCATAGAACTACGATATTAGAAATCAATTGAATATGAAGAAGGTGTTGAATTAATTGCAGGTTTATGATAAAGTAGAAGTAATCCGTGTTCCTCTCTTGGAAAGAGAACTAACAGTATAAGCCTGATATAATTACTGAGTTTCTCCCGGGCTGTAAGACCTGCGTAGCGTAAGCAGAACAGTGATTAGCGGGCCTATGCTGGATTTGTGGGAATGTATTTGCTGTAAGGTGTGAAGAGTTTGCCGTCCTTATCTGGATCTTAGCAGACCGCGGGGAGGATTTGGTAAAGTGCATGCAGCGCCGCTGTGCGAAATCTGCTGGATAATGAGGGCTCATTTGTACCATCAGAGGAGCATGCAGCTCGCCCCTGCTGCTGGCTGCCGTGGTCTGACGTGCGGCGAGTCTATGTATTGTACAAGTGAGCGGGGCTCACATATCCGCCACCCGAAAGTGTGTCATACAGTATTAATCTTATACATGGCACTACACTGTATCACAAAATGCTACAGCTGCATTAAAGGGAATGTGAAGTGAAAATAAACTTATAATGATTTGTATGTGTAGTATTGCTAAGAAATAAAAAAATATAATTTTTGGGCTAGTCCATCTCTTCATGGGGGATTCTCAGCATGACCTTTTTTCTTTATAAAGACATTCCCTGAAAAAGGTTTATACAAAGATGCTGGCCAGCCTCCCTGCTCGCTGCACACTATTTTGGCAGTTGGACAGAGCAACTGCCATTCACTAAGTGCTTTTAAAAATAAAGAAAACCCTGAGAACCCCCCATGAAGAGATGGACTAACCCAAAACCTGTTGGTAATGTCAGATTTCTACTACTTACTGTAAGTGACAGCAACAGAGGAGAAAAGTAATTTATAGCACATTTTACTCTTGAAGAAACACACTTCTTATTTGTGTATGTTTACATGTTTTTTTAATTGTAAAATGTTCGCGACAGAGGTCCTTAAAGAAAATTCAGTTGTTATCTATGCAAAAGAGCTTCTCTGAGCTCTGCAACTTTATAAAGTCGTGGACAGCACTGTCTTTTGAATCACTTATCTCAACTGTCTCTCGTTGTTTCTTCTTTGTTTATGTTTTTTCTGCAGAGAAAATTCAAAGGGTCACTAGCCTGCTCTGTGAAATCATTTAAAATGCTGAGTGTATTGTGGAAACTGCAATTATTAGAGAATGATGCAATGTTATTAAAAAAAGACACTTTTTATTTGCTACTAATGGTCTATTGATTATCCATATTACACAACTAATTCATTATATCATGTTGTTGTTTTTTTTTTTTTTTTTTTTTTTTTTATTCAGTGTCATTTTACAGTGTACAGTACAAAACCTATTAATAACCAGGCTGTTTTACTTGATGTGATTTTTTATTTTGCTGCCTGAGAGAGTTCATTTCTAGGCATGCAAGTGGAAGCTTCTGTCTTGTCAGTAGCTTGTGGGAAATATAGTAAACACCACTGATAAGCAAGTTACAGCCATAAAAGTTTTCCTGGCAGAATGCAACTTCTGAGGGCAGGGAGAGATAGAAACAGGTCAATATTTCCTGTATTTTGAGTCATGGGACACTTAATAGACAGCAACTGAGCAGAGACAATAAAACAGTCTACCTACTTTGTCAATGTTTAAATATAAAGTAAAACCATGGGATAGCTGAAAAAAAAATTTGGGAGTAGGAGGGTAAATAAAATTGGTAATCTCATCAGATTACTTTCATATCGGGTTTACTTTACAGGATACCCGAGGTGACATGTGACATGAGATAGACATGTGTTTATGTACACTAGGTCTGCTCAAATCCGGATCCGGGAGACACCTGGATAGTTGCTATCTGGATATCTCCCAGTAAACCTGGGCAGGGGAAAGTCAAGCTTACCTGTCTGACGTCTTCTTCGTCCATCCCTGGCGCCTCCCACGATGCAGTCCACACGCATCACATGACTACAAACACTTCCTCCTTCAACCCAGAAGGAGGAAGTGTTTGTAGTCACGTGACCGCCGCGTGGAACGCATCGTGGGAGGCGCCAGGGACGGACGAAGAAGACGTCAGACAGGTAAGCTTGACTTTCCCCTGCCCAGGTTTACTGGGAGATATCCAGATAGCAACTATCCGGGTGTCTCTCAGATCCGGATTTGAGCAGACCTAGTGCACAGTGCCCAGCTTACAAATAACTAGCCAGTGTTCCTTTTTTTATTTCTCTGCCTGAAAGAGTTAAACATCAGGTATGTAAGTGGCAGTGAATAAGAACAGACAAGAGAGCTCCTATAGTGCTTTAACAAGATTTACTTGGCTTGTGCAAATAAATAGTTGCACTTGCATAATGTAGTAGGTATACAGCGCTGACAGTGACCGCCCATAATCTTTCCCCCTTGCCACGGTCTAACGCAGGAGGCATCAGCAGGACTGGACGATGCCCCAATCTCCTCCGGCTTCACCGCACGGACATCGTGGACCATACTGCAGCCTAAAATAATACACTTCAGCGCGAGTTCACTTGTGTCCACCACCGAAAACACCATAAAAACTGATGCGCTTACCAGATTCTCACAGACCTTAACTACAGGGTCTGCAATATGGCTTTATGAGGTCAGCAGCAGGTGTCTTCGCAGCCGGCCTCCTCTCCAGACAAGCCGAACAACCAAATCCTCAATTGCAGTATTTCACCAGAAATTAAGCATGCAAAGAGACAATGCACATCTAAGCGTATCTACAGCGATTTTAATAGCTCAATAAAATGACATGAAAAAGTTTTAAAATGTCACTCACATCTGGGCCCTTATGACAGGGACCCACAAGGAAAAACAGCACTTAAAACATAGGTAGTATGTAGGTAGTAAAACATACGAGTACCATACACATAGCTCCGCCCCCACTCTAGTAGGCTGGTACCGTCCCGGACTGGAGGAGAAGAGGACCCGAAGGTCTCTGAGTGGTCTCACTTCTCATGCCAGGCACAGATTTCTTATTGTGTTCTTTTTTTGGATCTGAGCTTTAAGAATGCATCTAGACTCGCCTGTAATGTCCTGTACATACTGTCCCTTCTGCCCCTGATGAAACTTTGACAGTGAAACCGGTCGGGCGAGGCGGACGTGTGGCTGGACGGCGTCCTATGTTTTAAGTGCTGTTTTTCCTTGTGGGTCCCTGTCATAAGGGCCCAGATGTGAGTGACATTTTAAAACTTGTTCATGTCATTTTATTGAGCTATTAAAATTGCTGTAGATACGCTTAGATGTGCATTGTCTCTTTGCATGCCACATTTCTGGTGAAATACTGCAATTGAGGATTTGATTGTTCGGCTTGTCTGGAGAGGAGGCCGGCTGCGAAGATACCTGCTGCTGACCTCATAAAGCCATATTGCAGACCCTGTAGTTAAGGTCTGTGAGAATCTGGTAAGCGCATCAGTTTTTATGGTGTTTTCAGTGGTGGACACAAGTGAACTCGCGCTGAAGTGTACTATTTTATGTTGATTGAAGACGTTTTACTGAGGCGTTGGACTTTGGCTGCAACACATGGAGTGTTCCACATGTTAGGACTTGCTTGGCTGCGCTGATATTGTGTTTTGATTACATACTGCAGCCTAACCCGGGTCCTGGCCAGACCACGGCAAGGAGGAAAGCTTATGTAAGTGCAACTATTTATTTGCGCAAACCAAGTAAATCTCGTTAATGCACTATAGGAGCGCTCTTGTCTGTTCTTATTCACTTTCTTAGCACCTGGTACCTACAGTAAGAGGGGCAGCACCTTATGCAATAACTGAAAGGAATCACCTTTCATCATAATCTGGAGACCACATTATTTCACAGTAGCGCAGGATATTAAAACTTTGTTCGTCATGTAAGTGGCAGTTTCTGACTGAGTCAGATTACAGTGTGACCCTCACTGATAAGAAATTTCAAGTATAAATTCCAACTATTTCCTAGCAGAAAATGGCTTCTGAGAGCAGGAAAGAGATAAAAAGGGTCAATAGTTCATAGATTTTTAGCTCTGGCATACTGCAATAAATGTGACATTGAGCAAAAACAATAAAACAGTAAAAACTTAAAGTACATTTAAATACAAAATAAAACCGTGGAATATCTTAAAAAGTCATTTTTAGGAGGAGAAGGATAGATACAATTGTTTCATTATTTCATTTGTTTATTTTAACCTCGGGTGTCCCTGAAGTCAGTAAAAGGGACCCCGCAGAACAGCGGTGAGGAGGTGTGGCAGTGCACCATGCTGCACTGCCAACAATGTGAATCAGCTGCGTAGCTCAATGTGAGCAGACCTACTAATACCAGCAGGACTGGGTCACTAGTGAGTATTGATGGCTTTGGCCAGGGGGGTGTAACTACACTTGGCCGCCCCTCCCCCTTGCAGAGATCAATCAGCAAGCCCCCCCCCCCTTTAGTAATCTGAACATTTGTATAGCACTTTTCTCCTGTCGGACGCAAAGCGCTCAAGAGCTCCAGCCACTGGGACGTGTTCAAGAGGCCACCCTGCAGTGTTAGGGAGTCTATGACGGGGATGGGGGGGAGGTCAGGCCTGGAGCTATGGGGCCCCAGTCCTTTACATAATGCAGATCAGCAGTGGAGTGGAATGTTAAATACAACCTTACCTATACCTGTAAGTCTTAACCACTTGAGGACCGCAGTGTTAAACTCCCTAAAGATCAGGGCATTTTTTGTAAAATCATCCACTGCAGCTTTAAGGCCAAGCTGCAGGGCCGCTCAACACAGCACACAAGTGATTCCCCTGCCCCCTTTCCTCCCTACCAACAGAGCTCTCTGCTGGTGGGGTCTGATCGCTCCCCCAGTGTTTATTTATTTTTCATAAATATCTTATTATTTTTTAAATAAATGTGTCCTTTGTTTTTTAAATCTTTCTCCCCAGCCCAACCTCCCTCCTCCCACCAGCCAATCCCTGTGCTTCAGCCTATGACAGTGGATGACCCCTTAGCCTCTGGAGGGGACAGCCGTGTCATGTACATGGTAATTAGATAGCGGTTTCGCCATCTAACAGTCTCCGAGCAGCGATGGCCGCTATGGGACTGAAGGCAGAGAGGAGCTCCACCTACCAAGCAGGAGATGCGCGCACATCATGCGCATGATCTCCTGCAATAGCCAGCTATAGTCCTGGGGCTGCTGCGGCGGCCACGCCCATCGGCGTGACGCAGCCCGCAATAAGTTAAAAAATGCTTCTGCCCAAAAAAAAAATATAGTAACCATAGGGATGGTGGGAAATGACGATTTCCGATTCCACAGAAACTCTGACTTCCCCCAATGCCGATTACTGATTCCGGGGATTTACGGTTTCTGATTTCCAAGAAGTGGTTTTTTTTGGGTTATTTTTGGCATTCTCTGATTGGCCACATACTTCCGAGTTGACTCTGCATTGGGCCGAGTTCTGTGGGGCTAAGATTTGAGAATTGCAGTAATGCAGTATTTCCATAGAAATCCGATTCCGGAGTTCAGATCGGAAATTCGGAAATTTCAATTCCGCGAAATTCGAATGAGCATACCTCGTAACCAATATTAATAAAATCTGTTTTCGCTATTTTGGAAAATATCTCTCATGCAGAGTAAACAGGCGAGCGGTGTTATTTCTCAATGTAAGTGTTGAGAATAAAGTAAATAATTGCATAATATCAGCCTTCATCGGCGAGCGGCAGCTTTGATGTGACGCCAAGCTGTGCCGCTGTATGATCTCCTTAAACTGCTAATAACTGTCACGTTGCTGCACATTACCTACATGCCTTATTTATAGCCTCATATTTGCATTTCACATAAACAGAAATACATAGGATGATGAGCAATGACCAATTAGAGGCAGAAGTGACAGTTCAGTCAAAGCACATTGTAGGCAGTGAAGTGCAGCACTGCGCATTGTCTGTTTCACACCTTTGTCTTCTAATTACTTGAAATAATCACACACTGCTTACTGATGGAGGAATCCATTATTAAAGTACCCCTTGCTCCGAGGTAGGGGTGAGGAGAAATCAAATAACTCGAGAGGTTGAACACATGCTACTCCATATTCACATTAGTCATGGTGCTGTGCTGAAAGGGGTAGCTATTTAGGATTTACAGCTGTTTCATGTATACACTAAGACAATACAATAATACAATACAATAACATTTCTATAGCGCTTTTCTCCCATAGGACTCAAAGCGCTTAGGCTCTCTCAGATTCAGTAATTAGTAGGATGAAGTATTCACACAACAAAAGTTATATTTCTGCAAATGCCAGACTGAACAGGTGGGTTTTCAGTCTGGATTTAAACACGTCCAGGGATGGGGCTGTCCTGATCTGTTGAGGT
Source organism: Hyperolius riggenbachi (assembly GCF_040937935.1). Taxonomy (NCBI): domain Eukaryota; kingdom Metazoa; phylum Chordata; class Amphibia; order Anura; family Hyperoliidae; genus Hyperolius; species Hyperolius riggenbachi. The sequence goes on along the minus strand of NC_090655.1, from coordinate 7,077,994 downwards.
AAGGAGTTCCAAAACGTAGGGGCAGCATGACAGAAGGCTCTGGGACCAAAAGTTTCTAAGTGGACTCTGGGTATGACTAGATTATTAGAACCTGTGGATCTGAGAATGCGGGGATTGCTTCGCAGCTGTAACATATCTTTCATGTATCCAGGGCCCAGATTATTCAGGGATTTAAATGTCAGTAGGCCGATCTTGAATAGGACCCTCCATTCTATAGGTAGCCAGTGAAGGGAGTGCAGGACTGGCATTATGTGGCAGTGACGGGGTTGGTTGGTTAGCAGTCTGGCAGCAGTATTCTGTATCAGCTGTAGTCGGTACAATACCTTTTTTGGAAGGCCAGTGTAGAGAGCATTGCAGTAGTCCAGTCGGGATGTGATGAAGGCGTGGACTAAGGTTGGCAGATCTTCTGGGGGTATGAGGTGCTTGATTTTTGCAATGTTCTTCAGGTGAAAATAGGATGATTTCACCACAGCAGAGATTTGAGTTCTGAAGTTTAAATCCCCATCAATTAGAACTCCCAGGCTACGCACATGATCAGAGCTGCGTAGATCCGTGCCTCCTATTCCCAGTGGTGAAGACTGCAAGTTAAGTTGTTTTGTTATCATGCTCTGCCCTCCAATCAGAAGGACTTCAGTTTTGTCTGCATTTAGTTTCAGCCAGTTGTCATTCATCCATTGCTGTAGTTCACGTAAGCAGGCGTTTATAGTTAGAGTTGGGTCTGTCACACCAGGCTTGAAGGAAAGATATAGTTGGGTGTCGTCTGCATAGCAGTGGTATGTCAGGCCATGTTTTTGGATTAGTTTTCCCAACGGTAGCATGTAAATCGTGAAAAGCAGGGGAGAGAGGATTGAGCCCTGGGGCACCCCATACTTAAGTGTTACAGGGGTGGACAGGAAGGGCCCCATAGACACTTTGTGGGTTCTGCCACTCAAGAAGGATTGGAACCACTGAAGTACTATGCCATCAATGCCGCAGTATTCCTGTAGCCTGTTTATCAAGATGTCATGGTCAACTGTGTCAAAGGCTGCAGAAAGGTCTAGCAGTATGAGGATCGAGCACTCTCCTCTGTCTCTTGCCATGAGCAGGTGGTTGCATATTTGGATGAGGGCAGTTTCAGTGCTGTGGTGTTTCCTGAAGCCAGACTGGAATGGGTCATAACTGTTATTTTGTAGGATTCTGGCTTCTAGCTGGAGGTATACAGCTTTTTCAATTAGCTTTCCCAGAAAGGGGAGGTTAGAGACAGGTCTGTAGCTGGTCATTGCATCTGGGTCCAGGGAGGGTTTTTTGAGGAGAGGCCTGATGATTGCTTCCTTCAGTAAAGCAGGAAATATCCCTGATTGTAAGGAACAGTTAACAATTTTGAGGAATACCGGTACGAACAGGTCGGGGCAGTTCAACATGAACTGTGTTGGGCCAGGATCCAGGTCACAGGTAGTTAGGCGGACGTGAAGGAGGATGCTTGATGTGACTTCTTCATCAATTTCTTTGAAGTTTGACTAAGGTGTTACGTTGTCTCTGCTAATGGTCTTCGGCGCTATATTAGGCTCAGATGCTGTAAGTTGGATGGCTAACTTATAGCGGAGACTTTGTCTGTGAAGAAATGGGCAAATTGGTCACAGAGGTCCTTTGAAGACTCGATATTAAGTTTTTGACATGCTGGGTTGCAGAGTTTTTCCACTGTGCGGAACAGTTGGGCTGGTTTGTTAACTGCATTTGCAATCTCTTGTGATAGAAAGGATGATTTTTTTCCCGTGATTACCTTTTGGTAGCTCTTCAAGTGGAAGATTAAGGCATGTTTGTCTTCTGGGGACTGAGATTTGCGCCACAGCCTCTCAAGTTTTCGGCCTTGTCTTTTCAGCTCTTTTATAGCGTTATCAAACCACTGTGCATGATGGTGTGGAGTAAGATATTTGGTGCGCAGAGGAGCAATGGTCTCAAAGGTGGAGGACACACATTTGTTGTATTTAAACACCAGAGTATCAGGGTCCAAGCTGGAGTCAGTCAATTCATCAAAGCTAAGGTTATCTCGGATATGTTGAAGTGTTAGCCCTTTTAAGCGGCAATATTTTATTTGATTCTTGACCTGGTGTTTGACGGCTGGTATTGAGAGGGAGAAGTGGATAGTGTGATGGTCTGACCAGGCAACAGGATTAATTTCCACATTGGCTATTGACAGCCCAGTATGGAATATAAGGTCCAGAGTGTGACCTTTCCTGTGAGTAGCAGAGCTGATTGATTGGAGGAAGCCCAGTTCATGTAAGGCACGAGGTAGCTCTTTTCCAAATTGTGAAGAGGAGTCGTCCACCCATGTATTGAAATCTCCAAGAACAATCCATCTGGGGTGTTCCAGTGTTAGGTTGCATAGGAGGTCTACAAGTTCCTCAAGGAAGTCTGAGTATTTTTCTGGTGGGCGGTAGATCAGCAATATGTTAATGTTTTCCTCAGCTGAAAGTTGCACCCCCAAGCATTCAAAGACAGCTCCCCATAGCCTGCAGATCAGCACCACAGACAGCATCCCATAGCCTGCAGATCAGCACCACAGACAGCATCCCATAGCCTGCAGATCAGCACCACAGACAGCATCCCATAGCCTGCAGATCAACACCACAGACAGCACCCCATAGCTTGCAGATCAACACCACAGACAGCAACACTCCATAGCCTGCAGATCAACACCACAGACAGCAACACTCCATAGCCTGCAGATCAGCACCACAGACAGCACCCCATAGCGTGCAGATCAGCACCACAGACAGCATCCCATAGCCTGCAGATCAGCACCACAGACAGCACCCCATAGCCTGCAGATCAGCACCACGGACAGCAACACTCCATAGCCTGCAGATCAGCACCATAGACAGCACCCCATAGCCTGCAGATCAACACCATAGACAGCACCCCATAGCCTGCAGATCAGCACCACAGACAGCACCCCATAGCCTGCAGATCAGCACCACGGACAGCAACACTCCATAGCCTGCAGATCAGCACCACAGACAGCACCCCATAGCCTGCAGATCAGCACCACGGACAGCAACACTCCATAGCCTGCAGATCAGCACCACAGACAGCACCCCATAGCCTGCAGATCAGCCCCACGGACAGCAACACTCCATAGCCTGCAGATCAGCACCACAGACCGCACCCCATAGCCTGCAGATCAGCACCACAAACAGCATCCCATAGCCTGCAGATCAGCACCACAGACAGCACCCCATAGCCTGCAGATCAGCACGATGGACAGCAACACTCCATAGTCTGCAGATCAGCACCACAGACCGCACCCCATAGCCTGCAGATCAGAACCACAGACAGCACCCCATAGCCTGCAGATCAGCACCATGGAAAGCAGCACTCCATAGCCTGCAGATCAGCACCACAGACAGCACCCCATAGCCTGCAGATCAGCACCACAGACAGCACCCCATAGCCTGCAGATCAGCACCACAGACAGCATCCCATAGCCTGCAGATCAGCACCACAGACAGCACCCCATAGCCTGCAGATCAGCATCACAGACAGCAACGCTCCATAGCCTGCAGATCAGCACCACAGACCGCACCCCATAGCCTGCAGATCAGCACCATGGAAAGCAGCACTCCATAGCCTGCAGATCAGCACCACAGACAGCACCCCATAGCCTGCAGATCAGCACCACAGACAGCACCCCATAGCCTGCAGATCAGCACCACAGACAGCATCCCATAGCCTGCAGATCAGCACCACAGACAGCACCCCATAGCCTGCAGATCAGCATCACAGACAGCAACGCTCCATAGCCTGCAGATCAGCACCACAGACCGCACCCCATAGCCTGCAGATCAGAACCACAGACAGCACCCCATGGCCTGCAGATCAACACCATAGACAGCACCCCATAGCCTGCAGATCAGCACCACAGACAGCACCCCATAGCCTGCAGATCAGCACCACGGACAGCAACACTCCATAGCCTGCAGATCAGCACCACAGACAGCACCCCATAGCCTGCAGATCAGCACCACGGACAGCAACACTCCATAGCCTGCAGATCAGCACCACAGACAGCACCCCATAGCCTGCAGATCAGCACCACGGACAGCAACACTCCATAGCCTGCAGATCAGCACCACAGACAGCACCCCATAGCCTGCAGATCAGCCCCACGGACAGCAACACTCCATAGCCTGCAGATCAACACCATAGACAGCACCCCATAGCCTGCAGATCAGCACCACAGACAGCACCCCATAGCCTGCAGATCAGCACCACGGACAGCAACACTCCATAGCCTGCAGATCAGCACCACAGACAGCACCCCATAGCCTGCAGATCAGCACCACGGACAGCAACACTCCATAGCCTGCAGATCAGCACCACAGACAGCACCCCATAGCCTGCAGATCAGCACCACGGACAGCAACACTCCATAGCCTGCAGATCAGCACCACAGACAGCACCCCATAGCCTGCAGATCAGCCCCACGGACAGCAACACTCCATAGCCTGCAGATCAGCACCACAGACCGCACCCCATAGCCTGCAGATCAGCACCACAAACAGCATCCCATAGCCTGCAGATCAGCACCACAGACAGCACCCCATAGCCTGCAGATCAGCCCCACAGACAGCATCCCATAGCCTGCAGATCAGCACCACAGACAGCACCCCATAGCCTGCAGATCAGCACCACGGACAGCAACACTCCATAGTCTGCAGATCAGCACCACAGACAGCACCCCATAGCCTGCAGATCAGCACGACGGACAGCAACACTCCATAGTCTGCAGATCAGCACCACAGACCGCACCCCATAGCCTGCAGATCAGAACCACAGACAGCACCCCATAGCCTGCAGATCAGCACCATGGAAAGCAGCACTCCATAGCCTGCAGATCAGCACCACAGACAGCACCCCATAGCCTGCAGATCAGCACGACGGACAGCAACACTCCATAGCCTGCAGATCAGCACCACAGACAGCACCCCATAGCCTGCAGATCAGCACCACAGACAGCACCCCATAGCCTGCAGATCAGCCCCACAGACAGCATCCCATAGCCTGCAGATCAGCCCCACAGACAGCACCCCATAGCCTGCAGATCAGCACCACGGACAGCACCCCATAGCCTGCAGATCAGCACCACAGACAGCACCCCATAGCCTGCAGATCAGCCCCACAGACAGCATCCCATAGCCTGCAGATCAGCACCACAGACAGCACCCCATAGCCTGCAGATCAGCACCACGGACAGCAACACTCCATAGTCTGCAGATCAGCACCACAGACAGCACCCCATAGCCTGCAGATCAGCACGACGGACAGCAACACTCCATAGCCTGCAGATCAGCACCACAGACAGCACCTCATAGCCTGCAGATCAGCACCACGGACAGCAACACTCCATAGCCTGCAGATCAGCACCACAGACCGCACCCCATAGCCTGCAGATCAGCACCACAGACAGCATCCCATGGCCTGCAGATCGGCACCACAGACAGCATCCCATAGCCTGCAAATCAGCACCACAGACAGCACCCCATAGCCTGCAGATCAGCACCACGGACAGCACCTCATAGCCTGCAGATCAGCACAACAGACAGCACCCCATAGCCTGCAGATCAGCACCACAGACAGCAACACTCCATAGCCTGCAGATCAGCCCCACAGACAGCATCCCATAGCCTGCAGATCAGCCCCACAGACAGCATCCCATAGCCTGCAGATCAGCACCACAGACAGCACCCCATAGCCTGCAGATCAGAACCACAGACAGCACCCCATAGCCTGCAGATCAGCACCACAGACAGCACCTCATAGCCTGCAGATCAGCACCACAGACAGCACCCCATAGGCTGCAGATCAGTCGATTAAAGGTTCTTCTTGCAATGCATGAAGAAGCTGATGGAATATTTTAAGAAATATGTAGACCTCCAAGAGGACGATGTGGAGAAGTGATTCAAACAACAAGTTTTTGTGTTTACAATTATTGGGATTAAAGGTTATTTTACCTTTTGATTCTCTCTCGTATAAAAGGCTTGAAGCTGAACTTCTGTGGGTCTCTAGCTGTCTCCTCCCCCCAATACCGTCAATCACCATCATGAATCATATCAGGTCTGATAGGCTAACTCCTCATCCTTCTCTGTTTATTTGCACATGCCTCTGTCTAAACAATGACAGTCTTTTAACATGAAACCAGAAGTCAAAATAAATAGCACCACCTTGTTTTCCAACTAAAAGCTTATCTTGTACATTTAGAAGTGAAAGGGCTGTTCTAAATCTGTGTTTCTAAACATCAATCCTGAAGTTTACAGAACAAGCCATGGTTTTGGAATTTTGAGAGAGGGGGAAAGGGGTGGGGGGGGGGGATTGAAACACGGTTTTCAAAGCTACTAGAAAGCAATTTGCTTAATGGATACAAACTGCTGGAAAACATTCCCCAAATATGCATATAAATGTTTCCGGCGTTTCTTAAGACTAATGTAATTTGAGATAAGGCTGGGAGCATCAGACGAGCTTTTTATGCAGCAGGCAGTAAGTGTGTTGAAGGGCGATGCGAGGAACCTTTTCCCGGCCTAAATAATGAAAGGGAACAGTAGCTTGCAGTGATGAAGATAACAGATTTACATATTGTTTCATATTTTTATCTTTATTTTAAATATTTTTATCTTCTGTCACGGTGTGTGGGACATTTTTGCATTTACAAGTTGAGTGAGCACTGCATAGACAAATATTTATGTAAAAAAAAAAAATAGAATTGGAAGAGTTGCGTTATGACTGGGAAAATGTGCAATTAATATTTTTAGATTCGGCGTGGTTTTGGTGGAGATTGCGGCGTAGGTGCCTCCTTTTACCGGATGACGCTAGAGGAATAAATCAATAACGTATGAACCGAAACTCTTGTTTAAAGAGGACCTGTTGTGAAAATAATGTAATGAATAGAATTGCTTTTTTTTTGTTTTGTTTTTTGTACATTATTCATTTATAGATTATTTAGTCAGTGTTTGTCCATTGTAAAATCTTTTCTCTCCCTTATTTACATCTTAAGTTCTGCTCTCCGTATTATTATTATTATTATTGTTATTTAGTATTTATATAGCGCTGGTATATTCTGCAGCGATGTACAGAGTATCTTATCAGTTAACTGTCCCTCGGAGGAGCTCACAATCTAATCCTACCATAGTCATGTCTATGTATGTATCGTGTAGTGCATGTATCATAGTCTAGGGCCAATTTATGGGAAAGCCAATTAACTTATCTGTATGTTTTTTGGGATGTGGGAGGAAACCGGAGTGCCCAGAGGAAACCCATGCAGACACGGGGAGAACATACAAACTCTGTGCAAATAGTGCCCCTGGCTGGGATTCAAACCAGGGACCCAGTGCTGTAAAGCGAGAGCACTAACCACTATGTTGCCACTGAGAGTTCTATGCACCGAGGAAGGTATTGCTTGCATGGCAGTTGGAAAAAATGTTATTTCCCACAATGCAAAAAGGTTCACAGACAGAAAACTGTCAGGACCATGGTCATGACATCACACTGTGGTAGGGGTAGGTAGTTTGAGAAAAGGTAAAGATTTCTCCTGGGAAAAGGGGTATCAGCTACTGATTGGGATGACGTTCAATCCTTTATTAAACTTCCTCTTTAAGTTGTGTAGGATGGTACAGAGGAGCACATGACGACAGGGACTACTATTTTATACAGACTTTGTACCTCCACCCCTCACTACCTAGGCCAACCAGAGATAAATAAATTGATTGTGGGATTGTAGGTCAGTTCTCCTTGTCCATAATTTTATCTTACAGTAAGAATTATGAAGGAGAAATGACTTGGCAACTTCCAATCCAATCAACAGGAATCGGACAATTATTTCCAAACTGATCTGAACAGCAATAATCTCCCTTAGGGCTCTTTTCCACTATGAAATGCGATCGCAATTGCGATCGCTATTCCGATCGCGATCGCGTTTCAATTTCCACCATGCGATTGCGATTGAGCTACTATACTCATTATAGTCCAGCTCAATCGCATACAAAACGCGGCAGGACGACGATTGCGCTTTGACCAAAATCGCATCGCAATCGGATCGCACTAATGGAAATTGCTGCTGCAGTTTCCATTAGTTTAATGTACCTTGCGATTTGCGATCAGAAGCAAATCGCAAATCGCAGGCTAGTGGAAAAAAGCCCTTATTGGATCTAGTTATCACCATTCTGTACCTGGCAGTCACGTACCGAGCAGTACAGCAGCATAATACTAATAAACAGACCATAGTTACTGAACTAAGGACAATCCTAACCATTTGCATGCCAGCAGTCTCTGGCCTCTTAAAGCGGTATAAAACCCTGACATAATATTCAATAAAAACATGTTTTCCTACTTTTTATATGCCATACGGTTACCATATTTGGGAACGTATAATTTCTAAATGAATAATAAAAGTTATGCACAAAAGCAAAGTACACTTTTTTTTTACTCTGAGAGCTGACTGTGCATTTTATTTATAACTGATTTATTCATCTTCTAACATAAGCAGAAATGCTTTCTGATTGTCTGACTGTTTTCAGGAGAGCCTGCAGTGTCAGAGAAGTGTTTATTTACATTCCTCACTTGATGCAAATAAATACAAGATAACATTATCTAAAGTTTGGCTGTGTCCAGCTTCGCTGGCAGGGAAGCTTCTAAGTCCTGTGTGTAACCCTTTGGATGCTGTTTGTATATAATATGCTCTAATTAATATATTAGAGCAAAGTAGAAATGCTGGGTTTCATTCCGCTTTAACCACTTTAGGACCATAGGCTTACACCCCCCTGGTGACCAGGCCATATATATTTTTTTAATTCAGTACTGTGCAGCTTTAACAGCTCTCTGCACGGCTATACAACTTTGCACACAAATTAATTGTGTCCCCTTTTTTTGCCAACAACAGAGCTTTCTGTCCCCTGAACAGCGCTGCAAGAGATTGCAGTTCTGTACAAACTAATACCAGCTCTTTTTTTCTATTTTACAGCCGGTCAGCCACTTTGTGTCCCAGCAAAGAACCATCGCGCTTGCCCGCGAGCTTACCCTGCTAATCCCCGCCCACCGCTCTTGACGCCGATCTGCGTTAGGCGGTCCTGAGGCTGCCACCTTCCCGACGCCTATTGGTGTTAGGCAGTCAGGAAAGGGTGGACCAGAGACTGCTGGTACCTAAAAACATAGCAAACCGACGACTCGCTCAACGGACCCGCTGCCACCACCGATCACGCCGCTCTCTCATTGCTGAAGCTCTCTCTCTCTGCCGTCGCTATGACTGCAGAGCTCTGTGAACTGGTCAGGAGCTGGATTCAATGTGAGTCAATGAGATTGGCACACAGTGATAACGGGGTCACGAGCCAATCAAATTGTCTCATGACTGAGGTACCGAGCTCAGCTGTCCAGTGCACGGGAGCTGGTGGTGTTAAAACCATGCTGCTTCAGGCTCAAAGCACACCTAAAGGGATATGGAGGCTGCCATATTTATTTCCTTTTAAACCATGCAGATTGCCTGGCTGTCCTGCTGATCCTCTGCCTCTAATACTTTTAGCTGTAGACCCTGAATAAGCATGCAGATGAGGTGCTCTGACTGAAGTGTGACTGGATTAGCTACATCATTGTTTCAGGTGTGTGATTCAGGCACTACTGCAGCCAAAGAGATCAGCAGGGTCGCCAGGCGATTGGTATTGTTTAAAAGGAAATAAATATGGCAGCCACCATATCCCTCTCACTTAAGGTGTCCTTTACGCAAAAACATTTATCGTTTCATCTCACTGAAGTGTCTCTCTTCATCTTGTGAAGAGGAAGTACTAATTCAACCATGAGAGTTTTTATGTGTAATTACATTAAATGATCATAAATATTTTATGAAGAAATACATTAGGTTAACTAAACAGCTTTTAATTTTTATGGGCTTTGCTGGTTCACTACTTTGCATTATGAGTCAATCTCTGCTGTGACAGACATGCCCACAACATTCACTCGTTCCTCATCTTTTTACTCAACACACTCAAGTTCTTCTGCTCCCGTAGTGATGTCCTGGCTTAGGGCACACGTCTTCCTCTGCTCCCGTAGTGATGTCCTGGCTTAGGCCACAAGTCTTCCTCTGCTCCCATAGTGATGTCCTGGCTTAGGGCACAAGTCTTCCTCTGCCCCCATAGTGATGTCCTGGCTTAGGGCACAAGTCTTCCTCTGCTCCCGTAGTGATGTCCTGGCTTAGGGCACACGTCTTCCTCTGCTCCCGTAGTGATGTCCTGGCTTAGGGCACAAGTCTTCCTTTGCTCCCGTAGTGATGTCCTGGCTTAGGGCACAAGTCTTCCTCTGCTCCCGTAGTGATGTCCTGGCTTAGGGCACAAGTCTTCCTCTGCTCCCGTAGTGATGTCCTGGCTTAGGGCACAAGTCTTCCTCTGCTCCCATAGTGATGTCCTGGCTTAGGGCACAAGTCTTCCTCTGCCCCCATAGTGATGTCCTGGATTAGGGCACAAGTCTTCCTCTGCCCCCATAGTGATGTCCTGGCTTAGGGCACAAGTCTTCCTCTGCTCCCGTAGTGATGTCCTGGCTTAGGGCACAAGTTTTCCTCTGCTCCCATAGTGATGTCCTGGCTTAGGGCACAAGTCTTCCTCTGCTCCTATAGTGATGTCTTGGCTTAGGGCACAAGTCTTCCTCTGCCCCCATAGTGATGTCCTGGCTTAGGGCACAAGTCTTCCTCTGCCCCCATAGTGATGTCCTGGCTTAGGGCACAAGTCTTCCTCTGCTCCCATAGTGATGTCCTGGCTTAGGGCACAAGTCTTCCTCTGCTCCCGTAGTGATGTCCTGGCTTAGGGCACAAGTCTTCCTCTGCTCCCGTAGTGATGTCCTGGCTTAGGGCACAAGTCTTCCTCTGCCCCCATAGTGATGTCCTGGCTTAGGGCACAAGTCTTCCTCTGCTCCCGTAATGATGTCCTGGCTTAGGGCACAAGTCTTCCTCTGCTCCCGTAGTGATGTCCTGGCTTAGGGCACAAGTCTTCCTCTGCTCCCATAGTGATGTCCCGGCTTAGGGGCACAAGTCTTCTTCTGCTCCCATAGTGATGTCCTGGCTTAGGGCACAAGTCTTCCTCTGCTCCCGTAGTGATGTCCTGGCTTAGGGCACAAGTCTTCCTCTGCTCCCGTAGTGATGTCCTGGCTTAGGGCACAAGTCTTCCTCTGCTCCTATAGTGATGTCCTGACTTAGGGCACAAGTCTTCCTCTGCTCCCATAGTGATGTCCTGGCTTAGGGCACAAGTCTTCCTCTGCTCCCGTAGTGATGTCCTGGCTTAGGGCACAAGTCTTCCTCTGCTCCCGTAGTGATGTCCTGGCTTAGGGCACAAGTCAACCTCTGCTCCCGTAGTGATGTCCTGGCTTAGGGCACAAGTCTTCCTCTGCTCCTGCAGTGATGTCCTGGCTTAGGGCACAAGTCTTCCTCTGCTCCCGTAGTGATGTCCTGGCTTAGGGCACAAGTCTTCCTCTGCTCCCGTAGTGATTTCCTGGCTTAGGGCACAAGTCTTCCTCTGCTTCCGTAGTGATGTCCTGGCTTAGGGCACAAGTCTTCCTCTGCTCCCGTAGTGATTTACTGGCTTAGGGCACAAGTCTTCCTCTGCTTCCGTAGTGATGTCCTGGCTTAGGGCACAAGTCTGCCTCTGTTCCCGTAGTGATGTCCTGGCTTAGGGCACAAGTCTTCCTCTGCTCCCGTAGTGATGTCCTGGCTTAGGGCACAAGTCTTCCTCTGCTCCCGTAGTGATGTCCTGGCTTAGGGCACAAGTCTTCCTCTGCTCCCGTAGTGATTTCCTGGCTTAGGGCACAAGTCTTCCTCTGCTCCCGTAGTGGTGTCCTGGCTTAGGGCACAAGTCTTCCTCTGCTCCTATAGTGATGTCCTGGCTTAGGGCACAAGTCTTCCTCTGCTCCCGTAGTGATGCCCTGGCTTAGGGCACAAGTCTTCCTCTGCCCCCATAGTGATGTCCTGGCTTAGGGCACAAGTCTTCCTCTGCTCCCGTAATGATGTCCTGGCTTAGGGCACAAGTCTTCCTCTACTAATTACAACAGAGAAAGAAAATGTGTGCATCAACCAAGTGAACCTGACAAATCTGGCTTTGCTAATTTGGCCTATTGGCTAATCACGAGACATAGCTCATGCAAATAAGCATTTGCTTTCGCATGCCTAAATATGCAGGGTCAAAAACCAAAAACCGCAAAACAATCGCCCTGCGGGAATTAGTTCATGCTATATAGCACTATCCAGGGGCGCCACGAGGAGGCTTCCCATTGCCCCCATACAACCGGGGGGCCGCGGGGGTCCCAGGCACTCTCACCACCCGGAACCCACACAGCGGCACCCCGGAGGCGGAGGCTGGGGGGTGCAGGCGATCTCCCCAGTGTGGCCAGCGCCGGGAAGAACCGCCCGCACACACCTCCCAAGATTAAAAACAGGCACCTACCTTAACGTCCATTGCGTTCTGCTATATGCGCATAACCTGGGCGCGACACATAAGGGGCGGACAGGCGCAAATAGCCTGCTCCAGGGCTCTCACCTCCTAAAACAAGCCACTCACTACCTGCCCTCAGAAAAAAGAAATGCAATGCTAATTACAACAGAGAAAGAAAATGTGTGCATCAACCAAGTGAACCTGACAAATCTGGCTTTGCTAATTTGGCCTATTGGCTAATCACGAGACATAGCTCATGCAAATAAGCATTTGCTTTCGCATGCCTAAATATGCAGGGTCAAAAACCAAAAACCGCAAAACAATCGCCCTGCGGGAATTAGTTCATGCTATATAGCACTATCCAGGGGCGCCACGAGGAGGCTTCCCATTGCCCCCATACAACCGGGGGGCCGCGGGGGTCCCAGGCACTCTCACCACCCGGAACCCACACAGCGGCACCCCGGAGGCGGAGGCTGGGGGGTGCAGGCGATCTCCCCAGCGTGGCCAGCGCCGGGAAGAACCGCCCGCACACACCTCCCAAGATTAAAAACAGGCACCTACCTTAACGTCCATTGCGTTCTGCTATATGCGCATAACCTGGGCTTAGGGCACAAGTCTTCCTCTGCTCCTGTAGTGATGTCCTAGCTTAGGGCACAAGTCTTCCTCTGCTCCTGTAGTGATGTCCTGGCTTAGGGCACAAGTCTTCCTCTGCTCCCATAGTGATGTCCTGGCTTAGGGCACAAGTCTTCCTCTGCTCCTGTAGTGATGTCCTAGCTTAGGGCACAAGTCTTCCTCTGCTCCCGTAATGATGTCCTGGCTTAGGGCACAAGTCTTCCTCTGCTCCCGTAGTGATGTCCTGGCTTAGGGCACAAGTCTTCCTCTGCTCCCGTAGTGATGTCCTGGCTTAGGGCACAAGTCTTCCTCTGCTCCCGTAGTGATGTCCTGGCTTAGGGCACAAGTCTTCCTCTGCTCCCGTAGTGATGTCCTGGCTTAGGGCACACGTCTTCCTCTGCTCCCGTAGTGATGTCCTGGCTTAGGGCACAAGTCTTCCTCTGCTCCGATAGTGATGTCCTGGCTTAGGGCACAAGTCTTCCTCTGCTCCCGTAGTGATGTCCTGGCTTAGGGCACAAGTCTTCCTCTGCTCCCGTAGTGATGTCCTGGCTTGGGGCACAAGTCTTCCTCTTCTCCCATAGTGATGTCCTGGCTTAGGGCACAAGTCTTCCTTTGCTCCCATAGTGATGTCCTGGCTTAGGGCACAAGTCTTCCTCTGCTCCCATAGTGATGTCCTGGCTTAGGGCACAAGTCTTGCTCTGCTCCCGTAGTGATGTTCTGGCTTAGGGCACAAGTCTTGCTCTGCTCCCATAGTGATGTCCTGGCTTAGGGCACAAGTCTTCCTCTGCTCCAGTAGTGATGTCCTGGCTTAGGGCACAAGTCTTCCTCTGCTCCAGTAGTGATGTCCTGGCTTAGGGCACAAGTCTTCCTCTGCTCCAGTAGTGATGTCCTGGCTTAGGGCACAAGTCTTCCTCTGCTCCAGTAGTGATGTCCTGGCTTAGGGCACAAGTCTTCCTCTGCTCCTGTAGTGATGTCCTGGCTTAGGGCACAAGTCTTCCTCTGCTCCCGTAGTGATGTCCTGGCTTAGGGCACAAGTCTTCCTCTGCTCCCATAGTGATGTCCTGGCTTAGGGCACAAGTCTTCCTCTGCTCCCGTAGTGATGTCCTGGCTTAGGGCACAAGTCTTCCTCTGCTCCCGTAGTGATGTCCTGGCTTAGGGCACAAGTCTTCCTCTGCTCCCGTAGTGATGTCCTGGCTTAGAGCACAAGTCTCCCTCTGCTCCCGTAGTGATGTCCTGGCTTAGGGCACAAGTCTTCCTCTGCTCCCATAGTGATGTCCTGGCTTAGGGCACAAGTCTTCCTCTGCTCCCGTAGTGATGTCCTGGCTTAGGGCACAAGTCTTCCTCAGTTTCCGTAGTGATGTCCTGGCTTAGGGCACAAGTCTTCCTCTGCTCCCGTAGTGATGTCCTGGCTTAGGGCACAAGTCTTCCTCTGCTCCCATAGTGATGTCCTGGCTTAGGGCACAAGTCTTCCTTTGCTTCGGTAGTGATTTCCTGGCTTAGGGCACAAGTCTTCCTCTGCTCCCGTAGTGATGTCTTGGCTTAGGGCACAAGTCTTCCTCTGCTCCTGTAGTGATGTCCTGGCTTAGGGCACAAGTCTTCCTCTGCTCCCGTAGTGATGTCTTGGCTTAGGGCACAAGTCTTCCTTTGCTTCGGTAGTGATGTCCTGGCTTAGGGCAAAAGTCTTCCTCTGCTCCCGTAGTGATGTCCTGGCTTAGGGCACAAGTCTTCCTCTGCTCCCATAGTGATGTCCTGGCTTAGGGCACAACTCTTCCTCTGCTCCCGTAGTGATGTCTTGGCTTAGGGCACAAGTCTTCCTCTGCTCCTGTAGTGATGTCCTGGCTTAGGGCACAAGTCTTCCTCTGCTCCCGTAGTGATGTCCTGGCTTAGGGCACAAGTCTTCCTCTGCTCCCGTAGTGATGTCCTGGCTTAGGGCACAAGTCTTCCTCTGCTCCCGTAGTGATGTCCTGGCTTAGGGCACAAGTCTTCCTCTGCTCCTGTAGTGATGTCCTGGCTTAGGGCACAAGTCTTCCTCTGCTCCCGTAGTGATGTCTTGGCTTAGGGCACAAGTATTCCTCTGCTCCCGTAGTGATGTCCTGGCTTAGGGTACAAGTCTTCCTCTGCTCCCGTAGTGATGTCCTGGCTTAGGGTACAAGTCTTCCTCTGCTCCCGTAGTGATGTCCTGGCATAGGGCACAAGTCTTCCTCTGCTCCCGTAGTAATGTCCTGGCTTAGGGCACAAGTCTTCCTCTGCTCCCGTAGTAATGTCCTGGCTTAGGGTACAAGTCTTCCTCTGCTCCCGTAGTAATGTCCTGGCTTAGGGCACAAGTCTTCCTCTGCTCCCGTAGTGATGTCCTGGCTTAGGGCACAAGTCTTCCTCTGCTCCTGTAGTGATGTCCTGGCTTAGGGCACAAGTCTTCCTCTGCTCCCGTAGTGATGTCCTGGCTTAGGGCACAAGTCTTCCTCTGCTCCCGTAGTGATGTCCTGGCTTAGGGTACAAGTCTTCCTCTGCTCCCGTAGTGATGTCCTGGCATAGGGCACAAGTCTTCCTCTGCTCCCGTAGTAATGTCCTGGCTTAGGGCACAAGTCTTCCTCTGCTCCCGTAGTAATGTCCTGGCTTAGGGTACAAGTCTTCCTCTGCTCCCATAGTGATGTCCTGGCTTAGGGCACAAGTATTCCTCTGCTCCCGTAGTGATGTCCTGGCTTAGGGCACAAGTCTTCCTCTGCTCCTGTAGTGATGTCCTGGCTTAGGGCACAAGTCTTCCTCTGCTCCCGTAGTGATGTCCTGGCTTAGGGCACAAGTCTTCCTCTGCTCCCGTAGTAATGTCTTGGCTTAGGGCACAAGTATTCCTCTGCTCCCGTAGTGATGTCCTGGCTTAGGGTACAAGTCTTCCTCTGCTCCCGTAGTGATGTCCTGGCTTAGGGTACAAGTCTTCCTCTTCTCCCATAGTGATGTCCTGGCTTAGGGCACAAGTATTCCTCTGCTCCCGTAGTGATGTCCTGGCTTAGGGCACAAGTCTTCCTCTGCTCCCGTAGTGATGTCCTGGCTTAGGGCACAAGTCTTCCTCTGCTCCCGTAGTGATGTCCTGGCTTAGGGCACAAGTCTTCCTCTGCTCCTGTAGTGATGTCCTGGCTTAGGGCACAAGTCTTCCTCTGCTCCCGTAGTGATGTCCTGGATTAGTGCACAAGTCTTCCTCTGCTCCCGTAGTGATGTCCTGGCTTAGGGCACAAGTCTTCCTCTGCTCCCGTAGTGATGTCCTGGCTTAGGGCACAAGTCTTCCTCTGCTCCCGTAGTGATGTCCTGGCTTAGGGCACAAGCCTTCCTCTGCTCCCGTAGTGATGTCCTGGCTTAGGGCACAAGTCTTCCTCTGCTCCCGTAGTGATGTCCTGGCTTAGGGCACAAGTCTCCCTCTGCTCCCGTAGTGATGTCCTGGCTTAGGGCACAAGTCTTCCTCTGCTCCTATAGTGATGTCCTGGCATAGTGCACAAGTCTTCCTCTGCTCTCGTAGTGATGTCCTGGCTTAGGGCACAAGTCTTCCTCTGCTTCCGTAGTGATGTCCTGTCCGGCTATACTGCCATTTGCCATTCTTAAACCGGCCTAAGAGAAAAAGTGAATAGAAGGGAAATGGGAGTTGATGCACAAAAGTGCGGTTACATTGCTGTGCCCAGACAGCGCACAGGCAATATTACTGTTACTACCGGCAGCATAGGACCGTGAGTTGTGCTATTAGGGAGACCTGCTGTACTAGTAGTAGTTGTTACCATAACGCAGGTTATGTAATGTATGTTACCATAGCAACTCGCATACTACTAGAGTACCACGGATCGCGCTGGCAGCATAATTATTGCTGCTGGTGGTAACGGTTATATTGTCCGCACAGCAATATTACTGCATCAGCTCCAACTCTCTAATACTCCATTTTTCTTATATGTATATTGATGTTTTTTAGAAGTCCGTTCCCCCCCCCCCCCCTTTTCCACGGAACTTTCCATGAGAATGTTTTCCTTGTTTTCTCTCTCCCGTCCTCACATAATTCTCTATACTGTATCAGCGACGGTAAGAAACGCTCCTACGGCTGCCTAACAAAGCGAGGAAGCAGATGAAAGGGTTTCGTGTACGCAACGTTTCCTTTGTCCGCCGTCTCTCCGATACCCACACCTGAGGAGGAACGTTTATGAAGTTATCAGTAGGACAGCATTCTGGCTGCATCTTTATGAGAGACAACATTAATATTTATCCTCCGCATCACCTGGGCCGGCTCGGGACACCAGCTAGCAAGCGGCTGGTAGGATAAGAACGAGGCGTAGGCAGAAGCAAGCTATTGTCCCGCTAATCCAGCTCATATTTCTTCCCAGGCACAATCCTTCTGCTGATGATCACAGATACGTCTCTGCAGGGCCGGGAGCTTTGCCTTCTTCACATGTCTTTGTAGGTTGAGGTGGTCCCCCTCCTGCCGAGCAGAGCCTGAGCTCAGAGCCACAGCCTGGCTATATAAATCACCTCTGTGCTCCTAAAACCCGGGAGAATTTCCCTACAAATAAGAGAACAGCCACTAACACACGGCATAAAAAAGACAGCCACATCCTCTCAATCTTACAGTTCACCTTAAAGGGAATCTGAAGTGAAAACAAACTTATGATATAATATAATATATAAAATAAACTTATGATATAATATATAATGATATTATGAATTGGATGTGTAGTACAGCTTAGAAATATAACATTAGCATAACTCCCAACTCTTTGAGATGAGAAAGAGGGACACTTAAAGAGAACCAGAGATGAAGCACCCTCTTGACAGTAAACTCCTACTCTGCTCTTTGTTTCATTGTTCTCTGTTTAATCTGACTTATCACCTCTGATAAGAATCCCCGACTGAGCACTCAGTCTAGCTTTGCTAAGGAAAGATTACAGCTGGGTCTGTCTTCTCTGGTGTCTTTTCAAGCCCAAGCCTGCCCCCTTGTGGCTATGCTATAATGACTCAGCTATAATTATTCCCTGCAAAGCCAGACTGAATGCTCAGTCCGGGATTCTTATCACAGCTGATAACAGACACTTTTAGCAGTGAGGATGAAACAGATAGCAAGGTGTTTTCTCTAATGTTCTTACTGATATATATTGTAAAATACACAATGGTGCTTCGCCTCTGGTTCCCTTTAAGCTACGCCCCTGCCACACCCTTAGTCATGCATACCATAAAGATTTCATAAGAAAAATATGTTGTTTTATAATTAAAACCACACTGGTCCTTTCTATCCTGGTTCGTTTTCGTTCATATTAACATTTTAAAAATAGTAATATATCATTTTAAAGAATGGGAATAAAGTTTAGAGTCAAACATATTTTTTTAGTAGATATACTTAGAGGGACAAATGAGGAGGAAAGAGGGACAGAGGGGCAGGGCTCCCAAAGAGGGACTATCCCTCCAAAAGAGAGGCAGTTGGGAGCTATGCATTAGTAGCACAGATATGAGTCTCCTATTCTTTCCAGAAAGAGTTAGTCATTGGGAATCGGCTGCAAAAAAGAGAGATACTTACCTAAGGAGAAGGAAGGCTCAGGGTCCTGATGAGCCTTCCCTCTCCTCTCTGGGTGCCTGTTACACCACAGGATCCCCCCGTAGCAGCATTTGACCAATTCGCTCAAATGCTGCTATCTTCGCTGCCGAAGGGAGGCTTCATGAAGTCTTCAGGAGCCTGAGTGCTCCATACTGCGCACTCGCGAGTGCCCTCTCTCGGAGGACTAAGCTCCCAAACACTTCCAAGCCCACAGCGGCGGGTGGTTTAAACGGAGGAGCTGCCACCATAGTGAGGGCAACGGGAGAGCAGAGGGAAGTTTCATTAGGACCGAAAGCCTTCCCTCTCTTTAGGGAAGTGTCTGGTTTCTTTTTTTTTATTACAGACTCCCAATGACCTTAAGAAACTCCACTTGAGCTGCTCTGAGCTCTCCAACTCATTTAGTCAGAGAGCAATGCTGTTTTCTGAAGCACTAATCTCAACCGGCCTCTCACTGTTTTTAGTTTGTTTATAGTTTTCCTGCACAGCTAATGACATTTTGTATTTTAAACTATGAAACAGAGCAGGAAAGTTCAGAATTTAGTTTTTAAACTGCAAATATTAGAGAATGAATGAATGTTCTAGAAAAACGACTATATAACTGAAAATAAAAATGACTCTTGTCTTTGCTACTAATGTTATGTTAAATACCCGTACTACACATACAATTCATTATATCATTGTTTTATAATTGTATCAATTTTTTTTTTCTTGCTGCGTTGTCACTTTAAAAGACCACTATATAAAAATTAAAATACATGTGTACACATACTTCTGAAATGATTAACATGCATTATAAATAATTTGTCCTTCTATGTGCCTGTTGCTAATAGTAGGCAGTAAAAGTCTGACAGGCTTCAGACTAGTACATCTCCTTATGGGGGATTCTCAGGGTTTCTCTTTTTAAAAGCACTAAGGCCTGGTGCACACCAAAAACCGCTAGCAGATCCGCAAAATGCTAGCAGGTTTTGAAACGCTTTTTCTTCTTTTTCTGCAGCGTTTCAGCTAGCGTTTTGCGGTTTTGTGAAGCGTTTTTGGTGTAGTAGATTTCATGTATTGTTACAGTAAAGCTGTTACTGAACAGCTACTGTAACAAAAACGCCTGGCAAACCGCTCTGAAGTGCCGTTTTTCAGAGCAGTTTGCGTTTTTCCTATACTTAACATTGAGGCAGAAACGCCTCCGCAATCCAAAATCTGCAGCAGCCCGGGAGTATGCGTTTCTGCAAAACACCTCCGGCTCTGGTGTGCACCAGCCCATTGAAATACATTACCCACGCGGATCCGCACACGCAAGCGGATCGCAAACCGCAGAAGAACCGCTCTGGTGTGCACTAGGCTTTACTGAACATGTTGCTCAGCCTAAGTGTCAGAAAAGTGTGCAAATGAGTAGGCAGGCTGACCAACATATTTGCAAAGATCCTTTCCAAGAACTGCTTTTGTAGAGAATACAGACACTGAGAACTCCCCATGAGGAGATAGACTAGTTCAAAACCTGTCAGATCTGTCAGACTGTTATTGGTTATTGTAAGCAACAGCGATTTCAGAAAAAAGTTATTCATAGTGCATTTTAATCTGGGAGAAACGTACGTCTCATATGTACATGAGTACTTATTTTTCGCCATAGTGGTCCTTCAATTAAAGAAGGAAAATGTAAAATATAATTCTATTTTTTTGCTTAAAAACTTAAAAATAAAGTTATTGTACAGAGATCATTTGGTAATCTAATGCCAAGATCTTTAGGCCATACTGGCTGTCCTGCTGATACTGTGCCATAGCCCCTGAACAAGCATGCAGCAAATCAGGAGCTCTGACTGAAGTGTGACTAGATTAGCTGCATGCTTGTTCCTGGTGTGATTCATTCACTACTGCAGCCAAAGACATCAGCAGGAATGCCAGGCAACTGATATTGCTTAAAGTCTCACTGAACCTGAAAAAAACGATGATATAATGAATTGGTTGTGTAGTACGGATACTTACTAGAACATTAGTAGCAAAGAAAATAGTCTCATATTTTTATTTTCAGTTATATAGTGTCTTTTATAACATTGCATCATTCTCTAATATTTGCAGTTTACACACTACTCAGCATTCTAAATGATTTTACAGAGCAGGCCAGCAAACTTTTGACCTGTCCTCTGCAGAGGAAAATACAATACGACTGACATTTGAGATAACAAGCTTCAGAAGACAGAGCTCTCCGCGACTTTGAAAGTCCTAGAGATCAGTGGCTCTTTTGCATAGATAACAACCAGAGTTTCTTAACTCTTCTTGTACTGGAAACAATTAGACTCATGTCTCTGCTCCTAATGTTTTATTTCTTAGCTGTATTACACATACAAATCATTATAAGTTTATTTTCACTTCAGATTCCTTAAAGAGAGTCTGAAGCGAGAATAAATCTTGCTTCAGACCTCATAGTTAGCAGGGACATGTGTGCCCCTGCTAAACCACCGCTATCCCGCGGCTTAACGGGGGTCCCTTCACCCCCAGATCCCCTCCGTACAGCGGGGGAGGGCTTCCGCATTGGGGCAGGGCTAACCGCCGCAGCCCTGCCCCACGCGCGTCTGTCAGACGCGTATCTCCGCCTCTCCCCCGCCCCTCTCAGTCTTCCTTCACTGAGAGGAGCGGGGGAGAGGCGGCGATGCGCGTCTGATAGACACGACTGTAGGCAGGGCTGCAGCCGTTAGCTCTGCCTCCAGGAAGAGGAAATATAAGACCAATTTTACGACCAACGATTGCGGGGGTGGGTTTGGGGGTGAAGGGACCCCCGTTTAGCGGCGCGATAGCGGCGGTTTAGCAGGGGCACACATGCCCCTGCTAACTATGAGCTCTGAAGCGAGATTTATTCTCGCTTCAGATTCCCTTTAACAGGAAATAAATATGGCAGCCTCCGTATCCCTCTCACTTTAGGATCCCTTTAAGTGTTTTGGCATTGACAAGTTTCTCTCATGCTTTGCGGATCAGCTTCCCTTGTTTCGAGTCTTGTCAGGCGAAGGTTTGCGGAGTGCGTTGGTGTAGCGGCTGCCCGTACAGAAGCAATAAGACAGAGGATTTGATTAAAACCTGCGACGAGTGGTTGAGTTACAACTGTCCTCTGGTAGCTGCCAAGCAGATAACTTCTTTTATTTTGTTAAACAGATATCTCCGTGATGGAATTCCTCGGAAACAGGATTGTCTGCCTTGTACGCCGAGGGGGGACATTGACAGGCCACTATTTCAGGCCACACGGGACACAACACTTTTTCTAACAGATCAATAGCACAACACGAATTTATTGAACCTAATCTACAAAATCTTAGAACGAGCGTAGCATGGCGTCGCAAGGCTTCGTTTACAATAAGACAGACCGGACTTATCTTCTTCCTGTTCAAAACATGTTTAATGCTGTTGTTGGTCAAATGCAACACATTTATGGAGAACCTCATAAAAACCACAATTTTCAAAAAAATAAAAGGCACAGGCTTACCTTTTAGGGCCTGTTTCCACTAGAGTGAATCTGCCCGCGTTTCCCGTATGCAGATTCGCATAGACAATACAAGTGGATGGGGCTGTTTCCACTTGTCAGGATTTCTGAGCGTTTTTCTGTGCAGAAAAAATCTGCATGGTAGACCCCGCAGAATTCACATACCACTATGCGAATCGCATACAATGTATTTACTAGGAAATTCGCATGCGTTTTCGTATGTGAACTTTACCGCAAATTTTACCGCAAATGTGCGTGCGTTTTTATATAAAATCAATGTAAAAGCACACAGGCACTGACATGGTTATATTCGCATACTTACTAACATATGTGAAAATGCCCGCAAATTCGCGGTAAAATTTGCGGTGAAATTCGCATATGTGTGCGAATTCGTTTTGCGTTTTCCGCGACTAATTTGCACCGCACAAGTGGAAACGGGCCCTTAAACACCGTTAAGGACCGTAGGCTGGCACCCCTCTAGTGACAGGGCTGTTTTTTACACATTAGGCCACTGCAGCTTTATGGGCTTACTGCAGGGCCGTACAACTCAACACACAAGTGATTTCGCCCCCCCCCTCTTTTCTGCCCACCAGCATAGCTTTCTGTTAGTGGGGTCTGATCCCTGCCAGCATGTTTGTTTATTTTTTTGGGTTTTTTTTTAGATATTACTTTTTTTATTATAACCCCGACCTCCCTCCCTCTGCCAGCCAATCACAGCGATTGGCTATCATAGGCTTCAGCCTATGACAGTGGATCGTTCCTGTGTGTCCCCTGTACAGCGCTGTCATAGATCGCAGCGCTGTACCATGTAAATAGACAACCATCGCCGCTGGGAGACTGATGACAGAGCGGGGATAATATCCGCCCCTAGGACTTTATGACAATTTGGAGTTGAATGGTTCTGGGGCTGCCACCGCGTCCACACCGATTGGCGTGGAACAGTTGTTAAAAGGTTAAATGTGCCCTCAAATCATGTCTTTGTGCTTGCCATTCCCTGAATCAGAGGAGTCACTGGGGTTGGTGTCACCTGGTGCAAAAGCTCATTATTATTATTATTTAGTATTTATATAGCGCCGACATCTTCCGCAGCGCTATACATAGTATATAATCTAGTCCCTAACTGTCCCTCAAAGGAGCTCACAATCTAATCCCTACCAGAGTCCAATGTCTATGTATCGTGTTGTGTATGTATTGCAGTCTAGGGTCAATTTTAGGGAGGAAGCCAATTAACTTATCTGTATGTTTTGGGATGTGGGAGCAAACCGGAGTGTCCGGAAGAAACCCACGCAGACTCGGGAGAGAGCATACAAACTTCTTGCAGATGGTGACCTACTGGGATTCGAACCATGGACCCTGCACTGCAAGGCGAGAGCGCTAACCACTACGCCAGCGTGCATGGTGTCACTCCACACTTAACCACTTTACCCCCGCCCGTACGAATTTCTCCGTCCCTTTTTCCATCCTTTCACCCCCAGGGACGGAGAAATCCGTACTTTCCGCGCTCCCGCCGCTGCCCGCACTCCCGCTCGCTCTAGCGCGCACTCCCGCTCATAAACACGCCACCCACTGCTCGCCCGGAGATCAATGAACGGGAAAATCCATTCCCGTTCGTTGATCTAAGCCCCGCAATGATCCGCTGCTTCTCCGATAAGCAGCGCGATCATTGTGAGAAGAAAAAAACTTTACCAGCCTCCTAGTACTTCCTCCAAGCGTCCAGAAGGACGCTTGGAGGTGGCATTAAACACAAAGTTACTGTTGCCATCTTGTGGCCAAATAGTAAAACTACACCGTAAAGCATTTTTCACATACAAATACATTACTTATACATAAAAAATTAACTCATTACCTCCCACACTCCCTATTTTTATTTTTTTGTAATTAAAAAAAAAAAAAAAAAAACATTTACAATTAAAAAAAATACATAAATAGTTACCTTAGGGACTGAACTTTTTTAATATTTATGTCAGGAGGGTACAACACTGTTACTTTATAAACTATGGGCTTGTAATTAGGGATGGTTGCCAAAACTGAAAAAAATTCACCTTTATTTCCAAATAAAATATTGGCGCCAAACATTGTGATAGGGACATAATTTAAACGGTTTTATAACCGGGACAAATGGGCAAATACATTTCATGGGTTTTAATTACAGTAGCATGCATTATTTAAAAACTATAATGGCCGAAAACTGAAAAATAATGCATTTTTTCCCACATTTTTCCTATTTTCCCATTAAAACATATTTAGAATAAAATAATTCTTGGCATAATGTCCCACCTAAAGAAAGCCTAATTGGTGGCGGAAAAAACAAGATATAGTTCATTTCATTGCGATAAGTAATGATAAAGTTATAGATGAATAAATGGAAGGAGCGCTGAAAGGTGAAAATTGCTCTGGTGCTCAAGGGGTAAAACCCCTCAGTGGTGAAGTGGTTAAGCCCCATCTACACGATACAATTATTAATGCGATTCGATTACGATTCTATTTACGATCCGATTAAATCCGACATGTCCGATCAGGATTCGATTTGATTCAATTCGATTTGCCATTGTTTTGCAATGGCGAATTGAATTGAATCAAATCCTGATTGGACATGTCTTATTTACCCCATGAACCTCCAATCTCACCAGGCTAAACAAAACCAATAATATTTTTTTTTTTTGTAGTAACTTTACTGGCTACTGTTATTTGTTGAGAATGGAGTTGGAATGGGGTTATTCTTGACCCATTTGCTACGAGGGAGAAATGAGTTGGGGATTGTTAAACTATACAGGATACACTTGCTATGAAGGAGGGGGGGGGGGGGGGGGTTGTTAATGGTTCTTATGCTGGCCACATGTTGGGGGGGTGGGGTCTAGCAATGTTTCCTGTGGGGGGTATGAGGGAGGGATGCCATAATGGACACACTTGCTATTGGGAGTAGGTGGTTGGATGGGGCACCTTTACTAAGGGTGAATAGGGGGGTGTTAAGGTGATCACCACATGGCCCAGCTGAGCATGGGGGAGCCAAAGGGAAAAGAGTATGAGGGAGCAGTACATTGGGCACAGGTCTGCTCTGTATTTACGTAGCCTTGCTCTCCTGGAGCTCGGTCGTGTCACCCCCTCTGCTGGTGACACGTGGTGCGGTCCGCAACTACCGCTCCGTCCCCGTTAGTGACGCCACTGTCTGGAATGTCCTGCCAGGCAAGTCAATATAGACACCATACCAGGAGTTTTATCTTCCGAAGGTCTGAGAACAAGCTTTAAAATGACAAGCTCTAGTTCAGTTGTGCCTCTAATGTGTACATTCACATCCTCCTTCACAAAGCTGCTCTGCTAGAAAACCGGACCTTAGTCTGGGCAAATCAGGCATGATGAGAAAAATATTTTGAAACCTTGATATAAACCACAGTAACCTGAACCAAACTAAACACACAGAGTTGGACCTTTGAGGTCCTAACTAGCACAATAGAGGAGCCCTGCAGGGGATTTGTATCAGGGCTGTACTAAACTACTACGGAACCCTTCCCCTTCTCATGCTAAATAATTATAACCCTCAACTAAAGAAATTGCTACATGTTTCACCTTTGTAAATTAAGGCTTTGTCAGGGGTGAAAAACAAAGTGCTACAGTGCAGACTGAGAGTGCATCACAAACAAGGTAGTATAATTATATACAATAAAAAAAATTACAGCATAACAGCAGCATGATGGCTAAAGATGCAGCTGACAAAGCCTCCATTAAGAAGTGAAGTCAAGTGTAGGGTTTTCTTTGGTTGAGGGTTATAATTATTTAGTATGAAAAAGGGAAAGTCTCAGTCCTAGTTTAGTACAACCCTGATACAAATCCCCTATAGAGCGTACGCTGTGTGTCACTAAAAGTGTTGTCTGTCCCGGCCTACTTTAAAGATTTTCGTTAAAAAGTTACATTTTTAGCTCTCTCCTCCTCAAAGGTTTGGTTCAGTGTGTTCAGAAACCTTGATATATTTAGATGTTTGCTTCAATGGAACCTTCAGTGGATGCTCTCTGCTGTGGTCTGTGATGTGAGTGCCGGTGTCAGATCAGGTGTCCTGCTCCCCCTTCCTCTTGCATCAGTAGTCGTGTTTTTTTCATGCATTCTTCACAGCACCTTTGAGGTTACTCTTTTAGGAGGTGATTTTAATGAGCACAGACAGGACATAAGATGCTCTGTCCCTATAACACCAAATGCACTAAAGTGATAAAAGGCAAATGAACAAAAATAGCACAGGAGAACCAAACTGTCACAGCCACATACATTTAAAAGTATTGATTCAATGTGCAATTTTGAAAAGGAGGTGCTGCATTTGGTTAGTTTATTTCCAAGCAGCACAAATCTGCATACAATTTGCATACCATTAATACAAAGTCTCTTCAGTACACTGGTTACAACTAAAAATGAAATAGGGATTTGTAAAAAGATGAATCTTCACATTTTAAAGTCTTGTAACAGCGATGTTTAGCTCTGTTCCGCTTTTTCTTAGTTTTCTTTGTCTTTTCTCACTCTAGAGTGGTTGCTGCTGCATTAAGTACTTTAATGAGCTCGGGCCCAAAGAAGGCGGAAGTGTTTCTGGATCATGTTTGCAAATGGTTTCATCTTTGCATAGTGGAGAATTAAGAGCATCAAAGTACAAACTATTCAAATGTTCTTAAAGGAATACTATCAATTCACATATTTTTTTTCAATTGACACAGGAATTGTTTGGGAAGTGCTGCTAAGTACTGGTGTATACATTTTAGTAGCAACCTCTTTGTTTACTGTTATCAAAATACTTTCAAACTTTACTGACGCCATAACTGACGGCAGACTGAGCCATGAGGAGAGGGGAAATTCCCCTCACACTTGATCAGTTTACTCTATGTGTAGCTCTGTGTGTGACAGAGAGAGAGCTCCCAACAGCTGCAGCTCCTGTGTCCTGTGTTTCTGACTGAAGTGTCTGAAGAGAGCAGAGGAAATGTAACTAATTGTCACAGCTTATCATACTGTTTTTGCTGTCAGAGTTTGATATGTTTGATATTTGCTTTCTGTAGTCTGATATGCAACTCTGGCTGTGCATTGAAGCAGACACCCCTTCTGCAATTGATTTGTCCCAATATAGCTAAATCCTACCCTCAATAAATTACAGCTTTTGCCTCTGATATTTAACATGAAAAGTAGGGAAATGTTTACACAGCTACTTAGACATTATTTGTACATTGTCATTTTAGAATACTCGGGTATTGATAGTATTCCTTTAAGCTCATGCATTCATGCTGATATTTTGCATGGTGTCCACAAACCGTGCTGTACTTGTAAAGTAAATAAAGAGAAAACTGTTTCTGGTATTTTCCATCTTTAGTGCCTCTGACTGAAGCCAATCCTGATGTAATTCCCTCCCTCTCCTAGAATCTGCACCGTAATAGCTAGATTGCTTTGTAAACACACGTGAGCACAGCATAGATCATATTTCAGCATCTTCTGCAGTGGGGTGAGGTGTATTTCATTTTTCAGCCTTGTGTGTGTGTGGGGGGGGGGGGGGGATAACAAGCCGACTGAGATAAGATTCATTACAGCAGAAACATTTATGATTATATTGGAATGTTTGCAATGCAGGGTCAGGTTGTAGACTGCATAATAAATAC
Organism: Hyperolius riggenbachi; assembly: GCF_040937935.1. Taxonomy (NCBI): domain Eukaryota; kingdom Metazoa; phylum Chordata; class Amphibia; order Anura; family Hyperoliidae; genus Hyperolius; species Hyperolius riggenbachi. The sequence continues at coordinate 7,050,319 of NC_090655.1, read as the reverse complement.
AGAGCAGTGGGTAAATGGAATTTGAGTTTGTCTGACAATCCCGCTTTAAGGCGTATCTCCTGCCATGACATAATACACTCACTGCCTCATGGGTGCACAAGTGGGCGGCGCCTTGTATGCATGACTGTCAGCCATCTTGGAATATAACCGCTTCTCTCTCTCTCGCAGGTATGGCGACTTACTCTGATAAGCTGTTCAAGTATCGGAACGGGCGATGGGAAGATATCCTCAGCGATGATGTTAACATCCGGCGAGGGGTTGTGAACAAGTTTGCGGGGCGATCGGTGGCTTGCATCGACAGGAAGGTAAGACTGCGTGCGAAACTTCAGGATAAATATTCATGCTGTACCTGTGGCAGACTTTTCAGCTAACAACATGCATAAATAAGAGCCAGAGTCACTTATCATTTCCCTGCTTCTGGCGTCAGGCGTCCTCATTGTGTTCTGTGCTAATATTTTATGGAACCACCTCAAGGGTCAGAATCTCATAGCGGCAACGTTACAGCGGTGTTTTATGTCTGGCTCCTCCGCCACTAGAAACGAAGGGTTGTTTAAGAAAGGAGCTGAAGAATGGGGTGTCAGGCTCATGTAAATTGTCTTTTACTCTCTCTTTGGTTTCTTGTTTTTGTTTGTTTTTTTTTCTGTCTCCTATTTTAATCTTTATCATTTTTCTGTCTTGTCTCTCTTTTCCCAACTCTTTCTTTCTTTGATTTTATTGTTGTGTTCCTTTTATTTTAGAAAATATTATTTCTCTCCCAACCTCAAACGCCCTCTCCCAACTCCCTCTCCCACTGTTCTCTCCTCATTTCCCACCCCTCTTCTACTCCCCCTAGGGTTGGTCAATAAGATGCAAACGATTTCTAGTTGATGCATAATTCTGCAAATTCATGAAGCTTGAAAATGGACCAATCAAATTTTACCTTAGCAGGATTTGATTGGTTAATTTTTATGCTGAAAATTTTGCATGCAAAATTTGCATAATGCTGCAACAACTCAAAACTATTTGCATCTCATTGACGATCCCTAACTTCCTTTCCTACTTCTTCCTCTCCTCCACCTCTCTCAACCCCTTCCTCCCTTCCTGCCATCTTTCTAGCCTACCCTTCTCCCTTACCACCTCTCCTCCCCCCTCCCTTACCACCTCTCCTCCCCCCCCCCCTTACCACCTCTCCTCCCCCCTCCCTTACCACCTCTCCTACCCCCCTCCCTTACCACCTCTCCTCCCCCCCTCCCTTACCACCTCTCCTCCCCCCCCTCTCAATCCATAATTTCCCCCCTCCTCCCATCATTCCCTCTCTTTCTCACCTCTCCTCCACCCTCTTTTTCTCACTCTTTCCTGACCTTTTGTACTCTTACAAACCGTTAGACCTGATCAGGCAAGGTTGGGTAAGCCCATGGATTTCTCTATCCCCACACCTGTCTCCTTCTCTGGTCCCTCCATCTCTCTTCTTTTCTGCATCTCTCTCTCTCTTAAAGCGGTATAAAACCCTGACCTAATATTCAATAAAAACATGTTTTCCTACTTTTTATATGCCATGTGGTATCGCCGTACTCAGGAGAAGTAGTATAATGTGTTTTGGGGTGTATTTGTACACATACCCATGCTGGGTGGGAGAAAAATCTCTGTAAATGACAATTTTTTATTTTTTTACTCACAATTGTCCATTTACAGAGATATTTCTCCCACCTAGCATGCGTAAAATAAAAAAAAAATCAATTTCCGCTAACTTGTGACAAAAAATAAAATCTTCTATAAACTCACCATACTCCTAACGGAATACCTTGGGGTGTCTTCTTTCTAAAATGGGGTCACTTGTGGGGTTCCTATACTGCCCTGGCATTTTAGGGGCCCTAAACCGTGAGGAGTAGTCTAGAAACCAAATGCCTCAAAATGACCTGTGAAATCCTAAAGGTACTCATTGGACTTTGGGCCCCTTAGCGCAGTTAGGGTGCAAAATAGTGCCACACATGTGGTATCGCCGTACTCAGGAGAAGTAGTACAATGTGTTTTGTGGTGTATTTTTACACATACCCATGCTGGGTGGGAGAAATATCTCTGTAAATAGACAACTGTGTGTAAAAAAATCCAAAGATTGTCATTTACAGAGATTTCTCCCACCCAGCATGGGTATATGTAAAAATACACCACAAAACACATTATACTACTTCTCCTGAGTACGGCGGTACCACATGTGTGGCACTTTTTTGCAGCCTAACTGCACTAAGGGGCCCAAAGTCCAATGAGCACCTTTAGGCATTACAGGGGTGCTTACGATTTAGCACCCCCAAAATGCCAGGACAGTAAACACACCCCACAAATGACCCCATTTTGGAAAGTAGGCACTTCAAGGTATTCAGAGAGGGGCATGGTGAGGCAGTGGCAGATTTCATTTTTTTGTCACAAGTTAGCAGAAATGGAAACTTTTTTTTTGTTTTACTTTTGATTCAAAGTGTCATTTTCCGCTAACTTGTGACAAAAAATAAAATCTTCTATGAACTCACCATGCCTCTCAGTGAGTACTTTGGGATGTCTTATTTCCAAAATGGGGTCATTTGGGGGGTATTTGTACTATCCTGGAATTTTAGCACCTCATGAAACCTGACAGGTGCGCAGAAAAGTCAGAGACGCTTTAAAATGGGAAATTCTCTTTTTGCACCATAGTTTATAAACGCTATAACTTTTACCCAAACCAATAAATATACACTGAATGGTTTTTTTTTAATCAAAGACATGTAGCACAATAAATTTGGACAAAAATGTATACAGAAATTTTACTTTATTTGACAAATTTTATCACAGAAAGTTAAAAAAAAAATCATTTTATTGACAAAATTCTTTTTCTTTTTTTATGAATGTAATAAAAACTAAAAATCGCAGCAGCAATCAAATAGCACCAAAAGAAAGCTGTATTAGTGACAAGAAAAGGAGGGAAAATTCATTTAGATAGTAGGTTGTATAACCGAGCAATAAACCGTGAAAGCTGCAGTGGTCTGAATGGAGAAAAAGGCTCTGGTCCCTTAAAGGACAACTGTAACAAGAGGTATATGGAGGTTGCCATATTTATTTCCTTTGAAGAAATACCAGTTGCCTGGCTGTCCTGCTGATCCTCTGCCACTAATACTTTTAGCCATCGACCCTGAACAAGCATGCAGCATATCATGTGTTTCTGACATTGTCAGATCTGACAAGATGCTTGTTTCTAGTGTGATTCAGACACTACTGCAGCCAAATAAACCAGCAGGGCTGCCAGGCAACTGGTATTGTTTAAAAGGGAATAAATATGGCAGCCTCAATATCCTTTTCATTACAGTTGTCCTTTAAGGGGTAGAAAGACTGTGGTCCTCAAGTGGTTAATTTGTACTCCCCACAATTTTTCTTGTATCTTCTTTATTCCATATTCAATTTTCTGCAGTCCTCCAACTTTCTCGTGTCTCCTCTATTCCCATTTCTCTCTCTCTCTCTCTCAGGCCGTTGCCTTTGATGTGGGATTTGAGCCTTGCACCAGGGTTAGCAACCTGGCTCAAACCTGTATGTAAAGCAGTAAGGAATCTTCGGGCAAGGTTCCCTAATGATCCCGGTCTCTGGTGGAGCATGCTCTAAGTGCCTACAGCCCTGAACCCCCCCCCCCCCCCCCTTTCCCTTCCCCGGATCCTCTTTTGACTTTCTGCAAAAAAAGAGAGAAGGGAATCACAGAACTCACAGATGGAGTGTCAGTCTGTTGGCACAAATGAACGATTGCATAGAAATGGAACTATTCCATCCGTGGAACAGTGTCGGCCCTTCCTTTCTCTCCTGGATAGAATTTTGATATGTAGCAGGATTAAAGTCTTCCACACAACTATGTTTCCTCACTTTGTTTTGGAGGTTTGTACAGCTCGTTTATAACGTCCGGGGCTTCAGCCGCGTTCTCGTGTGAACTTTCATTAACGTTGTATCTTGGAAACATTGCCGCCACCTCTGGGCGGGAGGATATATGTGACTTTAATTGTGCCGCCTGTCGTGAGATGCATTACTCTCCCTGACGTGTCTGACGCCTGCTGCTGTCTGAGCCATCGCCGGTTCCAGCCCCGGCATTCTTTTATTGTACGTCTAAATTACTTTTAAGTCATTTTTATAGTAAATGTAAATTATTATTTTTTTAATTTATATAGTGTCAACATTTTTGCGTAGCAATGTATGTGGTGCAAAACAAATAGTGTAGAGCATAGATACATGAGATGTTCAAACGCTGTACATTGGGAGGCTAAAACATTAGCGACACCCTCTAATAACGTGTTGGTCCACCTTTAGATCTGATCACAGCCGATATACATCTTGGCATGGACTCAACAAGATGCGGATACCGTTGCTGAGGAATGTCGGCCCATGAAGACATAATGGCAGCTCTAAGTTGGGTCAGATTGGATGGCGGCGTTTCCAAGTTTTGAAGTGATCTTTAGACTTCATCCCACACAATGCTCAATAGGATTGAGGTTCAGGGGATGGAGCTGGCCATGGAAGCAGGTTAAACTCTGATTGATGTTCCTCAAACCAGTTTGAGACCGATTGAGCACGGTGGCAAGGGCCCACAACAGGCGTCTTTTCCTATTTGTCTAGATTACCGAAGGCACTCTTGATGGCCTCCTGCTGGTAAAGCCCATCCTTTGCAAATACCATCTTGTTGTGCTTTGGGATATGCTTTGTGCTGCACCTGCATTAAATGCAGCTGTAATGTTTTGTGTTGTTGCCCTTCTGTTGCTGTGGACAATGAGTTCTACTCGCCTTTCACCTCTCTTGTTCTCCAGCCTTTTTAGACCAGAATAGTCCTTATGGCTTGAAGTTGTTTTCTCAGCAGCCACTCTATAAACACCCGAGATATGTTGGACGAAAAAATCCTAAGAGAGTCAGTGCCTCAGAGATGCAGCACCAGCTCTTCCTGCACCAACGATCATCCCTCATTCAAAGTCACTTTCGTCCCTTGGATTTTTACATTAACTTCTGTGAAAACTATGTTGTCTGAAGTTGAGCGTTCCTTATATAAGCAGCTCTGAGTTGTTACGTCACCTTATGTCACTGCTGGACTGGTTTACTTTCAAATAAGGGGTGTCTCTAATTTTCTAATTCTGTACAATCCGCACATCCAGCAATCAGGCTTGCTTTACTCCAAATTCGGGAGATACCCAGATAGTTGTATCCGGATAGCTCCAGGTAAAGCTGTGCGGGGGCGGAGGGTAAAGCTTACCTGTCTGACATCTTCTTCGTCCGTCCCTGGCGCCTACCACAATGCACTCCACGCAACTCCACACTTCCTCCTTCAACCCGGAAGGAGGAAGTGTTTGGAGTCATGTGACCGCCGCATGGACCGCGTCGTGGGAGGCACCAGGGACGGACCGAAGAAAACATCACACAGGTACGATTGACCCCGCCACAGAAACGCCTGATCTGCTGCATGCTTGTTCAGGGGCTATGGCTAAAAGTATTAGAGGCAGAGGACCAGCAGGGCAGCCAGGCAACTGGTATTGTTGAAAAGGAAATACATATGTCTGCCATTTTATCTATCTCACTACAGGTTCCCTTCAAAACACAAGCGTAAAATACACATTATGATAGCTTTATTTTCCCAGTCAGCATTTTTACACCGTTTAGACTGCAAGGAGGCAGGCAAGGCTAGATTTATACTTTCCCCATCCCTAGGTCAACTTTCTTGTGGCTCCCCTGCTACGTGGAATAGTCCCCTCCCATTCCATGTGTATCTTCCATGTGCAAAAGCCCCTCCCATTCCACGCGCAGCCCCCTCTTCCATGTATAACATCCATGTACAGCAGCCCCTCCCATTCCATGTGCAGCCCCCTCTTCCATGTATAACATCCATGTACAGCAGCCCCTCCCATTCCATGTGCTGCCCCCTCTTCCATGTGTAACATCCATGTACAGCAGCCCCTCCTATTCCATGTGCAGCCCCCTCTTCCATGTATAACATCCATGTACAGCAGCCCCTCCCATTCCATGTGCAGCCCCCTCTTCCATGTATAACATCCATGTACAGCAGCTCCTCCCATTCCATGTGCAGCCCCCTCTTCCATTTGTAACATCAATGTTAACCTATTTTAGTTCCTGGACGTAGAGACTACTTCATGGAACCATGCGCACTCCCGCGGCCGATCGCGCACGTGCACTCCCGGCCCGCGGTTTGTTAGCCAGGCAATCAGTGAATTGGGCTATGGGGCCCGATCACTGATTCCTCTCCCCCACTGAAAAAGCGACAGCTTCTCTCGGAAGCTGCGCCTTTTCTGGCTGTTACCTCCCCCATGCGTCTCTCTAAGCGTGTGTTACGCTTAGAGTGACGTCATGTAAACAAACTCATGGCCGCCATCTTGTGGCCAAAAAGTAATACTACAACTAAAAGTGAAAAAAAATTAAAATCAACACACATTTACATTATAAACCAATTGTTTACATCCCACCCTCCCAAAACTACCCAAATAAAATGTTTAATATTAAAAAAAAAAAAAAATGTAAATATTTACCTAAGGGTCTAAACTTTTTAAATATCAATGTAAAGATGAAATATTTCTATATATTTTTTTTTTTTATTTTGTAAATAGTGATAGATGCAAAACGGAAAAAATGCACCTTTATTTCCAAATAAAATATTGTCGCCATACATTGTGATAGGGACATAATTTTAACGGTGTAATAACCAGGACATATGTGCAAATACAATACGTGAGTTTTAATTATGGAGGCATGTATTATTTTAAAACTATAATGGCTGAAACCTGAGAAATAATGAATTTTTTCCATTTTTTTCTTATTCTTCCTGTTAAAATGCATTTACAGTAAAGTGGCTTTTAGCTAAATGTACCCCCCAAAGAAAGCCTAATTGGTGATGGAAAAAACAAGATATAGATCAGTTCATTGTGATAAGTAGTGATAAAGTTATAGGCTAATCAATGGGAGGTGAACATTGCTCAAGTGAAAACAACGAAACGTGAATCGGTTAAGCAGTCTTACTATTTTATATCCAGCTCCCTTGTACAGAAGTTTGCTTATTCCATGTGCTATGTCCATTTGGAGCCTCCCTTTTTCATTTATAGCTGCCCCACCCCTCTTTTCTGCACCCCCCCATGGTAAGCAGCCACCCAAGGCCCGAGCCTTTGGGGCCTTTTTAGAAATCTGAACCTGTCGTCGGGAGGTTAAATATTCTCACATATCTGTTCCACAATAACTAGCTATCATCTAGTACCAATGGCTTGTTTTTCCCATACATATTGCAATTTAGAATCATGGAGGTGGGTGAGGTAATTGCATCAAACAGTGAAGTTTGAAAAGCTGCTTGGCGTTAGTCCTATCAGCTTGTAAAGCAGATCTGAAGGGATAGCTTGTTTTGGGAACCAAAAGTTGGCAGTTCACTTAAAGAGACTCTGTAACAATAAAAACGTCCCCTGGGGGGTACTCACCTCGGGTGGGGGAAGCCTCCGGATCCTAATGAGGCTTCTCCTGTCCTCCTTGGTCCCACGGGGGTCCCGCTGCAGCCCTCCGAACAGCAGCCCAACAGACCCGACAGCCTGTTCAATATTTACCTTTTCAGGCTCCAGCGGGGGGCGCTGTTGCGGCTCTTCTGACGGAGATGTGCGGAAATAGCCGATCTCAGTCGGGTCCACTTTACTACACAGGCACAGGAGACTTGCAGGAGACTCGCGCCTGCACAGTAGAGCGGCCCGACGGAGATCGGTTATTTCCACCTATCTCCGTGGGAAGTAGCGGATACTGCGCCTGCGCTGGAGCCAAAAGGTAAATATTTACATCGCCGCCGCTCCGGGAGGATTTTCGCTGCCGCCGTGGGACCGAGAAGGACGGATCTGGAGGATTCCCCCACCCGAGGTGAGTACCCCCCAGGGGAGATTTTTTTGTTACAGATTTTCTTTAAAAGAGGAACTTTTGTAGAAGTAACATGCTATATAATAAACCCCTGTGTCTCTGCATCCTGTCCCTGTGTGTGTGTGTCCCTGCGCCTGTGCTACTGCGCATGTACCGCAGGGACAGGAGCAGGAGGGGCCAGGGGGCCGGCGGGTGAGCGGGTGTGTGTGCGCGTGCGGCAGGGGTGGGCGTGCGGATGTGGCGGCAATGACAGACCTAGAGACCGTTTTTGAACGGGGTAAGGTCACTAATAATGAATAATTTATTTATTTATTTATTTTTTACAATATTCATTTATAGATTATTTAGTCAATGTTTGCTTATTGTAAAATCTTTCCTCTCCCTGATTTACATTCTGCCATTTATCACTGGTGGTGACCTCTTTAGTCCTGTCAGGCGATCTCTGTTACAGTGCCCATACATGGTACAATTTTGCTTTTTTTTTTTTTTTTTTTTGACTAGATAATTTATTTTGATTATTCCGTTAGATCGAATATAAAGATTTTTTCCAACATGTCAGATCGGATTTTTATAGAATAAAACTGGATAATCGCTCGTTTTTCTTGAGTAAAAAAAAAAAAGATTCTTTTCAACTTTCATTTGATTCGATCGTTTTGGACTTTTGGTCGAAAAACTGGTAAATCGAATGTTTTTATTGTACCGTGTATGGTTACCATAACTCTCAGTAAACGGACATTCTGCAGAGGGAGATACTGCTTGCTTGGCAGTTGGAAACCGTTGTGATTTCCCACAATGCAATAAGGTTCACAGACAGGAAACTGTCAGGACCATGGTCATGACATCACACTGTGGGAGGGGTTTCACCACAATATCAGCCATACAGCTCCCCCTGATGATCTATTCCAAAAAAAGTTAAGGTTTCTCCTGGGAAAGGGGTATCCGCTACTGATTAGGATGAATTTCAATCCTTGGTTACAGTTTCTCTTTAAAGGACACCTGACATGACATGATGAGATAGACATGGGTATGTACAGTGCCTAGCACACAAATAACTAGGCTGTGTTCCTTTTTTTCTTTCTCTGCCTGAAAGAGTTAAATATCAGGTATGTAAGTGGCTGACTCAGTCCCGACTCAGACAGGAAGTGACTACAGTGTGACCCTCACTGATAAGGAATTCCCCCTGTATACCTCTTTCTTGCTCTCAGAAGTCATTTTCTGCTAGGAAAGTGTTTTATAACTGGAATTTCTTATCAGCGAGGGTCACACTGTAGTCACTTCCTGTCTGAGTCAGGACTGAGTCAGCCACTTACATACCTGATATTTAACTCTTTCAGGCAGAGAAAGAAAAAAGGAACACAGCCTAGTTATTTGTGTGCTAGGCACTGTACATACCCACGTCTATCTCATCATGTCACATGTCACTTCGGGTATCCTTTAATGTGTGTTTAAATGACAACTGAAGTGAGAAGAATATGGAGGCTGCCATATTTATTTTCAGTTAAACAATACCAGTTGCCTGGCAGCCCTGCTGATCTATTTGGCTGCAGTAGTGTCTGACTCATACCAGGAACAAGCATGCAGCTAATCTTGTTAGATCTGACAATAATGTCAGAAACTCCTGATCTGCTGCATGCTTGTTCAGGGGCTGTGGCTAAAATTATTAGAGACATAGGATCAGCAGGGCTGTCAGGCAACTGGTATTGTTGAAAAGGAAATACATAGGTCTGCCATTGTATCTATCTCACCACAGGTTCCCTTCAAAACACAAGCGTAAAATACACATTATGCCAGGCAACTGGTATTGCTTAACAGGAAGTAAATATGGGATTCTCCATATCCCCCTCACTCATGGCCACATTTGAGGCAAGGCCACAAAGGCCATAGCCTAGAGCACCAGGAAGCAAGGGGTGGGGAGCTACTGGCACACTCAGGTAGTTTAATTTCCAAGGCAGTGAAGGACATTACAGGACAGGGGAGAAACAGTACAGGAAAAGGGGAGAACAGCACAGGAATGGGGCGGGTGGGGTTGATGACAAGTGGGCCTTGGGCGATAAAATGTACATATCCGGCCTTGCTCTCACTTCAGTTGTTCTTTAAAGAGAGTCTGAAACAAATTAAATGTTCTCGTTTTATTGCCCGCTTAAGTTAAGCAGGAAGAGCAACGCTGATTCGCTGCAACAGCACGGCAGAACATTGTATTTATCCCCCCAAAGTCCCTGAGGCAAAATTCGGGGATCGCTTTCCGGTAGAGGCAAAGGTTTGCACAGTAGCTCTGCCTCTGCTCCAGTGAATATCCGCCAATCTCCGCCTCTCCCTGCCCCTCCCAGTCTTCTTTCACTTAGAGGGGCGGGGAGAGGCGGAAATCTGCAGAGATTGACTGGACTGGAGGCAGAGCTACTGCGCACAGCCCTGCCTTCCCCAGGCAGCAAAATCCACGACCTTGGAAAGTCGTAGAATTTTGCCCCGGGATTTTGGGGGGATAAATACCTCGTACTGCTGCGGGAATGTGGCAAATCAGCTTTGCTCTTACTGCTTAAAGAGGAACTTCAGCCTAAACAAACATACTGTCATTAAGTTACATTAGTTATGTTAATTAAAATAGATAGTTAATATCATCTCTTGCCAACCCTGTTTTAAAAGAACAGGAAAATGTGTGTGATTTCATGGGGGCAGCCATCTTTTTGGTTGAAAGGAGGTGACAGGGAGCATGAGACACAGTTCCAACTGTCCTGTGTCCTGATCACCCCTCCCAACTGCTAGGCAACGAGAAAATCAGAAATCCCATCATGCTTTGCACAGCATCAGGAGAAAAATGCCCAGGCAGATTGCTTTGATGGGGAGGAGCTTAGCTTCTAAAAATGAGGCTTGGGTAAGAAAAACAAAGTTCTGATGCTGTGAACCTGTTAAAGAAACACCAAGCCTTTTCAGTGCTGCTGAGTAGATTTTTAATATGGAGGTTCACTTTAACTTAAGTGGGCAATAAAAAGAGAAAACTGAATATGCTTCAGACTCCCTTTAAGATACACCCAGAGCGGTTTGCGGCTTCTCCCTCTCAGTTTGTGATAGATTAGTGTTTTTCGGCGAGTCTTCTGTAGAGCGGCGATGCGGACGTTCCTATGACTCACATCTCTCTCCCCTGATAGAACATGATGGTGCCCTCATAACGCGATATGATGATCTGACAGCTGCTGCTCACTGGACCATTCATAAATATGTAGATTCGTCCCGGTGACTTCGATGTACGATCTCATCGCTTTCGTATGTTTCTCATTTTCACCGCTCCCAAAAATGCCATCAATCAGCAGATTTCCTCACCTGAATACCAATCTCGTGTCTCTCTGCCCCGACATCTGCACGTTATTCTTCATGCAGGAGGAACAACAGGACAAAAGGATGGGCTGCTAATTACTCTACAACAATAGCGGTCTTGATGGATGCCGAGGGAGCGCTGACGACATGTAGAGTGTTACGACTTAACCTTGACAAAGACATTAATCCCGCTGTTTAGCGGGCGGAATTCGATAAAACGGTCTCAAGGGAACATTTAAGAAAACCAGATTTCAGCTTTATTAAATCTGCCAAAGAACAGTATTTCAGCTCCGTTCTCGAGCGAAATAAATCATATTACCGACGTGCGAGAAAACGACGTTTGACCCAAAACGAGCACGTGTTTCCCATCGCGGCCGCCAGCAGATGGGAGCTCGCGTTGCGGTTCCGTGTAAAGGGTTCCTGGATGAGGGTGGAACATGGATTGCGGTCACAGATACATTGTTGCCGACTCTATTGTGTCTCTGAACTCTTCTGTGGAACAATAGCTCGGCGTCTCGAAGGACTGCGTGTTACTGCAGGAATTGGCTCTATACAGGGCATGTGTTATGTTTCATGTAAGCCTCATGTAAATGGCAAGAGACTTGCTAATGGAAAGTGCTTATGTCTTCTCCCAAGGCCCCCATTGTAGGCTAATGCTCAGCTTTGATAAATTAGCTATGGCAATCGTGTTTCCACCTGAATGTTTTGAAAAGAAAGGAAAACGCATAGATTATTATTATTTATTGGATTTATATAGCACCAGCATATTACGCAGCGCTGTACAATAAATAGGATTACAAACAATAACCGGGGTGACAGCACAATACAGGTAATAGACAATAGATAGAACAATACAGGTAATAGCAATAAGATACACAACACAATGCTGATAGTAGTACAATGCCAGATCATACACTGGAGTGGTAGTGGTAATAATACAAGTTCCATAAATCTGGGCAAAGTGCACACAGTCATGTATGATAAACAAGGGGAGAGGGCCCTGCCAAAGGCTTACAATCTAGAGGGAGGGGTTGGTGACCCGAAAGGAGGGGGTGCATCAAAAAGTTCTTGGCAGAAAGGATTAGGGTAGTGTTGAGTTGATGTAGGCCTCCTTGGAGTTTTGAGTGCTTTTTTGAAGGTGTTGAAGGAGGGAGCGAGCCTGATGGGCAGTGGGAGAGAGTTCCACAGGATATGGGCAGCTCTAGTTAAGTCCTGTAGTGATGCATGGGACTGTGAGATGCGTAGGGTGGTTAGGAGGTGATTGTTGGAGGAGCGAAGTGGGTGGCCAGGTGTCTATCTGCTGACCAGGTCAGAGATGTAGGTTGAGCAAGAAATAGGATCTTAAGCTGATTCTGAAGTGAATTGGAACGCAATGGTATAAGATTCTGTGTTGGACGTTTATGCATTTTAAAGTGATTAACGCTAATGGGAATCTGGGAAAAAAAAGATACTTACCTGTGGATGGGGGAGGCTCTATATCCTTCCTCTCATGGATCCCTTGTTCTAACGCTATCACACCTCCCCCAATAGCAGTATTTGATTGATCGGTTGAATACTGCTGTAGATGTGATATACTTGGACTTTGCAAAGGCCTTCGACACTGTTCCCCACAGAAGTCTGGTGCAAAAGTTGAGGATGCAAGGACTGGGGAAGAGTTTGTGTGCATGGATAGGGAACTGGCTAATGGACAGAAAACAAAGAGTTGTGGTCAATGGATCGTACTCAAAATGGGAGACTGTTAGCAGTGGGGTCCCACAGGGGTCTGTACTGGGTCCAGTGCTCTTCAATTTATTTATTAATGACCTAGTAGATGCAGTAGTGAGCAATGTTGCTATTTTTGCAGATGATACAAAATTGTGCAGAATCATCAACTCTCAGGAAGATAGTGTCATATTGCAACAGGATCTGGATAGGATGGCTATATGGGCACATACATGGCAGATGAAATTCAGTGTTGAAAAGTCATGCATTTTGGTCATACCAATGGTCTAGCACCATACAAAATTAATGGGATACAGTTGGAGACTTCAAACTTAGAGAAGGACTTAGGAGTACTCATCGACAACAAGTTAAATAATCGTACTCAATGCCAAGCAGCTGCAGCTAAAGCTAACAAAATTTTGGGTTGCATTAAAAGGGAAATAAAAACTCGAGATGCTAGCATAATATTGCCCCTGTTTATCAGGATTGGGAATTCAGACATAAACAGCTCCAACCTTGTGCGCAGCCTTGGCGTACTAATCGATGGGGAATTGAGTTTCAGAAACCAAATTTCATCTGTAGTTAAATCTTCCTTCTTTCATCTGAAGAACATTGCAAAGATTAAACATCTGATTCCCCCAGAGGATCTTCAAACCCTAGTCCACGCCTTCATCACATCACGGCTGGACTACTGCAATGCCCTTTATGCTGGCCTCCCCAAAAAGGACCTGCGTCGCCTGCAATTAGTGCAGAATGCTGCTGCCAGATTGCTAACAAACCAGCCTCGCCACTGTCACATTACACCGATCCTTCGCTCACTGCACTGGCTACCAGTAGAATGGAGAATACTCTTCAAGATTGGACTGCAGACATTCAAATCCCTGCACAATCTGGGCCCTGGATACATGAAGGACTTGCTGAAGCTGCACCACACCTCTCACAACCTCAGATCAGCAAGTTCTATAAACTTGGTCACTCCCAGAGTGCACCTCAAAAAATCTGGAGACAGAGCCTTCTGTCATGCTGCCCCTACTCTTTGGAACTCCCTACCACACCCAGTAAAGACAGCACCATCCCTGGAGCTATTCAAATCCAGACTGAAAAGCCACCTGTTTAGCCTGGCATTTCCAGATTTATAAAATTCTTCCTCTGTACCACGATGGTCGGAGCCATGCTTATGCGCTTTGAGTCCCACGGGAGAAAAGCGCTTTACAAATGTTATTTGTTGTTGTTGTTGTTGTTTAACTCTCTAGTAAGGCCACATCTGGAATATGGAATTCACTTCTGGGCACCACATTACAGGAAAGATATTGCAGTTTTAGAGCAGGTGCAGAGATGAGCAACAAAATTGATACGTGGGATGGAAGGTCTCGCTTACCAAGAAAGGTTAGATAAACTGGGTTTATTTAGTCTAGAGAAAAGACGCCTTAGAGGGGATCTAATTAACATGTATAAATACATCAGAGGGCAATATAATAGCTTGGCGGATGAGCTTTTTGTCCCTAGGCCTTCTCAAGGGACTAGAGGACATGATCTGCGCATGGAGGAAAAACGTTTTAGCCATTTATTTAGGAAAGAGTTCTTTACAGTAAGAGTGATTAAGATGTAGAATGCATTGCCGCAGGAAGTCGTTATGGCAAACTCTATACCTGCATTTAAAGGGGGCTTAGATGCTTTCCTTGCGTTGAAAGACATCCATGGCTACAATTACTAGGTGATGCCTAGTGATGTTGATCCAGGGATTCTATCTGATTGCCATCTGGAGTCGGGAAGGAATTTTTCCCTTTTGGGGCTAATTGGACCATGCCTTGTAAGGGTTTTTTCGCCTTCCTCTGGATCAGCAGGGATATGTGAGGGAGCAGGCTGGAGTTGTACTGTGTACTGGTTGAACTCGATGGACGTATGTCTTTTTTCAACCAAATAACTATGTAACTATGTAACTATGCATTCAGCCGCCGCAGGAGGATTCAAAAGTCTTTGAGAGCCTAAGTGCTCCTTAAGATGGGCCACTCCGTACTGCGCACTCTCTCACGCACTGGCGCGTGCGCAGTATGTAGCCGTCCATCTTAGGGAGCACTCAACTCCCGAAAACTTCCCCGCCCACATGCTGCAGATCGCGGACCGCTTGCCTTGAATTCCAACCCCCTCCCTCCTTGCAGAGTTGTGAGCTGGCGGATTTGAAACTCACCTTGATCGCCAATTCCATGGGTGCATTTCCATGACAACATGGCGTCACATGACAGGACGTGCCAGCAAACTAAAAAAATGCATATTTTGCTTTACCTATCCTGTTGTTTTTAGTGTTCACTGTCACATTTAAGAGAATTGTGATATGAAAAAAAGTTTTAAATCAGGATGAAAAAGAGTAAATAATATTTCTTCTTTATTCCATCTTTACTGTTTCTCTGTGATGCCAAAAATGACGTCACTTCTTCCCCTTTCTTTTTTTTTGCTCCTCAGCTCATTGTTAATTTTCCCTCCCTACTGCCACAGCTTACTGTCCCTCCCACAGCTAGACAACAGGCTTACATCACTGTATAAACTCTGCAAAGGGAGGGAGGATTCCATTACTTTCTGGTCATAGTGTCCTTATCTTATCCTGAATAGGAAACTTTATTTGCTTGCTGAGATAAGCTTGTTACTGTAATAAAAAAAAAATCCCACAAACCCAGTCACTGCACAGACTCAGCCAGCCTCATAGCCGATGGGGATCGGGGGGACATCCAGCCTTCATCTGCAAAATAGGATATGGGTGTTACGAGTAGTCTACAACGACTGACAGAACTTATAAACAGCTGGGCTAGCATGGCATCAGAACATAGCAGGAATGGAATGCACATGTGACTGGCCTACATGCACCAATACGCCTTACGACCAGTCTATGGAGCCAGCCATAGAGTGGTTGGGTCTGTAACAGATTTGGTTATACGTCAATAATGTTCCATTGAAGATCCTGCAGAAGTAAATTCTGAAGGTTTGCGTTGTCCTTCAGTACTAATGATCCTCCCACATCTTGTCCTTTGTTCTCTTACAGCATGTGAGTGTATATTAATTACCCACAGGGGTAATCCGGCCTCCTATAACTTTTTATTGCTCACAGTTGAGTTTTACTGCTTGTCGTTTTCAATGACGACGATTTGTCAATGACCATGATGAGCGCAAAGCTGGACTAAACTCCTGAGACATAAAACTTCAGACGAGAGACCTATGGGGGGAGGTGGAGTTATACACATCTCTGCATTATTATCAGCCATTTACATACATTAATTCCACATATGCTGCAGGTAGATATGGCCCGAACTGTTCGTCAGCAGACAGTTCCCAGCGAATTTTCACTGTTCGCTTTCTCGGCGAACGATCAACATTTGGCATGTTCTACCTGCCCCCTATACATCATCAGGGAGACAAACTTTGACCCCTGACCTCACAGTCAGCAGACACATGGCAGCCAATCAGCTAGCATACCCTCCTGGACCCCCACCCCCCTATTGAAAAGCAGTTGCGGTCAGATTTACTGCAGATAGTTAGGGAAAGCATTAGCTAGGCCTGTCTTCTTGTTCCTCACTGACTACTTGCTGAAAGCACCCCAAATAGCCATTTTAAGGGCTAGTACATTGGTCTCCTGTTTTTAATTTTGTGTGTGACACCCCACAGCCCACTGACACCCAGAGCTGTGCACACTACAGGCACAGAACCACTCCAGTGCATTATTTGTAGGAATGTAATGTGATTTCTGCCCTTTAACCTGCCTGGCGTTCTATTAAGATCGCCAGGCAGGCTGCGGGAGGGTTTTTTTTTAATAAAAAAAAAACTATTTCATGCAGCCAACTGAAAGTTGGCTGCATGAAAGCCCACTAGAGGGCGCTCCGGAGGCGATCTTCCGATCGCCTCCGGCGCCCAGAATAAACAAGGAAGGCCGCAATGAGCGGCCTTCCTTGTTTTGCTTACATCGTCGCCATAGCGACGAGCGGAGTGACGTCATCGACGTCAGCCGACGTCCTGACGTCAGCCGCCTCCGATCCAGCCCTTAGCGCTGGCCGGAACTTTTTGTTCCGGCTACGCTGGGCTCAGGCGGCTAGGGGGGCCCTCTTTCGCCGCTGCTCGCGGCGGATCGCCGCAGAGCGGCGGCGATCAGGCAGCACACGCGGCTGGCAAAGTGCCGGCTGCGTGTGCTGCTTTTTATTTGAGCCAAATCGGCCCAGCAGGGCCTGAGCGGCAGGCTCCGGCGGTACTGGACGAGCTGAGCTCGTCCAGACCGCCCAGCAGGTTAAGGATTAAAACCCGAAACTGCGTCAACTCCTTAATTTTTGGTGGGACTTTTGGCACGGGTCCCCCTCCACCATGCCCCTGTCCAGGTGTTTGAGGTGAGCCTCCAGGTGAGCCTTTGAAATGACTTTTCCATCACTTTTGTGACCAGTCTTTGTAGGTTTTAAAATCCTTCTGCCCGTTGAAGTCTAAAGCGGTTGCCGGGTTCGCCTGTTTGTGAACACTTGTGGAAGTTTGCGTTCGCTATTTGCGAACCCAAAATTTGATGTTAATGACGTCTGTAGCTGCAGCATGTGACCATTCAGGACAGTAGGCGTGGATAAATGAATAGAACTCGCTCCTTGCCTTGAGAATGATCACACAGGGTCTTATTTATGAAGATGAAGGATTTGCAGTCTTCCAGCTTCCACTGGCTACAGCCACCAGGCTGGATGAGATTGTGCAATGCCCCACAATGTGCAGAAACCATGGACTGACATTAAAGAGAACCCGAAGTGTGTTTAAAGAATGTTATCTGCATACAGAGGCTGGATCTGCCTATACAGCCCAGCCTCTGTTGCTATCCCAAACCCCACTAAGGTCCCCCTGCACTCTGCAATCCCTCATAAATCACAGCCGTGCTGTGAGGCTGTGTTTACATCTGTAGTGTCAGTCTCAGCTGCTCCCCCGCCTCCTGCATAGCTCCGGTCCCTGCCCCCGTCCCTTCCCTCCAATCAGCAGGGAGGGAAGGGATGCAGGCGGGGACTGGAGTTCTGCAGGAGGCGGGGAGAGCAGCAGACTGACACTAAAGAGATAAACACAGCCAGCTCTGACAAGCTGTTTGTCAGCAGCGTGGCTGTGATTTATGAGGGATTGCTTTAAAGTGAGCTTTAAAAAAAAAAAAAAAATCGCCTCAAAAATGCTGCAGGAGCCGCATTTGCATTTGGGAGAAAATCACATCACTCCGGTGTGCTCCATCCCATTCACATACATTAGCCAAGCGCTTTTCAAAGCGCAAGCGTTTTAAAAAGTGCTCAGAAGCGCTCTTGGTGTGCACCTGCTTTAAAACTACCCCACACTTTGTGGCTGCCTAAGCCTGGTGATGTTGCCTGCTCCCGTGCGCAGGATGCATTCGTGCACCCTCGCTGACACAACTCCACACCTCAGTTGTTGTTCATTGGCTGCTGATCACTGTGAGCCAATCAATCACTGTAATCAGGACGTGTAAAATGAACAAAAAAGGCTCTGGTCCTTAAGGGCAGGGCCATTTCTTGGGCAGTGCGGGCAGAGCGACTGCCCTGGGTGCAGACCGGCAAGTAGAAGCAGGGGGCCCCTGGCAGAAGGACATAACCACTAGGGAGCTGGTGACGCGCGGTGCAGCCAAACGGAAGAAATAATATTACCAGCGTGATCACCTTCCCTGACTCCTCCTGGGCTGCCTGCGTCAAGGCATCACGTCGTCATCACGTCACCACCGAGTGATGACACCTGGTGTCCTGTAGCGGTACTGCAGGCTCTCACCACCGAGTGATGACACCTGGTGTCCTGTAGCGGTACTGCAGGCTCTCACCACCGCATGATGACGCCTGATGTCCTGTAGCGGTACTGCAGGCTGTCACCACCGCGTGATGACACCTGATGTCCTGTAGCAGTACTGCAGGCTGTCACCACCACGTGATGACACCTGATGTCCTGTAGCGGTACTGCAGGCTGTCACCACCGCGTGATGACACCTGATGTCCTGTAGCGGTACTGCAGGCTGTCACCTCCGCGTGATGACACCTGATGTGCTGTAGCGGTACTGCAGGCTGTCACCACCGCGTAATGACACCTGATGTCCTGTAGTGGTACTGCAGGCTGTCACCACCGTGTGATGACACCTGATGTCCTGTAGCGGTACTGCAGGCTGTCACCACCGCGTGATGACACCTGATGTGCTGTAGCGGTACTGCAGGCTGTCACCACCGTGTGATGACACCTGATGTCCTGTAGCGGTACTGCAGACTGTCACCACCGCGTGATGACACCTGATGTCCTGTAGCGGTACTGCAGGCTGTCACCACCGCGTGATGACACCTGGTGTCCTGTAGCGGTACTGCAGGCTGTCACCACCGCGTGATGACACCTGATGTCCTGTAGCAGTACTGCAGGCTGTCACCACCGCGTGATGACACCTGATGTCCTGTAGCGGTACTGCAGGCTGTCACCACCGCGTGATGACACCTGATGTCCTGTAGCGGTACTGCAGGCTGTCACCACCGCGTGATGACACCTGGTGTCCTGTAGCGGTACTGCAGGCTGTCACCACCGCGTGATGACACCTGATGTCCTGTAGCGGTACTGCAGGCTGTCACCGCGTGATGACACCTGGTGTCCTGTAGCGGTACTGCAGGCTGTCACCACCGCGTGATGACACCTGATGTCCTGTAGCGGTACTGCAGGCTGTCACCACCGTGTGATGACACCAGATGTGCTGTAGCAGTATTGCAGGCTGTCACCACTGCGTGATGACACCTGATGTCCTGTAGCGGTACTGCAGGCTGTCACCACCGCGTGATGACACCTGATGTCCTGTAGCGGTACTGCAGGCTGTCACCACCGTGTGATGACACCTGATGTCCTGTAGCGGTACTGCAGGCTGTCAGTGCGCGGTGCCCATGGAGGAGTCGGCTTTCCGGGCTCTCTTCTCCTGTGTGTTCTCCTGGTCTCTGCTTCCTCCTGGATGAGCGGCTGGTCACTAGTAAGTAGGCAGATCTACTTGTGACCTGTGGCTGTGTGACTGTCCCTAAAGAGTAAGGGTTCCCGAGTCCACGGGGGTGGGGGGGAAGGGGATGCAATTTTTACACACTCACCCTGGGAGCAATTTAGCCTAAAAACTGCCCTGCTTGAGAGGCACCACCTCTGACAAGGTTTTAATCCTGGCTGTACCTATTCAGTTAACAGGCAAGACATCCTAACACTACAGGATGGCCCATTGGGAACACCCATAGTGGCTGCAGCTCTTGAGCGCTTTAAAGGGAACCTAAACTGAGAAGGATATGGATTTTTCCTTTTAAAATAATACCAGTTGCCGGACTCTCCTGCTGATCCTGTGTCTCTAATACTTTTAGGCACAGCCCCTGAACAAGCATGCAGATCAGGTGCTCTGACTGAAGCCAGACTGGATTAGCTGCATGCTTGTTTCAGGGTAGTGATTCAGCCACTACTACAGCCAAAGAGATCAGCAGGATGCCAGGCAACTGGTATTGTTTAAAAGGAAACATCCATATCCCTCTCAGTTAATGTTCCCTTTAAGTCCACCAGGAGAAAAGGGCTATGCAAATGTTCGGATTATTATTAAGTGGAGAATATGGGGAATCTGTAAACCCCAAAGGGGAAAGGGGATGGACTGATTAATATCTTATAACATTGGGTGGTCTCCTCCATGGACGTTCATAGTTTTCCAGGGACCTTCCCTTACTTGTTGTCTTTGAAATGTCTATAGGTGCCCTTCTCACTATTCATCGCTGGACATGTACCGAGTGTGCAGTGCAGATCCGCTTGTCTCCCTGTGTACTTGCCAAAGGTTGTCTGAGGAGCAGAGCAGGATCATCCACCAGGCAACCTAGTCAGGTGCTTGGGGCCTAGTTGGTGTGAGAGGGCCCACCTGCCACCATCTTTGACCTCTCCCCACTTCAGCTTACCAAAAGGACCACAGGGGGGCCCAAATCAACTACCTTGCCTAGGCACCCCAATACACCTGGCTACAGACATATTCGACCTGCAGGTCAAATCGTTTCACCGGGAGGTGGGCAGCACTGAAATGAATAAGTGAGTTTCTAACTTTTTCTTTTATGTCACTTCATAGTCACTTTCATTCGGAGGGAAGGACAGAGGCACAATCAAGGTTTAGAAACCGTCCGTACTCCGGGACCTTTATATCTGTCTTGTTCGCCGTGTTTACAGTGCTGAATGAAACATGTGCCCTAAGATACTGCAAAGTCCTTCAGTAAAAACACAGATATACTGGCCCCCAAAGTACATACTAAAGTTCCACAGATTAGCCATAACTAGAATCCATCTATTTCCATTTATATTCCCCATATTTCCCCCTAACAGCCAGCAGGTTGGGAGATGTTCGGCAAACAGGAAGATTTCCCATAGATCCGCTCTCTCTTTGTAAATCAGGTTTACGCCGCCGTTGGCGGGTTTTCTGGCCGCGGTCGGCGAGTTTTGGTGCAGGATGACTGTACTGTGTTCACTGTTTACGGGATTCATTTTCCTGGGCGAATCTCTCCCCGTCGATATCTGCAAAGCGTCCAGAAATAATTAGAGGACACATCCCGTCCTGCGGGGGTTTAATAAAATGCATGGCGCTATAAAACAAGCAATTTACACAGCGTTTAAAAAAACATTCTTCAGGGGCCTTTTAGTGCTGTCCGACGCGCGCCCGAAATAATAAAGTGAGTCAATTTGTGCTGCATGTGTCGATAAATAACAGCCGTAATGTGCTTTAAAATTACAATCTCCCAGATTAAACACCGAGATCCATCTGTCGGAATGCGCTGGCCGTGCGCTGTCTGGATTCCGTCGTGCGTGACTTATATCTGGCTGCCCGTGCCAGGGCGAGTCCGTCTTATCTACTCCACGGAAAGGTCTGTCCATAATGTTAATGTATCCCCGACAGAACACCCAGCCCAGCCAGGAGAAGTCCGCGTACCTCTGACGTGACGAAATAAGAGTTCCTCCGAAGTGTTGGCACAACACTTCGGTAATGGTGGCACTGCAGGCTATGGAGGCTGGGAGGTTTTCTTTTACCTGGAAACTTTTCACAGGATCTCAAATAAATCCTGATACATGCCTTCAATAAGGATTCTTTAATTTAATGAGTAAAGTCTGGAATTGAGTCCATCAAAGAGACTCTGTAACAAAATGTTCAGCCTTATTTCTTCTATCCTATAACTTCCTATACCTGTTCTAATGTGATCTGGCTTACTGCAGCCTTTCCTAGTTGCACAGTGACTGTATTATCTCTGTTATATAATCTAATCTTCTTTCCTCTGACGGCTTTGTTGGGCTCAGGCTGGAATGTGCTGCTCTGCTTGTGATAGGGAGAAGCTATACACACACCCTCTCCACGCCCCATCCAGGCTCTGTATGAGTCACAGACTGAGCTTCTCTCAGCCTATCACATGCCATGTCTTTTGTTTGTAAACACTGCCTAAAACTGGCAATTACAAGCCAGGATTGCAGCAGGGAGTGGCAGAAACAGCAAAGAGGGGCCCAGGAGAACAAAATGAATAGAATGGTATGCTTTTTATTGTAAGAATTTTAGATTACAGATTCTCTTTAAAGAAGGCGTCTATTCTCTCTTTCCCTGTCTCTCGCTCTCTATCTCTAGTGATCTCTCTCTCTCTCTCTCTCTCTCTCTCTCTCTCTCTCTCTCTCTCTCTCTCTCTCTCTCTCTCTCTCTCTTTCTCTCGTGCACAGACTTCCCCTCTCTACATCTTTTATTTTCTGTCTTGCTCAGTCCACCTTTATTTCACTCATGCTTTGTCTCGCTTGCTCTCTTCCTCTCCTAGTTGGTCTACACCTCTCTCTCTGCCTCAGTCTTTCTCCCTATTCCTCTCTCTCTTTGTCTCGCTTTCTTGCCCTCTGTCCCAGTGGCATAGCTAAGGAGCTGTGGGCCCCGATGCAAGTTTTACATTAGGCCCCCCCAAGCACTCTATACATAACAATTGATACGGCGCACCAAAACCTGCCAATGGCAACTACAGTGTCAGAGGTGCCAGAAGGGGATGGGGAACAGCTTGTTACTGATTACCCCCAAGCACTCTATACATAGCAATCCCTGCCAATGGCAACTACAGTGTCAGAGGTGCAAGAAGGGGATGGGGAACAGCTTGTTAATGATTACTACTATTCAAAGTATCTATAGAAGTGATTATTATGAGCACAGGACCAATAGAGAGCTAATACTGTAGTTGAGAGAGGGCCCATCGAAGCCCCTCTGGCTCAAGGGCCCCGATGCAGTCGCAACCTCTGCACCCCCTATTGCTACACCACTGCTCTGTCCCATCATAGTTTGCTCTTCTGTCTGACTTTCTGTTCTTATCTTTGTTTGACTCTGTCTGCCTCTGTCTCTTTTTCTTCATCTATTTATCCTTACCTGGGAAAAGAGGTGAGTGGACTCACCCTAAAAACCCCTGCGCCGTGCCGAAAAATGGATGTGATCATGCAGCAGAATGTGAGTGTGGTCATGCAGCAGAATGTGGGTGTGTTCATGGGTGGGGCCAAATATACATGACCTTAGCAGTGGTATAAAAGGTCTGCCAGGGGAAGTTTGAGCTCTGCCATAGTGTATCCCCCAAAAATAGATGTAATCTGACAGCATTTCACCAAAAGGTAATCTGGTAGAAATTCCTCCAAAATACAGATAATATGGAAGTGGTTCCCCAAAAATAGACAATGTGGCAGCAGCAGTTCCCCCAACATACACATAATCTGGAAGCAGTTCCACAAAATACGTGAAACCTGGCAGCGGATCACCCAAAATACATGTAATCTGGCAGCAGTGGTCCCCCAAACATACACAATCTGGCAGCAGTTCCCCAAAATACGCAAAATCTGACAGCAGCCATTCCCCTAACATACATAATCTGCCAGCTATTCCCCAAAATATACTTAATCTGTCAGCAGCGGTTCCCCAAAAATACAGATAATCTGACAGCAGTTCCACCAAAATAGGTATCCCCAGCATAGGTAGCCAGGTCTATAGGTATCCCCAGTATAAGTAGCCCTGAGTATAGTTGTCCCCAGAATAGGTAGCAAGATGTATAATGTCCCCAGAATAGGTTGCCAGGTGTATAGATGTCCCCAGAATAGGTAACCAGGTATATAGATGTCCCCAAAATTGGTGGCCAGGTGTATAGATGTCCCCAGAATAGGTAGCCAAGTGTATAGATGTCCCCAGAATAGGTAGCCAAGTGTATAGATGTCCCCAGAATAGGTAGCCAAGTGTATAGATGTCCCCAGAATAGGTTGCCAGGTGTATAGATGTCCCCCAGAAAGTAGCCAGGTATAAAGATGTCCCCAGTATAGGTAGCCAGGTGTATAGATGTCCCCCAGAAAGTAGCCAGGTGTAAAGATGTCCCCAGAATAGGTAGCCAAGTGTATAGATGTCCCCAGAATAGGTAACCAGGTATATAGATGTCCCCCAGAAAGTAGCCAGGTGTAAAGATGTCCCCAGAATAGGTAGCCAGGTGTATAGATGTCCCCCAGAAAGTAGCCAGGTGTAAAGATGTCCCCAGTATAGGTAGCAAGATCTATTGGTGTCCCCATAATAGGTAGCCAGGACTTTAGGGGCTACCTAAACAGGAGGGGAGGCAGCGCAGTGAAGGGGGGAGCAGTGGACGTCTCCCCCCCCCCCCCCCCTCACTCACTCTCCCCTCCTGAATTTTTAAGTGTCTATGGCTGACAGTGGGCAGGGACTTACCGCTGTTCTTCCAGCCACGGTAGGGAGTTGCTGTGTGCCGCTAGTCTGGTCTTGAGTAGACCAGACTAGCAGTGCGCAGAGCAGAGCTCCCTCCCACAGCTGTAAGAACAGCGGTAAGTCCCGCCCGCTGCCGGCCACGACACTTAAAAATTCTGGAGGGGGGAGCGAGAAAGGGGGAACCCCATGTGAGGGAAGGTGGGGGCGACGTCCCCCTTCCCCACCGATGTGCCCACCGCTCCCCCTTCACTGTGCTGCCTCCGCTCCACTCCACATGCTAGGGTGGACGTCGTCCACCCTCTGAAAAAAGTAGGTGGACATCGACCACCCGCGTTCATGCAGGACTCAAACCCCTGGTCTCTCCTTTCTCTGTCTCTCTCCCCATCAGTCTGCCTCTCCTCTCTTTCTCTCTATCTCTCTCTGTCTGTCCCTATCTCTCCTTCTGTCACATACTCACTCTCACTTTCTGTCCCTATCTCTCCTTCTCTCTCTCTATCTCTCGCTGTCTCTCTCTCTCTCTTCCCCCCCCCCCCCCCCCCGCTCTCTCTCTCTGTCTCTGGTTTCCTCTGCCACTAAGCTTGCTGTTGTTACTTGGGCCGGAGCAGAATGTAGTGTGATGCGCAGTAATTGGAGCCGGCAGATATTATTGAATAGCCGTAAGTCAGAGTCCTGCTTATTATTATCTTGAACAATCCTTTCTCCATCCATCATACGTTTCAGCTGGAGAACAGGTGAACTTTCCACAGAGCGGTATGAATGGTGCCAGCCTATTAGTTTTTAATCCGCACATTGAATCAGGAATCACTGAAGACTTTTACATCATTTACAGGTACCGTCCTGACAGTTTGCGCTCCCCTTCCTTCGCGATTCTCTGCCCACACAGCGCTACGCTGACCCCGGATTGTGCTGCAAATTTTGGGATCAGGCAGCAATTTAATCCTCTTCTAGAAGTTAAATGACTGTGTTACCTTAATGAAATGGGTAGTTTCAGCTCCTATCCACATATCGCATATCCAAGAACAGGGCCGGATTTACAACTGAGCAGCCTGTATGGACAGGCGTTCCGAAGCCCTGAACTCCACCCCTCAACACCAGCAGCATTCTTATGTGTTGTAAGGGTCCTCATCAAGCGAGGACCCTTACCACACAGAAGAATGTTGCCGGTAAAATGCATAACCACCACTAGCAGCGGCGTCACCGCATCAGGAGGAGGGGAGGGGAGCTGCCTATCTCGAATAAAGTGGCTATAGGCAGAAGCCTACAGTGCCTTATGGTAAATCCAGCCCTGTCCATAAAGGAATAGTGCTTCCTCTTCTCGCAATGAGTGAACCATTCAAATTCTTCCAACATACCCTTGCAGGAGAATCCTGCCCCTAAGATTACTAGCTTACGGTCCACTTTTAGCCGTCATTTTAAAGTCACCTATTCCAACTGGCATGGAGATGTTTTGGGGTTATTTAGGCTTCCTCTGTGAAATATGTGAAATTTTAGTAGCAGCTCCAGTGGTGTTAACCTCCCTAGCGTTCTGGATGAGCTGAGCTCGTCCAGAGACGCTAGAGGGCACCGCTCAGGCCCTGCTGGGCTGATTTTGAAAAAAAAAATTTCAAACACGCAGCTAGCACTTTGCTAGCTGCGTGTTTGCTCCGATCGCCGCCGCCGATGCGCCGCTACCTGCCGCGTAGTAGGGCTCCCCCCCCCCCGAGACCCCGTGCGCAGCCTGACCAATCAGTGGCAAGCAGCGCTGAGGGGTGGATCGGGACGCCCTATGACGTCACGACGTCGATGATGTCATTCCGTTCGTCGCCATGGCGACGGGGGAAGCCCTGCAGGAAATCCCGTTCCGTAATCAGAACCCCAAGGAGGTTAAAGAGACTCTCTAATTTAAAAAAAAGAACCCTCTGGGGGAAAATCACCTCGGTAGGGGAAGCCTCAGGGTCACAATGAGGCTTCCCTGTCCACTGCAGCTGCAGGCAGTCCAGCGCTGGCTCCCCTGAATCCTCCTGGAAACCTCCCCTGACAAGGCTTGATATACTTACCTCTCCAGGATCCTGCGCAGGCGCACTAGTGGGTTCTTGCTTTAGGTAAGTGGAGATAGCCAAGCCTGATTGTATCCGATCTACTGCGCAGGCGCCTTGGCCCGTATGCAATTTACTCTTTCTCCTGATTTTTTACTAGGTGATAGTTTAACACTTGTCAGCAAATTGCCTTCTAAGCCACCAGTAAGCAAGAAAACACTCAAAATGATTTTTATGGTAATTTTTTTTACCACTTTTTGGAACTTTTTGCAAAATGTTGAAAAGTTATTTCAATTCAATTCACTTTATTGTCATTGTGTAACACAACTTAATTACTTTTCATGACAACCCCACGGTGCATATAGGGGACATAGTGATAGTAACAAGGAAGAGAAGAAATTATACAAGTATGCCAGGTATTACAGATGTTTAAACAAT
This sequence comes from Hyperolius riggenbachi, assembly GCF_040937935.1. NCBI lineage: Eukaryota > Metazoa > Chordata > Amphibia > Anura > Hyperoliidae > Hyperolius > Hyperolius riggenbachi. The sequence goes on along the minus strand of NC_090655.1, from coordinate 7,023,280 downwards.
TTGTACACAGTGTTAATTATTTCAGAGAGGATTCAGAGTTCATCAAGTTTATGGCGGATGGGAAAAAGCTGTCTTTCAGTCTGTTTGTGTGTGTGCGGGTTGATCTAAAACGTTTACCTGATGGAAGGAGCTCAAACAAGGCATTTCCAGGGTGAGTGTTGTCTTTGATAATGTTTTTGGCCCTTCTCACGCTACGAGTATTATACAAAAGTTCCAATGATGGTAGTTCAGTGCCAATAATGGCCTCTGCTGTTATAACAACTCGCTGCAGGGCTTCTCTAGTAGCCTTCGTGCAGCTGTTGTACCAGGCCGTCATGCAATTGGTCAGAACGCTTTCTATAGTGCATCTGTAGAAATTAACCAGCAGCTTCTGTGGGAGGTTAGCGCTCCTTAGTTTTCTCAGAAAGTAGAGGCGTTGTTGTGCTTTGCCAGTTAGAGCTAAAGCATTGTCAGCCCAGGACAGGTTCTCTGCGATGGTGACTCCCAAAAATTTGAAGCTGGAAACTCTCTCCACAGCCTCTGCATTGATCATTAGCAGTAGGTGAGTGGTCTTTTTGGTGGTCCTAAAGTCCAGACAAATTTCTTTGGTCTTCTTTGTATTTAATAACAGGTTGTTAATGTCGCACCATGCAGTCAGGTTCCTAACTTCTTCTCTGTATGCAGCTTCCTCATTGTCTGATATAAGCCCAATGACAGTCGTATCATCTGCAAACTTAACAATTATGTTTGAGGTATGGATAGGCTGGCAGTCATGGGTGAAAAGTGCATAGAGGAGAGAGCTTAATACACAGTCCTGTGGCACGCCAGTGCTCAGGGTAAGGGTGGAGGATGTCTGTTTTCCTAGTCTGACAGTTTGAGGGCGATTAGTAAGGAAGTCCAATAACCAAGTGCTTATGGAGGGAGCAAGACCTAGTGCATGGAGTTTGTTGGTCAGCTGGCTAGGTACAATGGTGTTAAATGCTGAGCTGTAGTCAACAAAGAGCATCCTAACATAGGAGTTGGGCTTTTCCAGGTGTGAGAGGGCAGCATGGAGAGCTACACAGATGGCATCCTCAGTCGATCTATTTGTTCGGTAAGCAAACTGGCGTTGATCTAGATTTGCTGGGATGGAGGCCTTGATGTATGTGGCTACCAGTCGTTCAAAGCACTTGGCGATGACAGGGGTTAGAGCAACTGGTCGATAATCATTAAGACAGGTTATCCTAGGATTTTTTGGGACTGGCACAATGGTTGTAGATTTAAGGCATGATGGGACTACACCCAAGGACAGAGAGAGGTTGAATATTTGTGTACAAACTTTCGCTAGTTGACCAGCACAGGCCTGGAGCACACGTCCTTGCACACCATCAGGACCTGCAGCTTTCCTGGTGTTGATATTTGTGAGTGCTTGCTGCACTTCATGTATGTGAAGGATTAAAGGCTGTGAGTCTGTAGTGGGCCCATAGTTGACTGGAGGCCGATTGTTGTCTTTTTGAAATCTAGCAAAGAAGTTGTTAAGTTCCTCGGCTAGGCTGCGGATGTTATTGTCCAGTGTATATTGAGTGCTATTCTTCTTTTTGTAATATGTGAATAGTTGAATGCTTTGCCACATCCTCTTTGGGTTTGAGTCATTTTCAAAGTTTTCCTCAATCCTCTGTTTGTATTTAAGTTTTGCATTTCGTATGCCTTTTTTCAGACTTGCTCTGGCTGAAGAATATGCTTCTTTGACCTGTATTTTAAAAGCTTTGTTTCTATTCTTTAGAAGTTCCTTGAGTTCTTTTTTATCGATGGTTTATGATTTGGGTAAACCGTAATTCTTTTGTTGACAGTGATGGTGTCCACACAGAAATTAACATAGGAAGTACTCGTCTCACCAAAAAACTACGACATCTGCGGTATTGCAAGGAAGCTGCACACAGGACTGGTAACCAGAAGCACTACAGGAAGGCAAAAAACAACCTGAACAAGGAACTGAGAGATGCCAAAAAGAGCTATGGGGAAAAGCTGAAACAGAAACTCTCCTCAAACGACTCCCGAGCTGTATGGAAAGGACTCAGGGTTGCCACCAACTATAAGCCCCCCCCCCCCCCTCAACATGCAAATCCCAGCACTGAGCTTGTTGAGAACCTCCGTGAATTCTACTGCAGATTCGAGAACCAAGGAGCATGTGCAGGGCTCCCGGAGCCGCCTGCTCCTTCCTCCACCCCGCCTGCTCCATGCCCAAACTCACCGTCTCTGACCGCGAACAAGGGTGACATCCTGAGGCACCTGTCAAGGCTAAACACTAGGAAAGCCTCAGGCCCAGATGGTGTGTCACCAGCATGCCTGAAAACTGGTGCACAGCAGCTAGCTCCTATTCTCTCTGCCATCTTTACCAGATCCCTCCAGGAAGGCAAAGTTCCTGCTTGCTTCAAGAGGTCGACCATCATCCCTGTACCCAAGAAGCAGGGAGTCACCGACCTGAACAACTTCAGACCTGTGGCTCTCACATCCGTCATTATGAAAACTTTTGAGAGCATGGTCATGCCCCTGCTAAAAGTCTCAACAGAGCCCCTGCTAGACCCACACCAGTTTGCATGCAGAGCGAACAGGTCCACCGACGACGCCATCAACATCTGCCTGGAATGAGTCTACGAGCACCTGGATAGACCAAACTCATACGCCAGGATCCTCCTCCTTGACTTTAGCTCGGCGTTTAACACCATCAGAGCTAAAATACTTCAGGAGAACCTTGCTGTGCTCAATGTCCACCCCCCCCCCCCCCCCTGTGCCTGTGGATCACTGACTTCCTCACAAACAGATCCCAGGTCGTCAAGCTGGGTGCCATCCTCTCTCAGCCAAGGACCACCAACACAGGGGCCCCACAAGGCTGTGTCCTGTCACCGATCCTGTTCTCTCTGTATACGAACAACTGCAAATCCACTGAAAGCTCAGTCAAAGTTATCAAATTTGCGGATGACACCACCATTGTTGGACTCATCTCCAACAACGATGAGAAGGCTTACCGTCACCAGGTCGAAAGTATCTGCAACTGGTGTAGGGTGAATGGGTTGGTGCTCAACACCACAAAAACTGTTGAGCTGATCATAGACTTTAGGAAGCGCGCCCCCATCCCACCCCCAATCCATATTGAAGGCACGGAAGTCGCACAAGTCCCCTGCACTCGTCTCTTGGGCACAACCATTTCCAACGACCTGAGGTGGAAGGCCAACACCACCTCCATCCAGAGGAATGCCCAGCAGAGACTATTCTTCCTCCGCCAACTGAGGAAGTTCGGTATGGACCAGAAACTGCTGACGAGCTTCTACTCGGCCACAATTGAATCTGTCCTGTGCTCTTCTATATTGGTCTGGTACGCTGGCTCCTCTGCCAGTGATAGACACAAGCTACAGAGGGTCATCAAATCGGTGGAAAGAATCATTGGAAAACCTCTCCCGCCGCTGGACCTCCTCTACAACACCAGACTGTGCTCCAGAGCTTTGCGGATCGCTAACGATCCCTCACACCCAGGCTCTCGCTTCTTCAGTCGGCTCCGTTCGGGCCAGAGGTATCGGTTCATCTACACCAGGACCTCAAGGCACAGGAACAGTTTCTTCCCCTCAGCGGTCAAATCACTGAACTCTCTAGACTCACTCCCACCCCCCTCCACCACCGCACCGTCCTCCCATCAGCTCGCTCTTCAACTAGCCAGAACCGTTCTCCCTCAACTAACCAGAACCGTCCCTTAAGCATGTCTGCACTAGTGTTGGGCGAACAGTGTTCGCCACTGTTCGGGTTCTGCAGAACATCACCCTGTTCGGGTGATGTTCGAGTTCGGCCGAACACCTGACGGTGCTCGGCCAAACCGTTCGGCCATATGGCCGAACTAAGAGCGCATGGCCGAACGTTCCCCGAACGTTCGGCTAGCGCTGTGATTGGCCGAACGGGTCACGTGGTTCGGACCCGAACGCGCTCTGATTGGCCGAACTGTCACGTGGTTCGGGTAAATAAATACCCGAACCACGTCATATCTCCGCCATTTGTCTGTGGGTTTAGCTTTGGGTAGGCAGGCAGGGTAGTTCGCGCTCCAGCCACGCTAGCCAGGGTCCCCCCCAGTCATTGTGTGTCGCTGCTGGGAACAGTAGTACACCGCTCGTTCAGCCACACTATATAGCATTCTGTGTACTGTTCTGTGTCTGCTGGGAACAGTAGTACACCGCTCGTTCAGCCACACTATATAGCATTCTGTGTACTGTTCTGTGTCTGCTGGGAACAGTGGTACACCGCTCGTTCAGCCACACTATATAGCATTCTGTGTACTGTTCTGTGTCTGCTGGGAACAGTGGTACACTGCTCGTTCAGCCACACTATATAGCATTCTGTGTACTGTTCTGTGTCTGCTGGGAACAGTAGTACACCGCTCGTTCAGCCACACTATATAGCATTCTGTGTACTGTTCTGTGTCTGCTGGGAACAGTAGTACACCGCTCGTTCAGCCACACTATATAGCATTCTGTGTACTGTTCTGTGTCTGCTGGGAACAGTAGTACACCGCTCGTTCAGCCACACTATATAGCATTCTGTGTACTGTTCTGTGTCTGCTGGGAACAGTGGTACACCGCTCGTTCAGCCACACTATATAGCATTCTGTGTACTGTTCTGTGTCTGCTGGGAACAGTAGTACACCGCTCGTTCAGCCACACTATATAGCATTCTGTGTACTGTTCTGTGTCTGCTGGGAACAGTAGTACACCGCTCGTTCAGCCACACTATATAGCATTGTTTACTGACACTATATAGCAGACTATATAGCATTGTGTGTACACCGCTCAGCCAGACTATATACCATTGTTTACTGACACTCTGTGTACACCGCTCAGCCAGACTATATACCATTGTTTACTGCCACTCTGATTCTGCTGGGAACAGTAGTACACCGCTCGCTCAGCCAGACTATATACCATTGTTTACTGACACTATATAGCAGACTATATAGCATTGTGTGTACACCGCTCAGCCAGACTATATACCATTGTTTACTGACACTCTGTGTACACCGCTCAGCCAGACTATATACCATTGTTTACTGCCACTCTGATTCTGCTGGGAACAGTAGTACACCGCTCGCTCAGCCAGACTATATACCATTGTTTACTGACACTATATAGCAGACTATATAGCATTGTGTGTACACCGCTCAGCCAGACTATATACCATTGTTTACTGACACTCTGTGTACACCGCTCAGCCAGACTATATACCATTGTTTACTGCCACTCTGATTCTGCTGGGAACAGTAGTACACCGCTCGCTCAGCCAGACTATATACCATTGTTTACTGCCACTCTGATTCTGCTGGGAACAGTAGTACACCGCTCGCTCAGCCAGACTATATACCATTGTTTACTGACACTATATAGCAGACTATATAGCATTGTGTGTACACCGCTCAGCCAGACTATATACCATTGTTTACTGACACTCTGTGTACACCGCTCAGCCAGACTATATACCATTGTTTACTGCCACTCTGATTCTGCTGGGAACAGTAGTACACCGCTCGCTCAGCCAGACTATATACCATTGTTTACTGCCACTCTGATTCTGCTGGGAACAGTAGTACACCGCTCGCTCAGCCAGACTATATACCATTGTTTACTGACACTATATAGCAGACTATATAGCATTGTGTGTACACCGCTCAGCCAGACTATATACCATTGTTTACTGACACTCTGTGTACACCGCTCAGCCAGACTATATACCATTGTTTACTGCCACTCTGATTCTGCTGGGAACAGTAGTACACCGCTCGCTCAGCCAGACTATATACCATTGTTTACTGACACTATATAGCAGACTATATAGCATTGTGTGTACACCGCTCAGCCAGACTATATACCATTGTTTACTGACACTCTGTGTACACCGCTCAGCCAGACTATATACCATTGTTTACTGCCACTCTGATTCTGCTGGGAACAGTAGTACACCGCTCGCTCAGCCAGACTATATACCATTGTTTACTGACACTCTGTGTACACCGCTCAGCCAGACTATATACCATTGTTTACTGCCACTCTGATTCTGCTGGGAACAGTAGTACACCGCTCGCTCAGCCAGACTATATAGCATTGTGTTTACTGCCACTCTGTGTACACCGCTCAGCCAAACTATATAGCATTGCGTACTCTGCCAGTCAGTGTGTATATTGCTGGGATCAGTAATACTCCACTCACCGTCAACCACTATATGAGCTCAACATGAGTTCCCCAGAGACCTCCGCTGTGAGCAGCACTCCCAACAACAGCAACAGCCAACGCCCCACGCAAGCTATAACATCCACCCCAGCAGCCAGTGGTCAGCAGCAGCCCTCCCCGGAGGAGAACGTTGTGTCCATCAGTCCGTCGCCAGAGCGATTAATGAGGGCTGCCATTGAGGAGATGATGGGGCCTGATGTGGAGGAGGAGGTCTGGCTCAGGCCAGCATCCCAAGTTAATGTTGAGGACGATGAGGGGTCTGTGTCTGGGGATGTTGGGGTGGCAGAGGTGGTGGGTGGGTCAGACTCAGGAGAAGAGTTGTATGATGAGGATGATGATCGGGACCATCTGTATGTGCCTCAGAGTCCGACCCCGGAAAACATGTTGTATCGTGTGTTTAGGTACTAAAATCTGCGATCCCTCCCAGTAGTGTTGGGCGAACAGTGTTTGCCACTGTTCGGGTTCTGCAGAACATCACCCTGTTCGGGGTGACTATATAGCAGACTATATAGCATTGTGTTTAATGCCACTCTGTGTACACGGCTCAGCCACACTATATAGCATTGTGTTTACTTCCACTCTGTGTCTGCTGGGAACAGTAGTACACCGCTCACCCGCCACTGTATAGCATTGTGCTCTGTGTCACTGCTGACAATAGTGGTACACCGCTCACCCACCACTGTATAGCATTTCTGTACTGCCACTGTACTGCTGCCAGTCAGCGTGTACTTTAAGGATAAGTGAAATGAGGAAGAAATCCGGTGAAAGAGGGAGGGGCAAGGGAAGAGGTGTTTCCCCTGACGGTTCACGTACAGGCCAGAGGGGAGCACCCAAGAAAACCCACTCAATACTGCCCATGTTGTCCAGGACAACAACCCTCACAGATCCAAAAGAACAGGACCAGATAATTACTTGGATGACCTCTCAAGCGTCCAGCAGTGGGTTAAGCAGCACCAGCACATCACGCACGAGGTCCGAGTCCTCAGCCAGTTAAAGTCTGGGCTTTCTTTGAAGACTGCACTGAGGATGTTACCATGGCGATTTGCAAGGTGTGCAAGACCCGCCTGAGCAGGGGGAAAAGTATTAACAACCTCTCCACCACCAGCATGAGCCGCCACATTCTATCCAAACATCCCACTCTGTGGGCAAACGCGGCAGGACAGGGTACCACCGTACCACCAGCAACACTGCCTCCCTTGGGTTCACCAGACTCACCACCAGACCCGCCTCAGCAGCAGCAGTAGCCCAGCCATTGCGTGGTTCACAACATTCACAAACATCAGACGATGCTGACACTGTCACTTTCCGGACTAGTGCTCTTGAGGTCTCCCAGTGTTCATCAAACACAACAACCAACAGCCCTTCGGTGTGCAGCGCTACGGTTGAGTTGTCTGTCTCTGAGATGTTTGAGCACAAGAGGAAATTGCCAGCAAATGACCCCCGGGCCGTGGCAGTAACAGCCAGCCAGCATAGCCAAGCTTCTGGCCTGCGAAATGCTGCCATATCGAGTGGTGGAGACAAACAGCTTCAAGGGCATGATGTCAGTGGCCATCCCACGTTACGTGGTTCCCAGCCGCTACCACTTTGCGCGCTCTGCAGTGCCTGAGTTGCATGAGCACGTGGTCAGCTAAATAACCCGAAGCTTGAAGAATGCCGTTGCCTGCAAGGTTCACCTCACCACTGACACCTGGACGAGTGCGTTCGGCCAGGGTCGATACATCTCCCTTACCGCGCACTGGGTGAACCTTGTGGAGCCTGGCAGCGATTCCTCACCTGCTACGGCGCGGGTGTTGCCCACGCCGCAAACAGCTGCACCGCCGTCCCTCCCACTGGATAACAACAGCAGCACCTACCTCTCTGACTCCTTCTCCTCCAACGCATCTCAAAGCTGTACCTCATCCGGAAACGCTAACCCAGCACCAGCAGCAGTAGGATCGTGGAAGCAGTGCAGCACAGCTGTTGGCATGCGTCAGCAAGCGTTGCTGAAGCTGATCTGCCTTGGGGATAAGCAGCACACAGGGGAGGAAATTTGGAGGGGAATAAAGGAACAGACGGATTTGTGGCTGGCACCGCTGGACCTGAAACCGGGCATGAAGCTAGACACCTGGCACGAACTGGCAATGTACGCAATAGAGGTGCTGGCTTGCCCGGCAGCCAGCGTTATGTCGGAACGCTGTTTCAGTGCTGCCGGAGGCATCATCACAGATCGGCGTATCCGCCTCTCCACAGAAAATGCAGACCGTCTGACTCAAATTAAAATGAATCAATCCTGGATTGGAAACGACTACGCAACACTCCTGGACCCCAACCAAGTAACATGACCGATGAACATCTGGGATGGTTTAGCGTTTCCGGTCCCTGTTTATTGAACCTCTTATCTTTATTACATTTATGACTACATGGCGGTACAAAGCATGCTATCCGCACGCTTTTTGTCCTCATGCAAGGCCTGGGTTGTTGTGTCTCACAAAGCGTGGCCTTCTCCTCCTGCGCCTCCTCCTGTTCCATCACGTGTGCTGCTGCTGCTGCTGCTGCTGCTGGGTTACCGTTGCCGGTCCCTGTTTATGGAACCTCTTATCTTTATTACATTTATGACTACATGGCGGTACAAAGCATGCTATCCGCACGCTTTTTGTCCTCATGCAAGGCCTGGGTTGTTGTGTCTCACAAAGCGTGGCCTTCTCCTCCTGCGCCTCCTCCTGTTCCATCACGTGTGCTGCTGCTGCTGCTGCTGCTGGGTTAGCGTTGCCGCGTGGTCCCTGTTTATTGAACCTCTTATCTTTATTACATTTATGACTACATGGCGGTACAAAGCATGCTATCCGCACGCTTTTTGTCCTCATGCAAGGCCTGGGTTGTTGTGTCTCACAAAGCGTGGCCTTCTCCTCCTGCGCCTCCTCCTGTTCCATCACGTGTGCTGCTGCTGGGTTAGCGTTGCCGCGTGGTCCCTGTTTATTGAACCACTTATCTTTATTACATTTATGACTGCATGGTGGTACAAAGCATGCTATCCGCACGCTTCTTGTCCTCATGCAAGGCCTGGGTTGTTGTGTCTCAAAGCGTGGCCTTCTCCTCCTGCGCCACCCTCCTCCTGTTCCATCACGTGTGCTGCTGCTGGGTTAGCGTTACCGGTCCCTTTTCCTGGAACCTCTTATATGTATTACATTTATGACTGCATGCCGACAAAAAGCATGTTACCTGTGCAAAGAAAACAGACATTTCCCGCATTTAAAAGACAGTTTTCCCTTTGAAACTTTAAAATCGATTTTCTCAAAAACTATAAGCTCTTTTTGCTAAATTTTTTTTCCTCTTGTACCCACTCCCAAGGTGCACATACCCTGTAAATTTGGGGTATGTAGCATGTAAGGAGGCTTTACAAAGCACAAAAGTTCGGGTCCCCATTGACTTCCATTATGTTCGGAGTTCGGGTCGAACACCCGAACATCGCGGCCATGTTCGGCCTGTTCGGCCCGAACCCGAACATCTAGATGTTCGCCCAACACTAGTCTGCACGGCAGATCTACATATTTACTGCGAACAAGGTTTTTCTCTGTTGTGTACCACCACTGTACTACATTATGTTTGATGTATGCTACCTGTTATCTCTGTTGCCTGTCCTTTTTCTGTACCTGCTTGTGCCAAGCCCAATTCTGGGCACGACCAAGTCGTGCTTGGCGATAAATAAAATGATTGTGATTCTGATTCTGTTTCATGAAAGAAAATATCCCAATCTGTATTTTTAAAGCAATCTTGGAGCTGAGAGACTGCAGTCTCAGGCCAGACTTTAACAGACTTGCTAATTGGTTTAGCAGTGTTGATAATGGCTTTGTAGGCGGGAATAAGAAACAAAGATAGATGGTCAGACTGTCCCAGTGGGGGGCGTGGGGTGATCTTGTAGACACTTTTTATGTTTGTATAGACATGATCCAAGGTGTTTTCTCCTCTGGTTTTACAGTCCACATGCTGATAAAATCTGGGAAATACCTTCTTAAGATTTGCTTGGTTAAAATCTCCAGCAATGATGAAAATTGCATCAGGGTGTGAGTTCTGTTGCTTACTAATGACATCAAACAGTTGTTCATTTGCTGACTTAGTATTGGCATGAGGTGGAATGTATACTGCCATAATTATAATAACTGTATGTTCCCTGGGTAGGTAAAACGGTCGACATCTCAGCATTAGATATTCCACATCAGGTGAACAAGACTTGTTGATTATGGTTACGTTAATGCACCAAGCATTATTGATATAAACGCATAGTCCTCCACCTGTTTTCTTGCCAGAATCATGCGTTCGATCAGCACGGTGAAGCGTGTGACCTGCAAGCTCAACTGCAGCCTCTGGTATGGAGGGGTCCAGCCATGTCTCCGAAAAAAACAAAAGGCAACAGTCTCTCATATTTTTATACGTGGAGATATCCAGTCGGAGCTCATCCATTTTATTTGCGAGGGATCTCACATTTGCAAGCAGTGCGCTAGGAAGAGGGGTTTTATGTGGAGTAGCTCTCAGTCTAGTTAGCAGTCCTGATCGCATTTTAAAAATAAGCTGAAAAGTGATCTCCTAGGCGAAAACTCAGGAGAAAAAGTTGATTGCATATGGGCCCATGTTACAGTCTTCTTCTTGTTGAAATGTTAAAGAATACCAGAGCCCGAGCCCCCATATAAAAAAGACATGGTATGCTGTCAGGAGGGATTGAGCCCTCACTTACCGCTCGCACGTTGGCAACCTGTGTGCCTCCGTTCCCCCGTTCTAGACCGCGTTTCCAGCACCCGACCCCAGCGTCCATTATGGAAATACTGAAATTTACCGACAAGGGTTTGTTGGTCTGTTTATGTCAGCGGGATGGTGTACTATTAAGGCTGCTGTCTTTGCAGAATTTGAACCTCTGACCAGAGTTCAAATCCCAGCTGAAGCCGGTATGTAAAACAGTAAGGAGTCTTTGGGCAAGGCTTCATAATGATCCTGGTCGCATGTGGAGCGCACCAAAAGTGGCTGCAGCCCTAAAGTGCTTTGAGTCTGCAAAGAGCACGATATCAATTTTGTGTGTCTTGTCTTCAATTGTAATGTGGTCGGGGAGGCTCTCCTCTCCGAGCACGTCCATACTCGCCTATCCTAGTACAGCTGCAGCTGCGCAGTAAGATGGAGCGGCTCCATGGTACTTTGCAGGTGCGGACATGCTCACATGGGTGAGGCTTCCCTCTAATTAGGTAAGTATGGTTTTCTGATAAACATGTATTGGCAGCTGTCTCCCCCCGGGGTTTTGTGTTGTATAATAGTAGACATAAGAGGCCACTTAGTGGTGTAGCCACATCCGGACCATCCCTCCCTGTGTAACCACCACAAAATCATCTGGAGTTGATGCAGGATTGTGCAAATTTTGTATGCAAATTTAAACAGCTTGAAAATGGAGCTTGATCATCCCTATGATAGACCAAGAGGGCACTCAATGGGTACTCCAACGCACGCACGCACACACATACATACAGTATGCACACATACACACTAGTGTTGGGCGAACATCTGGATGTTCGGGTTCGGGGTGGTTCGGCCGAACATGCCCCTGATGTTCGGCATGTTCGAGCCGAACCCCGAACCCAACCCGAACATGTCCCTTTGGGGCCCCCTATAGGGTCCCAGCATAAAGGGAGAGCATGCCCCGAGCGCGGGGGGGGGGGGGGGGGTCGGAAATGCCCCCCACCCCTCCCCGCTAAGCTCTCCCTTTTGCCGGTTCCCTATAATGTTAAATTTAAGCCCCCCAAAAGTACCTGAGGAGGAGGGCAGGAAGCGGGCAGCCGGAGATGCTAGGCGCTAGTACCATCTAGTACTTCCGTCCTCTCTTGACGCACTTCCTGTTTACATTTGAAGTCGCATCGAGAGCGCAGAAGTACCGCGACGACACGAACGAGGGTACGCGTCATCTACATGATGACACGTACCCTCGTACGCGTCAACGCGGTACTTCTGCGCTCTCTTGACGCGACTTCAAATGTAAACAGGAAGTGCGTCAAGAGAGGGCAGAAGTACCAGATGGTACTAGCGCCTAGCATCTCCGGCTTCCCTCTTCCTGCCCTCCTCCTCCTCAGGTACTTTTGGGGGGCTTAAATTTAACATTATAGGGAACTGGCAAAAGGGAGAGCTTAGCGGGGAGGGGTGGGGGGCATTTCCGACCCCCCCCCCCCCCGCCCGCGCGCTCGGGGCATGCTCTCCCTTTATTCTGGGACCCTATAGGGGGCTATGTTCGGCCGGACACGGCTGTGTTCGGCCGAACAAAGAAGGCCTGTTCGGGTTTGGGCACCGTGCTGTTCGGGGGGTGCCGAACCGAACCCGAACAGGCCAAAATCCGGGCGAACCCGAACAGTGGCGAACACTGTTCGCCCATCGCTAATACACACACACACACGCACGCACACGCACCACACATACACACACACACCACACATACACACGCACACACCACACATACACACGCACACACCAGACATACACACGCACACACCAGACATACACACGCACACACCAGACATACATACGCACACACCACACATACATACACACACCACACATACATACACACACCAACCACACATACATACACACACACACCACACATACATACACACACACCAGACATACACACGCACACACCACACATACATACACACACCACACATACATACACACACACCACACACACACCACACCTACATACACACACCACACATACACACACACACACACACACACACACACACACACACACGCCATACGGAGGCACTAGAAGGTGCAGCCACATTATGACCTTCCTCAGGGCGTGGCATTCATGAAGTCCTATTCTGGAATTTGCTTCACTTTAGTTTTTCATCAGGGTAAGGTGGAGTAAGCTGCAAAAAGACAGAGCTATTACTGGCAAACGATGTTCCACCATGCCTCAGAGTCTAGCACTTGTGAAGAGCCAAAGTTCCTGGTCACAACCACTGCTAGGACACCCTTTATATGTTCTCAAAAATATACTGTTGTTTAGTCGATCATTTGATTCTGACACTTTGCGACCCCTTGGACCACAGCATGCCAGGCCCCTTCTATCCTCTACTGCAGTGGTCCTCAAACTACGACCCGCAGGCCAGATAATCGTCGGCCCGCATATAGAATAGCAGTGCTGGCATCACTCATACACATACTGTAGAAGCCAGTGAGCAGTTATTGGCTGGCTTCCAATCCAATTCTGTTTCAGGTGACATTGCTGTCCAGCTGGATGACAGGTTGTCACCTGGGTATGCTTCTATGTCTGGTGCACAAAGACATTCTTTGGGCAACGCATGACTGAATGGCTGTTCTCCTCCGGGTATGATGGGGAGGGATCAATACCTACTGTAGATTCATTGTAATGTTTTTCAACATCATTTTATGTATGCTCCGCCCCCTAGCAGTCTAAAGAATGTTGACCCGGTCCTTGTCCAAAAAAGTTTGTGGACCCTTGCTCTACTGCCTCACAAAGCTTTGTCCAAGCTTATGTATGTTGCTTCTGTGATGCTGTCTAGCAGCCATCTCATTCTCAGCAGTCACCTCCTCCTTTTACCCTCGATTTTTCCCAGCATCTGGATCTCCTCCAGTGAGTCCTGCCTTCTCATTATGAGTTCAAAGAATCTCAGCTGATCCAATTAACAATCAGGGTTAATTTATTTAAGGATTGTCTAATAAGATCTTCTTGCAGTCCAACCGACTCTCAGAAGTCTTCTCCAATCTTCTCACAATTTGAAGGTGTTGATTCTTCAGGCAACAGCCTTCCTTAAAGAGGATCTGTAACCTCAAAAAATAACCTGGGGGGTACTCACCTCAGGTGGGGGAAGCCTCCGGATCCTAATGAGGCTTCCCACGCCGTCCTCCTTCCCTCGGGGGTCTCGCTGTAGCCCTCCGTACAGCCGTGACGTAATATTTACCTTCCTGGCTCCTGCGCAGGCGCTCTGACGGCTGTCGGCTCCAAACTACATGGAAATACCCGATCGCCGTCGGGTCCGCTCTACTGCGCAGGCGCAAGTTTCCGGCGCCTGCGCAGTAGAGCGGACCTGACTGAGATCGGGTATTTCCGTGTAGTTCGGAAAGGAAAGCAGCCACAGCGCCCCCGCTGGAGCCAGCAAAGGTAAATATTGAAATTACAGTCGGGCCTGTCGCCGGCTGTTCGGAGGGCTGCAGCGAGACCCCCGTGGGACAGAGGACGGCGTGGGAAGCCTCATTAGGATCCGGAGGCTTCCCCCACCCGAGGTGATTACCCCCCAGGGGATCATTTTCATGTTACAGAGTCTCTTTAAGGTCCGTACACACGCCGGACTGGAGGCAACGACGGGTCCGTCGTCACCTCCCGCTGGGTGTGCGTTCCAGCGCTGGGCGGATTGCTCAGAAACAGCCGTATCAGTCCGCCGACAGACTGTACACACGCCGGACTGTCGCTGGAACACCCACCCAGCGGGAGGTGACGAGGGACCGGTCATTGCCTCCAGTCCGGCGTGTGTACGGACCTTTATGGTCCCACTCTCTCAACCATTATTATTATTATTTAGTATTTATATAGCGCCGACATATTACGCAGCGCTGTACAGTATATATATATATTGTCTTGTCACTAACTGTCCCTCAAAGGAGCTCACAATCTAATCCCTACTATTATCATATGTCTATGTTTGTATTATGTAGTGTAAGTACTGTAGTCTAGGGCCAATTTTAGGGATGAGCCAATTAACTTATCTGTATGTTTTTGGAATGTGGGAGGAAACCGGAGTGCCCGGAGGAAACCCATGCAGACAAGGGGAGAACATAGAAACTCCTTGCAGATGGTGCCCTGGCTGGGATTCGAACCAGGGACCCAGCGCTGCAAGACGAGAGCGCTAACCACTACGCCAACCATTACTATCGGAAAAACCATGGCTCTGACTATGAAAACCTTTGTTGGCAAGGTGACATCTTCTTATTACATTTTCCATGTTTGAAATTGCTTTCCTTCCAAGGAGCAGATTTATTTTAATCTCTCAAAAAACATACTGATAGGTTTATTGGCTTTCACACAAGCTGGCCCTAGACAGTAACTATAGTAGAAACATTAGATTGTAAGTGCCTCTGAGAGACCGTTCATAATATAATTTGTACTGTGTAAAAGCGCTGGGGAAAAAATAAGTAAACAAGAGTTAGAAGATAGATTTTCTGAATTCCCTGATATTACTCAGTGTTTGGGAAAAACCCTCAGCTAGATTGTCACCTATTGGTAAACACAGCCGGATCTGGCCCCTGTCATCTCCTATTTATGGCTTCTTTTCCTCCATACAATTGCTCCTCTACGGTTCAGACATTTATTTTTCTGCAAAAGTAAAGATCAAATTTCAGCAATCCATAAATACTGAAGATTTCAGTCCATAAATACTGAAGATTTCATAATCCACCGGTGTGACTTCAGGCAGCTGAGATCCGATTTCGCTTATATCATGTGGTCTTATTGGATAAACCCAAATATAACTTCCATTAGGAGCTGCTCTTCACACTGAGAGCAGAAAGTGAGTAGGCTGGATTCTTCGTCTTCTATCCTGGAGATGTTCGATATTTTTCCTCCTATTATCTCGAAAATGGAAGTATATCACACTGAGCAGATCAATAAGTAAGTGAAACAGTGAGTCTTCCCCGCTCAATTAAGGACAAACTCTCGGAATACTCCAGTAATGGCTGAAGAAGGTTCTGATTTACGTACGACACTGTATGTCGAGAGACACGTCTTGCCTTTCTCTTGAACTTTTCTTCGTAGTCCTCGGCAGCTTGTTGATCTCAAGAAGTTTCAACAAAAGAGCTTGGCTTAATCACAAGATATTTTAGGGACTTGGCTTGACAAATGGGTTTGCTTGTCTGTGTTAGTCACACTGTCTGTCACCTCGTCTCCTTCCCTCTGACTTCACATACAGTACGTTGTGTAAGGAATGATCAGAGAAGTGGAACATCTGCTGCACTGGAACAATAGCGGGATGAGAGGGGGCCCAGGTGCTGTCTACCGGCTGCCACCTCCACAGCGTGCGCTTGACGCCTCTAACATCGTGCCGTGTTTCAGTAATGACATGACGGGCGGGATCAAATGTAGAGGAGACATCCTGTGACAGCTCAGAACTTCTGACTACAAGTCGCTTGTAACTATTTCTGTCATTCCTTTAATGCAGGTATTTAAAGGTGAACTCCGATAAGGGAGGAACGTTAGAACCTCTGTATGATTTTATTTATTTTTTTAATCTTTGTTCCCACTGAAGAGATTTTTCTTGCTTTCTTTTCATTTGATTATTAACAATGAGCAAAATTGTTCTGGAAGCCCAAATCTGGAACATCTGCTGTTATGGATGACACTCACTATGGACCTTGTCACCGGTGTTGGTGAGGACTCTCCCAGGATGTGGAGTCCAAGTGGCCATTAGTCTTCGCTAGAGCGTTTGATGGAGGGTAAAGGGGATGCCTCCGTTTGTGGGCAATGGTTTGCTTTGCTGCTGGTGACACCTAGTCATGGTCTCTGGCACTGTCCACCAGATGTAGCTAGGAGGAGGAACCACAGGGCTAAAAATGACAGAGAAGGTTGGGTGGTATAATGTAGCCCTATGTCTGGGTAGGTGAGAGCTGGTGTCACAAACTGTACTTTCAAGTCTCCTTGGCCTTAAATGTGCTGGCTGATGGGTCATGTGACACCTCACAATTGTTCACAGGGTTCCACCTGCAGATACCAAATGGGGAGAGGGACATCTGCTGGTGGACAGTGGAAGTCCATATGAAAGTTCATAAGTGCTGCGACCAGCAGGCGACGTGACGGTACAGTTCATGACAGCTAGCATAGTCAGACACAGGCTTAAAGGTCAGGGCTGGCAGGAAATGGGCAAAGTTAGGATCCAGGCAAGAGGTTGGGGCAGGCAGCAAACAATTGTAGCTGGTGTCCAAGCTAAGATCGAAGCAGGCAGCAGGCAGGCAGGCTGCGGTCACAACAGACAAGCAGTCAGGAGATTAGTAGCTGGGCAACATTAAGAATACAATGCACTCAGGTGCTGCAGAGGTTATTGTTTTTTGTACGCTTCCCTTGGCCTTCCTGTTTGCACGTGCATAATTGTTTGTGTGGTAGAACCTTGGACATGGACCCCCATAGCTGTGTTTCTGTGTATAGGCTGGCGTGATGAATGAGTTAAGTAAGGCAAATTGGAAGGGAGGGATGAGTTAGAGAAAAATTGTGGAGAGGCATTGATTTAGCTCCTAATCCACCTATGACTGGGACCTGGGCATCACTGCATAGAGGCGACAGGACATCTACTTCACATAACCTTATTAACTATACTGCCTCCCCCTGGCACAGACTACCCTGGAGCTTGCAACCTCCAACTGAGGTCACTGAGATCAGAGGGGGACATTTATCAAGAGTGTCTGAGACAAAAAATCTAGAAATCCATGCAGAACTAGACATCTTAAGAAATTACTAGATAGTACAGATTCCTTCTTAACCACTTCAGCTCAAAGGGTTGTTAACTTTATGCATCTGAGCAACTTTCACCTCCCATTCATTCGCCAATAACTTTATCACTACTTATCACACTGAAATGATCTATATCTTGTTTTTTCAGCCACTAATTAGGCTTTCTTTGGAGGGTACATTTTGCTAAGAATTATTTTATTCTAAATACATTTTAACAGGAAGATTAAGAAAGAAATGGAAAAAAATCATTATTTCTCAGTTTTTGGCCATTATAGTTTGAAATTAATACATGCTAACGTAATTAAAACCCATGTATTTTATTTGCCCATTTGCCCCGGTTATTACACCATTTAAATTATGTCCCTATCACAATTTATGGCGCCAATATTTTATTTAGAAATAAAGGTGCATTTTTTTCAATTTGCGTCCATCACTATTTACAAGCCTATAATTTAAAAAATTATATTAACATACTCTCTTGACAGAGTATTTAAAAAGTTCAGACCCTTAGGGTAAATATTTGTCGTTTTTTATTGTAATTTTTCTTTTAATTAATTTTATTTGGGTAATTTTTGGTGTGGGGAAGTAGCTAATTTTTAAATGTAATTTATTGTATTTATTTATTAAAAAATGCATGTGTGTGTAGTCTACTATTTGACCACAAGATGGCGTCAGTCAAAGTCCTGGAAGTGTACAATTAACTTTTTTTTTTTTTTCTGCAGAAAGACTGCGGTCTCTGATAAGAGACCATCGTTTTTTCTGCGGGGGACTTAGATTAATGAATGAGAATTATATTCCCATTCATTGATCGGGGGCTAACGGCGGGCGGCGGGAGCGCGCACTGCACACTGGCAGCAGCACAGCCTATCTGGATGAACATATTCGTCCAGATAGGCTGAAGTGGTTAAACTGGTGTAAAATAGGAGTCTTTCAGACAGTGCAGTGTGTGAGGGAAATTGCTGTTGCTGTGGTAACCAATAAATTTAATGCATTGATACAGAAAAGAGAAGTTATAATAGCATAAATATGTTAACGGTAAATTATTTTAGGTTAACTGCCACAATGTAATGTAGAGAAGTATATAATATAAATGTATTAGAGCTGAAACAGATGATCACTGCCCAGCACTAGAAGGGTTAAGCACAGGACAGCTTCACAGGACACCTGGCAGCAGTGGCAGGAGCACTTCACAAATCAGGTCTAGGCTACACTGCACACGCTGTGTGGAAGTGCTAATAAGCATTTCTTAATCTGCGGCAGTTTAGGAATGGATTTGCACTTTTCTTAACTGTAGTGCAGCTCTAGAAATCCACACTAAACTGCTGCTATTAAGTAGTGTTTAGGAAGTTTCTTATTATCATGCAGAACTGTTCCTCCCGCTGGTTAGAACAGTTTAAGAAGAAAAAACTGTCGGTAATGCGTTGATAAATCTGGCCCTCAGTGATTGTTTAGGCAGGGGCCCCAACCGTCCCGTTTTCGCCGGGACCGTCACGGGTTGGGGGAGGGGTCCCGCTGTCCCGGGATAGCCCCCCTTGTGTCCCAGCAGGCAGCAGAGGAGGCAGCGGAGGAAAAAAGAAGGATCGAGGCGCCAGCCGCGGCTGTGGTGTGCGGGATGCGGGCCAAGCTTGTCCCCCCTCCCTCCGAATGTGCCCCCCAGTGTCCCCCTGTATGGCGAGATACGAGCGCAGCAGAGCGGCAGTCTTACCATCTTCCTCGCGGTACTGGCATCTCGTCTTCCAACTACTTCCTGTGACGTCACAGGAAGCGGAGAAGACGAGATGCCCATATGCGAAGAGGAATGGTAAGACTGCCGCTCTGCTGCGCTCGTATCTCGCCATACAGGGGGACACTGGGGGGCACATTCGGAGGGAGGGGGGACAAGCTTGGCCCGCACACCACAGCCGCGGCTGGCGCCTCGATCCTTCTTTTTACCTGGGCACCCTCACCCTTCTCCCCACCATTCATATATATATATATATATATATATATATATATATATATATATATATATATATATATATATATATATATATATATATATTTTGACTAGGGGTGTGTCAGGGGGTGTGGTTGGGGGCGTGGCTTAAGTGTCCCGGTTTCTCATCTCAAAAAGTTGTGAGATATGGTTTAGGGAGTTTATTTAGGTAACGTCAGTGTTAGAGTTGGTGAGAAAAAAATGATTATTTTCGAAGGTTAAAGCAAACCTAAACTGAAAATTAAGAGTGCAAGCAAACATACACACGTCATATTTAGCTCCTGTGTAGTCTACTCATCAATCTCTTCCTCCTCTCCCATGTCCTGTTTGTCCACGGTGATTGATGGAATTCTCTGTCCTCTGTTTTGAAAATCGCTATTATCCCATAACAACTTCCTGGTCAGCCTACTATTGTACAGTAATATCGCCCATGTCAGTCATGGGGTAATGGCAGACGGTACTTTAGAAAGTGGCCCGAAGTTCTTTGTACAACAGCCCTAGAAATGGAATAGCTGAAATAAATGGGCAGCACGGTGGCTTAGTGGTTAGCGCTCTTGCCTTGCAATGCTGGGTTCCTGGTTCGAATCCCAGCCAGGTCAACATCTGCAAGGAGTTTGTATGTTCTCCCCGTGTCTACGTGGGGTTCCTCTGGGCACTCCGGTTTCCTCCCACATCCCAAAAATATACATATAAGTTAATTGGCTTCCCCCATAAAATTGGCCCTAGACTACAATACATACACTACATGATATAAACATATGACTATGGTAGGGATTAGATTGTGAGCCCCTCTGAGGGACAGTTAGTGACAAGACAATATACTCCGTACAGCGCTGCGTAAGATGTCGGCGCTATATCAATACTAAATAATAATAATAATAAACAAATCTGCAGCACTGAGTTATGACGTCTGTTCTCTGAAAATTAGCAGGGCTGAGGTGTCAGCACTGATGTCTGGTTCTGCTGTCTGGCTCTGTGGCATACACTTCCTGTCACTGCCTACAAATGACCTTACCTGCCAGTGCTGGCATCGCGCCGACCTGCTAATGAGGCCTGTGTCTGACGTCTGGTTCTGCTGTCCGGCCCTGTGACATACACTTCCTGTCGCTGCTTGTGTATGACCTTACCTGCCAGTGCTGGCATCTCGCCGGCCTGCTGATGGGGCGTGTCTCTGACGCCTGATTCTGGTGTCCCGCCCTGTGACATACACTTCCTGTCGCTGCTTGCGTATGACCTTACCTGCCAGTGCTGGCATCGCGCCGGCCTGCTGATGGGGCGTGTCTCTGACGCCTGATTCTGGTGTCCCGCCCTGTGACATACACTTCCTGTCGCTGCTTGCGTATGACCTTACCTGCCAGTGCTGGCATCTCGCCGGCCTGCTGATGGGGCGTGTCTCTGACGCCTGATTCTGGTGTCCCGCCCTGTGACATACACTTCCTGTCGCTGCTTGCGTATGACCTTACCTGCCAGTGCTGGCATCTCGCCGGCCTGCTGATGGGCGCGTCTCTGACGTCTGGTGCTGATGTCCCGCCTGCTAATGGGCGCATCTCTGACATCTGGAGCTGATGTCCCGCCTGCTGATGGGCGTGTCTCTGACGTCTAGTTCTGCTGTCCGGCCCTGTGGAAAGTTTTTTGTTTTGTTTTTTGCATGCAAATAATGTGCCATACACTTTTTGCACTTGTATGCATTTTTAGCTAATGAAAGTCAATGAGAATTACGTTGTGCAAATTTATGCTGCAAGAAGTACAGTTTTTTTCGCACCTGAGAAAACACAAACGCAAATTTTTAAAAGAAAGTACTTTTCTCCCTTGACTGAGGCTTAGTGCACACCAGAGCGTTTCGGCTGCAGTTTGCGATCCGCTTGCGGGAGCGGATCCGCTTGGGTAATGTATTTCAATGGGCTGGTGCACACCAGAGCGGGAGGCGTTTTACAGAAATGCATACTCCCGGGCTGCTGCAGATTTTGGATTGCGGATGCGTTTCTGCCTCAATGTTAAGTATAGGAAAAACGCAAACCGCTCTGAAAAACGGCACTTCAGAGCGGTTTGCCAGGCGTTTTTTGTTACAGTAGCTGTTCAGTAACAGCTTTACTGTAACAATACATGAAATCTACTACACCAAAACCGCTACACAAAACCGCAAAACGCTAGCTGAAACGCTACAGAAAAAGAAGAAAAAGCGTTTCAAAATCTGCTAGCATTTTGCGGATCTGCTAGCGGTTTTTGGTGTGCACCAGGCCTTTGTATTTGCAACAAACACGTTTTCACAAATTAGCAGTTCGCACTCAAGTGTGAATCCTGCCTTATCAGTGCACCTTGCCTTAAACACCCAGGTGTTAGAATCATTTGCCCGACCATCCTAGGGAGCCTCCAACCTACTCTAAAGTGGACAGGACAGAAGGAAAACAGAGAAATGCAGCCTGTGTGTATTTAGAGAGTTTAGCCTGTCTAATTCCCCCCTCATCTGTGACTAATCACAACTGTAATCAGAGGCATATCTAGAGGGGTGCAGACATGGCTCGTGCCATGGGCGCCACAGCACCATGGGCACCATGCCTGCCCCTGTGCTGAGCCGCCATGCCTGCCCCTGTGCTGAGCCGCCATGCCTGATCCTGTGCTGCGCCGCCATGCCTGATCCTGTGCTGCGTCTTATGCCTGTCCATATATCCAAGAAAGTAACTTTAGTAATATCCCAAGTGAAAAAAACACAAGCAGCCATAACATATGTACACGAGAAAGTGTCCTGTTTTTAGAGGGGGAGGGGGGGTCTTACCGGGAGGGGGGGGGGGGCTTGTTTAGAGAGGAAGGGTACTCTGATGGGGGGGGGGACGCAATTTCAGTTTTTGCCATAGGCGCTATATTACCCAGATACGCCCCTGACTGTAATTAGATGCATCAGCTGTGTCAGCTCTGTTAACAATATGTTTGTTTCCATGAAAGCAGGAAGTGGACACACTGCAGTATGTATTGTAGTAGTAGTATTGTATTGCAAGATTGTATGAACTGTAACAAAGAAACGTTTTTCTTTAAACATTAGTATGCTGGTGCTTATCTTCTAGAGCAGAGAGGCAGTTTTGAGTTCAAGTCCGCTTTATTGGCGGGACGCTGTCCGGAGACGGAGGGTTTCAGACGATCTCTTCCCAATGATAACACACAACTAAATCTCCACCTGGGAAGGCATTCTCTCTGGCAGAAACAATGAATAAATTGGGTATAAATGTGCATATATCTATACTCCTCTAGGCAAGAATAGCATGCATGCAAAACAAGGACGCCTCAGAATCCTGAGCATTAAAATTGCCAACTTTGTAGGTTTAACTTCATATTTAACAGAGAGAGAGAGAATATGATGTATGCTATTGCTATACAATTTATTCCATGTTGGCATACTTACCGGTATATGTGGTTAAAATGTCTTAAAGAGGATCTGTAACCTCAAAAAATCCCCTGGGGGGGTACTCACCTCGGGTGGGGGAAGCCTCCGGATCCTAATGAGGCTTCCCACGCCGTCCTCTGTCCCACGGGGGTCTCGCTGCAGCCCTCCGTGCAGCGGTGACGTAATATTTACCTTCCTTTCTGGCTCCTGCGCAGGCGCTCTGACTGCTGTCGGCTCCGAACTACACGGAAATACCCGATCGCCGTCGGGTCTGCTCTACTGCGCAGGCGCAAGTTTCCGGCGCCTGCGCAGTAGAGCGGACCCGACTGAGATCGGGTATTTCCGTGTAGTTCGGAGAGGAAAGCCGCCACAGCGCCCCCGCTGGAGCCAGCAAAGGTAAATATTGATTTTACAGTCGGGCCTGTCGCCGGCTGTACGGAGGGCTGCAGCGAGACCCCCGTGGGACGCAGGACGGCGTGGGAAGCCTCATTAGGATCCGGAGGCTTCCCCCACCCGAGGTGAGTACCCCCCAGGGGAGGTTTTTGTGGTTACAGAGTCTCTTTAAAGGGGAACTGAAGTGAGAGGTATATGGAGGCTGCCATATTTATTTCATGTTAAACAATACCAGTTGCCTGGCTGCCCTGCTGATCTATTTGGCTGCAGTAGTGTCTGAATCACACCAGAAACAAGCATGCAGCTAATCTTGTCAGATCTGACCATAACGTCAGAAACACCTGATCTGCTGCATGCTTGTTCAGGGGCTATGGCTAAAAGTATTAGAGGCAGAGGATCAGCAGGGCTGCCAGGCAACTGGTATTGTGTAAAAGGAAATAAATATGGCAGCCTCCATATAGCTCTCTCTTCAGTTGTCCTTTAAAAGAGAGAGGCAGAATGTTTTGTATGCCATTGTTATGCTATTTCTTCCATGTTAGCATACTTATGTGGTTAAAATGTATTAAATGGACCCTGAAGTGAGAGGTATACGGAGGCTGACTTAAAGGGAAGGTTCAAGCAAAAAAAAAAAAATGAGTTTTACTTACCTGGGGCTTCTACCAGCCCCATGTAGCCATCCTGTGCCCTTGTAGTCACTCACTGCTGCTCCAGTCCCCCGCTGGCAGCTTTCTGACCTCGGAGGTCAGGGCCACATTGCATACATTTTTACGCATTCCAGCTAGTGCAGGAACAAAAATTTACGCGTTGCACCACTAACGCGTAAAAATGTATGCGTTAATGTTCCTGCACGAGCGGGAATGTGTAAAAATGTACGCAATTCGGCCCTGACCTCCGAGGTCAGAAAGCTCCCAGCGGGGGACTGGAGCAGCAGTGAGTGACTACGAGGGCACAGGATGGCTGCATGGGACTGGTAGAAGCCCCAGGTAAGTGAAACTCATTTTTTTTTTTTTTGCTTGGACCTTCCCTTTAAAGCGGACCCAAACCAAACATTTTTTAATTAAAAATATTTAGTTGCACCACTCTGACACATACAAAGATAAATAAACACTCCTTCAAACCTATGATCATTTCAGTGCATGCTTTTCACCCTTCTCGTTTCATAGCTAGAATTATACTGGGGGCAGCCATTAGCAATTCCTCCATTGCCAGACACCATCTACTCCACCAGTTTGCCGGAAAAATCCCGGCAATTTGAAAGGAAGGGAGGGGTTCCTCCAATAAATGTAAAATATTTTATATTTGTCATCATGCAGCTGAAAAATGGCTGCTATTTATTATTATAATTTAGAAAATAGATTTTATTTCTGAAATCTTGTATTTTTAATTTGGGTCCACTTTAATTATTTGATTTTAAACAATACCAGTTACCTGGCTGTCCTGCTTATCCTCTTTCCCAGATTGGCTAGAAGATCATGCTTTTAGCCGATCTGGGAAATTTGGGAACGCAAATTAAATATCGACTTTAAAGGGAAATGTGTTTTTATCTGAATGTTCGGCTGGTTGGCACACAGGGGTGGGTGGTGGCTAGCCATGGGGAGAAGGTTAGGGTTGGGTGCGGGGTTGTTAACGTTAGCTGTTGGGATAGGTGGTTAGGGTTAGGTATTGGTAGAGGCAGGGTTCAGTGCGATAATGAGGTTATGTATAGGTAGTGAAGCCGAACAAAAGAATTTGGACTTCACCAATAGAGATGTGCCGAACAGTTCACCGGCGAGCAGTATTCTGCGAACATTGGCTGTTCGCATTCGCGGCTAATAGAGATGGCTCGAACCTCAGATTTTCGGTTCGCGGACTTTTGCAAAAGTTCGGTTCGCGCAATAGACTTCAATGGGGTTGCGAACTTTGAAAACTAGAAACATTTATGCTGGCCACAAAAGTGATGGAAAAGATGTTTCAAGGGGTCTAACATTTGAGTTTTTGCATGAAGAAGTGGGATAGATGCCAAAAATCCTGGGAAAAAAAATCTGGATTTGACACAAAGCAGTGTTTTAAAGAGAGTCTAAAGCTATAATAAAAATGGCTTTTTTGCTTATATATAGCAGGGGCATGTGTGCCCCTGCTAAAACTCCGCTATCCCGCGGCTGAACAAGAGTCCTTTCCCCTCCAAATCCCCCCTGCAAAATCACGACCAATTTGGTCGTAGATTTTGCTACCCCTGTGCGCTTCCGTGTGAGGCGGGGCTATGAGCTGCAGCCCTGCCTCACACGCATCTATCAGCGGCTGATCTCCGCCTCTCCCCCGCCCCTCTCAGTGATGGAAAACTGAGAGGGGCGGGGGAGAGGCGGAGATCCGCCGCTGATAGACGCGTGTGAGGCAGGGCTGCAGCTCATAGCCCCGCCTCACACGGAAGCGCTCCCCGGGCAGTACAGGGGGGATTTGGAGGGGAAAGGACCCTCGTTTAGCCGCGGGATAGCGGCGTTTTAGCAGGGGCACACATGCCCCTGCTATATATAAGCAAAAAAGCCATTTTTATTATGGCTTCAGACTCTCTTTAAGGGCAGAAATCACATTGAATGCTAAATTGGAGGCCTAAAGTGATGTATACATATGCAAGATGTTTTAAAGCAATCAGGGAGTGTAATTAGAGTACTGCTTCACACTGACAGACCAAACTCACTGTGTAACGCACTGCTCACAGCTGTTTGCGTAGTGACAGCCGTGCTGGACTGGTGGGCACCATGACGAGAGTGCAGGCCATGGCGGTTTTCAAGCCCATATGGTCGCCAGGCTGAGGTAGCTCAATGACAGAACAGTGACTGTCCAGCTGATCGAATTTGGTCTGACCACAATGAAGCAACAACCTTATTATCTTTGGTGTGCCACCCCCACCCGAGACACTCATATAGCCGGCGGTCATTGCTTCATTGTGATACGCAAGCCTCTTCACCGCGGCAAGGTAACGATCACAAAAGGGAATTTACACATGTACAGGGGCGGCGCCAGGGGGTGCTCGAGCACCCCCTAGAATTGTCCAAGCACCCCCAAAGCACCACCTGGAGTGAACTGACTTCAGGCGTCTAAAAGACGCCAAGTCAGTTCACACAGCGGCAGCACGGAGCAGCAGGCAGGGCTACGGTAAGATGGCCGCCCGGAGCCCTGCTCTGCAGACTTCGAGTCTGCAGTGCATGGCTTCGGGCGGCCATTTTCCCGTAGCCCTGCTCTCTGCATGCAGGCAGGAAGTCTCGTCGTGACGTCGGGAAGGAAGAGGATCGTGGGCGCGCGGGCCACAAGGAGGTCGGGACAGGAGGTCGGGACAGGAGGTCGGGAAAGAAGGTCTTCTGGCTGTAGGTGAGTAAATGGGTTTTTCTTTTCTTTTTCAGGTGGTGCTTATTGGGGTCATATCTGCTACGGATTGTGCATATTGGGGTCATATCTGCTACGGATTGTGCATATTGGGGTCATATCTGCTACGAATTGTGCATATTGGGGTCATATCTGCTACGGATTGTGCATATTGGGGTCATTTCTGCTACCGATTGTGCATATTGGGGTCATTTCTGCTACCGATTGTGCATATTGGGGTCATATCTGCTACGGATTGTGCATATTGGGGTCATATCTGCTACCGATTGTGCATATTGGGGTCATTTCTGCTACTGATTGTGCATATTGGGGTCATATCTGCTACCGATTGTGCATATTGGGGTCATATCTGCTACGGATTGTGCATATTGGGGTCATATCTGCTACCGATTGTGCATATTGGGGCCATATCTGCTACCGATTGTGCATATTGGGGCCATATCTGCTACCGATTGTGCATATTGGGGCCATATCTGCTACCGATTGTGCATATTGGGGCCATATCTGCCACCGATTGTGCATATCGGGGCCATATCTGATAACGATTGTGCATATTGGGGCCATATCTGATAACGATTGTGCATATTGGGGTCATTGGACGTGTTTTTTGTTAAAATCTGCTCACATTACGTGTATTTTCTTGAGAAAACCTGCACAATTATGTGAATTTTCTGGGGAAAGGGTCACCAAAACTTGGGCCCCCTGTCTTTGCGTTGCACTTTTAAAGGGAACCCGAGGTGAGAATAATATTGAGGCTGCCATATTTATCTCCTTTTAAGTAATACCAGCTGCCTGGCTGCCGTGTTGGTCCTCTGCCTCTAAGGGTACGTACAGACATACGATAACGATCGTTCGTTCTGACTGACGAACGATGTTAAAGGAGGTATCGGCCGATGATCGTTTGAAGAAAGGCTACTTTGAACATCGTTCTAAGTATGCGTGCGCAACATAATGTATAAACTGATTTCAAACACAAGTGTCAAAAAGAACTGTTTGAGCATGTGCAAAGCTTTGAGAACGAACGATCAACGACCGATCGTTGTACAGACATTACTTTTTGAACGATGGTCGTTGGAAAAGATCTGGCAGAATGGATCGTTCTTTACCAACGACATATCTCGTTGGTCGGTCGTTTTAATGATCGTTTGTGCACTTTTTACAAACGATCGTCGGCCAATGCTGTCGGTAACGATCGTTTCAAACGACTATAGTCGCATGTCTGTACGCACCCTAATTCTTTCAACCATAGACCCTGAACAAGCATGCAGCAGGTCAGGGGTTTCTGACAATATTGTCAGAACTGACAAGATTAGCTGCATGCTTGTTTCTGGTGTAATTCAGTTCACTACTACAGCCAAATAGATCAGCAGGGCTGCCAGGCAACTAGAATTGTTTAAAAGGAAATAAATATGGCAACCACCATATCACTCTCACCCTGGGTTCACTTTAAATTACAGTTAGCCCCGCCCTCATCCGGTCATGACCACGCCCATTTTTTTTCGCCGTGGCTGTAGCCACACCCATTTTTTGCCGCGGCGCACGAGGTCGTCAGCTCCCCCGGAAATTGGTCCAGCACCTGCATAGCACCCCCTAAAAAAAATTCCTGGAGCCGCCACTGCACATGTACATGCCTTTTGTTTTGTTGCAGCTGCAGCCAGAAAAATTAGGCAGGCATGTACACGCACCAGAAAAATAATTTTAGCGGCTGCTGCTAGCTAAAATTCAGGAATCCGCCTAGAGTCCTGGACCCTGTTGGTGGTGGCGGAGAAGGCAAGCGGCCTGCAGGCTGAGATGCTGTGTGTGGGGACTGACTTATGCTACGTACACACATGCGACAACGATCGTTCGTTGTAAACGACGAACAAACTTTTAATTGATGAAAGAACGACCTGATTAAAGCTAGTTTTAAAATGTGTGTAACGATCTGATCGTTAGAACGAACGTTACATCACGTAAAGCAACTATTGCGCTTGCGCATAAAAATGAGAAGTTTCATGGAGAAATAGCGAAATGCGCATGTCAAGCCTAGTACGAACGATCGTCTCCAACGATGTACTACTTTTGCAAACGATCGTCGTTGGTAAAAATCCGCCAAGCTAGATCGTTAGTTTTTAACGATCTAGCTCGTCCGTCGTTAGACTTAATGATCGTCGGTTGCTTTTTTTTAAACGATCGACGTTTGAAACGATCGGGGAACGATCGTTTCAAACGACTATAGTCGCATGTGTGTACGCACCTTTAGTCTTCGGTCGTGCAGTAGCCCTCCGTGATCCATTCCTCATTCATTTTGATAAAGGTCAGGTACTGAACACTGTCGTGACTTAGGCGACTTCTCTTCTCAGTAACTATGCCTCCAGCTGCACTGAAGGTCCTTTCTGGCAGGACGCTTGCGGCAGGGCAAGAGAGAAGTTGTATGGCAAATTGGGACAGATCTGGCCACAGGTCAAGCCTGCGCAACCAGTAGTCCAAGGGTTCATCGTCGCTTTTTGCAGAGTCTACATCAACACTCAAGGCCAGATACTATACTAATACTATAAAAAAGCTCTGATCTTCCTCTCCCCACCCCCAAATCTTCGCATTATACTCACATGGGTCCCCAAAGTCTGGGCAATGTTAATTAACTGCTAATTGTATGCAAATTTAGGCATATTTGAATTGGACCAGCTAATGCTCTAGCGTTCCACTGAAACAGATCCAAGCTGCATAATATTAACAGAAAATTTGCATCAACTCAGAATGATTCAATAACCCTCCACACTGGGCCGTCTGCTTACTGAACGATTCACGGTATATTTACTGCCGTGCTTGGAGAAGGACCATGATTTACGTCGCCAACCGAGCCTGACAACCTCGTGATTACGCCACTCTTGTTGATTAAACGCTAACTTGGATTTTGTTTCTTTTATTCCTTTCTATGATCTGTCCTATCATTTCTCTCACTGCGGATTTCCTGACCTCTCCCTGAATTCTAATGAATTCCCTTTTGTCATTTTGCTTTTCATCTGCCGTTTTTTTTTCCATTCGGAGTTACTGAATCCCCACTTGTGTGAGATAAATGTTTGAAATGGCGGAGAGGGGATTATGTGGCTGAGCGCTTTTTACTGTTGCTGCCTCTTCAATATATCACAATAAGTGGATTTAACTTTTTTTTAAGTGCGAAGGCTTCTCTACAACGTAGCTTAAAAATTCCCGTAAAAAAAGAAAACCTTGTTTTATTAGCCCTTTTCCCTCCACGACATAGCGTCTCGATTCCCCCCGAATTACAAATCACCGAAATGTAAATTCCTGGCCTTAGTCTGTTGCATTTGTCCCGTCTCCAACCAGCCTACAGAAAGCTAAACCTGCTAATAAATGGAGTCTTCTGGCAGCTCTTCGAGCGTTAAACCAGTAAACACATTATCGGGGATAATTTTGGCGCCCATAAAGGCGTACGGAGGGGAGCCGCGGAACGTTCTACCTGCGCACATGTTCATAAGGCTGAGGAATAAGGCTGGGCAACTGTGGAGAACGGCAACCCTCATTTTCTGAAATTACCGGCATTGCTTCTATAGATTGGCCGTATGGTCGGGCGGCTTTCTTATTGCCGCGTGTTACGCCCGGGCCTCGTTGCGAATGGCAGAGCATAAACAATCCGGAGAGGTGCTTTAGCATGTTAGGTCTGGAGCGTTTCAATTTCTTTTTATGGCCTTACAGCTCGAGCCGATGGGGCAGTAAATGAAATGAGCGGACCTCTTGGTGAGGCTGAAGTTCTGCTTAACTGATGTGTAATTGTAAGTTAATCTTCTAATTTCGGCTTGGCTTGCTTCATCGGTTCCCCCGGTGCCGCGCGCTTCCAGGAATGGGTCGAGAAGTTCAAATCCGTTTTTCATGCAAATCTCGCTGGTATTTATAGGAAGGTTTAGACTTTTGAAGCTCCAGCCCCTTCTTTCTCCAGGATGTTGAGGACCAGAGGTGGTCAATGAGATGCGGAGAGTTACGACTTGAATTCAAATTTATATTCTATTCATCTCTATTGATGATCTAAACTCAATCATTGAAGAGCGGGAGGACCTCACTGTAGACAGGCGTACATGGAAAAAAAAGGCGCCCGTAAAAAATAGGCACCATAGATAGTAGTAGAGTATCGGTAATCAAATATGATAGTAAAGTATCGGTGCCTAACCTGACCCCATTCTCATTTAAACCCTGCCTCTATGGATGCCTAAACCTAACTTAAGCCCTAACGGGTGCCTAACCAACCCTTCCCAACCGATTTCTAACTGTAACCAACCCTCCCCAACCAATGTCTGACCCTAACCAACCCTCCCCAACCGATTTCTAACTGTAACCAACCCTCCCCAACCAATGTCTAACCCTAACCAACCCTCCCCAACCGATGCCTAATCAAACCGAACCCCTAACTAATGCCTAAACCTAATTGACCCCTCTGCAACAAGTTCCTAACCAATCCTACCCAACTGATGCCTAACCCTATCAGACCCCCCCCCCCCCCCCAACTGATGCCTAACCCTAACTGACCCCCCTCCAGCCCCCAAAGATTCCCATCCCTATCCAACCTTCAACTGGTGTCTAGCCCTTACTGACCATTCCAACCAATGCCTAATCCTAACTAACCCCTCTCAACTGATGCCTGACCATAACCTCCCACCAACCACTTCCTAACCCTAACTGCTCCCCACTCCCTCCGCAATCCTTGCCAATGTCCGTGCTGCTTTTGCAGCAGTTTGTATTTTATGCCAATAGCATTAAATAGCAATCGTTTCATGCCCCCCATTTGTAGCCATAGTTTGTATAGTGGGCGGCTCCGGAGTGTTATGTGCATGCGCAGTTTGTAAATACCCCTAAACGCACAGACGTGGAGCACTCCTGGCCAAAATTAGGTAAGACTGACTTTAACGAGCTGCACAGCAAATCAAGGAAGAGGGACAGGTGGACAGTGAGGGAACTGCTACCTGGCGGCAGGAAGAAAAGATAAGCAACAGCAAAATAACCTTTACAGAAAAACATTTATTTGTTACAGCTGATACAAATCCTGCAATAAATCTGCTGTGTCTACTTCCTGCTTTCATGGAAGCAGACCTATTGTTAACATCCTGTGTTAGCTGCTCTGCCGTGGCAGCCAACGGCCACAACTGAGAGATCAAATTACAACTTGTGATTAGTCACAGATGAGGGGGAATTAGACAGGCTAAACTCTCTAAATACATATAGGGTGCATTTCTCTGTTTTTCTTCTGTCCTGTGCAAGAGTTCAGGTCCACTTTAAACTAGTACCGTAAATGTGACTTGAGTAAACAGGTGTCTTTAAGAGCAAAAAACATTGTAGAAATTCCTCTGTAATGGACTTAAAGCTGTGAATTCTGGGAAGATATTGAACAGTTGCTGAAATGGTGGACAAATCCATCTGCATTGAGTCTGAAGCGTTCACAGCGCGCTTCAAACCAGCTCAGATTTCATTATTACCTTCTGACTTAATTATCGTATTTCCTCCTGGGAAATATGTGCAGAGCTGCGAAGTTATAAAAAAATCTTGATAACCTAAAATAATAACATAATTGTGGTGCTGTTATTGTGAGTGCTGCGGCCAGTATCGCTGTTCAGCAGATGGGTGGTCCCTCGGTGAGATGCATCTGTCGCGTGCCTCCACACAGATAACGCAGCGCACGATAATAAGTTGGCTGGTTTCTATGGCAACTGAAGCCGACAGGTAGGGGGAGAGAAAGCTGGTAAGCTCTGGCAGCGGCTGCGTTTCAGCATGATTTAACAAACGTCTTATGGTGCTCATCAGTGGAGCAAGCCATAAACACACACTGGAAATGACTGGTGATGGAAGAGAAAAACCGCACCAACAATAGCAAGACCGCGTCTTAAAGAGGACCTGTAGTGACCTATAGTAGAATGTAATACATTATTCAGGGTATCCAGTTTTACGCTAAAGGCACAGTATTGCGTCTATCGTAAAACATGTTAACACATGCAAATAAGAAGTGTGTTTCTTCCAGAGTAAAATGAGCCATAGATTACTTTTCTCCTATTTTTCTGTCACTTACAGTAGGTAGTAGCAATCTGTCAGGAATGACAGGTTCTGGACTTGACCATCTCCTCATGGGGGATTCTCAGGGTTTTCTTTATTTTCAAAAGCACTTAGTGAATGGCAGTTGCTCGGTTCAACTCCCAAAGAAGTGTGCAGGAAGACTTGCCCGCATCTTTGTGTAAATCCTTTTCAGGGAGTGTATTTATAAAGAATAAATGCCGTGAAAAGATGGATTAGTCTAAAACCTGTCAGTTCTGTCAGATTTCTGCTACCTACCAGGGGCGTTGCTAGGATCCTAAGGGCACTTTTGGGCATGCCAGCCAGAAAGTGGGTGTGGCCACACACCAGAATGTGGGTGTGGCCATGGGTGTAGCTAAATTTACATGAACTTAACAGTGGACTAAGTAGGCCTGCCAAGCAAAATGTTGGATGAAGCCCCCTCTTCAAAAAAAACCCCAAAAATGCAGCATATCACATACCGGTACATTGGCAGTATCACTTCCCTGACCTTCTAGTGGACCCCCTCCCATGCTCCCACAGGCCTCCCCTTCAGGGACCACAACTCCCAGCATGCCCCCATAGAAGAATCACAGTGCCCTGCATAGCACCACAGCACCCAGCATGCCTGCCATTGAGGCACCACAGCTGACTCTGCCTGGGGGACATCCGGGGCACCCCAGCATAGATCTGGGGCGTATGCCACTGATCTTTGGGTCTAGCAACGCCTTTGCTACCTACTGTAAGTGACAGCAACATAGGAGAAAAGTCATTTATGGCTCATTTTACTCTGGAAGAAAGATGACTTTTATTTGTATGTTTACATGTATTTTAAATTCTAAAATTTTTCGAGATGTGGTCCTTTAATTATCCTGTTTTTTCAACAGAAACACTTCATATACATTGGTATGTAACCCCCACCTCCAATGATGTCACAGCCTAGGTTATTTAGCTATCCGGCCTTCTTCCCCAGTGCACTCTGGGAGACTAGGTGTGGTTTCTGCTCACTTTGGAACACAATAGAAATAGACGAATGGACGGTCTGGAACCACTGTAAGAGTTGATGGAGACCATTGTCACCTGTCTACCTTTGGCCCTTACTCAATTCACGTTTTTACGATGATTTCTCCTAGGTGATCAATTTTCTTCTGTTTAACCACTTTCTCCTTTGATACAGTATATCTACGTCAGCTGTGGCTCTCTCCAAGCCACAGCCACGTAGATATACTGACCTGCTTGCAGCCCTGTTGTGCAGGAACAGGTGCGCTTCAGAGCGCGCCTCCCGGCACTGTCAGCTGCAATACTAATTGGTGAAAGGGAAAATGTTCCCTTGTAGCCAATAAGTGACCCCCCGCGGATGAACGATCACCGCTGTAGCAAACAGCGGTGATCCTTTATCTCTCCCCTCGGTGGCCAGATCTGTAAAAAAAAAAAGGATTAGAAAGCAGCCTGACTCACCTTATCTCGTTCCAGCGATCAGCCTGCAGCCCGAGCCTCCGATCGCCGCTCTGCACGCAGCCCTGTGATGCTGAATAGCCGAGTCCCGGCTTGATGACGTCATCAAGCCGGGACCCGGTAACCGGCATCACAGGGCTGCGTGCAGAGCGGAGATCGGAGGCTTGGGCTGCAGGCTGATCGCTGGAACGAGATAAGGTGAGTCAGGCTGCTTTCTAATCCTTTTTTTTTTTACAGATCTGGCCACCGAGGGGGCTGCCTGGGTGGGGGTGGGGCATTTGGCTGGCTCCTATGGGGGTGCGTGGACCCCTGGTGGGGGGTAAAATGTGCAGCTGGGGGGGGGGGACAATAAAGTAAGAGGGGGTACAATTTTATTTTATGTATATAATTTTATACTGGGGGCAGAGGGCAGATCTGGCTATAATGGTGGGGGGCCCTAATCCAGGGTGCACCCGCTAATCCTGAGGGCGCATCTGGCTATAATGGGGGGCCACTATTCCTGGGGACACATATTGACACATGAGGGGCAGCAATCCTGGGGATACATCTGTCTATCTACACTGGGAGGTGCCAGACACAGAGGACACATCAGGCTATACTGGGGGTGACTGATATTGGGGACACATCTGGCTATAGTGGGGGTCTGGTACTTGGGACACATTTTGCTATCTATACTGGGGGACATAATACTGGTGACATGTTTTTATCTCCTGTGGTACTTTTTATTTTTAAACTGGAATTGATAAAAACTGAGAAAAAAATGCATTTTTTTTTCATTTTCCCCCTCTTTTTCCCACTAAAATGCATAGAAAACTTTTTTGGTCTAGGGATAAAATACCCGCCAATGAAAGTCTAGTTTGTCCTGAAAAAAACGATACCTAGATCAGTTAGGTGTCATGAGTAAGGATAAAGTTATGGCTGATTAAAAAGGGACACCGCTAAAGCGTCAAAACTGCTCTGGTCAATAAGGGGAAAACAAGGTCTGGATGCGAAGTGGTTAAAATAACTTTTCAGCACTCTGCAATTGAAAAAGTACTAAAAAGTAGGTGAAAAAGTTCTGTCAACATTATTTTGAGTTTTTTCTTGCTTGCTGGTGACTTAACCAGCCTGGCGGTATGGACGAGCTCATCCCATCCATCACCACTGGAGGCTGCCGCTCAGGCCCTGCTGGGCCGATTTTCATCAAATAAAGAGCAGCACACGCAGCCGGCACTTTGCCAGCCGCGTGTGGTGCCTGATCGCCGCCGCTCTGCAGCGATCCGCCGCGAGCAGCGGCGAAAGAGGGTCCCCCCAGCCGCCTGAGCCCAGCGTAGCCGGAACAAAAAGTTCCGGCCAGCGCTAATGGCTGGATCGGAGGCGGCTGACGTCAGGACGTCGGCTGACGTCCATGACGTCACTCCGCTCGTCGCTATGGCGACGATCTAAGCAAAACAAGGAAGGCCGCTCATTGCGGCCTTCCTTGTTTATTCTGGGCGCCGGAGGCGATCGGAAGAACGCCTCCGGAGCGCCCTCTAGTGGGCTTTCATGCAGCCAACTTTCAGTTGGCTGCATGAAATAGTTTTTTTTTTATTTAAAAAAAACCCTCCCGCAGCTGCCCTGGCGATCTTAATAGAACGCCAGGGTGGTTAAAGGCATTTCACTGATGAGGTGTGAAAAAACTTAGGTGACAGTGACTTGAAGAAGGGCCTTTGGAGCCTTGTTCAAACAAAACATTGTTTTTTTTTGGGTTGTTTCCTTAAAGTGGTCTGAAAGCCAGCATTTTTACTTTGCTCTAAAAGATTCCTCACTGCTTGAAAGCTACTATTCCAGAAAATAATTCTAGCAGAACATCACTGAAATTGTTAAACAAAGCACTTTGTCCTGCTATTCAGCTTCAAATCTGCATCCAAACTGGAGATAACAGTATATTTTTTACTTGTTAAACACAAATGTATCAACACTGGAATGTAAACAAACAGTCTCTGAGAAGCTGTCTCTGCTTCAGGCACACACAGTGTTCAGAATAGCTCATTAGAAAATTTTAATATATAATAAAAAGCAGTTATAATAGAAAAATAATAAAATGCAATGACAGCTTTCAGGGTAAGACAAAACTACACTTTGGAAACTTGTAATTTGTAAACGGACAATATTACGTTTGCAAAAAAAGAAAATATGATAACTGTATGAGTAATAAAAAGTAGTAAAACCCATATTTATTGAATGTTACGTCAGAGTTTCAGACCACTTAAAAGAAGCATTTTTTTGGACAGTGACTGATTGAATATATAGACTTATGATGCAGATCTGAGATTGCGGTTGGGTTGGTATCTGGGAATTAGTGAGAAGATGTACCAGGGAGAGAGATTGTGGAGAGCTTTGTAGGTTAGGGTTAGGAGTTGGAACTGGAGACTCTGGTTAAAGCCAGTGGTTACCGATTTAAAAATAAAAAAGTCAGCTACTCCCCTAAGGAGAGGGAAGGCTCGGTCCTAATGAGCCTTCCCTCTCCCGGTGCCCTCGGTGCTGCGCTGGCTCCCC
This sequence comes from Hyperolius riggenbachi, assembly GCF_040937935.1. Taxonomy (NCBI): domain Eukaryota; kingdom Metazoa; phylum Chordata; class Amphibia; order Anura; family Hyperoliidae; genus Hyperolius; species Hyperolius riggenbachi. The sequence continues at coordinate 6,986,486 of NC_090655.1, read as the reverse complement.
CGTTCGCGTCCGCCGCCGCAGGGACTTCGGAGGTCTTCTGGAGCACTCGGGCTTCCGAAGACGGGCCGCTCCATACTACGCACGCGCGATTGCGTCATAGAGGGCGCTCGCGCATGCGTAGTATGGAGCGGCCGCGTCATCGGGAGCCCGAGTGCTCCCGAAGGCTTCCAAAAGCTCCCTTCGGCTGCGGAAGTGGCAGTATTTGACCGAACTGGTCGAATACTGCCACGGGGGATCCTGCGCGGGACCGGGCACCGGGAGAGGAGAGGGAAGGCTCATTAGGACCGAGCCTTCCCTCTCCTTAGGTGAGTATCTGACTTTTTTATTTTTAAATTGGTAAACATTCACTTTAATTGGCAGCCAGTGAAGAGCTGGACAGAGAGGAGCAGCAGAGGAAGAGCGGGAGGAGAGATGAATGAGATGAGCAGCTGAGTTCAGTACAGATTGGAGCGGGGCCAGTCTGTTAGCTGGTAGTCCACATAGTAGTATGTTACAATAGTCCAGATGAGATATTATAAAAGCATGTACTAACACTTAGGCCCCTATGCAATTAACTTTTTCTCCCAAGTTTGTCACTAGGAGATAATATTTCATCTTCTTTTTCAAAATCATATTTCAGCACTTTGCAAATGAAAAAGCACCAAAAAGTAGTAGTGAAATACTATCGAAATTATTTTGAATATGGACCTTAGTGTGGACCAGGGTGAGAAAAGGTCGATTGCGAGATCTGTTTCTAGAGAGCCACATGTTTGTTTCTAGAAATACATCACTTTTTATTGTTTTGTTTTTTTTCTTCTTGGTTTTCTTCTCACACTTTTCCCAAACTTCATTACAGTGAGATAAACAATGTGCAAAAAGTGGGCAGTGGAGAGTGAAATATGGTTTGGCGAGGACGGCGAACTTTGCTGAGCTAAACGCCATTACAGAGATAAGACCTTGTGCTTACTGTATGCTAAAAGCAGCTTAAATCACCCTCCAGATAAGCGTGTCATATAAATAATTAAGAATGCTGGCCATGGCCTATCCCCAGCCGCTGTGCCTCCTTGCTTTTCTGTCTGCAGAAGCATTTTCCGATCACATTGCCCTGACCTCTCGTAACCTTGTTCTGCGAGATCTGCCACGTCTGTCTTCTGAGATCCTCATTGTCATTCACGTCATCCCCAATCTCTATGGAGAGATGTGTACCGGGGACTTCACTGCTGGAGTCGTGTTCCTAAGCAGATGAATTTATATCGGAGGGGCTGTGGAAGTCTCTCCGTAATCAGATCACTTTCAGGAGGAGGTTCCAGGATAACAGGAAACAATTAAAAGCGGTTTATAAAGAAGAGGTGGGGGAGATGGTTGGCGTTCATTCTTGACCTTACTAGCTTTTTGGCGCCTTTGTATCAATTGACCTGAAGACATTGTCCTTAAAGGATACCCGAGGTGACATGTGACATGAAGAGATAGACGCGTGTATGTACAGTGCCTAGCACACTAATAACTAGGCTGTTCCTTTTTTTTTTTCTCTGCCTGAAAGAGTTAAATATCAGGTATGTAAGTGGCTGACTCAGTCCTGACTCAGACAGGAAGTGACTACAGTGTGACCCTCACTGATAAGAAATTCCAACTAAAAAACACTTTCCTTGCAGAAAATGGCTTCTGAGAGCAGGAAATAGATAAAAAGGGTCAATAGTTCATAGAATTTAGCTCTGGCATACTTCAATGAAGGTGTCATTGAGCAAAAACAATAAAATAGTTAAAAACTTAAAATGTAGATTTAAACATAAAATAAAACTGTGGAATATCTTAAAATGTCATTTTTAGGAGAAGGAAGATAGATTAGATACAACTATTTATTTCATTAGTTTATGTTCGCCTTGGGTGTCCTTAAGCTAACCATTACCTCTCTTTTTGAAACTTTTTTGTTGTTGTTTTATGATATTCGGGCACCTCCCATACCCCCCATTCCCACAACAAGTGTGACTATTTACACAAGTTGTGGAAGGTCGTTTTATTTTTATTTTTTTAAAGGAATCAGAGACAAAGCACCCTTGTGTATTTTACCATATATATCAGTAAGAACATTAGAGAAAACACCGACCCTGCTCTCTGTTTCATCCTTCACTGCTAAAAGTGTCTGTTATCAGCTGTGATAAGAATCCCGGACTGAGCATTCAGTCTTGCGTTGCAGGGAATAATTATAGCTGAGTCATTATAGCAGAGCCACAAGGGGGCAGGCTTGGGCTTGAAAAGACACCAGAGAAGACAGACTCAGCTATAATCTTTCCGTAGCAAAGCCAGACTGAGTGCTCAGTCAGGGATTCTTATCAGAGGTGATAACAGTCAGATTAAACAGAGAACAATGAAACAAAGAGCAGATTAGGTATTTACTGTCATGTTCCCACTGATTTATAAGGTAAAATACAAGAGGGTGCTTCATCTCTGGTTCTCTTTAAACAGATCCCCTACCCTTTAACTTGTGTGACCACTTGAGCATGAGGTCCAGTAGCCCAAGTTTCTGGGGAAGGGTCGGTGTCACCCTCCAGGACTTAACGGTGGTTGCAAGTGTTGCATCCTCAATCACGTGAGTACATTCTTTGATGGCTATAAATTGGTGAAATGGCATCCTTTATACTAACCGAAGGTTGTAAATATGCACAGGCCCAGAAGCACCTGTGGGTGGGGCTTACTGTGGGTGGTGCAGTTGTGGGCAGTGGCCTAACGACCTATCCCGAGCCGGATTTTTCATAAGGCAGGATAGGCACGTGCCTAAAGGCGCCTTATGTGGTAGAGGTGGTAACATCCTCTGCAGAACACCGACCTCAGGAGCTTACAGTCTAATCCCTGCCTCATATTATTCACCTCAGACACTTGCACTCTAATCCTTATCTCATGTCACGAAGGATGATATGAGGCAGTTATTAGAGAGTAAGATTCTAAGGTCAGTTAGTGACATAAGGCAGCATTTAGAGTTCAGAATATTATTTACTTGGGGTGTGTGGTCTGTTGAGGGGCGGAGCTTAGGGTGCCATTATGCCTGTGTCTAGGGATGATCAATGAGATGTGATTTGTTCCAATACTATGCAAATGTATGCAGTTTGAAAATGGACCAATCAATTTAAGCCCAGGTTTAACTTGATTGGGGCATTTTCAAGCTGCATGCATTTGCATCAACTCGGAACAATTTGCATATCTGTGGCCACAGCGGCCACAAAACCAGTCATCCCAGGCTCTGTATTAATGATGCAGAAAGGCTCAGGGTTAAAAACGTATCTGACCCGCCATCATTCATTCAGGTCATCGCTCTGTCCCCCTAAGAATTGCAGCCATGGCAGATTTTTCTCAAATTTCTGCCTAAGCTCTGCCCCCCCCCCCCCCGGCCTTGCTGTGGGCTGCCCCCAGCTCAGCAGCTAATTGGTGGCTGCTGAGCTGGGGGCGGTCTGCAGCAACACTAGCAGAGGTTTACAAATAACTTCTGCAGTCTTTGGAAACATGGGTTCCCATGGAGGGGGGGCGGAGCATCACTTGTATCTCACTTGCATTGAATGAGGTAAGTAATAAACCCTGAGACACGCCCCATCATGCAGCATTTAAAGGACCACTATTGCAAAAAAAAGTTGGCATTTAAAATCTGACAGTCCCGACCGGTTTTGGACTAGTCCATTTCCTCATGGCAGATTCTCAGGGTTTTCTTTGTTTTCAACAGCATTTCCTAAACAGCAGTTGCAGAGTCTAACTGACAACATAGTGTGAAAGTGAGTAGGGAGGCTGACTGGTATCTTCCTATTTTGGCATTTAGGCTAATTTCACACCAGGACGTTGCGTTAGAGGGGGCGTTAAGGTCGCATAACGTCCCCCTAACGGAACGCCTGGTGGTGCTGGATCTGGACGTCAGAGTGAGCCGCGTTGTGCAGCTCACTCTGGCGTCCGTGATGCCGTGATGCGCACTCTTGTGCGCATGCGGCATCACGTGGTCCCGCCCGGCCAATCGCCGCACAGATCGGCCGCTCCAGGAAGTAAACACTGCACGTCACAACGTGCAGTGCATATTAATTAGCCATGTGCCTGGCCGCTCTCCGCTCCTCCACAAGATTACTGAGCATGTGCAAACAGTCTAACGCGGCTCAGCCGCGTCTAAAGTACTGCATGCAGTACGTTGTTTTGTGACGCAGCGTTACAATGTAACGCAATGTGGGCACTGTGAACAGCCCCATTGATTTATCATTGCTGTGCGGTGGGCTGCGTTACAGGCTGCTCTAACGTGCGCCTGTAACGTCCCACTGTGAAACCAGCCTTAAAGGGAACCTGAAGCGAGCAAAATTATTTAAAATAAACATGATGTAGCTGTAAATGAATATTGCATACTTACCTGTCCATCAGTTCCTCTCAGAAGCTCACCATTTTCTTCTTACAGTGATCCCTTCCAGTTCTGACAGTATTTTGTCAGAACTGAAATATACCAGTTGCTGTCAGTTATAAATCAGCAGCTCTCAGTTACAACTGAATGTGCAAGGTAATGTCCATGTTTTCCTTTGGCTCAAGTGGGTGATATTACAGTTTAACAGTGTGCTGACCAGGAAGCTGTTATGGGGTAATGGCTATTTTTAAAATGGGGGACGGAGAATTCCATTGATCACAGTGGACAAATGGGACGCAGGAGAGGAGACAGGGATTGAGGAGTAGACTATACAGTAGGTAAGTATGACTTGTGTATGGTTAATTTGACTTTTTATTTTCAGTCCAGGTTCTCTTTAAACTGCTGTTCAGGAAAAAACAAAGAAAACCTTGAGAATCCCCCATGAGGAGATGGACTGGCCCAAAATCTGTCGGTTCTGTGCCTACTTTTTTTGCGATAGCGGGCTTTTAAAGAGAAACCATAACCAAGAATTGAACTTTATCCCAATCAGTAGTTGATATGAGAAATCTTTTCCTTTTCACAAACAGATCATCAGGGGGCGCTGTATGGCTGATATTGGGGTGAAACCCCTCCCACAGTGTGATGTCAGGACCATGATGCTGGCAGTCTCCTGTCTGTGAGCCTCATTGCATTGTGGGAAATAACAGTTGTTTACAGCTGATTCCAACTGCCAAACAAAGCAAGCAGCAGCTACTTCCAGTGACATCACCTGCCAGCAGTAAAAATGTCACCATGTGGTAAATGTCAGAATGTAAATCAGGGAGAGGAAAACGTTTACATTGGGCAAACACTGACTAAATCATTTATACATAATTATTGTACAAATGTAGCACTTTTTTATTACATTATTTTCACTAGAGTTCCTCTTTAAACAGAGCCTGGCAGGACGGTCTTTTTTTACTGTAAATACTCTGTTTATACGCTGCTCAGTCGAACAGACCATTCACCACACATTATTATTGCAGACTTCTGTACAGAAATGATGCAGCATCAAACATGACTTAGCTCTGGCATTTCAGCGGCAAACTTCACACAGAGCGGATGACAGAAACATATGCAGGGTGGGTGTAGCTTTCAGCGAGTCGGTCAATCAAGGCTTGGCGGGGGGCGGTGGGGGCGTTTGTACACATCTATGAATTAGAAGACAAAAACAGTGTGCGCCCGCCGCATGGTAAATATATGCCAAGTCTAGACCTCAAACATTCTTTCATCCAAACCCGTCTTTTTTTCTACCATGAAGTAAAATAACTGGAAAGTTCCACGCCGGTGTAGTGAAGGGTAACGCGGGGTTTGTAATACACGTAATTATGACTTTGCAGAAATCTTTATTTCAGGACTTATCTGCGACACACATCTCAAGCAGGGGCAGAACTAGAAATCACTGGGCCCCTGGGAAACTGAATTCCTCCCTGCCCAGGGCCGATTCTGTCATGAAGCAAGGTGAAACACTTGCAACAGTCGCAGAGATTACAGGGGCAGCATGTTTGTACTGTGTTTACTCTAACAGCATGCAGTCAGAGTAGGAGGAGAAGTGAGAGGAGAGTGAGGTGAAGAGGTCATCATTGGGGAAAAGCAGCTTGTTGTGCTGTGTGAGGAGTGTGACAGTGAGTGAGGAGGGGGGAGGCAGGAGAGCAGCATTGGGGAAAAGCAGCTTGTTGTGGTGTGTGAGGAGTCTGACAGTGAGTGAGGAGGGAGGAGGCAGGAGAGCATCATTGGGGAAAGCAGCTTGTTGTGCTGTGTGAGGAGTATGACAGTGAGTGAGGAGGGGGGAGGCAGGAGAGCATCATTGGGGTATAGCAGCTTGTTGTGCTGTGTGAGGAGTCTGACAGTGAGTGAGGAGGGGGAGGCAGGAGAGCATCATTGGGGTAAAGCAGCCTGTTGTGCTGTGTGAGGAGTCTGGCAGTGAGTGAGGAGGGGGGAGGCAGGAGAACATCATTGGGGAAAAGCAGCTTGTTGTGCTGTGTGAGGAGTCTGACAGTGAGTGAGGAGGGGGGAGGCAGGAGAGCAGCATTGGGGAAAAGCAGCTTGTTGCGCTGTGTGAGAAGTCTGACAGTGAGGGAGGAGGGGGGAGGCAGGAGAACATCATTGGGGGAAAGCAGCTTGTTGTGCTGTGTGAGGAGTCTGACAGTGAATGAGGAGGGGGAGGCAGGAGAGCATCATTGGGGTAAAGCAGCCTGTTGTGCTGTGTGAGGAGTCTGACAGTGAATGAGGAGGGGGGAGGCAGGAGAGCATCATTGGGGAAAAGCAGCTTGTTGTGCTGTGTGAGGAGTCTGGCAGTGAGTGAGGAGGGGGGAGACAGGAGAGCATCATTGGGGAAAAGCAGCTTGTTGTGCTGTGTGAGGAGTCTGACAGTGAGTGGGGAGGGGGGAGGCAGGAGAGCATCATTGGGGAAAAGCAGCTTGTTGTGCTGTGTGAGAAGTCTGGCAGTGAGTGAGGAGGGGGGAGGCAGGAGAGCATCATTGGGGAAAGCAGCTTGTTGTGCTGTGTGAGGAGTCTGACAGTGAGTGAGGAGGGGGAGGCAGGAGAGCAGCAGTGTGTCATGTGACTTGCAAGGCAGAAGGGAGGAGGTGGCACTGCTGTCCTGACTGAGGAGGAATGGAGTGGCTGAGGGTGAGCAGTGTGTTTGTCACAGACTCCCAGCCAGTGTGCTATTGTGTTGAGCTGCAGAACGTCATGTGAGAACATTAAATGAAGCAAAGTAAATTGTCAGGTGCTGTGCAATCATTGCAAATCGAGGTGGGGGAGCGGGGTATCATACCCACAAGATTTCCACAGGCAACAAAAAGTCTAGAACCAGCCGTGACCTTGACACCCCCCTCCCCCCCCCCCCCCCCCCAAAAAAAAAAAAAAAAAAAAAACAGAAATTGGAATATCAGGCTAGGCAGGTAGCCAGGTATAGGTGCCCCCAGTATAAGTAGCCTGGTAGATTATTATTATTATTATTGATGTTCGACCTGTATAGGCGGCCTGGTATAAGTGTCCCTAGTATAGGTTGCCAGGTATAGGTGCCCCCAGCATAGGTAGCCTGGAGGAGGGACAAAGAGCACACACAGCCACGCGGGAAGGGGGGCTGACTCATCCCTCTCTCACCTTGGGGCCCACCTTCAGCTCTCGCCCTCCGTAAATAACAGCAGTAGCCGGGCCTGCTGCTCCCCCCTCTGGCGCTGTGCCCCTATCCTGCCCCCACATGGCTGCATCCATTAGAGGTGCAATTGTTAGGCCTCGGGTATCAAAGAACATGTAGCAGGCATTGGCCATCAGTAAAGACTGTTGAACTGATAGTTGATTTTAGGAGGCGCCCACCTCCCCTCTAATCAGTCCTCATAGGTGATACCGAAGTCTCTAGGGTACCATCTGTGTGCTTCCTTGGCACAACCCTCACCAACGACCTGAAATGGGGGCAGAACACTACCAAAATTCAAAATAAATCACAGCAGAGGTTGTTCTTCCTACGTCAACTGAAAAAATCCGGCATGCCGCGGGAGCTGCTGACCAGCTTCTACACTGCAACCATTGGGTCCATCCTTTGTTTGTCAATCATTGTCTGGTATGCTAGTACGACGGCTAGTGAGAGCTGCAGAGAGTGATTACTGATGTGGAGCGGATAATCGGATCTCCGCTGCCACCTCTCGATCTCCTCCACGCTGCTAGAATGAAGACGAGGGCCACCAGGATCTCTCTCGACCCCTCCCACCCTGGCAGTCGCTACTTTGACCTCCTCCCGTCGGGTCGCCTTTACAGAACTATCCCATCCAAAACCACCAGGCGCAGGAACTCCTTCTTCCCCCAAGCAGTCCGGATACAAAACTAGGGTAGTGCTCACTTGAGGTTGAGGTCAAGAAACCACTCAGTCGCTCACTGATGCTCACACCACATGGGACAATACGTCCACCGCCACGCAGCCAGCTTTTGATGTGTTTGATGTTTTTGATACTTTTTGAACGAATTGACTCTACTCGGGCCTCACAGGCTTGCCTGTATTGTTGAGCTGCTGCTAAATGTCTATGTACTTTTGCACAACTGTTAATGTCTGTCTTGTCTGCCAGTGTATCTGTTGCCTGTCTTTGTACTTGCCATGCCATGGGAACCACAAATAATTCCTAGTACGACTTCCGTCACACTTGGCGAATAAAGTCTTATTCTGATTCTAAAATCAATTCACTTAAATCAACATTTTTATAAATCTAGAAGATTGAAATTGAAAATAAAGCTCACATTAAGGTTTTTCTCTCTTCCCTCCCCAGTTTGTGATTTCCCTCCCCATTAAAACTCTTGAGGATGGTTAAGTTTGGGGTCACAATACCCCATCATCTGGCTGGACAGCCGTGAAATCTGAAGCACTTGATGCCCACTAGCAGCTCCATCTGGAGCTTTCCAGAATTTATCTAATCTCCCAACTCCCTGAGCCGAGTCTCCAGACCCCTGGATCGTCCTCGCATTGCCCCCATTTCTCCACTCTGCACATCCAGATGCCACGCCTTCAACTGCTTGATATACCCAAGGGGAGGTTCATGGCTATAACAGACACAGCTCTTGTACAATCAGCACCAAAGTGAGGGGGTGAATAGCGCACGTGCCCCGCCCCTTCCCAGAGGCCACTGCAGGAGGCGGATCTGCTGCTGTAGTGCAGAGACCCACATCCTTTGCTGCTTCATGCCTCAACCCCACAGCCATGCACCCCTATGTCCTGTGACCTTCTCCCACTACAGAACCAGGCCACCGCAGCTACTGAGCGGCAGGGTTGCTCTCGAGTACTTTGTGATCATGGATTACCCGTGATCACGAGTATTTTTTGGCTCTGAATTTGGGAAAATTCAGAATCTGTGATCAATACAGATCACGGATTCCGATTTCGCGTCCATTCATGATTGGCGAGAATTCAGTTGTGATCACGGTGAAAATCCGCGATCACGAATTTGCATGCACACGCGCGGTAACCATTTGATAACGTCCAAATTTAGCTATGCTGTGGCAGAAAAAATTGAAAAAAGAAGATGGTGAAGAAGAATAAACAAACATAAACAAATACAGAAAACATGGTTTTCATCAATTTTTTTTTTTTTAATGATAACACCACACATCAATAATTCTGTTTTTTCTTTAAGAAAACATGATGCTTTATGCATAATTTACCCTAAAAGAAGTTTTGGAGGCAATTTAAAGGCCATTCGTGATCACGATGCGTGATTCCAGATTGCGGATGCAAATTTGTTCGCGTGGTTGTGATTATGTCCGAATCCGAATTTTTGTAAACCAATTTTTGCGGCTACTCGATCAGTAAAATGGGGTATTCGAGCAACCCTGCTGAGCGAAGTTTTAAAGGAATACTATCGATTGAAGCATTTTTTTTTATGCTGTATGTTAGGGCACACATTACCACGAGTACTATGGGGGGAGTTTCCTTCATCACACAGTTCCGCCTCTCTGCTGTAAAATCCTCCGTCCGTTTCAGATAAAAAGGCTAGACCATGTTCCTGCACAGGGGGGTCGCTATCAACTCCTCAGGGTATAGTTGAATAATCACCTTGCTGAAAGAATCTTATTCAGGTGGTGGTAAGGAGTTATGCTGGGAATACATGTTGCGTTTTTGTACTCGATTTTAATGATGATCGATCAATAGAATCGAGAGCAAATTCAATGGGGGAAAAGTTTTTTTGAATTTTCGATTTGATTCACCGAAGCTGAAAAAGATCAAAATAAGATCCAACATATTGGATATTATCTTGCTTTATCTATCTAAATTGCAGGTAATTGTACCGTTGGTGTGCTTGGTGACCCGCGCGATCAATTACACGCTTGTTTATGGTGTCGATTTAAAGATTCCAGCAATGTGTGTTTATGATCTTGACTGATAAAGATCCTGATTATGCCTTTGTAAACAATGTCTCTCCCTCTCAGTAGCCTAGAAAGTAGATGCAGCCTGGAATGCAACTTCACAGGTCAGTCAGGAATAGTGTATACACATCTCCCTGCTAGTTATATTCCAGCAATACTGCAGCACATCTAGTTACCCGTTACCGCCTCAGATCGGCCTCCTCCTCCTCAGACTCTGATGCATGCTGTGAGACAGTGAAATGTATTTGTGAGCCGCTGTGTGTGGAATGAAGGATGATTTTTATGCAGGGAGAGAGAACTGGGTGAACAAATAAAGTGCCCCTAGCACTAGTGGTAATGTGTACCTTAATATAGAGTATTAAAAAAAAAACTTGTTTTATTTGATAGTATTCCTTTAAGTGCAAATGCCGGGAGAGGCAGGAGAGTTTGATGTAATGCTAAACTTAAGTTGTAGTGGAGGCGGCAAACATCTGTTCTGCTGAAACAATAATAGTAACAGCAGCAGGCAAACACCTCCAGTCTCCCTTCCCTTATGGCTCAGCTCACCTCCAATGGGCTCTCTTCACAAAACTTCTCATAAATGACTTCTTTATCACCTAACTGATAGAAATAACCTTTCAACACGTTCACAAGCAAAATAATCACTCAAAGTAAGTTTTTCCTGATTAACTTCTTTTCAATATTAGTTTACTTACATTAATTCTGTTATATTTTTGATCTTTGAAAGCTTAAAGAAAACCTGTAATGAGAAAAGTTCCCCCGGGTGATACTAACTTCGGTAGGGGGAAGCCTCCAGATCCGATCTAGGCTTCCCCCGTCCTCCTGTGTCCCACGGCGGTCTTGCTGTGCCCCTCCGAACAGCGAGGATGTAAATATTTACCTTCCTGGCTATAGCGCAGGCGCAGTATTGACTCTCTGCTTGGAGATTGCTGTCGGTCCGCTCTACTGCGCTGGCGCAAGTCTCCTGCGCCTGCGTAGTAGAGCAGACCCATCAGAGATTGTCTATTTCCGCCTATGTCCGTGCTGAGAACTGCAACAGCGCCACCCGCTGGAGCCAGAGAAGTTAAATAAATCAGCGCTTGTCAGGCTTGTCGAGCCTGGATTGCCGGAGATTATGGGGGAGCCAGTGCTGGATTTCCTGCAGCTACAGGGGAGGGGGAAGCCTCATTGGGATCCTGGGGCTTCCCCCTCCCGAGATAAGTACCCCCAGGGGAACTTGTTTTTTTTGTTACAGGGTCTCTTTAAGGCCGGTTTCAGACTGTAAACCGGTGGCAGCGAATCGGTGCGTCGCTTCCGCCGCACCGCCAGCCAGGATCCTGCTGCAGGTATTTGCAGAAGTGCATGGGAGTGTATTGTTAAAATACACTTTCACGCATGCGCGCCACGACGTCGCAATGCCAACATTTTTAAATGCCTGAGTCGCCATAGAGTAACATGACTGCCGGTCTGACGCAGGTCGATGAAAGTACGCGCGTTAACGTAGTTTTGTCCTAGCGTCAGGGATGCGGCATACCGTGGCAGTATGAAAGTCTTCATAGATTTTCATTGCCCGGCGGTGAGGTGCGGTAAAAATACATCGCTTCGGTGTAAAAGGGCCCTCAAAATATAACCTAGTTAGGTGAAAAAGCTTTGTGGGATCATGGCCATTGTCTTAGATTGTTTCCGCGCACGCCGTCATAAGCACAGCCGATACTGCAAACTTGATCCCACTCACCATCCACAGCCGTTCTCCTGCAGAATATGGCATCTTCCAGTACTGTTACCTCAGCAAAAAGCGTAGGCGTCCTATGCAAGTCCCCCCCTCCCCGCCAAGTACTGCCAGCTTGTGGGAAAACATAACAATGGGGGTGATAAAATAAAGAAAAGAGTGAGACAATAACACTTTCGCTGTGAAAAATTAGCACAAAACTTTAATAAGTTGAAGTTTTTTAGAGAATGAAAGTTTAAAACACTAATTGGCGTTTTTTTAAGATAAGTTTTCACATTCCTAATTATCACTAGGTAGAGGTCAGAGAATCAGTAAAATGTGGTAGTGTTATCTGTGATGAGCAAAGACAACCTCTTGAGAATTTCTCACGTTCCTCTTTAGAAGGACTTTTTTCTAAACCAGAGATGAACGCTTTGGCACAAAATAAACATATCCCCCGATAGATTTTACAAAATAAATACTATTCCTGGTATTTTCCCCACTCTGGTGTGCTGTTTTTTTTTTTTTTTACTAAAACTCCATGCAAAACACAGTTCATTAGAAAAGCATATTATTTAGTGGGCTGTGTGCAAAATGAAATCACCATTTCTAAAAACCTCTTATGACTAACAAATATAGATAAAAAAAAACATATATAGCTCCTTCCTCGGCACCAGCAGCTCCTCCCATCTCATCACAGCTCTCTGTGATGCTGCCAGTATATAGAGTAGGAAAGCAGAGCCAGAAGGGGGCAGGCTTGGGCTTGAAGAGACATTACAGAAGACAGACTCCGCTATAATGATTCCTGAGCAAAGCCAAACTGAATGCTCAGTTGGGGATTTTATCAGGGCTGTAACAAGCAAGCTGAGCAGTGAAGGATGAAACAGAGAGCAGGGTAGGTGTTTTCTCTAATGCTCCCACTGATATATATAGTGAAATACATGGTGGTGCTTAGTCTCTGGTTCACTTCAAGGCCTCTTCTACACGATATGCTGAAAAATGGGTGCATTTTAATTTGCAGTGCATTGTGAAAAAGCTTTCAGTTAAAATGTGTATAGTGGGAACTGAGCCATAGGAAAACCGGGACATTACCTTGCACATCAGCTGTCCTTTCAGTTATGCTTACTACAAGAAAATGTATGCGTGCTCAACACCAAGCTTAACCCTTACAAGTCTGGCTGTGCAAATCTGGCTAAATTGGCTTATCATGAGGCATTGCTCATGCAAAAATGCATTTGCTTTCGCATGCCAAACTTTGCAGGGTCAAAAACCAATACCGCGAAGCGGTTGCCCTGCGGGAATTAGTTCATGCTACATAGCACTATCGCCACGGGGAGGCTTCCCAATGCTCCCATACAACCGGGGGGACTGCGGGGCCCCAGGCTCTCTCACTGCCTAGGGACCACAGTGTTACCCCGGAGGGAGAGGCTGGGTGGAGCGGACGACCCCCCCCCCCAAGTGTGGCCAGCGCCGGGGGGGCCATCCGCACCCACCTCCCAAAAATTAAAAACAGGCACTTACCTTAACGTCCATTGCGTTCTGCTACTGCGCATAAACTTGGGGGCACTGCATGGGAAAGGAATGAAGTATGGGTCACCCCAAGCTGAAGGCTCAGGGCTGGCTCGCACACATCACTCCAGAAGGGGGGGGGAACAGGCACAGACAGTCCACTCCAGGGCTCACACCACCTAGAGCAAGCCATCCACCACCTGCCTCCAAAGGGTAAAGACTGCAAAATGCTTACTACAAGAAAATTAGTTATAATTGAGAGCAACTGATAAAGTGTAAAAGGACCCTAAGGGCCCTTTTACACTTAATGCGTTAGTACGTGTTTTTTTTTTTTCTCTATAGCAGTGCATTGTGGAAAAGCTTTTAGTTAAAACACGTGGGAACTGTGCCATAGGAAAATGAGCATTACTTTGAAAATCCGCTTTCTTTCAGTTATAACTGAGTGCAACTGATAAAGTTTAAAACGACCTTAAGGCCCCATTCACACTAGAACATTTTGCTGTGATTTTGGCAAAACGTTCAAACACTAGCGCTTTTTAAAAGGGCTAGTGTAATGAAACCCTATGTTCTTACTTGAGCAAATCGTCCAAAATTGCGAAACGCAAATGTGTCGCCTGCACTATTTTCAGGTGATTTCCCTGCAATCTCGTTTCAGTGCTATAGAAGCACTAAATGCGATCGCGGCAAAATCGCTGCAGTGTTCTGTGACTTTTTCCGCGTGAAATCGCGGAAAAATCACTCATGCAAAACGCTGGAAAAAATTGCCGGAGTTTTGCGTTTCTAAGTGTAAATGAGGCCTTAATTTCTTTTGCCACAGGTTAGCCAACTACAGTACAAGACAATGGGGCTTAGCACACTTACAGAGTTGCATTGTGAGGTTAGTTCACGATTGGCCACCGACATGCCACACAGTCGACAGCACTTTAACGCGGCGACACGGGTGACAGAAGTCACGTAAGTCAATGGATGACGCAAAAAAGTGTAAATACAGTGGCAGTGGAGCGGGCATGCCTGGAACAAGGCAAATATGATGCCCCCATCACTGGATGGATGGCGAAGGCCGAGTTGGGGTGGCAATATACATATGAGGTAGCAGGATAAAAGAGCGCCGGCTGAGGGGGGGGGGGGGGGGCGAAAAGGGCGCCGCCATAGACTTTAATGCAATTATCGTTAATATGGTGAAAAAAGCAGGAAACGGCGTTATGAAATATATCGTTAACAACATTAGAACCTTATAGTTTTTGAACTATGTTATAGTTTTAGAAGCTTGCAACGTTATAGTTTTTATCATATTACTGTATATTCCTGCGTATAAGACTACTTTTTAACCCTTGAAAATCTTCTGAAAAGTTGGGGGTTGTCTTATACGCCGGGTGTCATTGATGCCGGGTGATACGCCCTATCCTGTTACCTCCTCTCAGATTTCCCTGCTGAGGGAGCGCAATCTATTCTTCCATACCGCTCTTCTAAACCGGTAGAGAAGGAGAGCTGACCAGTGTTAAGGAGAGTTGGCCAATGCAACAAGTCAATTGACTATATACTGTTATATACGCATACGTTAAAAAAGGGCGTTGGGAAAAAAGGGCGCAGGGTTTTAAACGATAATCATGAATAATGTTTAAAAAAAATTGTGCTATATTTCGTTTAAAAATAATGTCTTATAAAGTTATAAATCATTAAATAATGTGTATGAAATCGGCAATTGTAAAAACGTTAATCTTCCCTGTTTAAAAAGTGAAATGTATAATAACGTTTTATAAAAGATTAATAAGAATTTTACTAAAGCTATACCTAACCCTACTCTCATACAGAACCCTCCCTGTACCTACCCCTAACCCCTAGACCCCCCCTGGTGGTGCCTAACCCTAAGACCCCCCTGGTGGTGCCTAAGTAACCCTCCCTGTACCTACCCCTAACCCCTAGACCCCCCCCTGGTGGTGCCTAACCCTAAGACCCCCCTGGTGGTGCCTAAACCTAAGACCCCCCGGTGGTGCCTAACCCTAAGACCCCCCTGGTGGTGCCTAACCCTAAAACCCCCTGGTGGTGCCTAACCTTAAAACCCCCCTGGTAGTGCCTAACCCTAAGACCCCCCTGGTGGTGCCTAACCCTAAGACCCCCCCTGGTGGTGCCTAACCCTAAGACCCCCCCTGGTGGTGCCTAACCCTAAGACCCCCCCTGGTGGTGCCTAACCCTAAGACCCCTGGTGGTGCCTAACCCTAAGACCCCCCTGGTGGTGCCTAACCCTAAGACCCCCCTGGTGGTGCCTAAACCTAAGACCCCCCTGTGATAAGCATTAATAACGTTTGAAAAAATATTGTGCTGTTTTTTGTTTAAAAATAATGTTTTAAAAAAGATTGTACTGTTTTTCGTTTAAAATTTTTTTAAAAAAAATTATAAATCATTAAATAATGTGTAATCATGAGAAGCAGTTATAAAACAGTAAAAGTCTCCGGACGCCGCTTGTAAAACGTTATTTTTCTCCGGCGCCCTTTTTTCCTGTTGGGCGCCCATTAAACGATATTTATTATGGGAGTGAATGGCGGTGCCCTTTTTGTCCACTTGCCTCAGGCGCCCGAATTTACTGTTTCCGTTATATATTGGGTAACACATACAGTACAGCACCAGTATCTGTTCATACACAGTAGTGATGCTCAAATACCCCTTTTCAAAATTCGAGTTAGGTCGAATTCGAATAGTAAATTATTCGAGGTCAGTCGAATATTCGAGTCGAATAATTTTTACTATTCGATTCGACCTCGGACTTCGAGCTCACTATTCGAGTCGGTATTCGAGCTCACTATTCGAGCTGACTATTCGAATTGGCCTTAAATAGCTTCCAACACTTGTTTTGAGGGTGAATGATGCAAGAAACCTCTTTTTTTCCAAGTAACAACAGCAAGTGATTATGTGGGGATGTTCCTTTAAAAAAAAATGTGGAAAGATAAGTTGTGTCCTTAATTTTGTTCAGTAGTGTTACTGTATATACTTGTTCTTCTTCTTCTTTATCTTTCTTCTTCTTCTTCTAGATCTTCTTCTTCTATATCTTCTTCTTCTTCTTCTATATTGTCTTCTTCATCATCTTCTTCTTCTTCATCTTCTTCTTCTTCATCATCATCTTCTTCTTCTTCTTCTTCTTCTTCTTCATCTTCTTCATCTTCTTCATCTTCTTCTTCTTCATCTTCTTCTTCTTCTTCATCTTCTTCTTCTTCTTCTTCATCTTCATCTTCTTCATCTTCATCTTCTTCATCTTCTTCTCCTTCTTCATCTTCTTCATCTTCTTCTTCTTCATCTTCTTCTTCTTCTTCATCTTCTTCTTCTTCTTCTTCTTCTTCTTCATCTTCTTCTTCTTCTTCTTCTTCTTCTTCTTCTTCTTCTTCATCTTCTTCATCATCTTCTTCATCTTCTTCATCATCTTCTTCATCTTCTTCTTCTTCATCTTCTTCTTCTTCATCTTCTTCTTCTTCTTCTTCATCTTCTTCATCTTCTTCTTCTTTTTCATCTTCTTCTTCATCATCTTCTTCATCTTCTTCTTCATCTTCATCTTCTCCTTCTCCTTCTTTTTCAATATCGTCTTCTTCTTCTTCGCGTATTTCTCTTTTCAATTTTTTTTTTAAAGAAATGCAGCTATTTTTGAGCGTAACAAATAGCTGGTGGGCGCACGCATGTTGGAAGCGCCATTGTATGTGCTCCCTGGCAGTGGAAACACAAAGACAGCAGGAGGTAAATTCAGCAGCAGGAGGAGGAGGATGAGTGTGTGGCAGCAGGCAGTCAATGAGGCAGGCAGCTCGCCGTGACATAATAGCCCTGGTACCTAGCGGTGATACCAGGGCTGTAAATAAACACAACAGGAGGTCCCAGACAGCGGTCGTGCAGCCCACATTGTGTCCAATACACAACTGGGACAACACAGTTTTCAACCCGGGCACCTCAGAAAAATTAAACTTTTTTTTTTTTTAATGGTTTGTTTGGTTTTGGTTTTGCAACCAATATAGCTATTGTTTGACGTAATAGCTGGTGGCAGAGTGGCAGCAGAAGGTAATTCTGTGTACCCTGGCAGTGGGAAACACAGACAGACAGCAACAGCAGCAGGAGGAATGGAGGAGTAATGTGAGCAGCTATTGTTTGACGTAATAGCTGGTGGCAGAGTGGCAGCAGAAGGTAAATCATCTGTGTAGTGTACCCTGGCAGTGGGAAACACAGACAGACAGCAGCAGCAGCAGCAGCAGCAGCAGGAGGAGGTATGGAGGAGCAGTGTGAGTGTGGCAGCAGGTAGGCAGCGTGACATAATAGCCCTGGTACCTAGCGGTGATACCAGGGCTGTAAATAAACACAACAGGAGGTCCCAGACAGCGGTCGTGCAGCCCACATTGTGTCCAATACACAACTGGGACAACACAGTTTTCAACCCGGGCACCTCAGAAAAATTAAACCTTTTTTTTTTTTTAATGGTTTGTTTGGTTTTGGTTTTGCAACCAATATAGCTATTGTTTGACGTAATAGCTGGTGGCAGAGTGGCAGCAGAAGAAGGTAATTCTGTGTACCCTGGCAGTGGGAAACACAGACAGACAGCAGCAGCAGCAGGAGGAGGTATGGAGGAGTAGTGTGAGTGTGGCAGCAGGTAGGCAGCGTGACATAATAGCCCTGGTACCTAGCGGTGATACCAGGGCTGTAAATAAACACAACAGGAGGTCCCAGACAGCGGTCGTGCAGCCCACATTGTGTCCAATACACAACTGGGACAACACAGTTTTCAACCCGGGCACCTCAGAAAAATTAAACCTTTTTTTTTTTTTAATGGTTTGTTTGGTTTTGGTTTTGCAACCAATATAGCTATTGTTTGACGTAATAGCTGGTGGCAGAGTGGCAGCAGAAGGTAATTCTGTGTACCCTGGCAGTGGGAAACACAGACAGACAGCAGCAGCAGGAGGAGGAATGGAGGAGTAGGCGAGCAGCTATTGTTTGACGTAATAGCTGGTGGCAGAGTGGCAGCAGAAGGTAAATCATCTGTGTACCCTGGCAGTGGGAAACACAGACAGACAGCAGCAGCAGCAGCAGCAGGAGGAGGTATGGAGGAGCAGTGTGAGTGTGGCAGCAGGTAGGCAGCGTGACATAATAGCCCTGGTACCTAGCGGTGATACCAGGGCTGTAAATAAACACAACAGGAGGTCCCAGACAGCGGTCGTGCAGCCCACATTGTGTCCAATACACAACTGGGACAACACAGTTTTCAACCCGGGCACCTCAGAAAAATTAAACCTTTTTTTTTTTTTTAATGGTTTGTTTGGTTTTGGTTTTGCAACCAATATAGCTATTGTTTGACGTAATAGCTGGTGGCAGAGTGGCAGCAGAAGAAGGTAATTCTGTGTACCCTGGCAGTGGGAAACACAGACAGACAGCAGCAGCAGCAGCAGGAGGAGGTATGGAGGAGTAGTGTGAGTGTGGCAGCAGGTAGGCAGCGTGACATAATAGCCCTGGTACCTAGCGGTGATACCAGGGCTGTAAATAAACACAACAGGAGGTCCCAGACAGCGGTCGTGCAGCCCACATTGTGTCCAATACACAACTGGGACAACACAGTTTTCAACCCGGGCACCTCAGAAAAATTAAACCTTTTTTTTTTTTTTAATGGTTTGTTTGGTTTTGGTTTTGCAACCAATATAGCTATTGTTTGACGTAATAGCTGGTGGCAGAGTGGCAGCAGAAGAAGGTAATTCTGTGTACCCTGGCAGTGGGAAACACAGACAGACAGCAGCAGCAGGAGGAGGAATGGAGGAGTAGGCGAGCAGCTATTGTTTGACGTAATAGCTGGTGGCAGAGTGGCAGCAGAAGGTAAATCATCTGTGTACCCTGGCAGTGGGAAACACAGACAGACAGCAGCAGCAGCAGGAGGAGGTATGGAGGAGCAGTGTGAGTGTGGCAGCAGGTAGGCAGCGTGACATAATAGCCCTGGTACCTAGCGGTGATACCAGGGCTGTAAATAAACACAACAGGAGGTCCCAGACAGCGGTCGTGCAGCCCACATTGTGTCCAATACACAACTGGGACAACACAGTTTTCAACCCGGGCACCTCAGAAAAATTAAACCTTTTTTTTTTTTAATGGTTTTTTGGTTTTTGGTTTTACAACCAATATAGCTATTGTTTGACGTAATAGCTGGTGGCAGAGTGGCAGCAGAAGAAGGTAATTCTGTGTACCCTGGCAGTGGGAAACACAGACAGACAGCAGAAGGGCAGTACACAGCAGCCCACTGTAGGTGTAAAATGTGTGGCTGCAGGCGACGTAATAGTCAAAGTGAACCAGGCTGGCTTAGTGAGCAGGAGCCAGGAGGTGGTAAAGGGTGGTAAGGCACATTAACGATGGTTCCGGCAGCCAGTTCATGTCCCCCTCTCGCCGACAACAGGGGCCAGGAACTCGCCTTCCACCCACGCCTGGTTCATCTTGAGAAACGTCAGTCTGTCCACAGACTTGTGAGACAGACGTGAGCGTTTCTCGGTGACCACGCCACCAGCTGCACTGAAGCAGCGCTCGGACAGCACGCTGGAAGGGGGGCAGGACAGCACTTCCAGGGCGTACTGCGCCAGCTCGCTCCAGATCTCCATGCGCTTGACCCAATACTCCATGGGATCAACAGGGGCATCGCTGTCAAGCCCGCTGTACGACCCCATGTAGTCAGCCACCATGCGGGTCAGGCGCTGGCTGTGACCGGAGGAGGATGCTGCTGCATGCATCTCCTCTCTAGTCACTGCTGCCGGAGCCTCTACAGTCCTGTAGAGCTCGTGGCTGAGAGACAGCAGGTCTGTGGGGCGCTTGCTGCTGCTGGATGCAGGCACCTGCTGCTGCCTCTGTGCTGGCTGCTGGACAGTGGGGGTGGAAGGCTGGGGGAAGGCTTCCTCCAAGCGCTCAACAAGGGCCTGCTGCAAGCTCCTTATTTGTTGCGCTGGGTCTCCTCCTGCAGGCGGCAGGAACTGGCTCAACTTCCCCTTGAGGCGTGGGTCCAACATCATGCTGATCCAGATGTCCTCCCTCTGCTTCATCTGGATCACCCTGGGGTCGCTGCGCAGGCACGTCAGCATGTGCGCTGCCATTGGGAAGAGGCGGGCCACGTCTGCTGGCACATCGACGTCAGTGCTGTCCTCATCCTCCTCCTCTGCCGCCTCATCCTCTCTCCACCCCCGCACCAACTCAGCTGCGCTGTGCTGATCCCCCTCATCAGCAGCCAGGTCAGGGACCTCCACCAAGTCCTCCTCCTCCTCCCCCTCAGAGGTGGACTGCGCAGCTGGTTGCCGCTCCTGCTGGTCCAAGGCTGCCGCTCCCTGTTCCAGCAAAGCATCGAGGGCCCTGTTCAGCAGAGAAACCAGGGGCACCCACTCGCAGACCATAGCATGGTCCCTGCTCACCATGTTTGTGGCCTGCAGGAAGGGAGCCAGCACAAAGCACACCTGCTGCATGTGCCTCCAGTCATCATCGGGGACGATGGACGGGATGTTGCTGGTCTTGTCCCTTCTCTGAGCGGCGGAAACAGTGGCCAGGGCAAGGTACTGTTTGACAGCGCGCTTCTGTTCAACTAGACGCTCCAACATCGCCAGGGTGGAGTTCCAGCGAGTCGGAACGTCAAGGATCAGCCGATGGCGTGGCAGATCCAGCTCCTTTTGCACGTCTTCCAGGCTCGCACAGGCTGCAGCCGAGCGCCGGAAGTGACGCACAACATTCCTTGCCATTTCCAGCAGTTCGCCCATCCCCTGGTAGGTGCGCAGGAACTTCTGCACCACCAGGTTCAGCACGTGGGCAAGACAGGGGATGTGGGTCAGGTTTCCCCTGTCTATTGCGGCAACCAGATTGGCCCCATTGTCGGCCACCACCTCTCCGACTCTGAGGCCTCTGGGGGTCAGCCAAATCCTCTCCTGCTCCTGGAGTTTGGCCAACACATGGGTTGCCGTCAGCTTGGTCTTCCCAAGGCTGACCAAGTGCAGCAGCGCTTGGCAGTGGCGGGCCTTCACGCTGCTGCTGAGGCGGGGGGTTTGGCCAGGTGTGCCGGAGGATGGCAGAGGATCGGAGGAACCTGCTGCAGTTCCCCTGACCCTGCGGGGTGGCACCACCCACTGTGTTGCTGCTGCTGCTGTGCCCGCTGCTGCTCTCCCATCCTCACCCCCTTCCACCAAGCTGACCCAGTGGACAGTGAAGGACAGGTAGCGGCCTGTCCCGAAGCGGCTGCTCCAGGAGTCCATGGTGACGTGGACCCTTTCACCAACCGCGTGCTGCAGCCCTCGCTCCACATTGGCCATCACAAAGCGGTGCAGTGCAGGAATGGCCTTGCGGGAGAAAAAGTGTCTGCTGGGGAGCTGCCAGTCTGGGGCTGCGCAAGCAAGCAGCGCACGAATGTCGCTCCCCTCCTGCACGAGCGTGTACGGCAGGAGTTGGGAGCACATGGCCCGTGCCAGCAAGCCGTTCAGCTGCCGCACGCGACGGCTGCTGGGAGGCAGAGCCCTAACCACCCCCTGGAAGGACTCGCTCAAAAGGCTCTGGCGTGGCCTTTTGCTGACACGGGAATCAGCAGACACAGCAGAGGAGGCCACTGAGGACTGGCTGCCAGAACAGGCCTCAGTGTCGGCGGCAGGAGTTGCAGAGGGGGGAGGAGCAGTGCGTTTCCGCACTCCTGCTGGTGCTGCTAGAGGAGCAGGAGGGCGGGTGGCTGCTGTTGCTGCTGCTGCTGCTGAAGGCTGTGCAGTGATGGGTGTGGTGCCACTGCCAGCACCAGATGCCTTCAGCCTCTGGAACTCCTCATGCTGGTGGAAATGTTTAGCCGCAAGGTGGTTGATGAGCGAGCTGGTGCAGAACTTTAAGGGGTCTGCACCTCTGCTCAACTTCCGCTGACAGTGGTTGCAAGTGGCGTACTTGCTGTACACAGTGGGCATGGTGAAATATCGCCAGATTGGTGACTTAAACATCCCCCTACGGCATGGAAGCGCTGCTGCCTGTCTCCCTGTGGTGGTTGGCGGGGGGGCTTGGGTGCGGCTGGTGGTGGTACTGGCAGATGCTGCTGCTGCTGCTGCTGAGCCTGAGACACCAGCAGGCTGTGGGACCTGCCTACTGCTGCTGCCAATGCTTGCAATGATGCGCCTCCTTGCAAGGCCCACAAGAGCATCCTCCTCCTCCTCCTCAGAGCTGCTGAGGACGACATCCCCTGGAGGTGGTGGCACCCAGTCTCTGTCTGTCACCGGGTCATCATCATCCTCCCCCTCCTGAAACATGTCCTGCTGGGATGAGGACCCCCCAAACTCCTCTCCTGATGCATGGATGGGCTGCTTGACTGTCGCCACAGTCTTGCTGTCCAATCCCTCATCCCCCAAAGTGCCCATCAGCATCTCCTCCTCAAAATCGCCAACAACAGCAGACAATTGACTCATGATGCCTGGGGTCAAAAGACTGCTGAATGACAGGTCGCCAACTGACGGTGAACTGGCCTCCTCCCCAGGCCCTGCTGGGCGGCTGCTGCGAACAGGGGTGGTGGTGGTGGTGGTGGTGGTGAGGGTGGAGGCCTCGGATGCAGAGCTGATGGCGGGCTGCTCATCCTCCGTCATGAGTTGCACCACAGTGTCTGCATCCTTTTCCTCAATGGGACGTTTCCGACCCGGCTGGAGGAAAATGGGAGCAGGTGCTACACGCTGCTGCTGCTGTGTCTCTACAGCGTGAGTTGCAGATGCTCCTGCTGGGCGGCGCCCAAGGCGTCCACGGCCAGTGGCTATGGGAGGAATGTTAGCCACTGACGCTGCTGCTGCTGCTGCGGAACTGTGCATGGTGGCGCGCCCGCGGCCGCGGCTTGCCACAATGCTGCTCCCTCTCCTCCTGATTCCCTTGCTGCCCTTGCCCTTGCCCAAACCGCGCTGGCTGCCACTTCCAGACATCTTCAATGTTTTGGGCGTATAGACAAAAGTTTTTTAAAAGGGCGGGTGAAAAGTGGGGTACTTTAATGGAGTGGGTTGGTTGGTGAGGTGACTGAGTGAGTGTCCCCTAGTACAGTAAGTAAGTAGTAACAGTCAGGAAGTACAACTAGCAGTTACAATAATCAGTAGTAATCACAAGTAAATTTAGTGTGTGTACACTCAGACAGTGAGTGCACGCACGCAGGAGCTAGTAGCCTATGAACAGTGACTGAGTGTCCTAGACTCCTAGTACAGCAAGAGTAATTAGTAACAGTAAGTAGAACTAACTAATTACAATAATCAATCAGCGATCAGAAGGAAATAGAGTGTGTGTTGTGTGTGTACACTCAGACAGTGAGTGCACGCACGCAGGAGCTAGTAGCCTATGAACACAGTGACTGAGTGTCCTAGACTCCTAGTACAGTAAGAGTAAGTAGTAACAGTAAGTAGAACTAACTAATTACAATAATCAATCAGCGATCAGAAGGAAATGGAGTGTGGGTGTGTGTACACTCAGACAGTGAGTGCACGCACGCAGGAGCTAGTAGCCTATGAACACAGTGACTGAGTGTCCTAGACTCCTAGTACAGTAAGAGTAAGTAGTAACAGTAAGTAGAACTAACTAATTACAATAATCAATCAGCGATCAGAAGGAAATAGAGTGTGGGTGGTGTGTGTACACTCAGACAGTGAGTGCACGCACGCAGGAGCTAGTAGCCTATGGACAGTGACTGAGTGTCCTAGACTCCTAGTACAGTAAGAGTAAGTAGTAACAGTAAGTAGAACTAACTAATTACAATAATCAATCAGCGATCAGAAGGAAATGGAGTGTGGGTGTGTGTACACTCAGACAGTGAGTGCACGCACGCAGGAGCTAGTAGCCTATGAACACAGTGACTGAGTGTCCTAGACTCCTAGTACAGTAAGAGTAAGTAGTAACAGTAAGTAGAACTAACTAATTACAATAATCAATCAGCGATCAGAAGGAAATGGAGTGTGGGTGTGTGTACACTCAGACAGTGAGTGCACGCACGCAGGAGCTAGTAGCCTATGAACACAGTGACTGAGTGTCCTAGACTCCTAGTACAGTAAGAGTAAGTAGTAACAGTAAGTAGAACTAACTAATTACAATAATCAATCAGCGATCAGAAGGAAATAGAGTGTGGGTGGTGTGTGTACACTCAGACAGTGAGTGCACGCACGCAGGAGCTAGTAGCCTATGGACAGTGACTGAGTGTCCTAGACTCCTAGTACAGTAAGAGTAAGTAGTAACAGTAAGTAGAACTAACTAATTACAATAATCAATCAGCGATCAGAAGGAAATGGAGTGTGGGTGTGTGTACACTCAGACAGTGAGTGCACGCACGCAGGAGCTAGTAGCCTATGAACACAGTGACTGAGTGTCCTAGACTCCTAGTACAGTAAGAGTAAGTAGTAACAGTAAGTAGAACTAACTAATTACAATAATCAATCAGCGATCAGAAGGAAATAGAGTGTGGGTGGTGTGTGTACACTCAGACAGTGAGTGCACGCACGCAGGAGCTAGTAGCCTATGGACAGTGACTGAGTGTCCTAGACTCCTAGTACAGTAAGAGTAAGTAGTAACAGTAAGTAGAACTAACTAATTACAATAATCAATCAGCGATCAGAAGGAAATGGAGTGTGGGTGTGTGTACACTCAGACAGTGAGTGCACGCACGCAGGAGCTAGTAGCCTATGAACACAGTGACTGAGTGTCCTAGACTCCTAGTACAGTAAGAGTAAGTAGTAACAGTAAGTAGAACTAACTAATTACAATAATCAATCAGCGATCAGAAGGAAATAGAGTGTGGGTGGTGTGTGTACACTCAGACAGTGAGTGCACGCACGCAGGAGCTAGTAGCCTATGAACACAGTGACTGAGTGTCCTAGACTCCTAGTACAGTAAGAGTAAGTAGTAACAGTAAGTAGAACTAACTAATTACAATAATCAATCAGCGATCAGAAGGAAATAGAGTGTGGGTGGTGTGTGTACACTCAGACAGTGAGTGCACGCACGCAGGAGCTAGTAGCCTATGGACAGTGACTGAGTGTCCTAGACTCCTAGTACAGTAAGAGTAAGTAGTAACAGTAAGTACAACTAACTAATTACGATAATCAATCAGCGATCAGAAGGAAATAGAGTGTGTGTTGTGTGTGTACACTCAGACAGTGAGTGCACGCACGCAGGAGCTAGTAGCCTATGAACAGTGACCGAGTGTCCTAGACTCCTAGTACAGCAAGAGTAATTAGTAACAGTAAGTAGAACTAACTAATTACAATAATCAATCAGCGATCAGAAGGAAATAGAGTGTGTGTTGTGTGTGTACACTCAGACAGTGAGTGCACGCACGCAGGAGCTAGTAGCCTATGAACACAGTGACTGAGTGTCCTAGACTCCTAGTACAGTAAGAGTAAGTAGTAACAGTAAGTAAGTAGAACTAACTAATTACGATAATCAATCAGCGATCAGAAGGAAATAGAGTGTGTGTTGTGTGTGTACACTCAGACAGTGAGTGCACGCACGCAGGAGCTAGTAGCCTATGGACAGTGACTGAGTGTCCTAGACTCCTAGTACAGTAAGAGTAAGTAGTAACAGTAAGTACAACTAACTAATTACGATAATCAATCAGCGATCAGAAGGAAATAGAGTGTGTGTTGTGTGTGTACACTCAGACAGTGAGTGCACGCACGCAGGAGCTAGTAGCCTATGAACACAGTGACTGAGTGTCCTAGACTCCTAGTACAGTAAGAGTAAGTAGTAACAGTAAGTACAACTAACTAATTACGATAATCAATCAGCGATCAGAAGGAAATAGAGTGTGTGTTGTGTGTGTACACTCAGACAGTGAGTGCAGTGCGCACACGCAGGAGCTAGTAGCCTATATGAACAGTGACAGTGAGTGTCCCTACGGGTACAGTAAGAGTAAGTAGTAAGTAAGTACAACTAACAATAATCTATCAGTAATCAGAAGGAAATAGAGTGTGTGTACACACAGACAGTGAGTGAGTGCACACACGCAGGAGCTAGCTAGTAGCCTATAAACAGTGACAGTCAGTGAGTGTCCTACTCCTAGTACAGTATAACTACAATACTATTAGTAAAGGACAGCAGAAATACTGGTATAGATGAGAGAAATAAACAGAGGACAGCTGCCCACAGAGGCAAGGCCCCCCTGAGGCCTAAACCTGTAAGCTTGCAGCAGCTGCCTGTCTCTAATGTAACACACAAGCTACTAACTAAAATACAATGTCTAACTAACTAACAACAATATAGGTGTGTATAGGAGGTGTATGTGAGCAAAAACGCTAGGTAAATGATCACAATAGAGCACTTGCTAAGCCAAAGCACAAAGGAGCAACTCTCTCTCTGTACAAGTCTCAGGCAAGCACGGAGAAACGTAACATGGCGGCCGCTATTTATAGGGTAGGGGCTGGCCAGGGTCCCCCTCTGTGATTGGCTGCCGTCAGAGGGCCTGGGAGCCCTCTGATTGGCTCTAAGGATATCAATCTGGGCTATGACGCTATTCGAGCTCGGTACCGAGCTCGAATAGCGCCGGGTTGCTCGAATAGCTCGAATAGTGAATGGGCTATTCGAGTGTACTCGGATAGCCCATTCGAATAGCTCCAGCTATTCGGAGCTCGAATACCGAGCTCGAATAGCTGAAAAAGAGCTCGAATATTCGAGCTACTCGAATATTCGAGCTCTGCTGAGCACCACTGATACACAGCACCAGTACATGATTTTTTTTATTTTAATTTGGTGTGCGTTGGAAGAGGGGTAGTCTTATACGGCGAGTATATCCCAAACTCTATATTTTAACCGGAAAAGTTGGGGGGTCGTCTTATACGCCAGAATATACAGTATTTTGTTTATATACAGATTTTCCGTTATTAACGATATTATCATTTCTATGTGTATAAGGGTGTTTCTGCAGAGAGAGTGGTTAGGGTTAGGCAACACCAGGGGGAGTGGTTAGGGCTAGGCACCACCTGGGCAAAGGTTAGAGTTAGGCACCACCAGGGGAGGGTTCTGTGTGAGGGTAGGGTTGGGTTATGCTGTATTGTTGAATTACGTAATGATTTTTAACGTTAATATTGTTTCATTATTATTTTCCGTCTGTAATTACAATGGTATTTATCGTTAACCAAGTTTGACAACAATGTTTATCATTTCATTAATCAAGGGTGATTGCTCAATTCTGATTCTTCTTGACTTGTCAGCAGCATTTGATACTGTGGACCATGAAATACTAATCCAGCGACTGAAGAATTACTGTGGCCTAAGGGGTACTGTTCTTAGCTGGTTTCAGACCTTCCTATCTGGCAGGACACAGCAAGTATGTCTGGGCACACACTACTCTAATCCAGTGCCACTTGCCTATGGAGTTCCACAGGGTTCTGTACTATCACCATTACTCTTTGCAGTCTACATGCTCCCACTGGGCAAAATAATCCAGAACTATGGTTTAGGATACCATTGTTATGCAGATGACACACAACTGTATCTGTCCTTCAAGCCTGGCACCCAAGACCCATCAGCATCCATAAATGCGTGTCTAGTGGATTTACAAAATTGGATGAACACCAGCTGGCTGAGGCTGAACTCTGACAAAACAGAGGTGTTGGTGGTAGGTGGTCCACACATGATGGATAAAGTTCAAAACGCTCACCACCTCAAACTAGCAATTGGGGGAGATACTGTACAGTATAAAGACTCTGTGCGAAACCTTGGGGTGATCCTGGATGGAAATCTAAAACTCAAACAGCAGGTATCAGATGTCGTCAAGTCTTCCTTCTTCCATCTAAGAAATATAGCGAAAATCAAACACCTTATCCCAGCTGAAGACCTACCTGCCCTGGTTTACGCATTTGTATCCTCCTGCCTAGACTACTGCAACGCCCTGTTAATCGGATCTACAGATAAGGTTCTGCGCCCCTTACAGCTAGTACAGAATGCTGCAGCCAGACTCCTAGCCAATGCCCCCCGCAACTCACACATCACCCCAGTACTGCAAACTCTTCACTGGTTGCCAGTAAAATGGAGAATCAATTTTAAGATCTGCCTGCTGACATTCAAGGCTCTACACCACATGGGACCCAAATACATAGCAGATCTATTGGAACTTTATGCCCCTCCACGCACCCTCCGCTCTGCCAACAAGATGAAGCTGGTTATTCCCAGGATACACTTAACATTTGGTGCTCGGGCCTTTTCCTATGCAGCCCCTACTCTATGGAACTCACTTCCACAATCAGTACGAGAGGCTCCTTCTCTGGACAGCTTTAAAAAAAGGCTAAAAAAAACTCACCTCTTTTCCCTAGCCTTTGAGACTGCATAATGCAGGGTCACAGCGCTTTGAGTCCCCAGGGAGAAAAGCGCTATAGAAATATTATTGTTATTGTTATTGTTATTAACCACTCGCACCATTTTGTTATCCAGCCAAGCCCTTTTTTCACTGCGCCCTTTTTCATGCACGCGTATATGACCCTGTCCACGCACTATGCCGCATATGGATATCGTTTTTGGCATTCGGTGTGATGGGGATGGAAGATCGAACACTATGACCAGGTGTAAAGCCGGCCTTCTTAATGCAACGATTGAAAGAAAAAAAAAATGAATTTTCTACAGTATTGGATTTCTGGGAGAAGAAAAAAAGTAAAATGTACGAACTGTAGGTCCCAAATCTCAAACTAAACATTAAGATGTATTTTTCCCCCGTCTTTGGTGAACCTTCCCTCCCTTAGAGTTTCGCCAGAACTTTTGTAGGAGGAAGTCACCCGGCGCACATCGATGTTATGAATGTCTGCTGGTTTCTTTTATCCGCTCTCAAACTGTGCGAAGATGAAACGGAAATGGAGTGAGATGTATTCTCTCATTCCCACTAATTTCCTGTGATAGAACGCTTGATGTCGGAGCCTGCAGCGGTGAATGGAAATGCTGTACTGTTTGCATGACAGATATGTATTAACAGGAGACAAGGTTCCCCTGGTGAGGTCTAAAATGCCTCTATTAATAAGCTGTTTAATACTGTGCAAATTGATTGGCACTGCGGCAGCGGCAAGCTATTACGCTCATTAAAATTTGACCAAGTCTATGATATTTTAATCAGGCCGTTCCTACAACCGCTAACGCGTTTTGCTCTTTTTTTTGTTGCAGGGGACGGGGAGATACTCCATCTACATCGCAAACTATGCAGACCGCAGAGTGGGGCCGCACGCCTTGATAGAACTCGATGAGGCCGCCAGCGATTTATCCAGAGGAGTGATTGTCCTGTCCAATGTGGCTGCGGAGGCCGGGGTCAACAAGTACACAGGTAAGGCCGGGGGAGGTTGCGCATCCCTAAAAACATGCTGCAATTGACTGGTTAATCGCTCAGGCATGCACCACCTCTATTAGGCTGAAAATGCATGCCAAACAAATGCTACATTATACTATGGAGGAACTTTGGCTTCCACTATAGTTTGCATGCAAAGTATAATATACTGGACACTTGCCCCACGGTGAGGCAGACCTCCGGGCAAGTGGCCTAACCTAAATTAACAACATATGTATAACCTTGGGAGCAGCTAAGCAAAAATGTGTAACTTACACTTTCTCCTTGCTGAAGTACACAGATACCCAGCGCAGATTCAACTGTCAATGATGTGCTGAGCACAAGAGCAAAACGGACAAGCACCATCCTCTATAATAATTTGTCTGTGTCTCTGTGTCCCCTCCAGTCCCTGGGTTTGTGCTATCGCGCTACTGCGCATGTGCAGCACGGGCGGCCGTTGGGACAGGAGGAGGATTGGGCCAGGGGGCAAAGCTGGATTAAGACCATGCAGGGCCCCAAGCAGAGCAATACATTTAGCCCCCCCCCCCCGTCCCCGATACACTGTTGAAAGGATGTCTCCCCAGCATACAGCATCTCACAGTAGTGAGTGCACCGCTTACTTTTTTGTAAATATTGTATTTCATCTTTTCATGGAACAGACAGCACTGAAGATATGATGGTGTGATACTCTGTAGAGCAGTCAGTGTACAGCTTTTCGAACAGTGTAAGGTTATTTGCTGTGCAATAACATCAACACACACCCATTCACACTAGAGCGTTTTGCCGCGATTTTGGCAAAGCGCTAAAACGCTAGCGCTTTTTATATGCGCTAGTGTAATAAAACCCTATGGGCCCGCTCTTACTTGGGCGATTTGCGCTAATCGCCGCAAATCACCCAAAATCGCAAAACGCAAACACGTCACCTGTACCATTTTCAGACGATTTCCCGGCGATCGCGTTTCAGTGCTATAGAAGCACTAAACGCGATCACGGAAAAATCGCTGCAGTGTTCAGTGAGTTTTGCACGTGAAATCGCAGAAAAATCACTCCTGCAAAACGTAAGCAAAAATCGCCGGCGTTTTGCAAACGCAAGTGTGAATGGGCCCTTATGAAGTGAAGGTATATGGAGGCTGCCATACTTATTTCCTCAAAACCACTTGACGACCGCTGCACGTCGATGCGGCGACAGCCGCAGGACTGCCCAACGCCCATTGGCATAAAATCCTGGGGCGGGGTTCTGCAGGAGATTGCGTGCACATCTCCGCTCTCCCAACAGAAATGGCCGCTAGGAGACTGTTAGACGGCGAAACAGTGCTGCGATCTCAGGCAGTGCTGTACTGGGGACAGCCGTGTGACATGGCTGTCCCCCTGGGTGACTCAGGAACGATCGGCTGTCATAGGCTGATGTCTATGACAGCCAATCGCTTTGATTGGCTGGCGGGGGGAGGGAAACAAAAATATTTTTTTAAAAAAAAACGGCAAATGTATTAAAATACAAACAAACAACCAAACAAATACATTTAAAAAAACAAACAAACATTACAGCAGTGATCAGAGCCCACTAAGAGAACGCTCTGTTGGTGGGCAAAAAAGGGGTGGGGAATCACTTGTGTGCCGAGTTGTACATCCCTGCAGCGAGCCCTTAAAGAGAATCTGAGGTGGATCTTCGGGGGCAGATGGGCCACAGAGCTCTCTCTCCCTGGCCATGCCTCCTGCCGCTCCCCCGCCTCCCTGCACCCTATGAGAGACACACAGTCTTTCAGTGCAGTGTTGTTACCCAGAGGTCATGAAAGTTAACGTGGGCCATTGCGGCCCACGGGAGCGGCGGTGAGCAGTGTTTTTTGAGGCTACCTGATCCACTCAGCCCTGCGGATAAGGTAGCCTACTTTTTTTTGTCTTTTTTTTTTTAGCCCACCTCAGGCTCTCTTTAAAGCTGCAGTTGCCTGAGTTGTAAAAAATAGCCTGGGTGTAAGCCTATGGTCCTAAAGTGGTTAAACAATACCAATTACCTGGCAGCCCCACTGATGGATTTGGTTGCAGTAGTGTCTGAATCACACCAGGAACAAGCATGCAGCTTGTTCATGCTGATCTGCTGCATGCAGTCCTCTCACTACAGTTGTCCTTTAAGAACAACACAATGTGCAGAATGGCTTATAAACACCTAATTCAAAAGACTTAGAGTTCCAAATACCACACTAGACCACAAAAATAATGAAAATAGTCATTCATTTTTATTAATTCATCATAGTAGCGTAAAAACAACTAAGGGCTGGTTAGTTGTGATTTTATTTAAAAAAAAAAAAAAATCTCCCATAGCATTGCAATAGCAGGAGCGCTACATATCACTGACACTGAAAAAGCATTGCTAGTGTGAACCAGGCATAACACCACCTGAACAGTACATGGCGGGGTCCTGAGGGAAAGCAATTACCTTTAATTGGCAGATGTCCGGTATAAACAGTAAATCGAGATTCAAAAAATAGTGTCGAAGATTATTTTTTGATTTAGTGTTTATATTGAACACCTGCCACATTGATTACATTATGGTGATTGCCTTACCTCAGGAACGCATTGTTTTAGTGTTTTAATTGGTTTTATGCCAGTAAAAATAAAAAATAGTAAAAAGTATTTTATAAAGTTAATTATTTATTTATTTATTTGTTGTATTTATAAAGCGCCAACATATTACGCAGCGCTGGACATTAATTTAGGTTACAGACAATATTTAGGGGTGACAAACAGCAATATGACAATACAGGACCGACCAGATCACACAGCACAGTATGAGTACAAGGTAATGCTTAGTCACTGGATGGGAGCATGGAGATCACACAGCACAGTATGAGTACCAGGTAATGCTTAGTCACTGGATGGGAGCATGGAGATCACACAGCACAGTATGAGTACAAGGTAATGCTTAGTCACTGGATGGGAGCATGGAGATCACACAGCACAGTATGAGTACCAGGTAATGCTTAGTCACTGGAGGGGAGCATGGAGATCACACAGCACAGTATGAGTACCAGGTAATGCTTAGTCACTGGATGGGAGCATGGAGATCACACAGCACAGTATGAGTACAAGGTAATGCTTAGTCACTGGATGGAGCATGGAGATCACACAGCACAGTATGAGTACAAGGTAATGCTTAGTCACTGGATGGCAGCATGGAGATCACACAGCACAGTATGAGTACCAGGTAATGCTTAGTCACTGAATGAAGCATGGAGATTACACAGCACAGTATGAGTACAGGGTAATGCTTAGTCACTGGAGGGGAGCATGGAGATCACACAGCACAGTATGAGTACAAGGTAATGCTTAGTCACTGAATGCAGCATGGAGATCACACAGCACAGTACGAGTACAAGGTAATGCTTAGTCACTGGATGGGGCATGGAGATCACGCAGCACAGTATGAGTACAAGGTAATGCTTAGTCACTGGATGGGAGCATGGGGATCACACAGCACAGTATGCGTACAAGGTAATGCTTAATCACTGGAGGGGAGCATGGAGATCACACAGCACAGTATGAGTACCAGGTAATGCTAAGTCAGTCACTGTATGGGAGCATGGAGATCACACAGCACAGTATGCGTACAAGGTAATGCTTAGTCACTGGATGGAGCATGGAGATCACACAGCACAGTATGAGTACAAGGTAATGCTTAGTCACTGGATGGAGCATGGAGATCACACAGCACAGTATGAGTACAAGGTAATGCTTAGTCAGTCACTGGATGGGAGCATGGAGTTAGGCAAGTTAGGTTCACTCAAATGCATAGCATGGGTGCACAGTAATAGAGGTGCATGATCAGGTAGGACACAAAAGGAGTGAGGACCCTGCCCAAAGGCTTACAATCTAGAGGGAGAGGTAGGGACACGAGAGGTAGGGGACCAGAGTTCGGCTGTGGGTTTAGAGCAATTGTGAGGGGTGGTAGGCAAGAGTGAAAAGGTGAGTTTTGAGGGCCTTCTTGAAGGTGTTGAAGGAGGGGGCTGCCCTAATGGGTGGAGGTAGGGAGTTCCATAGTGTCGGAGCGGCTCTTGAGAAGTCTTGGAGGCGTGCATGGGACTGGGTGATGCGGGGGACGGTCAGGCGAAGTTCATTGGAGGAGCGGAGTGAGCGGCTTGGTGTGTATCTCTGAGTAAGATCAGAAATGTAGGTTGGACAGGTTTTGTGGATGGATTTGTAGGTCAGACACAATATCTTGAATCTGATTCTGGACTGGATAGGAAGCCAGTGGAGGGATTCACGGAGGGGAACCGCCCTGGTGGAGCGATGGGAGGAGTGGATAATTATTGCAGCCGCATTCATGATGGACTGCAGTGGGGCTATTCGGGTCTTAGGGAGTCCAGACAGATGGGCATTGCAGTAGTCGAGGCGGGAAATTATGAGGGCATGGATGAGGAGTTTGGTGGTGGCAGGGGTCAGGAAAGGGCGAATCTTACAGATGTTACGAAGGTGGAAGTTGCAGGACTTTGTGAGGTTTTGGATGTGGGGAGTGAAGGAGAGTGCGGAGTCCAGGGTGACACCCAGACAGCGGGCTTGAGAGGTAGGGTGAATAGT
The DNA here is from genome assembly GCF_040937935.1 of Hyperolius riggenbachi. Lineage (NCBI taxonomy): Eukaryota > Metazoa > Chordata > Amphibia > Anura > Hyperoliidae > Hyperolius > Hyperolius riggenbachi. The sequence continues at coordinate 6,952,232 of NC_090655.1, read as the reverse complement.
AGTGTGGTTAACAGTGACCTGCACATCTGGGAGGTCCAGGGATGACCGGGGTGGGAAGATCATAAATTCCGTTTTGTCTAGATTTAGTTTTAGGAACCTAGCGGACATCCAGGAGGAGATGGCAGATAGGCAGGAGGAGACCTTGTCCATGGTAGTGGTGGATATGTCAGGGGTGTGGAGATAGATTTGGGTGTCATCTGCATACAGATGATAGTTAAAACCCATGGAGGAGATAACCTTGCCAATGGAGGATGTGTATAGGGAGAACAGTAGGGGGCCAAGGACCGAGCCTTGGGGGACTCCCACTGAGAGGTGGTTGGGGGAGGACGAGGACTCATTGAAGGAGGTCGTGAAGGAGCGGTTGGAGAGGTAGGATGAAAGCCAGGTCAGGGCGAGATCGTGAATGCCCATGGATTGGAGGGACTGGAGGAGTAGGGGATGATCTACTGTATCAAAAGCTGCTGAAAGGTCAAGGAGGAGGAGAATGGTGTATTTACCTTCAGCTTTAGCTAAGGCAAGGTCATTGACCACTTTGGTGAGAGCCGTTTCGGTTGAGTGGGCAGGCCGAAATCCAGATTGCAGTGGGTCTAGTAGTGAGTTGGCATTGAGGTACTGGGTCAGGCGTTTGTGAACCAGACGCTCAAGGAGTTTTGAGGCAAAGGGGAGGAGGGAGATCGGGCGGTAGTTGGAGGGTAGCGAGGGGTCGAGGGAGGGTTTCTTGAGCAGAGGCAGTACAGTGGCCTGCTTGAAGTCTGAGGGGAAGGTGCCTGTGGATAGGGAGAGGTTAAACATGGTAGTGAGGACTGGGGCCAGATCCGTGAAGTGAGGCTGAAGTAGATCAGAAGGGATAGGGTCAAGGGGGGAAGTAGTGGTATGGGAAGTCTGCAGTAAGTGGTTGACCTCCTCAGTGGTAGTAGGAGTGAAGGAGGTGAGGGGAGGATAGGGTGGAGAAGGAGTAGGTTGTGAGCAGGTGGGAGGTGAAGATTGTAGATTGGATATTTCCTGACGGATGGAGACTATTTTGTTGGTGAAGTGGGTGGCTAAATCTGTGGCAGAGAGGGAGGAAACAGAAGGTGGGGGTATTATTTTATTTTAATTATATTTGTGTTCTGCTGCAGTATTGGGACCTCTTGGTCTTTTGAATTGAATTATGATCTTAGGCAGAGCAGGATCATTCACCAGGCAACCTGGGCAGGTGCTTGGGGCCTAGCGGGTGTCGAGGGGCCTTTTGACCTCTCTCCACTTCAGAATACCAAAAAGATCACATGGGGGGGGGGGGGGCACAAATCTACTACCTTGCCTAGGCCCCAGTATATCTTAATCCATCTCCGTGCTTAGGTCTCCAAAAGAATATCATTATCAGTATATGATGGTCACGGGATAAACAGGGCTGTATTTAGGCCTAGGCCACCTAGGCCATGGCTTAGGGCACCACAGAAGCAAGGGCACCAAAGCAGCAGGCTAAACTGGTGCAACATTTGCAAGCTTGCAAATGCAGCAATGCAGGGAGATCAGGCGAGTGTCTGACCGCAGTACTCTGCTGCTAGCCACCTGTGCAGCAGCCACCTTGCTCTCTGTGCACATTTGCATTGTGGCCTGGCGGCTATGGACTTGGGCAGCATTGGAGACGGAAAGGAAGATGAAGCTTCTGCACTGGAGATGAGCTGAGAAATGAGTGACAGTGAGACTGCTGCGGTGTGAAGGTGAGCTGCTACCTATACTGAAAGGAGGGGGGGGCGGGAGAAGGGATTAAGGGAGTCATCTGGCTACCTATACTGGAAGGAAAAGGGGCAGGGGTCATCTGGCTACCTATACTGCAGGGAAAGGGGGGAGGGGTCATCTGGCTATCTATACTGGAGGGAAAGGGGGAGGAGTCATCTGGCTACCTATACTGGAGGGAAAGGGGGGAAGGGTCATCTGGTTATCTACACTGGAGGGAAAGGGGGAGGAGTCATCTGGCTACCTATACTTGGGGGGTCATCAGGCTACTTATAGTAGAGGGGAGCGGCTGGTGACAGTGCCTAGGGCGGTAAAGAGTAAAAATCCGTCCCTGGGGATAAATATTCTGTCTGTCTCTCTTGTTATGTTTAAAATGTCTTGGAGAAGTTCCTCTGAACTTTGTACTAGCGTGATAATAAACCAACAAAATGAATAAAGTCCAAATATAGATTTCCTGTGTGAAGAGGAACTGGTCTCCATGTTCTGAAGGACAGAGAATTATTACCTCCATGTCGCTTTCCTCCTCAGCAAACCACTCCGTGAATGTCCTCGAGTGTGTGTGATCTACGGCGCCAATATAATCGTTACCTGCTAATTCCTTCATTTCAGCCACCAGTAGTCTTTATACACTTCTAAATAAGAAGCAATTCTCATTCCCATTCTACTGCCTCTCCACAGCAAATATATAATAGCTTTAAAATCCTTTGCGATCTACAATGGAAGCCCAGTGACCCACCCTGAGGTGTGGGATGTCCAGGAGGGTGGGACATTGCACCATAACAGTATCTCTTGCCTCCTGTAGTGCCGCCACTCACTCATACTTCTTCAGTTGTCAATGGAAGGGGGATGTAGCCACTCTTACACTCTTTCTCCGTTTAACTGCTATAAGTTGTTAGTGATCTATGCCTTAGGCTGCCAGTCACGACCCCCAATCCCCAGAGTGGGTCCTGGGATGCAGTGCATTGTGGGAGGAAACCCTGCTGACTGTTCAATCAATCTTGAATCCTGTACCGGCGAATGAGGAGGGAGGTGGCACCGGGCAGCTCGCGCATGCGCAGTACGGAGCCGCCCATCTTCGGGTGCACTTGGGGACACGAGTGCTTCCAAAGCCTTCCGAGTCCTCAAGAAGACCGTGTAACTTAACCGGGGGACAGCGGGGGGACAAGAACATTGAGAGGCTCTGGATGCTTTTAAGCCTTGCCTGTCCTCTATTACAAGAAAAGCCAGAGTGTATTAATAACTAAAAATAAAACTGGGAGCCCAATGTGGTGTCGTATTTAACCTATTTTGGTTCCTGGACGTAGAAACTACTCCCGCGGCCGATCGTGCACGCGCGCTCCCGGCCCGCGGTTCGTTAGCCATGCAATCAGTGAATCGGGCTATGGTGCCCGATCACTGATTCCTCTCCCCCGCTGAAAAAGCGACAGCTTCTCTCGGAAGCTGCGCTTTTTCTGGCTGTTCCCTCCCCGATGCGTCACTCTAAGCGTGTTACGCTTAGAGTGACGTCATGTAAACAAACTCATGGCCGCCATCTTGTGGCCAAAAAGTAATACTACAACTGAAATTAAAAAAAATGAAAATTAACACACATTTACATTATAAATCTATTGTTTACCTCCCACCCTCCCAAAACTACCCAAATAAAATGTTTACTATTAAAAAAAAAAAAACATTACAATAAAAAAAAAAAAACATGTAAATATTTACCTAAGGGTCTAAACTTTTTAAATATCAATGTAAAGATGAAATATTTCTATATATTTTTTATTTTAAACTTGTAAATAGTGATAGATGCAAAATGGAAAAAATGCACCTTTATTTCCAAATAAAATATTGTCGCCATACATTGTGATAGGGACATAATTTTAATGGTGTAATAACCGGGACATATGGGCATATACAATACGTGAGTTTTAATTATGGAGGCATGTATTTTTTAAAAACTATAATGGCTGAAAACTGAGAAATAATGAATTTTTCCATTTTTTACTTATTCTTCCTGTTAAAATGCATTTACAGTAAAGTGGCTCTTAGCAAAATGTACCCCGCAAAGAAAGCCTAATTGGTGGCGGAAAAAACATGATATAGATAAGTTCATTGTGATAAGTAGTGATAAAGTTATAGGCTAATGAATGGGAGGTGAACATTTCTCACGTGAAAACGACGGAACGCGAATGGGTTAATGTGTTAGAATGTTACAGGTAAGCCAATCAGTGGGTACTCACACTTTTCTGCCTGGCATCCCCATTCAGGTTGTTTCTCCAAAAGAAAAGGAAATTTGAGGGATTTTAAAATAAAATCTAAAATTTCGGGACCCTCCTTCCCCCAACCAGGGTGGAAATGCAAGTTGCTAGTTACTGGAGAAGCCCAAAGTGATATGAAGCAATCAAAAACTGTTAAAACAGAGGAAGGTGTTGGCTTACCTTGAATGATGCCTACTGTTCAATGATTTCATAGTTATTAGTGAGTACAACAACACTTTTCGTTGCCGGAAGTTACCCCCTCGGGTAAATAGCCTTGCCAACAGTATCTAGAGCCCCTTTTAGGCAAGGCTGTTTTCCTGAAGAAGTGGCTTCTGGTCACGAAACACGATGTTATTATTGAAGGTGACACCTACCTTTTTTTTCGGGCCGTTTTTAATTGTTCTATATCCTTTCAGATTCTGATCTGTACCAAGGATAGAACTCAACTTAAATGCCTTTTGCTTTTAATTCTTTTTTTATATGCACTGTTGTGTATAATATTTTTTTTCTGAAAATACCTCTGCACTTTTTTTCCATTCCCTTCATTAAACATTATCTAAAAATTATGAAGCTGAATCTCAGAAATGCTCTAACTAGTATTAAATAAGTCACCTGATGAAGCAATCTCAGTGTAAACTCTGTTATATCCCAATGAGCGTAGCACTGAGTACACACATTGTTCCAGGAGGGATTGCTGTGAACAGTGAATTTTTCAGTAAAACATGGTGGCCTCCTCTGTGTATGTGTATCTTCTAAGCTGATCCCACTCCAGTGACTTGGACCTCCAGAACTTTGGGCTGCATCTCTCTGCAGGGTTTGGCTGACAGAATATCCACCACACTGTGTCAAACATTTTTCAGTGAAATATTTACACTCCTATCTGTGAGCTGCTGATTACGTCTGACTTGTGTCTCTCTCTCCTCCTGCAATTGGATCTTCTCGCATCCCGGGCACAGACAGGAACAGGAAGTAAAGTGCAGGGTGCAATGATCAGACCAAAGTACAGATCCCAGATATGTGAGATAAGCTTTCACATAGCGCTGGTATACAGTAACATATAAACTGCCATTCAGGAAGATTTGGCAGCCACAGGATTCTGGCCTCTTCTTTATTTTCTTCCCTTTTCCCTACCAGCTCACCAGTGGCGGACACAGCCAGCAGTGGGCCCCTGTGCAAAATTTTAATCGTGGGCCCCTATGGCCGTGGCAAAAAATGGGGTGGATAGAACCTGCGGCGCTCAGCACTGCGGCAAAAAATGGGCGTGGCAATGGCTGGATGAGGGAGGAGCTAACTGTAATTTAAAGTGAACCCGGGGTGAGAGTGATATGGTGGCTGCCATATTTATTTCCTTTTAAACAATACTAGTTGCCTGGCGGCCCTGCTGATCTATTTGGCTGCAGTAATAAACTGAATTACACCAGCAACAAGCATGCAGCTAATATTCTCAGTTCTGACAATATTGGCAGAAACCCCTGACCTGCTGCATGCTTGTTCAGGGTCTATGGTTGAAAGAATAAGAGGCAGAGGACCAGCACGGCAGCCAGGCAACTGGTATTGCTTAAAAGGAGAGAAATATGGCAGCCTCAATATTATTCTCACCTCAGGTTCCCTTGAAAAGTGCAACGCAAAGACAGAGGGCCCAAGTTTTGGTGACCCTTTCCCCAGAAAATTCACATAATTGTGCAGGTTTTCTCAAGAAAATACACATAATGTGAGCAGATATGCCCAGAAAATACGTGCAATCATGTCGGCAGATATGCCCAGAAAATACGTGCAATCATGTCGGCAGACCTGCCCAGAAAATACGTGCAATCATGTCGGCAGACCTGCCCAGAACATACACCTGATAATATAAATAAATAAAAAAAAAATGTACTCACCTGCAGCAGCAGACCTCCTGTCCCAGCCTCCATCCGGCGCGCAGCTCCCATGGGTGGTTGGGTGGATAGGTAGCCTGGTGGGTGGGTAGGTAGGTTGGTGGGTGGGTAGGTAGCCGGGTGGGTGGCTGGGTGGGTAGGTAGCCGGGTGGGTGGGTAGGTAGCCGGGTGGGTGGATAGGTAGCCTGGTGGGTGGGTAGGTAGCCAGGTGGGTAGGTAGGTGGGTAGGTAGGTAGCCGGGTGGTTAGGTAGTCTGGTGGGTGGGTTGGTAACTAGCCCGGGAGGTAGCCTGGTGGGTGGGTAGGTAGTCGGGTGGGTGGTTAGGCAGCCGGGTGGGTAGGTAGGTAGCCTGGTGGGTCTTTAGGTAGGTAACCTGGTGGGTGGGTGGGTAGGTAGCCTGGTGGGTGGGTAGGTAGCCGGGTGGGTAGGTAGGTAGCCGGGTGGGTAGGTAGGTAGCCGGGTGGATAGGTAGGTAGGTAGCCTGGTGGGTAGGTAGCCGGGTGGGTAGGTGGTTAGGTAGCCGGGTGGGTAGGTGGTTAGGTAGCCGGGTGGGTGGGTGGTTAGTTAGCCGGGTGGGTGGGTAGGTAGGTGGCCGGGTGGGTGGGTAGGTAGGTGGCCGGGTGGGTGGGTAGGTAGGTAGCCGGGTGGGTGGGTAGCTATCCGGGTGGGGGGCCCGACTCCTATCCTATCCTCCCTCCCTCCCTCACCCCGGGGGGCCCCCCTCCCGGTATGCGCGGCGGGAGAGCGGCAAATACAGGAAGTCTCCGTTAGGAGGCGCTAGAGGCTCAGCCGCTTGGTCTCCCGTGTCTCCAACTTTGTATACTGCTCGCTACTTCCTGGTTTAGTAGCGAGCAGTATACAGAGTTGAAGATGGGAGACCAAGCGGCCGCTGAGCCTCTAGCGCCTGGCCGGAGCCCCGGAGACTTCCTGTATTTGCCTCTCGTCTCTCCCGCCGCATGAGGGGGGGGGGGGGCCGAGGTGAGGGGGGGGAGGATAGGAGTCGAGGCCCCCTAGGGATAAAAAAAATAATAATAAAAAAAAACAGCAATACTTAATGGGCCCCTGAAGCAATGGAACTTCAGGGGCCCTCGTGCGGCTGCACGGCCGTATGTCCGCCACTGCAGCTCACCTTGTTTTCCCTCCTGAAGGTGTGCAGTGTGGTCCGGTGTAGCCTGGGATGCTGATGCCGGTCGTGGGGAGTTCAGGAGCTGGAGTTTTTTCCACTGCCTGGGTCTGTTGTCTTGTCTGTGCAGGTACAGGCCACATGGAGTCCACCACTGCTACCCAGAAGGTCGGGGCTCCACTGATGTTGGAAGGCTTTTCGCCGATTACGACACATTTGGCCTCGCTGGATGCCGCCTCCATCCTTCGGCTGCTGCTACTCCACTACACCAAGGACACCATTGGTTCAGCCACTCCATGATGCCAGCCACTAATCCAGAAGTAAGGGCCGCCGCAGCCAGACGCTTCTGTGACAGCCAGATAGTCTTGACCAGCCCTGCTGAATGCTGCCCAGGAGTCGGGACCCACCACAGATATGAACACTACAGCACCTTCTGGACTGGAACACCTTGGCCAGCACTGCCAGATGCCAGCAGTCGGGATCCTCAGCAGTGTCAGCCATCACCGCAGGTTTCTTTCATCACTGCTGAACCTTCGCCTCCCTCTTTCCCCTTCCCCCCCTGAATGTCTCCTTAGTAATGACACAGATGATCGCCAAGTGCAACTGGTGGCACCATAGTAGGGCAGCCTCGGTTCTTGGCTACCTGACATTGCCCCCCCCCCCCCCGTCTCCCCCCCTTTACTCTCACCATTCAACCCCCCGCCCCCTCCTTCCAAAATCTGTATGAGCCAAACCAGATTCCAGGTACAACTCTTTTGTACTTGGCGTTATAACTTATTCTGATATGCACAGGTCATGGTGGAAGTGTAATGACGGTAAAATATAGGCAGTCAAGGCCTACCAATTCCTGCTTTTGTGTTACTTACTACACTTTGTTAGTAAATGAGATTATTTAAAGAGCGGGTGAACTATGGTCTTACCTGAGAGGAGGATTCTGACTGATGGCCGCCAGCGATGCTTGCTTCACTTTCGCTGTCTTTGCAAATCACCCGACCTCCTGAAACATTTCTTATTGAAGTAATGGCTCCATATCCTGCTGATATGATAGGCTAAATCCCCTGTTATCCCGTAGAATGACTGTCAGCTCCAACGTTAGTGACAGGTTCTCATTAATCCACCACATCCCTCATACGGCCTTTATTGGCCGATGTTTTGGTTTATTCAGATTCTTTCACTTGATGGTTCCTGAGACCTAAAATGAGATTTTTTCCCCTCCTAACTCCCATTTATATGAGCCCAGCTGCTGTTATTAGTCATCTTTCTTTCATACAATATGTGCCCTGCCGGGAATACGTTTTTTTTTATTAATGCGGACCATATATCTTTCTATAGTTACTGTAGCCCCATAATCTTTGTCAGACAGTGACGGAGATACAAATGGCTTAAATACCTTCCCTGTAATAGATTCTAGCAGGTATTCTGAAAGTTGAGCCGGCTATAAATGATGCATTTAAATCTTGGCGGAGCTGGCATGATTGATTCGGACTACGAGGGCTTTGCGGCTCGGGGCATTGCAGTACTTCATGTTCAGAACTTCGTGTCCCGGAGAATTACAATTCTGCAGCATTTCGGTTAACTCTGCCACCTCCCCCTCGCCGGATATATAGCGCCTAAGTCCGTGGCAGAGACATTTGGATGATAGATTTCTGTTCGCAGGTTGTCACGGGTTGAAAATAGTACTGAACTGCGGTAATTCTTTTTCCATATTTTCTCGGGGAAAGTACAGCGGTGCCTTTCCTAAAACAGGAGGAGGTGGCAGGACTCCACCAGGACCAGAACTTCTCCAAAAACAGGGCTGGCTCTAGACTTTTTGCTTTCTGAAGCAAACTTGTGAAGATGTCCCCCCCCCCCCCCCCCGATTTGGAACGATCGCACAGCACCCGACAATTTACTCTACTTTATTTAATGTTCTTACATGACATGCTGCAGCTCAACACAATAACACACTGGCTGGCTATGTGTCTGTGACAAACACACTGCTCACACACTGTAGTGAGAAGAATATGGAGGCTGCCATATTTATTTCCTTACCAGTAATACCAGTTGCCTGGTAGCCCTACTGATCTATTTGGCTGCAGTAGTGTTTGAATCACACCAGAAACAAGCATGCAGCTAATCTTGTCAGATCTGACAATAATGTCAGAAACACCTGATCTGCTGCATGCTTGTTCAGGGGCTATGGCTGAAAGGATTCGAGGCAGAGGATCAGCAGGATAGCCAGGCAACTGGTATAGCTTAAAAGTAAATAAATATGGCGCCCTCCATATCCCCCATTGCTTCAGTTGTCCTTTCAGCTGTGGTTTCCGGACAAGTCACCTCAGCCGGCTGCAGCACATGATGAGCGGTGCTGAGTCATAACCTATCCCTCTGGTGACACCTCTCACATGTTTTCTGGAATCTGCCATGCAGCAAGCTGGGGGATCCGTCAGTGACAGATATACGCAGGGTACCGCATCTCTCTGCATCTACACCCCCCCCCCTCGAGTTCTCAGAAAGAGGGGCGAGCAGAGATCCCCTGGGAAGTTATTACTCGACTTTACAGAAGAGTCTCCACTGTATTCAGGGGGAGAAGCAGCACCTGGGCTTCCATCAAACACTTGCGTTCCAGGATATAACTGTGAATTCACATGCAGAGACTCACAGCAGAGTCAGTCTGATACTCGTCCACTCATCCTATCGGCACAAAGTAATTGGAACACGTTGCTTCAAAACCATGTTTAAAAGTTTGTGCAGCATCTTTCAGAACCAATTTCTGCTCCTGCATACAGATCGCCTAATCAACGGCTACAGATCGCCCAATACACCGCCCTTAACATTCGGGACCAATTATTTTGTGGCCCAGATTTTCCTTTTGCTTTTCTAATCCATCCCATTATAGTATTTAAAGGATACCAAAGCAATAAACCGGGGGGAGGGTTGAAGCAGGCATATACCTGTCACCTGTCCTGATGCCCACCGCTCCCCCCGTTCTCCTCTCTGCCGCCTGTATCTTACCTAGAAGCCCCCCGAGATCCTCTTCCAGGTCGCCGGCTTTACTGCGCAGGTGCTGGCTGGGCTGCGTGCGTCCATGGCCGGGAGCACACTGCGCATTCTTATGACACAGGTGTGCGCTGTAGGACGCGCCCAGCCAGCACCTGCGCAGTAAAGCCCGCGACCAGGAAGAGGATCTCGGGGGGGCTTTTAGGTAAGATACAGGCGGCAGATAGGAGAACGGGGGAGCGGTGGGCAGGACAGGTGACATTATATGCCTGCTTTCCCCCTCACCCCGGTTTATTAGTCTGGAATCCTTTAAATTCTGTAATTGGGTGCAGAGAGGAGAACGTAAGAGAACATTAGTATCAAAGAAAAGAGTCTCTTATTGTTTCCAGTACAGGAAGAGTTAAGAAACTTCAGTTGATATGGATGCAAAAAAGCTTCTCTGAGCTCTCCGACCCAACTTGGATCGGAGACGGTCCTATTTTCTGAAGCACCTATACATCAAAGAGACAGTGAGAGACAGCTTCAGATAAGGTTTCACTGAAGTAAGGGTTATTAGCTCTGCTCTGTTTCATAGTTTAAAATACTGAGTGTGCTTTCTAAACTGCAAATGTGAGAGAATGTAATGTTATAAAAAAAAAAGCTATATAACTGAAAATAAAAATATAAGACTGTTTTCTTTGATACTAATGTTCTATTCATTATCTTTACTACACAAACCATTCATTATATCATTCGTTTTTTGTTTTTTTTCTTTCATTTCAATGTCACTTTAAAAACCCACTGAAAACAACCAAAAACATTGTTTATATTATATGTCCGAATCCGTAGTTGGCCGAAAGTAAATCCTTTATATACAATTTACCGTGTATTATTGGTGAATATACTGCAGCGCTTTACAGAGTACATAAGTCATGTCACTGACTGTCCTCAGGGGAGCTCACACTCTAATCCTACCATAGTCATAGTGTAATGTCCTACCATAGTATTATTATGTATTTATATAGCACTGACATCTCCTGCAGCACATTGCAGAGTACATAGTCATGTCACTGACTGTCCTCAGGGGAGCTCACACTCTAATCCTACCATAGTCATAGTGTAATGTCCTACCATAGTATTATTATGTATTTATATAGCACTGACATCTCCTGCAGCACATTACAGAGTACATAGTCATGTCACTGTCTGTCCTCAGAAGAGCGCACACTCTAATCCTTCCATAGTCATAGTCTAATGTCCTACCATATTATTATTATGTATTTATATAGCACTGACATCTTCTGCAGCACATTACAGAGTACATAGTCATGTCACTGTCTGTCCTCAGAGGAGCTCACAATCTAATCCTACCATAGCCATAGTCTAATGTCCTACCATATTATTATTATGTATTTATATAGCACTGACATCTTCTGCAGCACATTACAGAGTACATAGTCATGTCACTGTCTGTCCTCAGAGGAGCTCACAATCTAATCCTACCATAGCCATAGTCTAATGTCCTACCATATTATTATGTATTTATATAGCACTGACATGTTCTGCAGCACATTACAGAGTACATAGTCATGTCACTGACTGTCCTCAGAGGAGCTCACAATCTAATCCTACCATAGTCATAGTCTAATGTCCTACCATATTATTATTATGTATTTATACAGCACTGACATCTTCTGCAGCACATTACAGAGTACATAGTCATGTCACTGATTGTCCTCAGAGGAGCTCACGTTCTAATCCTACCATAGTCATAGTCTAATGTCCTACCATATTATTATTATGTATTTATATAGCACTGACGTCTTCTGCAGCACATTACAGAGTACATAGTCATGTCACTGACTGTCCTCAGAGGAGCTCACACTCTAATCCTGCCATAGTCATAGTCTAATGTCCCACCATATTATTATTATGTATTTATATAGCACTGACGTCTTCTGCAGCACATTACAGAGTACATAGTCATGTCACTGACTGTCCTCAGAGGAGCTCACACTCTAATCCTACCATAGTCATAGCCTAATGTCCTACCATATTATTATTATGTATTTATATAGCACTGACATCTCCTGCAGCACTGTACAGAGTACATAGTCATGTCACTGACCGTCCTCAGAGGAGCTCACACTCTAATCCTGCCATAGTCATAGTCTAATGTCCCACCATATTATTATTATGTATTTATATAGCACTGACGTCTTCTGCAGCACATTACAGAGTACATAGTCATGTCACTGACTGTCCTCAGAGGAGCTCACACTCTAATCCTACCATAGTCATATCCTAATGTCCTAAAATATTATTATTATGTATTTATATAGCACTGACATCTCCTGCAGCACATTACAGAGTACATAGTCATGTCACTGACTGACCTCAGAGGAGCTCACATTCTAATCCTACCATAGTCATAGTGTAATGTCCTACCATATTATTATTATGTATTTATATGCACTGACGTCTTCTGCAGCACATTACAGAGTACATAGTCATGTCACTGACTGTCCTCAGAGGAGCTCACACTCTAATCCTACCATAGTCATAGTCTAATGTCCTACCATATTATTAAGTATTTATATGCACTGACGTCTTCTGCAGCACATTACAGAGTACATAGTCATGTCACTGACTGTCCTCAGAGGAGCTCACACTCTAATCCTACCATAGTCATAGCCTAATGTCCTACCATATTATTATTATGTACCGTATTTAAATAGCACTGACATCTCCTGCAGCACATTACAGAGTACATAGTCATGTCACTGACTGTCCTCAGAGGAGCTCACACTCTAATCCTACCATAGTCATAGTCTAATGTCCTACCATATTATTATTATGTATTTATATAGCACTGACATCTCCTGCAGCACATTACAGAGTACATAGTCATGTCACTGACTGTCCTCAGAGGAGCTCACACTCTAATCCTACCATAGTCATAGTCTAATGTCCTACCATATTATTATTATGTATTTATATAGCAGTGACATCTTCTGCAGCACATTACAGAGTACATAGTCATGTCACTGACTGTCCTCAGAGGAGCTCACACTCTAATCCTACCATAGTCATAGTCTAATGTCCTACCATATTATTATTATGTATTTATATAGCACTGACATCCTCTGCAGCACATTACAGAGTACATAGTCATGTCACTGACTGTCCCCAGAGGAGCTCACACTCTAATCCTACCATAGCCATAGTCTAATGTCCTACCATATTATTATTATGTACTTATATAGCACTGACATCTCCTGCAGCACTGTACAGAGTACATAGTCATGTCACTGACTGTCCTCAGAGGAGCTCACACTCTAATCCTACCATAGCCATAGTCTAATGTCCTACCATATTATTATTATGTACTTATATAGCACTGACATCTCCTGCAGCACTGTACAGAGTACATAGTCATGTCACTGACTGTCCTCAGAGGAGCTCACACTCTAATCCTACCATAGTCATAGTCTAATGTCCTACCATATTATTATTATGTATTTATATAGCAGTGACATCTTCTGCAGCACATTACAGAGTACATAGTCATGTCACTGACTGTCCCCAGAGGAGCTCACACTCTAATCCTACCATAGCCATAGTCTAATGTCCTACCATATTATTATTATGTATTTATATAGCACTGACATCTTCTGCAGCACATTACAGAGTACATAGTCATGTCACTGACTGTCCTCAGAGGAGCTCACAATCTAATCCCTACCATAGTCATAGTCTAATCTCCTACCATATTATTATTATGTATTTATATAGCACTGACATCTTCTGCAGCACATTACAGAGTACACTGTCATGTTACTGACTGTCCTCAGAGGAGCTCACACTCTAATCCTACGATAGTCATAGTCTAATGTCCTACCATATTATTATTATGTATTTATATAGCACTGACATCTCCTGCAGCACTTTACAGAGTACATAGTCATGTCACTGACTGTCCTCAGAGGAGCTCACACTCTAATCCTACCATAGTCATAGCCTAATGTCCTACCATATTATTATTATGTATTTATATAGCACTGACATCTTCTGCAGCACATTACAGAGTACATAGTCATGTCACTGACTGTCCTCAGAAGAGCGCACACTCTAATCCTACCATAGTCATAGTCTAATGCCCTACCATATTATTATTATGTATTTATATAGCACTGACATCTTCTGCAGTACATTACAGAGTACATAGCCATGTCACTGACTGTCCCCAGAGGAGCTCACACTCTAATCCTACCATAGTCATAGTGTAATGTCCTACCATATTATTATTATGTATTTATATAGCACTGACATCTTCTGCAGCACTGTACAGAGTACTTAGTCATGTCACTGACTGTCCTCAGAGGAGCTCACACTCTAATCCTACCATAGTCCTAGTCTACATGTCCTACAATATTATTATTAATAATAATAATTCCTATATTTGTGTACAACCATATGTATTTACTGTATATTCTGGCGTATAAAGGTGGCAACTAACGATCCAATTTCTAGCGAAAAATTGTTCGAGCAATCAGAAATTCTGATCGGAAGTGAAATATTGTAATACATCGTTCGCTACACCATCAACGAACAAATCTTTGCTTCCTATCTATCACAACCAACAGGAAAACCCAAATTTTGGTTCGACGAAAATTCATTCGGACGACATTTTTTTTTTCACTCGTTCATAACCGATTGTGTCCACCAACCGAGATTATTTACAACCAATCCGATCATATTTTCTGATCACTCAAACGATTTTTCGCTAGAAATTGGACAGTTAGTGGCCACCTTAAGACTACTTTTTAGCCCTTGAAAATCTCCTGAAAAGTCAGGGGCCGTCTTATACGCCGGGTGTCATTGATGTCGGGTGATACGCCTTATCCTGTTACCGCCTCCCAGATCTCGCTGCTGAGGACTGTAGTGAAGCGGTGCAGGCGCACATGTGTGAGATCCTATCCTGTTACCGCCTCTCAGATCTCGCTGCTGAGGACTGTAGTGAAGCGGTGCAGGCGCACATGTGTGAGATCCTATCCTGTTACCGCCTCCCAGATCTCGCTGCTGAGGACTGTAGTGAAGCGGTGCAGGCGCACATGTGTGAGATCCTATCCTGTTACCACCTCTCAGATCTCGCTGCTGAGGACTGTAGTGAAGCGGTGCAGGCGCACATGTGTGAGATCCTATCCTGTTACCGCCTCTCAGATCTCGCTGCTGAGGACTGTAGTGAAGCGGCGCAGGCGCACATGTGTGGGATCCTATCCTGTTACCGCCTCTCAGATCTCGCTGCTGAGGACTGTAGTGAAGCGGCGCAGGCGCACATGTGTGAGATCCTATCCTGTTACCGCCTCTCAGATCTCGCTGCTGAGGACTGTAGTGAAGCGCCGCAGTTGCACATGTGTGAGATCCTATCCTGTTACCTCCTCTCAGATCTCGCTGCTGAGGACTGTAGTGAAGCAGAAGCGCACATGTGTGAGATCCTATCCTGTTACCGCCTCTCAGATCTCGCTGCTGAGGACTGTAGTGAAGCGGCGCAGGCGCACATGTGTGAGATCCTATCCTGTTACCACCTCTCAGATCTCGCTGCTGAGGACTGTAGTGAAGCGGTGCAGGCGCACATGTGTGAGATCCTATCCTGTTACCGCCTCTCAGATCTCGCTGCTGAGGACTGTAGTAAAGCGGTGCAGGCGCACATGTGTGAGATCCTATCCTGTTACCGCGTATCAGATCTCGCTGCTGAGGACTGTAGTGAAGCGGTGCAGGCGCACATGTGTGAGATCCTATCCTGTTACCGCCTATCAGATCTCGCTGCTGAGGACTGTAGTGATGCGGTGCAGGTGCACATGTGTGAGATCCTATCCTGTTACCGCCTCTCAGATCTCGCTGCTGAGGACTGTAGTGAAGCGGTGCAGGCGCACATGTGCGAGATCCTATCCCGTTACCGCCTCTCAGATCTCGCTGCTGAGGACTGTAGTGAAGCAGAAGCGCACATGTGTGAGATCCTATCCTGTTACAGCCTCTCAGATCTCGCTGCTGAGGACTGTAGTGAAGCGGCGCAGGCGCACATGTGTGAGATCCTATCCTGTTACCGCCTCTCAGATCTCGCTGCTGAGGACTGTAGTGAAGCGGCGCAGGCGTACATGTGTGAGATCCTATCCTGTTACCGCCTCTCAGATCTCGCTGCTGAGGACTGTAGTGAAGTGGTGCAGGTGCACATGTGTGAGATCCTATCCTGTTACCACCGCTCAGATCTCGCTGCTGACTGTAGTGAAGCGGCGCAGGTGCACATGTGTGAGATCCTATCCTGTTACCGCCTCCCAGATTTCGCTGCTGAGGACTGTAGTGAAGCGGCGCAGGTGCACATGTGTGAGATCCTATCCTGTTACCGCCTCCCAGATCTCGCTGCTGAGGACTGTAGTGAAACGATGCAGGCACACATGTGTGAGATCCTATCCTGTTACCGCCTCTCAGATCTCGCTGCTGAGGACTGTAGTGAAGCAGAAGCGCACATGTGTGAGATCCTATCCTGTTACCGCCTCTCAGATCTCGCTGCTGAGGACTGTAGTGAAGCGGCGCAGGTGCACATGTGTGAGATCCTGTCCTGTTACCGCCTCTCAGATCTCCCTGCTGAGGACTGTAGTGAAGCGGTGCAGGCGCACATGTGTGAGATCCTATCCTGTTACCGCCTCCCAGATCTCGCTGCTGAGGAGTGTAGTGAAGCGGTGCAGGCGCACATGTGTGAGATCCTATCCTGTTACCGCCTCTCAGATCTCCCTGCTGAGGACTGTAGTGAAGCGGTGCAGGCGCACATGTGTGAGATCCTATCCTGTTACCGCCTCTCAGATCTCGCTGCTGAGGACTGTAGTGAAGCGGTGCAGGTGCACATGTGTGAGATCCTATCCTGTTACCGCCTCCCAGATCTCGCTGCTGAGGACTGTAGTGAAGCGGCGCAGGGGCACATGTGCGAGATCCTATCCTGTTACTGCCTCTCAGATCTCGCTGCTGAGGACTGTAGTGAAGCGGCGCAGGCGCACATGTGTGAGATCCTATCCTGTTACCGCCTCTCAGATCTCGCTGCTGAGGACTGTAGTGAAGCGGTGCAGGTGCACATGTGTGAGATCCTATCCTGTTACCGCCTCCCAGATCTCGCTGCTGAGGACTGTAGTGAAGCGGCGCAGGCTCACATGTGTGAGATCCTATCCTGTTACCGCCTCCCAGATCTCGCTGCTGAGGACTGTAGTGAAGCTGCGCAGGCGCACATGTGTGAGATCCTATCCTGTTACCGCCTCTCAGATCTCGCTGCTGAGGACTGTAGTGAAGTGGTGCAGGCGCACATGTGTGAGATCCTATCCTGTTACCGCCTCCCAGATCTCGCTGCTGAGGACTGTAGTGAAGCGGTGCAGGCGCACATGTGTGAGATCCTATCCTGTTACCGCCTCTCAGATCTCGCTGCTGAGGACTGTAGTGAAGCGGTGCAGGCACACATGTGTGAGATCCTATCCTGTTACCGCCTCTCAGATCTCGCTGCTGAGGACTGTAGTGAAGCTGCGCAGGCGCACATGTGTGAGATCCTATCCTGTTACCGCCTCTCAGATCTCGCTGCTGAGGACTGTAGTGAAGCGGTGCAGGCACACATGTGTGAGATCCTATCCTGTTACCGCCTCTCAGATCTCGCTGCTGAGGACTGTAGTGAAGCGGTGCAGGCGCACATGTGTGAGATCCTATCCTGTTACCGCCTCCCAGATTTCGCTGCTGAGGACTGTAGTGAAGCGGTGCAGGCGCACATGTGCGAGATCCTATCCCGTTACCGCCTCTCAGATCTCGCTGCTGAGGACTTGTAGTGAAGCAGAAGCGCACATGTGTGAGATCCTATCCTGTTACAGCCTCTCAGATCTCGCTGCTGAGGACTGTAGTGAAGCGGTGCAGGCGCACATGTGTGAGATCCTATCCTGTTACCACCTCTCAGATCTCGCTGCTGAGGACTGTAGTGAAGCGGCGCAGGTGCACATGTGTGAGATCCTATCCTGTTACCGCCTCCCAGATTTCGCTGCTGAGGACTGTAGTGAAGCGGCGCAGGTGCACATGTGTGAGATCCTATCCTGTTACCGCCTCTCAGATCTCGCTGCTGAGGACTGTAGTGAAGCGATGCAGGCGCACATGTGTGAGATCCTATCCTGTTACCGCCTCCCAGATCTCGCTGCTGAGGACTGTAGTGAAGCGATGCAGGCGCACATGTGTGAGATCCTATCCTGTTACCGCCTCTCAGATCTCGCTGCTGAGGACTGTATTGAAGCAGAAGCGCACATGTGTGAGATCCTATCCTGTTACCGCCTCTCAGATCTCGCTGCTGAGGACTGTAGTGAAGCGGCGCAGGTGCACATGTGTGAGATCCTGTCCTGTTACCGCCTCTCAGATCTCCCTGCTGAGGACTGTAGTGAAGCGGTGCAGGCGCACATGTGTGAGATCCTATCCTGTTACCGCCTCCCAGATCTCGCTGCTGAGGAGTGTAGTGAAGCGGTGCAGGCGCACATGTGTGAGATCCTATCCTGTTACCGCCTCTCAGATCTCCCTGCTGAGGACTGTAGTGAAGCGGTGCAGGCGCACATGTGTGAGATCCTATCCTGTTACCGCCTCTCAGATCTCGCTGCTGAGGACTGTAGTGAAGCGGCGCAGGCACACATGTGTGAGATCCTATCCTGTTACCGCCTCTCAGATCTCCCTGCTGAGGACTGTAGTGAAGCGGCGCAGGCGCACATGTGTGAGATCCTATCCTGTTACCACCTCTCAGATCTCGCTGCTGAGGAGTGTAGTGAAGCGGTGCAGGCGCACATGTGTGAGATCCTATCCTGTTACCGCCTCTCAGATCTCCCTGCTGAGGACTGTAGTGAAGCGGTGCAGGCGCACATGTGTGAGATCCTATCCTGTTACCGCCTCTCAGATCTCGCTGCTGAGGACTGTAGTGAAGCGGTGCAGGTGCACATGTGTGAGATCCTATCCTGTTACCGCATCCCAGATCTCGCTGCTGAGGACTGTAGTGAAGCGGCGCAGGGGCACATGTGCGAGATCCTATCCTGTTACTGCCTCTCAGATCTCGCTGCTGAGGACTGTAGTGAAGCGGCGCAGGCGCACATGTGTGAGATCCTATCCTGTTACCGCCTCTCAGATCTCGCTGCTGAGGACTGTAGTGAAGCGGTGCAGGTGCACATGTGTGAGATCCTATCCTGTTACCGCCTCCCAGATCTCGCTGCTGAGGACTGTAGTGAAGCGGCGCAGGCACACATGTGTGAGATCCTATCCTGTTACCGCCTCCCAGATCTCGCTGCTGAGGACTGTAGTGAAGCGGCGCAGGCGCACATGTGTGAGATCCTATCCTGTTACCGCCTCTCAGATCTCGCTGCTGAGGACTGTAGTGAAGTGGTGCAGGCGCACATGTGTGAGATCCTATCCTGTTACTGCCTCCCAGATCTCGCTGCTGAGGACTGTAGTGAAGCGGTGCAGGTGCACATGTGTGAGATCCTATCCTGTTACCGCCTCTCAGATCTCGCTGCTGAGGACTGTAGTGAAGCAGTGCAGGCACACATGTGTGAGATCCTATCCTGTTACCGCCTCTCAGATCTCGCTGCTGAGGACTGTAGTGAAGCAGTGCAGGCGCACATGTGCGAGATCCTATCCTGTTACCGCCTCTCAGATCTCGCTGCTGAGGACTGTAGTGAAGCGGCGCAGGCGCACATGTGTGAGATCCTATCCTGTTACCGCCTCTCAGATCTCGCTGCTGAGGACTGTAGTGAAGCGGTGCAGGTGCACATGTGTGAGATCCTATCCTGTTACCGCCTCTCAGACCTCGCTGCTGAGGACTGTAGTGAAGCGGTGCAGGTGCACATGTGTGAGATCCTATCCTGTTACCGCCTCTCAGACCTCGCTGCTGAGGACTGTAGTGAAGCGGTGCAGGTGCACATGTGTGAGATCCTATCCTGTAACCGGCTCTCAGATCTCGCTGCTGAGGACTGTAGTGAAGCGGTGCAGGCGCACATGTGTGAGATCCTATCCTGTTACCGCCTCTCAGATCTCGCTGCTGAGGACTGTAGTGAAGCGGTGCAGGCGCACATGTGCGAGATCCTATCCCGTTACCGCCTCTCAGATCTCGCTGCTGAGAACT
Organism: Hyperolius riggenbachi; assembly: GCF_040937935.1. Classification (NCBI taxonomy): domain Eukaryota; kingdom Metazoa; phylum Chordata; class Amphibia; order Anura; family Hyperoliidae; genus Hyperolius; species Hyperolius riggenbachi. The sequence goes on along the minus strand of NC_090655.1, from coordinate 6,932,138 downwards.
GTAGTGAAGCGGCGCAGGCGCACATGTGTGAGATCCTATCCTGTTACCGCCTCCCAGATCTCGCTGCTGAGGACTGTAGTGAAGCGGCGCAGGCGCACATGTGTGAGATCCTATCCTGTTACCGCCTCTCAGATCTCGCTGCTGAGGACTGTAGTGATGCGGCGCAGGCGCACATGTGTGAGATCCTATCCTGTTACCGCCTCTCAGATCTCGCTGCTGAGGACTGTAGTGAAGCGGCACAGGTGCACATGTGCGAGATCCTATCCTATTACCGCCTCTCAGATCTCGCTGCTGAGGACTGTAGTAAAGCGGTGCAGGCGCACATGTGTGAGATCCTATCCTGTTACCGCCTCTCAGATCTCGCTGCTGAGGACTGTAGTGAAGCGGTGCAGGCGCACATGTGTGAGATCCTATCCTGTTACCGCCTCCCAGATTTCGCTGCTGAGGACTGTAGTGAAGCGGTGCAGGCGCACATGTGCGAGATCCTATCCCGTTACCGCCTCTCAGATCTCGCTGCTGAGGACTGTAGTGAAGCGGCGCAGGCGCACGTGTGAGATCCTATCCTGTTACAGCCTCTCAGATCTCGCTGCTGAGGACTGTAGTGAAGCGGTGCAGGCGCACATGTGTGAGATCCTATCCTGTTACCACCTCTCAGATCTCGCTGCTGAGGACTGTAGTGAAGCGGCGCAGGTGCACATGTGTGAGATCCTATCCTGTTACCGCCTCCCAGATTTCGCTGCTGAGGACTGTAGTGAAGCGGCGCAGGTGCACATGTGTGAGATCCTATCCTGTTACCGCCTCCCAGATCTCGCTGCTGAGGACTGTAGTGAAGCGATGCAGGCGCACATGTGTGAGATCCTATCCTGTTACCGCCTCTCAGATCTCGCTGCTGAGGACTGTAGTGAAGCAGAAGCGCACATGTGTGAGATCCTATCCTGTTACCGCCTCTCAGATCTCGCTGCTGAGGACTGTAGTGAAGCGGCGCAGGTGCACATGTGTGAGATCCTGTCCTGTTACCGCCTCTCAGATCTCCCTGCTGAGGACTGTAGTGAAGCGGTGCAGGCGCACATGTGTGAGATCCTATCCTGTTACCGCCTCCCAGATCTCGCTGCTGAGGAGTGTAGTGAAGCGGTGCAGGCGCACATGTGTGAGATCCTATCCTGTTACCGCCTCTCAGATCTCCCTGCTGAGGACTGTAGTGAAGCGGTGCAGGCGCACATGTGTGAGATCCTATCCTGTTACCGCCTCTCAGATCTCGCTGCTGAGGACTGTAGTGAAGCGGTGCAGGTGCACATGTGTGAGATCCTATCCTGTTACCGCATCCCAGATCTCGCTGCTGAGGACTGTAGTGAAGCGGCGCAGGGGCACATGTGCGAGATCCTATCCTGTTACTGCCTCTCAGATCTCGCTGCTGAGGACTGTAGTGAAGCGGCGCAGGCGCACATGTGTGAGATCCTATCCTGTTACCGCCTCTCAGATCTCGCTGCTGAGGACTGTAGTGAAGCGGTGCAGGTGCACATGTGTGAGATCCTATCCTGTTACCGCCTCCCAGATCTCGCTGCTGAGGACTGTAGTGAAGCGGCGCAGGCACACATGTGTGAGATCCTATCCTGTTACCGCCTCCCAGATCTCGCTGCTGAGGACTGTAGTGAAGCGGCGCAGGCGCACATGTGTGAGATCCTATCCTGTTACCGCCTCTCAGATCTCGCTGCTGAGGACTGTAGTGAAGCGGTGCAGGTGCACATGTGTGAGATCCTATCCTGTTACCGCATCCCAGATCTCGCTGCTGAGGACTGTAGTGAAGCGGCGCAGGGGCACATGTGCGAGATCCTATCCTGTTACTGCCTCTCAGATCTCGCTGCTGAGGACTGTAGTGAAGCGGCGCAGGCGCACATGTGTGAGATCCTATCCTGTTACCGCCTCTCAGATCTCGCTGCTGAGGACTGTAGTGAAGCGGCGCAGGCACACATGTGTGAGATCCTATCCTGTTACCGCCTCCCAGATCTCGCTGCTGAGGACTGTAGTGAAGCGGCGCAGGCGCACATGTGTGAGATCCTATCCTATTACCGCCTCTCAGATCTCGCTGCTGAGGACTGTAGTGAAGTGGTGCAGGCGCACATGTGTGAGATCCTATCCTGTTACCGCCTCCCAGATCTCGCTGCTGAGGACTGTAGTGAAGCGGTGCAGGCACACATGTGTGAGATCCTATCCTGTTACCGCCTCTCAGATCTCGCTGCTGAGGACTGTAGTGAAGCGGTGCAGGCGCACATGTGCGAGATCCTATCCCGTTACCGCCTCTCAGATCTCGCTGCTGAGGACTGTAGTGAAGCGGCGCAGGCGCACATGTGTGAGATCCTATCCTGTTACCGCCTCCCAGATCTCGCTGCTGAGGACTGTAGTGAAGCGGCGCAGGCGCACATGTGTGAGATCCTATCCTGTTACCGCCTCTCAGATCTCGCTGCTGAGGACTGTAGTGATGCGGCGCAGGCGCACATGTGTGAGATCCTATCCTGTTACCGCCTCTCAGATCTCGCTGCTGAGGACTGTAGTGAAGCGGTACAGGTGCACATGTGCGAGATCCTATCCTATTACCGCCTCTCAGATCTCGCTGCTGAGGACTGTAGTAAAGCGGTGCAGGCGCACATGTGTGAGATCCTATCCTGTTACCACCTCTCAGATCTCGCTGCTGAGGACTGTAGTGAAGCGATGCAGGCGCACATGTGTGAGATCCTATCCTGTTACCGCCTCTCAGATCTCGCTGCTGAGGACTGTAGTGAAGCGGTGCAGGCGCACATGTGTGAGATCCTATCCTGTTACAGCCTCTCAGATCTCGCTGCTGAGGACTGTAGTGAAGCCTTGCAGGCGCACATGTGTGAGATCCTATCCTGTTACCACCTCTCAGATCTCGCTGCTGGGGACTGTAGTGAAGCGGTGCAGGCGCACATGTGTGAGATCCTATCCTGTTACCGTCTCCCAGATCTCGCTGCTGAGGACTGTAGTGAAGCGGCGCAGGCGTACATGTGTGAGATCCTATCCTGTTACCGCCTCTCAGATCTCGCTGCTGAGGACTGTAGTGAAGTGGTGCAGGCGTACATGTGTGAGATCCTATCCTGTTACCGCCTCCCAGATCTCGCTGCTGAGGACTGTAGTGAAGCGGTGCAGGAGCACATGTGTGAGATACTATCCTGTTACCGCCTCTCAGATCTCGCTGCTGAGGACTGTAGTGAAGCGGCGCAGGTGCACATGTGTAAGATCTGAGGCAGAGAAGGAGGTAAATGGGAAAGGGCGGGGCCAGAAGGGTGAAAGAGGCGTGTCTTATGGGCACAGCGCAATCTATTCTTCCATACCGCTCTGATAAACAGGGAGACAGGGAGAGCTGACAAATCCCCTTAACCTCCTGAGCGATAATCCCGAGCTGAGCTCGGGGTATATCGTGCAGGAGGATTTCTCAGGCCCTGGTGGGCCGATTTGCATAATTTTTTTTTGTTACACGCAGCTAGCGCTTTGCTAGCTGCGTGTAACTTACGATCGCCGCTGCTCGCCGCCGATCCGCCGCCGCTCGCCGTGCCGCGCAGCCCCCCCCCCCTACCCGACCCCTTGCGCAGCCTGGCCAATCAGTGCCAGGCAGCGCTGAGGGGTGGATCGGGACTCCCTCTGACGTCACGACGTCTATGACGTCGGTGACGTCATCCCGCCCCGTCGCCATGGCGACCGGGGAAGCCCAGCAGGAAATCCCGTTCTGAACGGGATTTCCTGCTTACTCTGATCGCCGAAGGCGATCGGAGTGGGTGGGGGGTTGCCGCTGCGCTGCGGCTATCATGTAGCGAGCCCTGGGCTCGCTACATGATTTAAAAAATAAAAAATTTTAAAAAATAGTGCTGCGCCACCTCCTGGGCGATATAATTGTATCGCCCAGAGGGTTAAGGTGGCCACACATGATGCAATAAAATAATCCGATTTTACAGGAATTCGATAAAAACGATCGTATCTCTCGAAAAAAATACGAAAGCTTTTTTTTCATTCGACTGAAAAATCCGATCGGATTTCCCATTTTTTTTTCGATTTATATCGACCCGGAATGCCAGATATTTCTCTTCAATTTCTACTAAAGATTGTATAGTGTGTGGCCACCTTTAAGGAGAGGGAGAGTTGTCCAATGCAACCAGTCAGTCGCCTATATACTGTTATATACTGGGTACCACATACAGTACAGCACCAGTATATCTTTATACATAGCACCAGTATATGATTTTATATTTGGTGTGCGTTGGAAGAGGGGTAGTCTTATATGGCGAGTATATCCCAAACTCTATACTTTAACTGGAAAAGTTGGGGAGGGGAAGGGGGGTCGTGTTATATGCCCAGTTGTCTTATACGCTGGAAAATACGAGATATATAGAACTCATAGTCATATGCTACGCTGGAAGGCGAGAGTGCTGACCACTGCACCACCATACTGCCCGTGTGTAACTCAGGACTCAACTTACAAATTCAACTTATAAACAATCACCTAGAACAGGACCTGCTTGTAAGTTGGGGACTGGCTGTAATCGTATTCATCCCATTACTTTCATTGCAGTATTTAAACTTTGAGCAATAAAAGTATTTCAGAGCTATATGTCTGAATATGCAATGCTCACCCCCCCCCCCCCCCCGACCCCCCTCGCCTGTAGATAGTAATGAAAATAAAGGAGAGATTGGAGCAGAATGTTTAGATTTTGGCGCACAGAAGTAGAAGTTGCATCGATAGTCAGAGAGTGAAGTGACGATTGTGTTCCCGCAGGGTGCCACGCCGCTGCGAACAGCCTTTCCCTGCGTGACGTCCCCTGGTGACAGCTGCGATCCACCAACGCCATCCTAAATAATTAAACACGTTTAATAAATTCTTCTCTGGAGGCAATTTGCATTCTTTGTAGGGATTTTGGCGACTTCTCGGTTTTACCCAAACAAGTTTTTTTCTTTTTCTATAAACTGCTGCTGGGTACTTCTTGTGGCACCATATAAATAAAATAACATTGATAACGTGCTAACAGCTTATTCTAAATATCCCCATCCCATCCACCCCTCCCTCGAGTACATATTGTTCAGGAGCCCGGCAGTTGGGCACAGGGCAAGCCGAATAATGGCTCTCCCTGCTGCCACTAAACTACCGGCGGTGTTGAATACTGTTCTAAGTTGTCGCAACTCAGAGAGATGTAATTTGGGTTCCGGCGCTCACCGCCCCACGCAGCATAGTACTAGTGCCATGGCTGCACCCAGCTTTTGGGAGCCAAAGTGAACTGATTGCTTTACCCTCTGCAAAGTGAGGCGTGCTTAATTATTCAGCCCCTTTTGTAGAACCACTTTTTGCTGCAATTACAGCTGCCAGTCTTCTAGGGGATGTCTCTACCAGCTTTGCACAGCTAGAGACTGAAATCCTTGCCCATTCTTCTTTGCTAAACAGCTCCAGCTCAGTCAGATTAGATGGACAGCGTTTGTGAACAGCAGTTTTCAGATCTTGCCACAGATTCTCGATTGGATTTAGATCTGGACTTTAAAACAAAACATATCTATGTGTTAGTCAAACCATTCCATTGTTGCCCTGGCTTTATGTTTAGGGTCATTGTCCTGCTGGAAGGTGAACCTCCGCCCCAGTCTCAAGTCTTTTGCAGTCTCCAAGAGGTTTTCTTCCAAGTTTGCCCTGTATTTGGCTCCATCAATCTTCCCATCAACTCTGACCAGCTTCCCTGTCCCTGCTGAAGAGAAGCACCCACAGAGCATGATGCTGCCACCACCATATTTGACAGTGGGGATGGTGTGTTCAGAGTGATGTGCAGTGTTAGTTTTCTGCCACACATAGTGTTTTGCATTTTGGCCAAAAAGTTCCATTTTGGTCTCATCTGACCAGAGCACCTTCTTCCACATGGTTGCTGTGTCCCCCACATGGCTTGTGGCAAACTGCAAACGGGACTTCTTATGCTTTCTGTTAACAATGCCTTTCTTCTTGCCACTCTTCCATAAAGGCCAACTTTGTGCAGTGCACGACTAATTGTTGTCCTATGGACAGAGTCTCCCACCTGAGCTGTAGATCTCTGCAGCTCGTCCAGAGTCACCATGGGCCCAGGGCCGGTTTAAGCAACAATGGGGCCCCGGGGCAAAATAAACCTGGGCGCCGCCCCCCCCCCCCCCCCCAACAGATAACCCGGGAACAAAAACCGTCATTAGGGGACCTTTTTTGCAGCTGGTATAGTCAGGGTGTGAAGCCCCAATCGGTCGGAGCTCCACATTCTGGCTAACCCAGCCTGCATGGGGGACAAGGGGTTAAAAAGTTTCAGGAGGGGGGACCCCACATAATTTTTTTTTTTTAAATTCCCACACTCTAAACATAAAAAAAAAATTGGGAAAATAGGAAAACATGCTAGGGATCTTCATACAGCCATATTGCGGCTGTATAGCGATCCCTGACCAAACCGCTGCGGCTGCTTATAGACCCCCTGGAAACCCCGTCAGGAAATGTATTGTTCTTTCTTTTGATGCATGTAAAATTACACTACCGTTAGGTTAGCTACTAAAACTGACATTTACCGCATTTAAAAGTATACTTTTTTCCATTCGAAACTTTAAAATCGATTTTCTCAAAAACTATAAGGTCTTTTTGAAAATGTGTTTTCTCCTCTTATTCCCAATGATCTCCTTAACATATCCTGCAAATTTGGGGTTTCTAGCATTTAAAGAGACACTGAAGCGAAAAAAAAATATGATATAATGAATTGGTTGTGTACTATGAATAATTACTAGAAGATTAGCAGCAAAGAAAATATTCACATATTTTTATTTTCAGGTATATAGTGTTTTTTCTAACATTGCATCATTCTATAATATGTGCAGATTACACAACACTCAGCATTCAAAATGAGTCTTTCAGAGCAGTCTGTGAAGTAATGACCTCTCCTCTAGCAGAGGAAAAGTAAACAGTTCACTTACAGTTGAGATAATAAAAGTCAGATAACAGCCCTCTCTATGACTAACTTAGTCGGAGAGCTTAATGGCTTGTTTGCATAGAGATAACAACTGGAGTTTCTCAACTCTTCCTCTACTGGAAACAATTAGGCCCGGTTCACATTAGCGGTGGCCGTCCGGAATCGCCGTGCCGGAGCCGGACCGCTTGCAGAACGGACGGAACGGACGCACGGCAATAGCAATGAAAGCCTATGCGTCCGTTCACATGCGTCCGTTCTGCCGGACCGGAGCCGGACCGGATCCGGACTCCGGCGTCCGTTCCAACATGCGCTATTTTTTGGTCCGGCTCCTCCGGCAGCCGTATCCGGGGCGGAGCCGGACTGCACCATCCGGCCAATGGAAACCAATGAGAACCGGAGAGCGCACAACACACTGGCTACAAAAACCGGACGTTCTACCCCACTTCCTATGCATTTTGGATGGGGACCACATGGGCCCAGCGTTCAGGTGGGGCAGCAGCGATTTCATGCTGGAGCTCTAGGCAGCAACATGTCTGATTAGTCTGATAACGAGGAGGCGAACAACAGAGAATTCCCAGGTATACGAGTAAAAAATGCCTGGATCCATGGTCCCAACTGCAGTCTCTGTATCCACGGATGGTCTCCACACGTCCAACTGTCTCCAACAATGACCCCAGACCCTTCTGCTGACCTCCCAGACCCCAGGTAATAACAGGTTGTTATCTCCTTAAGAAACCGGATCCGGACCGCAACCGTGTTCACACCGCACGGAAACCGGATGCAAACGGACCGGATCCGGACCGGATCCGGATAGGAACCGTACGGATCAGGTCCGGTCCGGATACGGTGCGGTCCGGACATCCGGTGCGGTTTTGACAAAACCGCAAGTGTGAACGGGGCCTTAGACTGATGTATCTGATCTTAATGTTTTATTTCTTAGCTGTGCTACACATACAAATCATAATATCATCATTTTTTTTTCGCTTCAGTGTCTCTTTAAGGTGGATTTGCTATTAACCATTAAAGTCGGCAGGTTTTTAAATGTGTATTTTTTTTTCCTTTGAAACTTTAAAATCGATTTTCTCAACAACTATAAGGTCGATTTGAATTTGTTTTTCCTCTTGTAGCCACTGGGGGCCCCTACAAGCTCTGGGGCCCTGGGGCAATTGCCCCCTTTGCTTCTATGGTAGCGCATTTCTACTGCATTTCTGTTCAGCGTTCTCCTTGATGGCCAGTGAGTTTAGGTGGACGGCCTTGTCTTGGTAGGTTTACAGTTGTGCCATACTCCTTCCATTTCTGAACGATGGCTTGAACAATGCTCCGTGGGATGTTCAAGGCTTTGGAAATCTTTTTGTAGCCTTAGCCTGCTTTCAATCTCTCAATAACTTTATCCCTGACCTGTCTGGTGTGTTCTTTGGACTTCATGGTGTTGTTGCTCCCAAGATTCTCTTGGACAACCTCTGAGGCCGTCACAGAGCAGCTGTATTTGTACTGACATTAGATTACACACAGGTGCACTCTATTTAGTCATTAGCACTCATCAGGCAATGTCTATGGACAACTGACTACACTCAGACCAAAGGGGGCTGAATAATTACGCACGCGCCACTTTGCAGTTATTTATTTGTAAAAAATGATGGAATCATGTATGAGTTTCATTCCACTTCTCACGTGTACACCACTTTGTGTTGGTCTTTCATGTGGAATTCCGATAAAATTGATTCATGTTTGTGGCAGTAATGTGACAAGCTTCAAGGGGGCCGAATACTTTTGCAAACCACCGTATGTATATTTTTTTCTCCAGTGCTTATCTCAGGTTCCCTTTAACCACTTACCAATTACCATGAGATTTAATACATTGCTTAACGGACCCCTACTGCAACTGCAAAAAAAATTGTAAAATGTATAATGTTTGTGTATAAAGTGTACCTTTGTCTATGTCACTGTCACTAAGGGCCCTTTTCCACTAGCGGCGTTTGCGATGCTGAATCGCAAAACCGCAAACCGCTAGCGATTTTACAATCGCTACGGTTTGCTTTTTAACATAGGAATCGCGGTAGGTCATTTCCACTACCGCGATTCGTTTTTTACTGGATCGCGATCGCGCCGCGGAGCGACTTTTGCCGCGATTTTGCTATGCAGTGCATAGCATAGCAAAATCGCGGCCGCAAACGTCGGGAAAACGGCGGAATTGCGATTCAGCAATCGCTAGCGTTCAGCGCGAACGCTAGCGATTGCTAGTGGAAAAGGGCCCTTACAGAAGACTGTAAACAGCTGAAAGATCTGATGGGTTTTGGGAGACTCTGAGGGTTTTTATTTTTAACTTTCAAAAGCACTTATTGAATGACAGTTATATAATACAACTGCAAGAACAGTGTGTAAGTTAGTGGGAAGGCCGGTCCAGCATGTATGTATAGATCCTTTTCAGGGAGTACCTTTGTAAAAAATGAAATAAATACTTGGAATCCCCCATTAGGAGATGGGACTAGTCCAAAATCTGTTCTGTCTAACTTGGGCTCGAGTTCTCACCTCGGGTTCCCTTTAGGCTGGTTTCACAGTGGGACGTTACAGGCGCACGTTAGAGCAGCCTGTAACGCAGCCCACCGCACAGTAATGAAAAATCAGTGGGCTGTTCACAGTGCCCACGTTGCGTTACTTAGTAACGCTGCGCCATAAAACAACGTACTGCACGCAGTACGTTATAAGCGGCAGAACCGCGTTCGACAGCTTGCACATGCTCAGTAATGTTGGGGAGGAGCGGAGAGCGGCCGGGCACATGGCTAATTAATATTTACTGCACTCAGTGACGTGCAGTGTTTACTTCCTGGATCGGCCGCTCTGTGCGGCGATTGGCCGGCCGGGCGGGACCACGTGATGCCGCATGCGTCCAAGAGTACGCATCACGGACGCCAGAGTGAACTGCACAACGCGGCTCGCTCTGACATCCAGGCATTGCGTTAGGGGCACGTTATGCAACCTTAACGTCCCCTAAAACGCAACATCCTGGTGTGAAACCAGCCTAAAGCTGCTCTAATTGGACACCTGTCACAATCTCTACTCATTGTGATACTGGTGAGAGGGTCCCAGTTTACAATGAACCTATCATAGCTCTGCTTGTGACAGACAGAAATTGGGATCCAGGGCTGAAAGTGTTTGTGCTCCTCCCCCCAGCAATCAGACTTTTTGCAGGGAGCAGGCAGCCTATTGGGCCAATCATTGCATCGGAATCACGTCTTTGAACGTCACTGGACCTGCCATGGCTCAGGGCGGGACAAGTGGTGCAGCCATTAGTTACAAGGAGCGCACATAATTTATCAGCGCACGCTATGCTGCACTGCCGCACCATAGCGCGCGCTGAGCTCGCGCTCCCCTTCCCTGCTAAGGGATTTTTTTCCCTTCTGGACCAGAGCAATTTTCACCTGTCAGCGCTCCTCCCAATTATTCGCCAATCACTTTATCACTAGTTATCACAAAGAAATGATCTATAGCTTGTTTTTTTCGCCACCAAGTAGGCTAACTTTGGGTTCACAGGCATCTCATTGATGCCGGCTATCATCGACACCGGGACTTAGATCAATGAACGGGAACTTCGTTCCGATGCATTCATCTCCCCACTAACGTGCAGTGACGGGAGCGCAGGAGCGAGGGCAGCCATGCATAGCGGCCACTCCCCGCATTAGACACTTATCTATGCCCCTGTGCTGGTCAACTGTAAACTGGGTGGCGGCAGGCCAGGCACACTTCCTGGTCCTGCCTGGTGCCGCCCCCAGTCTTACACCGCCTAAGGAAGATGCCTCACTAAGCTTCATGGGTGGGCCGGGCCTGGGTGAATGGAAAGGGCCTACTAGACACCAGGAAACTGTATCGGAGAGGGAGGGGGGCCACTAAACACCAGAAAACTGTATAGTGAACGTAGGGGTGCCATTAGACATCAGGGAACTGTGTAATGGATGGGAGGCACTACACACCAGGGACACCAGGGAACTGTATAGGCAAGGAAGGGGGCCACTAGACACCAGGGAACTGTATAGGCAAGGAAGGGGGCCACTAGACACCAGGGAACTGTATAGGGGAGGAAGGGGGCCACTAGACACCAGGGAACTGTATAGGGGAGGAAGGGGGCCACTAGACACCAGGGAACTGTAAAGGGGTGGAAGGGGGCCACTAGACACTGGGGAACTATATAGGGGAGGGAGGAGGCCACTAGACACCAGGGAACTGTATAGGGGAAGAAGGGGGCCACTAGACCCCAGGGAACTGTATAGGGGAGGGAGGACCACTAGACACCAGGGAATTGTATGGGGAAGGGAGGGGGGGCACTAGACACCAGCGAACTGTATAAGGGAGGGAGGAGGGCCTCTAGACACCAGGAAACTTTATAGGGGAGGAAGGGGGCCACTGGACACCAGGGAACTGTGTAGGGGAGGGAGGTGGCCACTAGACATTGAGGTTAGCTCACCACTTGGCCTCAAATTTCAATCATCAGCCCACTGTGTATTTGAGTTTGACACCCCTGCTCTAGACCAATGACGTGAACTCCGGTCGATATGTCTGTTGAACGTCATGCTATTAGGATTTAATATATATCTTTGGGTGAGAATAATTTGAGAAGGGAAAACCTTGATGGCTTCAGACCGAATCCAAGGCTTCCGCAGTATCCGGGATCATCACTTGCGACAGATAAGAGGTGATTAAACAGAACCTTTTATAATTACAAACGCGTTTCTTGACATTGCGGAGCACAGAGACTGCGATCCACTCATAATTATATAGTTTTATATGAATTCAAAGCCCTGCCGAGTTCAAAAGAGGAAAAAAAATCATAAAAAGCCAGAAATAAACTCTTTTCAATGTCACTTTGTGAAGATGTGTCAGAAAGGCAGGGACACAGCGCCATAATTCTACATGCAGCTGCCGACCAAACAGTCTATTAATCCTCGCAAGGCACCAGCGCTTCCTCCCCGGGCTCGCTGAATGCCATTTTGGTCTTTCTCCAAGCCTTTTGTAAATGAATAAAAAATGTTTGTCTGGGACATAGCCAGCAGCGATGCCGGAGTTTGGACAAATTGAAAACACCTACTGATTATTTTACATAATTACAGAGATGGGAGAATTTTTCTTCGATACGTCCTTGCATAAACCTCATCAGCGGGTTTAGGAGCGCTCGGTGGGGGTGTAGAACAATACCGCACTTAGCATTTCATCGCTGTCTTAGCACAGCTAGCCTGCCATGCCGGTTACCAAAAATACACCCTCATCTGTACAGCTGTAAAGAAGGGGGGGAGGGTATTGCATAATCATTTGTTGGAGATATATTTACACTTCTAGGGTATGGGCTTCAACTATCCGGAGTCCGCATCAGAAAGTCCACAGAAGGTCATGGAGAATAACAGGACTAAGATCCTGTGGGTTTTCCATATCAAGATGGCAGATAGTGGCCAGAGGCGTAGCTACAGGGGGTGCAGAGGTTGCTTCCGCACTGGGGCCCCTAGACCAGACGTGGGGCCCTCCTTCATCCACCTTAATAGCTTTCCATTGGTGCTATACTGGTAATGAACACTTCTATATGTGCATTGCATTATAGTATTCCTTAAAGAGGAGCTGTCAGCCATACTTTTTCAGAAAAAAAACACTTCTATAAGTAGATAAATACTTACATAACATATCTATTGCATTGTCCAAGTTTGGATTCTGGTGATTTTTCTATAGTAAAAAAAGAGAAAATCCTTCTTCGGATTTTCCATTTTAACTGCGTCTATCTTGGAGCCAATCCTGATGTAATTTCCTCCCTTACTCTCCTCTGAAGACTGGGAGGAGGGCAGGCAATGCCTACACAATCAGGCAGACACTCCCACCCAGCTCTGCAATAGAAAGTGCATTGTCTCATGAGAAATACTGGCCAATCAGAGAGGAACAGAGGTGTGGGAGGGGAAAACAGGAGGGAAAGAGGCTTCAGCCAATCGGGCTGCATTAGTTAAGTCTGAGGGGAAGTAGAGAAGCAAAAAAGAACTACCCAGCATGCCCTGCAACTTCCTTTTTGTGTACCAAATTTAGTGTGTACCAAATAAGAGTCAGGTAAACTGGGGAATGATCATTTATCAACAAGAAAAATAATAGTGATTTTTAACTTTTGGGTTGCCTGGTTAGCATCCTTATTACTTGTTTACCAGATAAAAATAAAGAATTGATTTTTGATTTTATGCCCGACAGTTACACTTTAACAAACTATTTCCTTACTCCAAATCCATATCTCTGACATTGAAACTGTCCTTGGTAGGTTTTGGGACTGCATATCAGTACAGTGCTTGGAATCCATGTAAAACTCATACCGGGGCCCCAAGCTCTTCCCTTACACCACTGGTAGTGGCTAATCCACCAGACATCGTGATTGTAGACCAAGAACCAAAGACAGCACTGTCTATCAGCTTGGCAGTGCCAATTGACACCAACATCTGGAAGAAGCAGTATGAGAAGTACTGGGACCTAAAAGAGCAACCAAAGAAGATGGTGGAAAGTGAAGGCCAGAGTAATCCCAGCAGTGGAAGGATGACTCGAGGGTGTAACTTCATGCCTGGACTAGAGATTGCTCCAATAGATCCCAGGAAAATAATCAGGGCTGTCTATACAGAAGAGGGCAGCGCAGGGAAGAGCTGAGATACTGTGCAGAGCCCTTAGACTCTCAGGGGTCTATTAGAGGTCCTGAGACTGAGAAAGAAGCATACCACCCACAGGGGTGAGAAGTAGTATAAAGATATTGGCAGTTGCGTAGGAGCTGTGGTCACAGGGCCCGGAATGCAGAGTTGGCAGCAGTGTGTGACTCACCTGTTGGTCTTCCCTCTTCTGCTTTCCTAGCATCTCCATGGCTCACATTGCAGCCATTCACATGACCTGCTGGAGTGGAGTGAGGTCACATGGCTATAAGTCACAAGATGGGAGAGGGAGTGGCAGGATAGGTGAGTGACCGCACCCCGCTCCACTGTGCTAGCCCTGCACTGTCGGAGGCTAGAGCAACACTCATGGCTCCCTAGTGTTACAATCTGTAGTGTGAGGAGGGTGCTCATGCTTACAAGCATTGATACCTGAGGCACAGTTTTAGTTGACCTGACCTGAGGAAGCGGATGAGGACCTGTGAAACGTGTTGTCTAATTTTGTGCTTTAATAAATATTTTTCCAGCCGAACTGGTGTCTTATCAACTTGAGAGGTAAGCAATTAGCCGATTACTTTTTTTTGTGTAAAAAATACACTCACCTAAAGGATTATTAGGAACACCATACTAGTACAGTGTTTGACCCCCTTTCACCTTCAGAACTGCCTTAATTCTACGTGGCATTAATTCAACAAAGTGCTGAAAGCATTCTTTAGAAATGTTGGCCCATATTGATAGGATAGCATCTTGAAGTTGATGGAGATTTGTGGGATGCACATCCAGGGCACGAAGCTCCCGTTCCATCACATCCCAAAGATGCTCTATTGGGTTGAGATCTGGTGACTGTGGGGGCCATTTTGGAACAGTGAACTCATTGTCATGTTCAAGAAACCAATGTGAAATGATTCGAGCTTTGTGACATGGTGCATTAGCCTGCTGGAAGTAGCCCTCAGAGGATGGGTACATGGTGGTCATGAAGGGATGGACATGGTCAGAAACAAAGCTCAGGCAGCCCATGGCATTTAAACAATGCCCAATTGGCACTAAGGGGCCTAAAGTGTGCCAAGAAAACATCCCCCACACCATTACACCACCACCACCACCAGCCTGCACAGTGGTAACAAGGCATGATGGATCCATGTTCTCATTCTGTTTACGCCAAATTCTGACTCTATCGAGACTCATCAGACCAGGCAACATTTTTCCAGTCTTCAACTGTCCAATTTTGGTGAGCTTGTGCAAATTGTAGCCTCTTTTTCCTATTTGTAGTGGAGATGAGTGGTACCCGGTGGGGTCTTCTGCTGTTATAGCTCATCCGCCTCAAGGTTGTGCGTGTTGTGGCTTCACAAATGCTTTGCTGCATACCTTGGTTGTAACGAGCGGTTATTTTAGTCAACGTTTCTCTTCTATCAGCTTGAATCAGTCGGCCCATTCTCCTCTGACCTCTAGCATCAACAAGGCATTTTCACCCACAGGACTGCCACATACTGGATTTTTTTCCCTTTTCACACCATTCTTTGTAAACCCTAGAAATGGTTGTGCGTGAAAATCCCAGTAACTGAGCAGATTGTGAAATACTCAGACCGGCCCGTCTGGCACCAACAACCATGCCACGCTCAAAATTGCTTAAATCACCTTTCTTTCCCATTCTGACGTTCAGATTGGAGTTCAGGAGATTATCTTGGATCTATTTTCTTTGCAGGACAATGCGATTGCGCTCATGACCAGTGTTGTGCTTTCCAAGTTTAACACCCTGGATTTGCAATTGGTCCACCATCCCCCCCCCCCCCCCACTCACCTGACATTTGGACTATTATCTCTTTGGAAAAGCACCCATGGAGGCAATGTTTTAAGGATATTTCTTATGTCAGACATGCAGCTGAGAGCTGGCTTAAGGCCCAGCCTAAGGACTTTTATTTGAACAGTCTAGTAAAGCTGCAACTATGCTGTACCTAGTGCATCAGTCTCAGGGGGAATGTGTTGAATAATTGATGTTATTTATTTCATAACAATTATTTCTGGGAAAAGCCAGGAACGTATCAGCATCCCCTCATAGTCCCAATCTCTATCGGGTATGTACCACCGCTTCTCCTCCTGTCCAGTCCCTCAGGGCTCCCCGAGTCCAAGCCAGCTCTATGATGCATGCAACAAAATGAATCTCCAATGCTACATCACACTTCTAGTTCCCGCATTGCTTTGCCTATGCTTGTAAAGATTCCAAAGTGAGCTCTGTTTATGTTTTCAGTAGTTGAAATTCTGAAGGATAATATGTAATTAATTTAAATGAATGCATCTCGTTCTTGGCTTGCAACGCAACACCTATTTTTTATTTACAATGTGAAGATTTCACATTTATTAATTGCACATTTCACATTTCAGCACATCTCCATTCGGGTCTTTGTTCTATATTCAATGACATTAATTGGCCACCAGTTGCCGGAATGCTTAAATTTTCCTTGATGAATTGCTCGGTAAAAGCATCTCGGTTGGTTCGCCAAACGTACATTTTTGCAGAATAAAGTTAAATATTAATAAAACACTTCTTTGTTAGGCTGCTTTCTTTGGTCTTCGGGTTGCAGACAACTGTGTTGGTAGAGTAATGACTTCTGAAAAGGAGTTTTATTTTAATACGACATTGGAGAAACATTCTGCTCGTTTTCACGTACTTGCCAAGTGCAGATACTAATTCTGGCTCCTCTGCGATTCATTCATGATATATTCTTGTAAATCGCGCCTTTGTTACTCTATTGGCCAACGTCTTTCCCCAATCTCCCGTATAAAAGGCTGATTATTTTCAGATGCCAAAGCCTCCTAATTATACAGAAGTTTTCCAGTCTCGGCTAAAAAGTAATATTGCAGAGTTGTGCCACTTACCCAACATCAGACCAGGATTGATGGGTAAGGTAACAGAAGACGAATCTATCCTTCGGCACTTTGGCACTGGCGATCCGCCTAATAGACTTAAAGTAATTTCTCTGTTATGGTTCTATTGTCTGCTGATTTAGCCGCTGTCATTAATTAGAAACAGGGTTGCCATGGTTACGGTTAATTGTCTGTTATGAACAGCTTGAGACGTTAACCAATCGCAATCAGCAAATTAGATTTAGAAAGTCTCTTGGAATGGGGGAACGTGTCAAACGCGGAAGATAGATGCCGGATCGTTGCGCTCCTGCATACTTATGATGTTCCGGCCTGGAGTTATTGATATCCCAGTAATCAACTTCACCAGCCATAACTTACGTTTATATGATGGGTTGTATCAATATTGTTTGACACTTCATAATGCCAAATGACCACAGTAAAAGGAGAAAATTCATTAACTCCATTAATTGTATTAATGTATCATTCTCTCACTGCGGTATTTGTAGACTTTATAGACATTAAATATACAGAGGGATGTTTGTTTAAATCATTTATGTAGCGGAGGAAAACTTCTGTCGCACTTTATGGAGTGTGCAGAGCTGCTGAGATCAAGCTGTGTAGTTCTAATCTCATTCACCCACAAATTCTGGAAGTTCAGTAGCGTATCTACAGGGGTGCAGGTAGAGAATGTGCCATGGGTGCTACAAACAACGGACGCTGCTCTGTAGCATCCCTGGCGTTCTCCATACAGATTCTAGTTTTTTATCTGGGGGACATTCTGCTGCCTGGTTGCATCATTTGGGTGGACAAGCTGCCTGTTATTGGGAGGATAGGCTGACTATTACGATACATTATTTTTACATGCCATGCTTCTCCTCAACTTGAACCCAACCAGTTTAACAGAGTCTAAATATTTGGAGGGTGCACCCCATCTCTGGGGCATTTTTCAGTGTTTGTCATAGGCGCCTTTTTTCCCTAGATACGCCTCTGTGGAAATTACACCGGCATAGGTGATCCACACAGCTCTGAAGACCACAGTCACTGAAGTGGTGGAAATATACTGGCAGTACTGACTCCACCCACAGTTCCCCCTCAATGTCCACACCCCTTCCGTTGCCTCCCCTTGGTGCCCTCTACAGTCTGGGGGCCCATCTCACAAGGGTCATAAAACATCATGATGTTCACACCCATAACAAGTGTAGCCACAAAAACACCTGATCTGAAGTATAGTCTTCTGTGTCAGAGGAAGGGAAGGTTGGGGCCCCCCACAGCTCTCTCCCTTACAATCTAAAGGGAGGCAGTAGGGAAAAACTAAGTATGTGTTACATAATAGGAGCTCAGCAGAGAGCATTACGGCATTGATTGGTGGGGGGAACATGAATACATGCATTTTGGGGCTTTGTTTGAAGGTGTAGGAAGTAATAGGAACTTATTGTAAGTAGTGACCCCCACAGTGCAGAAGACCAAAGTCACAGAAGTGACTTACCAGCAGTAGTGACTCGCATAGGGCTGAAGACCGAAGTCACAGAAGTGGTGGGAACTTACCGGTACTACTGTACGGCCACAGCCCAGGAGACCACAGACTCTTCTGATCTTCTCTTTCTGGCTTCAGTAGTTTTAAACTGTAGTCTCCTTTATGGGGGGGGGGGGCACATCCCGATCCTCCCCCTAGAGAGACCGGAGCTGTACAGGGAGGCTGCGCCGATCGCTGGAACCAGGCTGGGTAATGTACTAAGTGGCTGGATCAGGTGATCGGAGGGTGTCGCCTACCTATACTAGCTAGCCTAGTGCTAGCTAAGCATTTTCCAGCCATGCAATCACTTAGATCCATCCTGGGGGACTCCTGAGACGAGCAAGCGGTATGGCCGACACAGTGTTGAGCATACCGCTAAGGAGGTTAAAGGCCCACACATGCATCTGACTTAATGCACAACCAACCGCACAACATGACCAACCAAACAGCAAGTAGTTTACTTGACAAGTGCGTACACACGCGCCAACCAACTATACAGCTAACTTGCTTAAAGGGGAACTGAAGTAAGAGGTATACAGAGGCTGCCATATTTATTTCCTTTTAATCAATACCGGTTGCCTGGCAGCCCTGCTGGTCTATTTCTCTGCAGTAGTATCTGAATAACACCAGAAACAAGCATGCAGCTAGTCTTGTCAGATCAGACTTTAAAGTCTGAGCCACTGAAACACGTGATCTGCTGTATGCTTGTTCAGGGGCTATGGCTAATAGTATTAGAGGCAGAGGATCAGCAGGGCTGCCAGGCAACTGGCATTGCGTAAAAGGAAATAAACATGACAGCCTCCATATACCCCTCTCTTCAGTTCCCCTTTAAATACTATGGGCCTGATTCACAAAGCGGTGATAACTCAGTTATCACGCCTAAAAGACTTTAGGCATGATAACCTTTGCACCAGCAAAGTTATCACCGCTTTGTGCTCTAACTCGCGCGAAGTTCCCGCGCGTATGCGCGTGCGCAAAGTCCCATAGGGCTTGATGGGCACTTCGCGCGAAGCACGGTGCGCTGCGCAAACCTTTGCGCGCGGGAGTTCGCGCGAATTCCTTCAGATCACGCCTAAACTAAGTTTAGGCGTGATAAAGAGCTTTTCACAGACGTGCAAAGTGTTTGCACCGCTTTGTGAATCAGGCTCTATGCATGCAAGCTAAAAGACAAACTGCACATGTCCGCATTCAAGATTAACAAAGTTGTACAAAAGACTTGTACACACGTTCCAACCTGCATGATAGTTGGGCAGGTTGGATCTGGCAAACAACCTGTTATCAGTTGGTCATCTGGTTGTTTGCCAGCTGTACACATGCCCAACTTATCTTCCAACAGACAAGTTTGGAAGATACAGTAGTTGGACAGATTGTTGGTATGTGTGTATGAGCCTTTAGGAAACCCTGATAAAGAGAGAATAGACAATTCTGAAAGTTAGGCCAGAACCTCAGAGCTGTAAGGAAAGAATGCTAACCAGTAGAAAAGTTGTGTGATGTACTACTGTAGACAGCATGTATGTCTGTGAGACCCGAACTATGGACCCGATGCACTACTGAATGCACGTACGTATGCAGATATTGTGCAATCAGAATGTTGATGCATTTGCTCAGTTTTACAATAACTTTGACTTTCCTGCATGAGTTAGCTGTGATGGTTAGATTAGGTCTTCAGAGCTAAATTTAACCAAGTTGATTACTTTTCACCTCAAATAGATATCTATGTTAGCCAAGGTTGGCAGTTAGGTGTAAAGGTGGCCAGTGGCCACACACAATACAATTGTTAAAATATCTGTTCAATTCAAGAATAGCAATCAATTTTTTCTGACTGATTGTAACATTTAAAAAATCTGACCAATGTACCACTCACACATGTTTAATTTTTCCCCAATTGTGATTATAATGATTGGAAACTCTGAGAAAATTGCTTGGAAGTATATATAGGGGAAATGACAATCTACCACAAACCATTACATTTTCATAAAAATTGTTCAGAAAAATCTAACTCTCCTGATAGCGTCTTATCAAATAAAAACTGGAAATCTGATACGATTTCTTGCTCCAGTAAAAAAAACAGCTTTAAATTTTTTGTGAAATCCAATCTCTTTTTATCTAATTGCCATATAATCAGATCATTTTATTGTATTGTGTGTGGCCACCTTAAAGAGACTCTGTAACAAAATGTTCAGCCTTACTTCTTCTAACCTTTAAGTTCCTATACCTGTTCTAATGTGGTCTGTCTTACTGCAGCCTTTTCTAGTTGCACTGTCTCTGTAATATATCTAATCTTATTTTCTTTGTCAAGCTTTGTCGACCCGGAGAGGAATGGGCTGCCTCTGCTGTAATGAGTAAAAGTTATGCACGCCCCCTGCAGGATCTGTGTGCTTTGTTTACTTCTCACAGATAGTGATGCAGTTTGTGAGGCTGAGGGGAGAGGGATCTGCCCATGCTGAGAACCTGTGAGAATCCCAGACTGGAGTGCAGATAATTCACTATGTAATAAAAACTTGTAGTATACTGCAGCATTATATATATATATATATATATATATATATATATACATATATATATATATATATATAATACCACACACACACATAGTGTGTGTGTGCGTATATATATATATATATATATATATATATATATATATATATATACATACACACACACACACAAATCACTTCCTGGTTAGCAGCCATGTTTTTGTTTGTAAACACTGCCTAAAACTGGCGATTAAAAGCCAGGATCGCGGCAGAAACGGCAAAGGGGAATCCAGGAGATCACAGTGACTCGATTGGTATGTTTGTTTATTGTACAAATCAGACAGTACAGATTCTCTTTAAGCCTGAGACAAAAAGAGGGACACTGAGAGCCCATTATAGTGTAGTATGCACTGGTAAATGAAGGTGTATGGAAGGAGTATGTGCAGTATACTCACAAGTCAGGGTTACCGCACAGGCAACCACTGTAAAGGCAGGGAGGAGATTAGACCTGTCCCCACTCAGGATTAAGAAGCCGCTCTTTGTAGATCAAGGAAAACAGGGGCAACGCCCCTCTACCAAGGGGCTGGCTATGTATAAGGTAGTATCGATACAGAGACGCCAGAAGGATAACAAGATCTAAAACGTTTAAAAGTGAAGAGGTAGTGGTGGACTTACCTCTTCTGAGCAGACACAAGAAAATGCTGATCAATTTTCAGCAAAATCATTTATTTACATACTCCAGTAAAATACAACGCGTTCCGTGGGAGTGACCTGCTTCCTCAGGCAACAAGATGGAGCATATACAAAAACAGGTCTGGTACTGTGCCATGCGCCTCTCACAGAGAGTCTTCAGATGTGCATCCATGGTCCAAGCCCTCACACACATTTTCCTCTCGTAGGGGCCACATACGTGAATATGGTTTGGCCAAGCAATCATGTCTTTTCTCTGTAGAGATAAGTAGTTGGATCACCCAAACACTTCTGGTACTTCTTATCCTGGTGAGAGGGGGATAAAAGAGATCAGAAACCAAATGTTTAACTTATCTTCTTATCTTCTCTCATTTTCTTCCGAGAACATTTTGCTGGTGAATTTGGGGAGGGCAGTGTACTGTTTCTAAGCCATAACTCCATAAAAACCATAACTCATCTCCTAGTGTTGGGGTGCATACACACATCCAATCACGAATGGCCAATCACTGGCCAATTTAACCAATTTTTAACCCTTTAGCAACCCAATATATTTAGAGGCTTGAAAGTGCTACAGACCAATTTATTTTTTTATTTATTTCTTATTTATTACATGTCCCTGCTTCTAATTAGTACTGCTGTAATGTTTATGCATGGCCATTTATCACTAGGGGGCAGTGTGAAACAATAACAGAGGACTTCTGCTTTCATTTTCTATATTCTCTGCTAGTAGTGAGAGATCAAAGCATTCCGAGAATTTACAGCGCAACGAGTTCTGACGACTGAGGTCAAAAGCACTGCACTTATCTCAAACAAGATAACTCTATTGAAGCTGCTAATGGTTAAAAAAAAACCTGATTGACAGACAGGATTCCAGCTTTCTCTGAACTTTGCGTTCCGATTTTCAGCCACATCAGTTGCTAAGCGGCTCCGGGGCGAAACTCCTTGTTTGGTGTGCAAAATCAAACTATTTTAGCTTATTATCTGGTGCGAGGCTGCACATTGGGGTTGATTCACAAAGCTTTTCTTATGAATTACCTCACCTTACCTATTTTTTTACCTTAACTGTAAAGAGAGCTAATGCAAAAAAATGGTCTAATTCATGAGATTTAAATCTGAACGCGAGCTAAATCCTGCGTGAGGTCAGATAAGGAGAGATGAGCCATGAGTCAAGTCATTGAAGGAGAGATAGATTGTGAGTTAATAGTTAAGGTGAGAAATCAACAGACAAGCTTTGTGAATCAGACCCAATGGGAGGCCAGAGACACAGGAAAACGTATACTTACCTACCGTAATTTTCATTTCCTGATAGAACTCCATGTCCTCACACTTCCTGTGTTAGCTCCCCCACCCCCCACCCCCACCCCAGGAAGTGTGACGAGATGGAGGCACCAGGGAAACCGGAAAATATATACTTACCGTAATTTTCTTTTCCTGGTGCAACTCCATGTGTCATCACACTTCCTAGGGGGGTCGGAGCTAACACAGGAAGTGTGATGACATGGAGTTGCACCAGGATAAGTCACCTTGCCACATTTTGAATGCCTTGTTTATTTTCTCCAGATGGCTGCCTCCTACTGGCTGAAAATCAGATTACTGTACGTCCAGTTCCTTTTACACCTGCTACAATCTCTGCAACTGCTGAACATTTCGTTTTCACTGTAGATAATTTATTATCATTCACTCGTATTATCAATCTATTAGTCATTCATTATCGTTCGTTTTACATTGCCCAATTTCAGGGCCCCAGCAAGCAATGTGGAAAAATGGGGAAACGCCAGATTGCAATTTGGACATTGTGGGGGAGGGGGATGAGGATGGAGTGGTGGGAGTGAGGAGGGGGAATGCGGGGATTAGATTCAGGGCAGTTTTTAGGCTAAATTGCACCCGGGGGTTAGGGTGTAAAAATTGACAATTGCTGATCACTTGGCGCTGGTCTCTGCATAGCCGCTGATACACACTCTACTTCCTGATTAGCAGGAAGTAGCGCTTGTATCAGTGACTATGCAGAGGAGGCCGTGGCTCCCCACTCTATCACGACGCCCCCCCCCCCCTTCCCTCAGCACTGAGGGCGGCCCCTACAAACACGCCCCTAGAAACGGGGCTGGCTAGATTCTAGTGCAAAAGTTAAAATGGGAAAGGGGAAATGAGAGAAGCTTATATTGCTGCCTTGCTCAAACACAGACATAAAAAGCCTTATCACGCTGCAGAAACTGGATGTATGCTGATCTTACGCGTATTTCACTGCATGTTTTATGTGTTTGCAGCATTTTTTATTGTCTCCAACAGAGTGGCAGTTAAGATCATTATTACCTTCCCACCATCTGCTACGTGTGCGCCTCAACTCTCACATTAAACAAACAAGAATATGCCTTATTTCTTGCTCATTAGTCTCCTCTTGATCTCCCGTAGGTGGACGCGGTGTTACTGTGGGACCAATCCTGAGCTCGGCCACCTCTGACATCTTCTGTGACAACGAGAACGGGCCCAACTTCCTGTTCCAGAACAAAGGAGACGGCACATTTGTGGATGTAGCCGTCCAAGCAGGTGAGCTCCGCGCATGCATGTGCCTCCCAGCTTCCCCCGGGACTTGCTATCCATATTGCCATCCAGGCAGGTGAGCTCCGCGCACGCACGTGCCTCCCAGCTTCCCCCGGGACTTACTATCCGTAATGCCATCCAGGCAGGTGAGCTCCACGCACGCACGTGCCTCCCAGCTTCCCCCGGGACTTACTATCTGTAATGCCGTCCAGGCAGGCGAGCTCCACGCATGCACGTGCCTCCCAGCTTCCCCGGGACTTACTATCCGTAATGCCATCCAGGCAGGTGAGCTCCGCGCACGCACGTGCCTCCCAGCTTCCCCGGGACTTACTATCCGTAATGCAGTCCAGGCAGGTGAGCTCTGCGCACGCACGTGCCTCCCAGCTTCCTCCGGGACTTACTATCCATAATGCCGTCCAGGCAGGTGAGCTCCGCGCACGCACATGCTTCCCAGCCTACATGGGACTTACTATCTGTAATGCCGTCCAGGCAGGTGAGCTCCGCGCATGCATGTGCCTCCCAGCTTCCCCTGGGACTTACTATCTGTAATGCCGTCCAGGCAGGTGAGCTCTGAGCACGCACGTGCCTCCCAGCTTCCCCCGGGACTTACTATCTGTAATGCCGTCCAGGCAGGTGAGCTCTGCGCACGCACGTGCCTCCCAGCTTCCCCCGGGACTTACTATCCATAATGCCGTCCAGGCAGGTGAGCTCCGCGCACGCACATGCTTCCCAGCCTACATGGGACTTACTATCTGTAATGCCGTCCAGGCAGGTGAGCTCCGTGCATGCATGTGCCTCCCAGCTTCCCCCGGGACTTACTATCGGTAATGCAGTCCAGGCAGGTGAGTTCTGCGCACGCACGTGCCTCCCAGCTTCCTCGGGACTTACTATCCGTAATGCCATCCAGGCAGGTGAGCTCCGCGCACGCATGTGCCTCCCAGCTTCCCCCGGGACTTACTATCTGTAATGCCGTCCAGGCAGGTGAGCTCCGCGCACGCACATGCTTCCCAGCTTCCCCCGGGACTTACTATCCATAATGCCGTCCAGGCAGGTGAGCACCGCACACGCACGTGCCTCCCAGCTTCCCCCGGGACCTACTATCTGTAATGCCATCCAGGCAGGTAAGCTCCACCCACACACGTGCCTCTCAGCTTCCCCGGGACTTACTATCCGTAATGCTGTCCAGGCAGGTGAGCTCCGCGCACGCACATGCTTCCCAGCCTACATGGGACTTACTATCTGTAATGCCGTCCAGGCAGGTGAGCTCCGCGCACGCACGTGCCTCCCAGCTTCCCCCGGGACTTACTAACCTTAATGCTTTCCATGCAGGTGAGCTTCGCTCGCACACGTGCCTCCCAGCCGGACATATTACCCGTAATGCTTTCCATGCAGGTGAGCTTCGCTCGCACACGTACCTCCCAGCTTCCCCCGGGACTTACTATCCGTAATGTCGTCCAGGCAGGTGAGCTCTGCGCGCGCAACGTGCCTCCCAGCTGGACATTTACCCATAATGCCGTCCAGGCAGGTGAGCTTCGCTCGCACACGTACCTCATAGCTGGACATATTACCAGTAATACTTTCCAGGCAGGTGAGCTCTGCGTGCGCACGTGCCTCCCAGCTGGACATATTACCCATAATGCCGTCCAGGCAGGTGAGCTTCGCTCGCACACGTACCTCATAGCTGGACATATTACCCGTAATGCTTTCCATGCAGGTGAGCTCCGCGCACGCACGTGCCTCCCAGCTTCCCCCGGGACTTACTATCTGTAATGCCGTCCAGGCAGGTGAGCTCTGCGCACGCACGTGCCTCCCAGCTTCCCCCGGGACTTACTATCCATAATGCCGTCCAGGCAGGTGAGCTCTGCACGCGCACGTGCCTCCCAGCTGGACATATTACCCATAATGCCGTCCAGGCAGGTGGGCTTCGCTCACACACGTACCTCACAGCTGGACATATTACCCGTAATGCTTTCCATGCAGGTGAGCTTCGCTCGCACACGTGCCTCCCAGCTGGACATATTACCCGTAATGCTTTCCATGCAGGTGAGCTTCTCTCGCACACGTACCTCATAGCTGTACATATTACCCGTAATGCCGTCCATGCAGGTGAGCTTCGCTCGCACACGTGCCTCATAGCTGGACATATTACCCGTAATACTTTCCATGCAGGTGAGCTCCGCGCGCGCACATGCTTCCCCGCTGGACATATTACCCATAATGCCATCCAGGCAGGTGAGCTTCGCTCGCACACGTACCTCACAGCTGGACATATTACCCGTAATGCCATCCAGGCAGGTGAGCTTCGCTCGCACACGTGCCTCCCAGCTTCCCCCGGGACTTACTATCCGTAATGCCGTCCAGGCAGGTGAGCTCTGCGTGTGCACGTGCCTCCCAGCTGGACATATTACCCATAATGCCGTCCAGGCAGGTGAGCTTCGCTCGCACACGTACCTCATAGCTGGACATATTACCCGTAATACTTTCCATGCAGGTGAGCTTCGCTCGCACACGTACCTCACAGCTGGACATATTACCCGTAATACTTTCCAGGCAGGTGAGCTCTGCACGCGCACGTGCCTCCCAGCTGGACATATTACCCATAATGCCGTCCAGGCAGGTGAGCTTCGCTCGCACACGTACCTCACAGCTGGACATATTACCCGTAATACTTTCCATGCAGGTGAGCTTCGCTCGCACACGTACCTCACAGCTGGACATATTACCCGTAATACTTTCCAGGCAGGTGAGCTCTGCACGCGCACGTGCCTCCCAGCTGGACATATTACCCATAATGCCGTCCAGGCAGGTGAGCTTCGCTCGCACACGTACCTCACAGCTGGACATATTACCCGTAATACTTTCCATGCAGGTGAGCTTCGCTCGCACACGTGCCTCCCAGCTGGACATATTACCCATAATGCCGTCCAGGCAGGTGAGCTTCGCTCGCACACGTACCTCATAGCTGGACATATTACCCGTAATACTTTCCATGCAGGTGAGCTCTGTGCGCGCACGTGCCTCCCAGCTGGATATATTATCCGTAATGCCGTCCATGCAGGTGAGCTTCGCGCGCACACATGCCTCCCAGCTGGACATATTACCCGTAATACTTTCCATGCAGGTGAGCTCCGCGTGCGCACGTGCCTCCCCGCTTCCACTGGGACTTATTATCTGTAATGCTAAGCGCGAAGCCTTGCTCATGTTCCTATCATTCTGCCAACAATTGGAGTTTACATGGGGATTTACAAGGAGAGGTTAATTACAAATTAAATGTAAATTGAAACAGGCGCAGCTTGAAGAGCGTTTAGCTCAGCGCACGGCTCACCCTGATGGTCTCATAAACACACAATGAGAAAATGCTTTTCAGTCAGCAAAGCAAACTACATTATCCAGATTTTTATTCCAATCTTCTAAAGGGAACATAAAAACAAGCTAAAGCAACCTGAAGCAAGAATAAGCTTATGTGATAATGAAATGTATGTGTACAGCTAAGTCATAGAACATTAGCAGCAAAGAAATGAGTCTCCTATTGTTTCCAGTACAGAAAGAGTTAAAAAAAAACCACCTTCAGTTATCTATGCAAAAGAACTTCTCTGAACTATTCAACCCACTGGGTTGAATACAGTCCTGTTTTCTAAAGCACTTTAATAGCTAAGAAACTGTGAGGCTGGGTTTATGTATGACATAGCTTGAAAGGCTGTGTGTTATGCGCTTTGAGTCCTACGGGAGAAAAGCACTTTACAAATGTTTGTTGTTGTTGTGTTAATGTTGTGTGCATTTTAATGCGTTTTCAGTTTGCATATACAAAACACATATGCGTTTTTACTGTGTTTTCCTTGCAGTTTTATATTTCCATTTATGTAAATCACTTGGAAGATAACAGGAAGCAAAAATACAGCAAAAGAAAAACAAATAAAATAAATTGGGGGGGGGGAAGGGCAGGCGGTGAATGCATATAAAAACGCATGGAAAACGCATGCCATTGCATTCCCACTGACTTTCATTATGTGTTTTTTGGCAACTTTCCTGCATAATGTGCAACAAAACCAGCAAAACCAGCATTTTAAAAACGCACGTTAGAAAACGCATAGACTTCCATTAGCGGCAAAAACGCAGCGTTTTTACGCAATGCTAGTGTTTCTGCTATGTGTGCATCCAGCCTGAGAGTCAGCTTCAGATAAGGTTTTGCTGCAGGAAAGTTAAAAAGGTCATTATTTCTTTGTTTTATAGCTTAAATACAGAGTGTGGTTTGTAAACTGCAAATATAGCAGAATGATGCAATGTTATAAAAAACAAAAAAAAACTAAAAAGCCTATATAGCTAAAAATAAAAATGAGACTTTTTGCTTTGTTTTCTTTGCTACTCATCTTCTATTCATTATCCGTACAGCTAAATATACTACCTAACGTGGTAGGCCCCATTCACAATCGGCAATGCAAAAGGCAATTTTGCATAATGTTCGGTTATTTTGCGGCAATTGCGCTTTTGTGATTCCTATTCCAATGAATGAGAATTGCAACGCAGTCTGACTTGAACAACCTTGTTCAAGTTACATAGATTTGTACCCAATAACTGAGATATCCTCTTGCTCTACAAGTGTGTTGTGAATTGCAATGCAGTCGTTGGTAAATTCTACATGCAGCTGGATTGCAATCGGGGGAAATCGCATTTCAATGGCTGTAGTGGGAGTTATCCCATAGGATTGCTTGTGCTGCATCGCTTTGCTGATCGCCGGTGATCAGCAAAGTGCAAAAGACGCCCAAGTGAGAATGGAATCTTAGGCCTCAATTCACTAAGCTTTATGGAACACTTTACCGAACGTTTGATAATTTACCTCATGAGTAAAATCTAATTTTGAATTCACTAAGGTGTTATAGATTTATTGAACGTTTTATCGATAAAACATTTGATAAATCTATAACACCTTAGTGAATTTAAAATTAGATTTTACTCATGAGATAAATGATCAAATGTTCGATAAAGTGTTCGATAAGGTTCGATAAAGCTTGGTGAATTGAGGCCTTAGTGTGTTTATATAATTCAGCTATAATGATTCCTGAGCAAAGCCAGACTGAATGCTCAGTCTGGGATTTTATCCGGGCTGATAACAAGCAGGCTGAGCAGTGAAGAATGAAACAGAAAGCAGGGTAGGTTTTCTCTAATGTTTCCACTGATATATATGGTAAAATACATGAGGGTGCTTCGACTCTGGTTCACTTTAAAGTACTATTAAACTCAGCATTGCAATATTATTTACTGCATAAAACCTACAACTAGAAAAAAAAATGATAGCAGGACAGCATTCAAACCGTTAAACACAGCACTTTCTTCTTCAGTGGGAAGCTTAGATGCCCAGGCAGTGAATACATTGTCGTTTGTTTCCATTTCCTTATCAGCCACAATTAGTAAGCATTCCTGGCAGCGCTGAAACTCAGCTGCAGGAGCAGCAGAAGCAGAGAGTGTATATACTATATACTGTACTTTGTAATAAATAGAGCAGCTATGCAATAAAATGCAATGGCAGCTTTCAGAGCAAATAACCTGCACTTTGGGAACTTGTAATTTGTAGACAGACAATATTACTTGTGCACAAAAGCAAATGTGATAACCGTATGGGTAATAAAAAGCAGGAAAAGCGTTTTCATGACTGTGAACTGCAATGGAGACTAAACATTGAGTTTAATGCAAACCCTGCATGCAGCATATGTTAGAATAACGCAATCTGTTACTGTGATCAGGCCCATAGAATTGTATGGGCAGTGAGCTGACTAGCAGCATCATTCTGCAACGCAACTGACTTCTGTGAACATGGCTTAAATGTTATGTCAGCGTTTCGGACCACTTTAAAATGCTTTAAAATAGATTCCCAGTCAATGAGTCAGCATACCCGCATGTGTTGTTTCATCCTCTGTTAAAGGGCACCTGAAACATACCGTGTACAGGGACTACAAAACTTTGATGGTTCCTGATGGTGTCTCTGGTCTGTTTTTTTGTTTTGTTTTGTTTGTTTTTTGTTTTTTTTTAAAGACAAGCAGCGAGCCGCTATCAGAAATGGTACATATGCCTTGTCCTTGTCTACCTATAAATCTTCCACCATCAGGCTAATGTATGGTAGAGATGTGACGAAGTCTCTGTGAAGGTGTCCCGTGGTATCTGGCACAAAGCAAAAACATAGTGAACCTGATCGGGAGTGAGGGTGGGGAGGTGGGGGGGAGATCAGGAAGTGCCGCTTACCACAGTTTCCCACCACTCATGACACTGCAGCTCAGCTCAGTGCTCTCATCGTAGAGCACAAACAGGAGAGCAGGGGAGAGGCTGTCAGTGGGTGGGGGGGCTGTAAATGGGCGGGGAGAGGCTGCCAGTAGGCAGGGCGATGTCAATGGGCGGGGGAGAGGCTGTCAGTAGGCGGGGAAAGCGTGTTTTTGACACTGGAGAAGTTGTCCCTGTCCTACAAAGAACTCTCTTTACTTTGGTTAAGATGCCAATTTCGGGGGGGGGGGGGGGGGTGTGGAGTGCAGAGCAGGAAGGACTCAGAGGTATGTAGTTTACCAATTAACATGCCTCCTTGTCCCCATTGCTCTGCCAACTCCGCCTCTCGGTACACTTTAATTCCTGCAAGCTGAGAGATGGGGCCTCGATGGACAAGACATTTTTTTCCGACACATCCCCATGGATGTTGTATGGATTGATATCTTGGTTATTTGAAGGGCCAAATAAAACCTATTATTCATCAGACCAGGCCACCTTCTTCCATTGCTCCATGGTCAATTCTGTAATTCTCTCTTCTACCTCTAGTGGTCCCTCAGAGGTACGATGATGACAGAGACAAGATGGCCACCCCCATGACACAAGAGACAGCACCTCTGGCCGGCAATGTGTCAATGTGTGTTAGTAAAACAATAATATTTAGGTAGAATATGAGAGAAATGAGATCAGGCAAGGGAAAGTTATTTTCAGGGCTGCTCTTAAAATGACTTTAATATGAAGTTTACAGGGGACAGGGGACATACTAAAGTTTCCTTTGTGGATTGGTAATTCCGATAGAGGTGACAGAAATACTGACTAATGGTTATCGTAAATCAGCTTCTACCTACACAGTACTGCGGGAATTCAATGTTCACCCACATCACGTAAAGGAATCGATTGCTTACAGCCAATTTCTTAGGTTGTATAGAAACAACTCGGACCTGTCTAGCTTTGAAATATAAGCACAAGAGTTAAAGACTAGATTACACCAAAGGAGGTACGGACTGAATAATGTAGAGCGAACATACATATAGATTGCACAAAGAAACCGTATGTATAGATCGAACAAAGCAAAACGTACATATAGATCGCACAAAGAAAAAAAACGTACATATAGATCGCATGATGAAAACATACATATGGATCGCACAAAGAAATGGGAGGTTTTACTCTATGACGGTCCACAAGAGAAGAGATGCTGCACAGATTTGTATTCACATTTGACATTTCGCTAACCAGGGAGAAGAATGAGAGGATAGTTGCAGATTATGGCGTTTGACGGAAGGGGACTCAGAATTGGGGGATGGAATCATTCACTGCTCCTTGGGCTTGATTCACTAAGACAAACAGCATGCCTTATCAGATAGGCTGCCTGTCAAGTTTCCTGCCAAGTGACAGGCAGCCTATTGGGCCAATCAAAGTGCAGGGATAATGTCCGTTAAAGTGATTGGACCTGCAGGGGCTCAGGGCAAGATGAGTGGAGCTCTCGTCATTGCCTGTTAGCAGGCATAAGTTCGTAGCGCTCGCTATGCTACTCTGATAAAGCATGATAACCTCTGATAAGACATGTTAACTCTGATAACACGTGTTAATTCGGATAAGGCGTGCTATTTGCTTCAGTGAATCAAGCCCCATGTTTTTATTTACAAAAAAATGTAACTGCAAGTGATCCTGTGATCGGGGTGTAACTAGGGGGAGCATCACTTGTGACTGCATGGGGGCCCAGAGGTTTGGGGGCCCCCAGATACTAACCTTCCCTTCCTCTTTTTCAGGGCACTATACTCCAGATCAGATGGTTTTGTGGCTACATTTGTTATGAGTGTGGAGATCAGGATGGTCACACTTGTTGTATGACCCCTGTGAGATGGACCCCCAGTCTGTGAGGGTCACAGGGGAGGCAAGGGAAGGGGTGTCAACAATATGGGGGCCTCATCAAAGTTATGCTGGGGGCCCCCATGATTTGTAGTTAGGCCCCTGCTTGGGAAGTTTTAGTTTGTGAGCGGTTCCATGCTGCTGTTCTCACACAGGTGCGGTACGGCCACACTCGTGCGGGAAAGGAGAGCGCGGTTGCAATCTAAGAATCCAGAGGATTCCCTCTTCATAGGTAAGTAACTTTTTAAATTTAATCTGCCTTGGATTTTCTTTAAAGGAATCATCAGGCAAATTACATTACAACCCATTTACTTACCTGGGGCTTCCTCCAGCCCCTTGCAGCTGACTGTCCCACGCTGTTAGGTCCGTATGCAGCCGCCGACCCGGGGTCCCCGCACGGTGCAGACGACAACCCCGAGGTTGTCCTTACTGCGCCTGTGTGAAACGCCGCTGTCAATCAAGCCTATGTTGTCCTCGGCGAACTGCACAGAAGTTCTGGGCCGGCGGCTGCGTACGAAGCTGACAGCGTGGGACAGTCAACTGCAAGGGGCTGGAGAAAGCCCCAGGTGAGTAAATGGGGATTGGGCCGTGTGGGGCGGGCGCTGATTGGCGGGCCTGAGTATTTGAAGTCAGTGTGGGGACGAATGAGATGATTATGCCACGCCCCCTTGCAGGGCCGGCGCTACCATTAAGGCAAAGGAGGCAGCTGCCCCAGGGCCCCGGAGCTTGTAGGGGCCCCCAGTGGCTACAAGAGGAAAAAAAAAATTCAAAATTGACCTTATAGTTCCTGAGAAAATCGATTTTAAAGTTTCAAAGGAAATAAAATACACATTTAAAAACCTGCCGACTTTAATGGTTAATAGCAAATCCACCTTAAATGCTAGAAACCCAAAATTTGCAGGATATGTTAAGGAGATCATTGGGAATAAGAGGAAAAAACTATTTTTCAAAAAGACCTTATAGTTTTTGAGAAAATCGATTTTAAAATTTCGAAGGAAAAAAGTATACTTTTAAATGCGGTAAATGTCACTTTTAGTACCTAACGGTAGTTTAATTTTACATGTATCAAAAGAAAGAGCAATACATTTCCTGATGGGGTTTCCAGGGGGTCCATACTCAGCCGCAGCGCTTTGGCCAGGGATCGCTATACAGCCGCAATATGGCTGTATGAAGATCCCTGGCACTTTTTTTCCTATTTTCCCAATTTTTTTTTTTATGTTTAGAGTGTGGGAATTTTTTTTTTTTTAAATTATGTGGGGTCCCCCCTCCTGAAACTTTTTAACCCCTTGTCGGAATGTGGAGCTCCGACTGATTGGGGCTTCAAACCCTGACTATACCAGCTGCAAAAAAGGTCCCGTAATACCAATTTTTGCTCCGGGGTATCTGTTGGGGGGGGGGCCCCAGGTTTATTTTGCCCTGGGGCCCCATTGTTGCTTAAACCGGCCCTGCCCCCTTTGAGAAAGCCGGAAATCCGGCAAAACATGTCAGGACAGCGTGGTCTGGCGTCCTGAGACCGTCCGCAGCCGCCGGCTCGTGCCACCTTACATTCCCTGGCTGCCAAAATCCTGGGCTGGATATCGGCATCATGCACCATGGTTCTTACCTTTGAAGCAGGATTTCCTCTCTATGCAGCCTATATGAGCGCGTATATGAGCACCACTTGCTAAGGTGCTGGGACTTTGCCGTTGGCTACTCAAGGGAGCTGCATCTTCTATTGGACATGTTCACCGCTTGTGCAGAATAGGAGCTGACGTGATACCACCATACATGGTACTGTATGCGATGTCTTCATTGCTCTGGAATATGATTTATGTCCATCTATAATCCTATATACTGGCAGCATGCAGTGTCTGTCGCTCCTGCTCACCTTCTGATGGACTTTGCTGTGCGTGTATCTGCAAGCTTGCTATTGCCTTCTGCTTATGCTCTCTGAACTTTATGCTTTTTGAATTCTGTGCTGAAAATTAAGGACTGCCAGAGGAGCTTATCCTGCCTCCTCAGAGCCGGATTAAGGCTAAATGGGGCCCTAAGCAAAGTAACTGATTTGGGCCCCCCCATCATGTCGTAATAGAATCAGAAGATGCAGCTGCACAGCAACATGCCGCACACACCGGGGCAGCCGGGCTACTGGTTGCTATGGACAACAGCACGCTTTCCTCTGTGGGTGCACAATGCAGGGAATAGCAGCGGCAAAATGCAGAGTGAGAGATGAATGGCTGGGACATTTGCACTCAGGGGCTGGGGCTCCAGATATCACAGCAGCAGCACTTTCCCCCTGCATCTCCAGCCTGGCAATAGCAGAAAGCTCTGGACACCGCCAAACCGGAAGCCGTTCCCCAGACAGAATTACATAACCACTCCCACCACCGAGCAACCAATTTCCTCCCAAACTAGACAGCCACCATGTAGCCTCCATCCCAGTGAATACGATAGTCCAGCAGAGAAGGCAGCCGCAGTGGGGGAGAATGACAGCAGCGGATGACTCACATTCACCTATTGCGATCCAAGCAATAGAGGTCCCGTCATCCGGAGCCCATCTGTCTCCTCTAGAGTGCTGCCGCTCTGTTACTACTACTATTACTACTTCCTACTTCCTGTCTGATCTGAGAATCAGGAAGTTCAGAGCGAGCGGCTGCACTGTAGAAGAGACAGATGGGTTTCAGATGACGGGATCTCTATCGCTTGGATCATGGATAGCTGAGTGAGCGTTTGCCATCTGCTGCTATCATTCTTGCTGCAGCTGTGGTTCTCTGTGGGAAGGGAGGGTGGAGTGGGCAGCGGCAGAGCGCACAGTAGCAGGAGGGGGACCTAGGAGGAGAGCCTGGCTCTGAAGACAATCAGCAGCGCACGGCATCATTTGACAAGACAAGACAAATAACATTTATATCGCGCTTTTCTCCTGGTGGACTCAAAGCGCCAGAGCTGCAGCCACTAGGACGCGCCCTATAGGCAGTAGGAGTGTTAGAGAGACTTGCCTACGATCTACTGAATAGGTGCTGGCTTACTGAACAGGCTAAGCAGAGATTCGAACCCTGGTCTCCTGTGTCAGCGGCAGAGGCAGAGCCCTTAAAGGGACTCCAAGCAGTGCCTGTGGATATGCCTTTAAGCATACCCACAACTAATTCATTACATCCTCACACCTACCAGCATGATGTTTGTAATTATATCCCCCTGGGTTCCTTATATTTCATTGCATTGTGCTGAATCGAGCTGCCAACTTTGGAGAAAAGTCGTCCTGTGGCCGTGATTTCGATCGCGAAAATATCGAAAACTAAAAGGCATAGAGCAACCGTTTATATATCATTGGAAAGAGGAGAAAGAGAGCTTTAAAATGATATGCATCTTTCCATAGTTACTGCACTGCTCAGAGTCCCTTTAACCATTATACCATCCAGCCACCGCTGACTTTGGAGAAAAGTCGTCCTGTGGCCGCGATTTCGATCACGAAAATATCGAAAACTAAAAGGCATAGAGCAGCCGTTTATATATCATTGGAAAGAGGAGAAAGAGAGCTTTAAAATGATATGCATCTTTCCATAGTTACTGCACTGCTCAGAGTCCCTTTAACCATTATACCATCCAGCCACCGCTGACAGGATGGCAAGGGCTGGTTTATGTGCTGATGGGGCCCCTTTGACTCTGAATGGGGCCCCAAGCGACTGCTTTTGTTGCCTGGTCGGTAATCCGGCCCTGTGCCTCCTCCCTCCCTTTTTTCTCTTTTTTGGGCTTGTCCCATCCAAATTAGTCTCTGCATGAATATACATTGAACTGAATAACTGCTATTACCAGCACCAGGTGGCCAGGGGCTAATGCTGTAATGTATGTGTGGTATGAATGGGCGGTATGTTGGCGGCTATTGGGCTGCTTCTTTAGAATTTTAATGTTTTATTTTTTATAAGTGTGTGTACTTTATTGACATTTTGTTAATAAATAAAAGGTTTTTGACATTTTTCTAAGAATAGTGTTTTGTTGCTTGGAGTATATGCTTTGCTCTAGTATCTCCCAAATTGTTTTGCATAATGGGTTGTAATGTAATTTGCCTGATGACCCAGGATTACACTTCATCCCAATCAGTAGGTACTACATTTCCTACAAGAAATTGTTAAAAGTGTTACCTTTTCTTGAATAGATCATTTGGTACCTCTGTATTGCCGATACTGTGATACAACCCCTCCCACAGTGTGATGTAAAGGCCACGGCCCTAACTGTTTCCTATCTATGTACCTTGTTGCATTGTGGGAAATAATGGCTGTTTTTAATGGGTGGGTTTATAGATAATGGCAACTGGTGCTGACTGTTTTTTTTTTTTTCATGTCTGTCAGCAGTAAAGATGATTAACTGCATGCTCATAGTTGATCAAACATGAACAAATTAAACAACGAATATCAATAATTCATTGATCTCCTGTTTTTTTAACTAGGAATTCTGATTCAGATTACGCGGAAAGTAAATTTCTGCATTTACGATTGGAAAAGTCGTATTTCCACGTAAGTACTGCGTTACCGCAATTCGGTGATTTTAGCCCAGTCACAGGACTTGGAAGTATTTGGCCAATGAGAGAATGCAAAAAAATGACCAAAAAACTACGGATATCATTCAGCGTAATCAGAAATAGACATTGGCGGAAATCAGAGTTTCCACGGAATCAGAAATCAGCTTTCTAACCATCCCTGTTTTTAACTCCTTTGCAATGTATTTTTTTTGCTTTTATCTTCTACTACCATCATTCAGTAAAGTCCAGTCTTAGGTTGAATGTTTTACTATATCTAATAAGTGGCAGCCTATTAAGTGTAGATACACAAATCCAGTCCGGACCCGACCCTTGATGTGGGAGCTATGAAGTATGTGAGAGGCTTGACGTACCTCTATACCAGTGTCTGGGATTACCCACAAAGGATACATTTCTGAGACCCTCAGGTTCCCCTGTATGAGATTAGCCTATTAAGTGCCCCAGAGTTATAAAAAGGTCAAAAGTTCATGTACTTTATCTCTCCCTGCCCTCAGAAATTGTATTCTGCCAGGAAAACCTTTATGGCTGTAATTTGCTTATCAGTGATTTTTACTATATTCCCGACAAGATGGAAGCTGTCACTTTCATGCCTACAAATTAACTCTTTCAGGCAGCAAAATAATACAAGTAAAACAGCCTAGTTATTAATGTGTTTTGCATTGTACATGCACATGTTTATTTCATCATGTAAAGCAGTGGTCCTCAAACTAAGGCCCGCGGGCCGAATGTGGCCCCCTGAGGCTTTTTTACCGGCCCACACACACAAATTGTATCACTTATAGATGCGGTCAGCTGCATCTTTAAATATTGGTGGTCCACATTTAGAATAGCAGTGCTGGCACCACCCATCCACATGGAAGCCAGAAAGCAGTAATTTGCTGTTTTCCAATCAAATTCCACAGCAGGTGACACTGCTGTCCAATTGGACTTCAGGTTGTTACCTGGGTATGCTTTACTGTCTGGCCCGCAAAGACTTCTACATCATTTTATGTATACTCCGGCCCCCCAGCAGTCTGAAGTATGTTGACCTGGCCCTCGGCCCAAAATGTTTAGGGACCCCTGATGGTAAAGTATTGCCTCAGCTTTGGGTACACTTTAAGGAGTAGACTACACGGGAGGTAAGTATGACATGCATAGGTTTATCTTGACTTTTATTTTTCGTTTCAGGTTTGCTTTAACCACTTTACCACCAGCGGTGCGGATATCTCTGTCCCTTTTTCCACCCTGTCAACACCAGGGACGGAGATATCCGCACCTCCCGCGCTCCCGCCGCTGCCCGCGCTCTCGCTCACTCATGCGCATGCTCCCGCTCTCGTGCACGCCGCCTGCTCGCCCGGAGATCAATGAACGGGAAAGCCTGTTCCCGTTCATTGATCTAAGCCCCCCAGCTATGATCAGCTGCTTCTATGAGAAGTAGCGCGATCATTGTGAAAAAAAAAAAGTTTCCCAGCCTCATAACATTTCCTGCAAGCGTCCTTCCGGACGC
The DNA here is from genome assembly GCF_040937935.1 of Hyperolius riggenbachi. NCBI lineage: Eukaryota > Metazoa > Chordata > Amphibia > Anura > Hyperoliidae > Hyperolius > Hyperolius riggenbachi. Next base: position 6,894,338 of record NC_090655.1, on the reverse strand, counting down.
TTGCAGGTCGCATAAACAAAAAGTTACTGTGGCCATCTTGTGGCCAAATAGTAAAACTACACCCTAAAGCAGTTTTCATATACAAATTCATTAGTTTTACACTAAAAATTAACTCATTACTTCCCACACTCCCCAATTATTATTTTTTTGTAATTAAAAAAAAAAATTACAATAAAAAATACATAAATAGTTACCTTAGGGACTGAACTTTTTAAATATTTATGTCAAGAGGGTATAACACTGTTACTTTATAAACTACGGGCTTGTAATTAGGGATGGACGCAAAAATGAAAAAAATGCACCTTTATTTCCAAATAAAATATTGGCGCCAAACATTGTGATAGGGACATAATTTAAATGGTTTTATAACCGGGACAAATGGGCAAATACATTTCATTGGTTTTAATTACAGTAGCATGCATTATTTAAAAACTATAATGGCCGAAAACTGAAAAATAATGAATTTTTTCCCACATTTTTTCCTATTTTCCCATTAAAACATAATTAGAATAAAATAATTCTTGGCATAATGTCCCACCTAAAGAAAGCCTAATTGGTGGCGAAAAAAAAAAACAAGATATAGTTCATTTCATTGTGATAAGTAATAATAAAGTTATAGACGAATGAATGGAAGGAGCGCTGAAAATTGCTCTGGTGCTCCAGGGGTAAAACCCCTCAGTGGTGAAGTGGTTAAAGGACCTCTGTTGTGAAAGTTTTAACATTTTAGATTCATGTAAACATATACAAATAAGAACTACGTTTCTTCCAGAGTAAAATGAGCCATAAATGATTTTTCTCCTATGTTGCTGTCCCTTAAAGTAAGTAGTAGAAATCTGACATCACTGACAGATTTTGGACTAGCCCATCTTCTCAAGGGGGGGTTCTCTGGGTTTTCTTTATTTTTAAAAGCACTTAGTGAATGGCAGTTGCTCCGTCCAACTGCCAAAATAGTGTGCAGTGAGCAGGGAGGCTGGCCAGCATCTTTGAATAAATCTTTTTCAGGGAATGTCTTTATAAATAATAAAGGCCATGCTGAGAATCCCCCATGCAGAGATGGACTAACCCAAAACCCGTCACTTCTGTCAGATTTCTACTACCTACTGTAAGTGACAGCAACATAGGAGAGAAGTAATTTATGGCTCATTTTACTCTGAAAGAAATGTACTTCTTATTTGTATTTGTTTTACATTTTAAGATTTTCTGCGACAGTTCCTCTTTAAGGTCTATTCGGTTAAAAATTTCCGGCATGATGTAACTGGTGTTAATCTTCAATCCTGGTATTATTATCTGCAGGTGAAGCGTTCCCATCTGCTGCAGCACAACATCAGGCGATGAATATTAGACAGTAAGCTCCAGGGACCGGTGTGATTCATTCTGTGTACTTTCTGTAGTCCTGCGTAATATGGCGTCACCACATGAGCGCTGCAATAATAAAAGCCACAGAACGCCGGAATATAGCGCAGATTCTATAAACTTTCACAACTAGAAAAGATACACTCACTAGAGAGAATATAGAGAGTGGGCAAAACATCAGCAGCAGACTCGCACAGAGCGCGCCATCCCGCTGGACTGCCCAGGCGTATCCGAGCAACGCTAGCGCCCGCCGCAGGAAGTGTCTTCTTAGCGAAGAAACATTCTCCAGCAACGGAATAACTTATTACCACTCACAGAAAACTTCCGTAGCTGATCTGAAATTTCTCCCACTCTGCTCCGCAGAGAGATGGGCAGATTCACACGTTCAGCTTCTGAAATTCAACGGAACCGGCTACAGAAAGTATCGCGGTGTGCCTGAAATAGAGGCGCTGCGAAAAAAGGGCATGGGATAAAGCTGAAATCATTTTTCCATAAGGAGTACTAAAATATCAGTTTACAAAGAAATTTAGCTTAAAATTAGCATTTGTTTCTAAAGTGATTTTTAAGTATTCCAAAGCCATATATTTTAGGTGTAATTTTGTGTACGTCTTACATGTAGCTGAAAAATACTAGCGATATTTTACTACTACTTAACCTAACCCTACTGTCACACAGAACCCTCCTTCTACCGATACCTAACCCTAAGACCCTCCCCCTGGTGGTGCCTAACCCGAAGACTTTCCTAATGGTGCCTAACCTTAAAGAGAATCTGTATTGTTAAAATCGCACAAAAGTAAACATACCAGTGTGTTAGGGGACATCTCCTATTACCCTCTGGCACAATTTTGCCGCTCCTAGACGCATTTAAAGTAGTCAAAAACAGTTTTAAAAAGTCTGTTTACAAACAAACAAAATGGCCACCAAAACAGGAAGTAGGTTGATGTACAGTATGTCCACACATAGAAAATACATCCATACACAAGCAAGCTTTCCTTTTGTATCTCAAGAGATCATTTGTGTGTTTCTTTCCCCCTGCAGCTCTCATCCACTGAAGAGTGACAGGCTGATTGTTTCTTCCTGCAGACAGCTCTGCCTGTGTCTGTAATTCATCAGTATGTGACAGTCCAGCTCCTTTCACAGCCTAACAGAGGAGGATTTATCCACCTTGTAAAAGATAAGAGAGCAGAGAGGCTGCCTAATGTAAATAACACACACGGGAGTGTGCATAGAGGGGGCCTGGAAGGGGGCGTGCATAACAGATCAACAACACTGAAGAATTGGCAGCCTTCCAGACACAGGGCGACAAATCCGACAGGAGATAGATAAGTTGATTTATTACAGAGACGGTGATAGTAGAAAGTGCTACAGTAAGCGAGAGCACATTAGAATAGGTTTAGGAACTTGTAGGATAGTAGAAAAAAGGATGACATTTTTGTTAGTCTCTTTAAGACCCCCCTGTTGGTGCCTAACCCTAAGACCCTCCCCCAGGTGGGGCTTGAAAAGACATCACAGAAGACTGACTCAACTAAAATCATTACGGGGCAAAGCCAGACTGAATGGAATGCTCAGTTGGGGATTCTTATCAGAGCTGATAAGAAGACTGAACAGTGAAGAATGAAACAAAAAGCAGAGTGGGTGTTTACTGTCATGTTCCCATTGATATATATGGTAAAATACATGAGGGTGCTTTGTCTCTGGTTCCCTTTAAGGAGGGAAAAATGAGAAAGAAAGTGGGAAAGAGGGACTGTCCCTCCAAAAGAGGGGCAGTTGGGAGTTATGCATACGGTGGTTGCAGAGATCTATACTTAAAATTACCCCTATACTAACGGTACTGCACCATTGTTCTCCTGAACTCCCGCTGCTTTCCATCTAGGTGTCCCAGGAGTGCAAACCTACCCAAATCTTTCCATAATACACTAGCGTAGCTTACTTGTAACCGCACCTGTGTCTGTTTTCACATAAGATTACTATAAAGTGAATCGGTAATTAAAATAAAAATAAAAAACAGATACTCACCTAAGCAGGGGGAAGGCTCTGTGGGCCAGATTTATCAAAAGTGTCTGAGACAAAATATTGGTAGGTTTTTAGAAATCTGTGCAAAACTGTCTCAGGCATCTTAAAGGGAACCTAAACTGAGAAGGATATGGATGTTTTTCTTTTAAAATAATACCAGTTGTCTGACTCTCCTGCTGATCCTGTGTCTCTAATACTTTTAGCCACAGCCCCTCAGCAAGCATACAGATCAGGAGCTCTGAATGCAGTCAGACTGGATTAGCTGCATGCTTGTTTCAGGTGTGTGATTCAGCCACTACTGCAAGCAAAGAGATCAGCAGGGTGCCAGGCAACTACTGAGCCTGCGCAGTACAGCCCGGAGGACATTCGATAACATCAGCGCGCACCAGTGAGACGCAGATTGGAGCGCAGAAGAAGCCAGACCTGGCAGCCGGCCTGGCCAGGTCGGGCGCGCCACTGAAGAACAACGGGAGCCTGCGGAGCAGCGCCGAGGGCATGTCCTGCCTGCCACGGGTTGGAGGAAGCCCCAGGTAAGTGGATTTGGATTTTTTTTTTTTTTTTGCTAGTCCCTGAACCTTCCCTTTAAGAAATCATTAGATTGCAGATTCCTTCTAAAACTGTTGCAAAATAGGAGGAGCTAGGAAGGTCTCTCAGACAGTGCAGTGTGTGAGGGGAATTGCTGTTGCTGAGGTAACCAATACACCTGCTGTATTGATAGCAGCAGGCTCTGAGGAGGAATTCAGCAGGGGGGAGGAGCACATCACAAATCATGTCTAGCCTGCACTCTGCAATCATGTCTAGCCTGCAGTTCTACATCTGTAGAACTGCTATCAGGCACTTCATATTCTGCGGCAGTTTAGGGATGAATTTTCACTTAAAGTGAACCTTAACCGGCGGGGAAAAAAAAATTCACTTACCTGGGGGCTTTCCCAAGCCTCCTGCAGCCGTCCGGTGCCCGCGCCGGTCCTTCGGTGCCCTCCGGTCTCCCTCCGCCGCTAAGTTTCGTTTTCGGACGACTGCCAGTCGTCCTCGGGCCTCTTCCGCATACCTCGTCGTAAACTGCAGTAAAGCGCGTCCGCATGACGCCAAACGTGTCATGTGCATGACGCCAAACGCGTCATGCGGACGCGCTTTACTGCAGTTTACGACTAGGAATGCGGAAGTGGCCCGAGGACGACTGCCAGTCGTCCGAAAACGAAACTTAGCGGCGGAGGGAGACCGGAGGGCACCGAAGGACCGGCGCGGGCACCGGACGGCTGCAGGAGGCTTGGGAAAGCCCCCAGGTAAGTGAATTTTTTTTTCCCCGCCGGTTAAGGTTCACTTTAACTATAGTGCAGCTCTAGAAATTCATGCTAAATTGCCACTATATTATTATAGGATTTAAGAAGGTTCTTATTATCATGCATAACTGTTCTCTCTGCTGATTAGAACAGATTAAGAAGAAAAAACTATTGGTAATGTGTTGATAAAACTCCCCCTGAGTCCTATAGAGCAGAGTTCAACCCTGTTCTCAAGGCCCACCAACAGTGCATGCTTTGCAGAAAACCACAAACATTCACAGGTGGGGTAATTAGAGTCTCAGCAGAGCTGATTGACTATTTCTGTGGATTTCCACAAAACATGCACTGTTGGTGGACCCTGAGGACAGGGTTGGGGAACACTGCAAATAGAGCCTTTACAGTCCCCTTGTTCCCCTGCAGGCTTCATTGTTGAAATCTTCCCCCGCGGGGGATTTCGGGAGTCTTCGAAAGCACTCGGTCTTCCGAAGATGGGCAGCTCCATATTGCGCACGTGTGAGTCCCTGAGGGCGCTCATATGTATGCAGTATGGAGCAGTGCCTGTCTTCGGAAACCGGAGTGCTTCCTTAGACTTCCAAAGCCTACTGCTAATGGGGGAGCCTGCGTAGGAACTCAGGGACCGTGAGGAGACCAAGAAGGTTCTATAGGACCTTAGGTGAGTATCTGTTTTTTATGGCTTCCCTCATCCTCCTCTATCCCTCTATTTCCTCCACTGAAAACCCTGGGGAGGTAAATATTTACCTTCCCCGACTCCAGCACACAGTTAGTGGCTCTCAAACTGGGCTCTGTTCAGTGGTGGTCCGAAATTTTGCATCAAAATTCCCAATGCCGCATCATAATTGTAACCCGAAACTTCAAGGGAAATCATAATTTCGTATGTAATAGTAATATTTCATAATTTTGCATAATTTTTAGTGTAATTTTCATGAAATTTTGCATAATTTTGTGCTGCATTTACTGGTTCATAGCAAAGCCCCCATACGAGCTATTGCTACCAAAATTGCTACTTGTTTTAAGGAGAATATTGGGTACAAGTCAAAAAAGAATGGTTCAAAAAGACCTTGTAGTTTTTAGGAAAATTGATTTTAAAAATGCAAAGAATGTTTTTTAAACTGTCATTTTTCTGAGTTTAAAAAAACATTTTCTCTTTGCATTTTTAAAATCGATTTTCTCAAAAACTACAAGGTCTTTTTGAACCATTCTTTTTTTCCCTTGTACCCACTATTCTGCTTAACATATGTAGCTATTTTGGTAGCAATAGCATGTATGCGGACTTTGGTATTTACTGTCAAAGTCGGCTAAAAATTACGCAAACATTACGCAAAATTATGAATGACTACAAAATAAATCAATTCATTTTGAAATCAATTAAATGTAAAAATTTGCGTAATCGTAATTAGCTGATTATGATCATTACTGGTTGAAGATAGCCGAGCCTAATCAGGTCTACGTTATACTTGTTGAGCACGTGACGCCGGTTTGTAGTGATAAGTGTTCCCAGTTTTATGTCAACTTTTTGTCAAAGTTTGCTTTAATAAGATTCGATGAGATGGAATTTTTCATAGTAATTCATACATTTTGCTATGTGCGGACGCGCAGTATGTGTCATATTCCTCTATGTTGTTTGCTAAGATACCGGAAAGTGATAATGTTATGTTAGACATCATTAGCAACTGAGAAATAATTTTAATTAAAGAAAACACACAAAAAAGTTGTGAAGTTTTGCAGGTTACAGAAATTGCATTCCTTGAATATATTTACCATTCTTTAATTTGGTGTGAAATCACTTAGGCGTGATTTGTTATATTCAATATTTTTGTTTTCAAAATATATGCAGTGTTTAGGTGGCTATATTAAAGCGGATCCAAGATGAAAAACTAACTATACAACTTGTCTATATATCTTATCTAAAGTTTAGATTGTTGTTTGTAAACATTACACAGAGGCAGGCTTATCTGCATCTTGAGCAAAAAAACCTAATCCCCCCTCCTCCTTCCCCCTCCCCTCTGCCTCTGAAATCTCTGGCTAGTAATACCTCCCCCTCCTCCTGCCAAGACTGATCTCCCATGAGCCCTTGCTACTGTCTGAAAGTGCCAAGGCTCTCTGAAAACTTGTGGGCGTGGCTTCTTTAGTTTATAAGGAATTAGAGTTTTAAGACAAAAACAAAAAAAGTATTTGGCTTGAGTAATGCCCTATAAACAATAGGAAAGGAACACAATTATGCAATGAGTAAAAGTTCACCTCGGATCCACTTTAAGGTGCTCATACATCTCTTAACTTGGCGGCCGATGGACCCTCCAATTCAATAATTATTATCAAATTGGATGAAAATTGGTGCCTCCAAGAGCATGCCCAATCAACAATGCGACCAGTTTCGGACCAAAATTGGTCACATGTATTGATCAGACTTGTTGCAAGATGTCGGGCTGTCGTCGTTGATTGGGTGCAAGGTGGTAACAGCAAGCGATATCGGGAAGAAACCAGGCATGTTCTCACCGTGTCTGCGTGGGTTTCCTCTGGGTTCTCTGGTTTCCTCCCACATCACAAAAACATGCAGATAAATTCCCTCTAAATTGGACCTAGATTATGACCTAGATTATGATGGACAAATGACTATGGTTGGGATTAGATTGTGAGCTCCTCTAGGGACAGTTAGTAACAAAACTATATATAATCTGAAGAAGATGAAGGCGCTATATAAATACAAACTAATAATAACTGCTAAAGGGAGTGTGTTCTTAAGTTTTATATTTAGTGAGGATGGAGGTTATTGGCCTAAGTTAGAGTGTATGCAGTTTGAAGGGACTGCTTAAAGATTTTAAAGGTTGGAGAGTGACAGATGTGTTTTGGAAGGTGATTTCAGAGGGAAGGGTGAGGCACGTTAGAAATCTTGCATACGTGAAAGCGGTGAGGAGCTTAACAGAGAGGAGCAGCAGAGGAAGAGCGAGAAGAGAGATGAATGAAACAAGCAGCCGGGTTCAGTACAGATTGGAGCAGGGACAGCCTGTTAGTTGGTAGTCCACATAGTAATATGTTACAATACAATGTTACAATTACAATACTCCAGACGAGAGATTATAATCTCAGAGTTGAGTATATACAATAACTTTACCTTTCACAAGTTGTTTCTCCAGTGCTTATTCCCCGGGTGGATGTTTGTTATTGTCAGAAGCAGAAAGACAGTATCTCTCCATCTCTCCAACACTCTCAGGAATTCACATTTACTTCTACGGAAATGCGGCTGATGCACGCCGATATCTCCATCTTGATAAAACGCCAATTTGTGTCAAATTTCCTGTTCCAAGTCCTGCTATAAAACAAATGTTCGGAGTGATAAAACAATGTAAATGTCATGTTTTGTTTTGCGCAGCACAAAAATACAATTAGGCTGATGTACGTCGCTATTGAATAAAGTTTTATTTCTGAAATTCATCTATCAGGGTGTGTCGCCCCCACGGCCTTCGTTGCGCACCCCAGAACTATCTGTGCATGCAGGGCCGGGCCGAGGCAGAGGAGAGAGAGGCTCCAGCCTCAGGGTGCAATGCAGGAGGGGGTGCACAACTCACTCAGCTATCACTCCAATCACCCTCCTCCCTCCTAATAACATCACTCACACACCATAATACTGTACAGGGCCAGGCAGAGAGGCTCCAGCCTTAGGGCGCAGTGTAGGAGGGGGCACACAACTCACTCAGCTATCATTCCCATCACCCTCCTCCCTCCCAATTGTGTCACACACCATAATACTGTACAGGACCAGGCAGAGAGGCTTCAGCCTCAGGGCGCAGTGTAGGAGGGGGTGCAGGGCGGGGCCGAGGCAGAGAGGCTGCAGCCTCAGGGCGCAGTGTAGGAGGGGGCGCAGGGCCGAGGCAGAGGCAAGAGAGGCTCCAGCCTCAGGGCGCAGTGTAGGAGGGGGTGCACACAACTCACTCAGCTATCATTCCCCTGTTGTGTTTGAAGCAGAGAGAAATAAGGAAAGGAGATACATGGCAGTGACTGCAAGCCAGATAACTAGAGATTAAGGTGTTGGGGGCCCTGGGGTGCCTCTTAGTCTAAAGGCGATCAGTACAGCTGGGGTGGGAGGGATGGAGGGGCGCACTTTGGTGTCTCAGCGTTGGGGGCTAGAGGACCTTGTCCCGGCTCTGTGTGCATAAAGAGACCACAAACTTTTCCAAGCCATCAAGGGAGGTAGAGAGTTCAGGGCTGCCTGCCTATAAAAGCGAATTACAATAGCAATACGGAATCTAAAAATGACTAATCCTCTTTTTTAATGGCAAAATCAGAGCCATAAAACGGGACGCAGAGAAACTCAATTAATTGAGATTTCCGTGCCGCGAGTCAGGAAGGAAGGAAGGAAGATCATTTTCTCTGAAATGTATTTATTGGCCAATACGGAGGGGGAAGCCTAAAAATAGAGCGGGGAGATGAGGCGCGTCACGTTCTTAAATAGATGTAAATTATAGAAGGGGTGCGGGAGCCGGCCCCGGTGAAATACCGAGCGCAGCCATGCCATTGTTAATACATTAGCCATTATTAATATTAATGAGGGCCGATATGTCAGAGAGAGAGAATGAATACACCGCAAGGGCAGGGAAAGAGATATACGCTTTATAAATGGCTTATGTATTGTGTTTCTGCAGCAGACTATTATAGGGCCTTATTACCAAAGTCAGGCCGGGGGAGAAGTGGGATCCGCAAACTCGTTTATGCTGGTTTTGTTTTTTATTATTAATTCTTTTTGCAGGATACAGTGCAATAGTTCAAAGTGTTTGCAATTATACTTAAGAGAACCTGAGGTGGGCACTTGTGGAAAGAAAAAAAAAATGCTACCTCGGGGGTAGCTGGATCAGGTAGCGTCACTCCGTCATTAACCGCCGATGCTGCGTCCCACAATCACTGACTTTTGATACATAAAAATACAGAGCTAGGGAGGCAGGGGTGCGGCTAGGCAGAGATGCCCAATCAGAGCCGGGGAAGGGGCGTTTTGCAAAAGTGGCATTCCTGCAAGGGACGCCCCTTCCCCTCGAGAGTGCCGACGAGCAGCTTGCCGCCAATTTTGAGGGGTGACAGCGTGGCGCAGAGGAGGCTGAGAGCGGCGTATAGGAAACACAGAGGCATGTCATGGACCAGGGAACATGCTTCTGTGTCCCATCTGAGGAGGGAGAGAGGAGAGCAGACAGCATGACTCATCAGAAGAGAGGAGAGAGGAGGGAGTTAGGAGAGAAGAGAGCAAACAGCATGACTCATCAGAAGGGAGGGGTGGGGGTTAAGGAGAGAGGAGAGCAGGCAGCATGATTCATTAGAAGGGAGGGGTGAGGTAGGAGTTAGCAGAGAGGAGAACAGACAACATGACTCATCAGACGGGAGGGGTGAGGGAGCAGTTAGCAGGGAGGAGAGCAGACAGCATGACTCATCAGAAGGGAGGGGTGAGGAGGGAGGTAGCAGAGAGGAGAGCAGACAGCATGACTCATCAGAAGGTAGGGGTGAGGGAGAAGTTAGCAGAGAGGAGAGCAGACAGCATGACTCATCAGAAGGGAGGGGTGAGGAGGGAGGTAGCAGAGAGGAGAGCAGACAGCATGACTCATCAGAAGGGAGGGGTGAGGAGGGAGGTAGCAGAGAGGAGAGCAGACAGCATGACTCATCAGAAGGTAGGGGTGAGGGAGAAGTTAGCAGAGAGGAGAGCAGACAGCATGACTCATCAGAAGGGAGGGGTGATGAGTCGCATTCATGCAAAAACAGCACTGGCAAATTTGGGTGCTGGTGAAGCCTAAAAAACAGCTCACCCCGCTCCTGCAAAAGTCCTGACAGGGTTTAATTACTATTCCCCCTCTAGGCAACCATGCACTCATGCGAAAGACGAAATTTGCTGGCAGCCGAATGATGCGGTTTTTATAGTAATTTGGGCTCCATCTTTTGGCGGCGCCAAAATTACTGTCTAAAGGTCGCTATAGCCATAATTCACATTATGGCCTATGGCGGAGCATGGTGCGCCCGAATGTCCCTGCGCCATTTTGCGCTGTCACGTGAAGAGGGAGTTAGTAGTAGATCTCACTATGTTATGTGTGAACTTCACCACAGTGGATTAATACAGTATGTGGGGAGCTCTTAAAGCGGTATCGTCACCATAAAAATCAAATTTCAACAGCAACTGGTCTGAGTGTATTAAGCGATAAAGATGCTAATCCTGCATTCAAAACTTTCAAAACTTTTTCTCCTGTTATGATTTGGAGTTATCACATACTTAAAGAGAACCTGTACTGAGAAAAATATTTAAAATAAACACATGAGGTAACTTCAAATGAACATTGCATAGTTACCTTGCCGTCAGTTCCTCTCAGAAGCTCACCATTTTCTTCTGACAATAATCCCTTCCAGTTCTGACAATATTTTGTCAGATCTGAATTATATCAGTTGCTGTCAGTTATTTATCAGTTGCTGTCAGTTATAGCTGAGAGGAAAACTGATGTACCAGGTAATGTCCATGTTTCCCTATGGCTCAAGTGGGCGATGTTACAGTTTAACAGTGTGCTGACCAGAAAGCTGTTATGGGTAATGGCCATTTTTAAAATGGAGGACGGAAAATTCCCTTGATAACAGTGAACAAACAGGACGCGGGACAGGAGAAAGACACTGAGGAGTAGACTACATGGAAGGTAAGTATGACTTGTGTATGCTTATTTTGACTTTTAATGTTCAGTTCATGTTTTCTTTAAGGAGCACTGGCCCTTTAGTAGTCAGTGCCAAACAGATGCATGCTGGGGGTTATTTTTGTCTATAATATATTCCTCTTCCATTTACTTCCCTGCCTAGCTGCTTATCTGAAACACGATCCCCTGCTCACTTGTGGTTACAAGCAAGGCTGAAGTGACTCAGCGATTGGAGGTGAAAAGAAAAAAAAGTAAAGGGCAGAAATGACATCGGGATTTAGCCTAAACTGTGGGCAAGAGACATGGCCCCCAACAGGAACATAATTCTCTTCATTTACTATATAACATTCACTGAAATCAAAACGTGGACAGTACAATACATGTGTTATGTAAGTAGATCAAGTATTTATCTACTTATATATGTGTTTTTTTCCCCTGGCATAGTATGGCTAATCCTACTACTTTAATACATAAAGAAAATAATAAGCAACAGCAACAGTACTTTGAGTAATTACTTCTTCCATGATTCAACTACTTGGACCAACTTTCTAATTATAAAGCATTTTATATAACACAAAACAGACACGAAGTTGTTGAAATTCTGATGCTGAACAGATATTTTTGCTTATGTTGTCATAACGCAGTGAAGCGTTGCGGACGGCTCAGACTAACGATGAGGAGCCACGCCCGCCGCGCTCCCCATATTGCGTCTGCCTTTATATCCGTTAATTAAAGTTCCTCTTTGCTGTTTACTCGTCTTCCGAACGTCACTTTTCGTTTCCCGTTCATTATGATCTGCCGCCCGCAGACTTTATTAATTGTAACAATCGACTTTAAAACATGTCAGCCCAGTTAATGGAATGCAAATTGTAAATTTATTACGAAAATAATGGCTGGGAGAACTCTGTAACTGAATCAACAGTGACAGCGGGCCTATGCTAATTTGTTCTTGTGTCAGTCCGCACGACCCGTTGCAGAATATTCCTGTTTATTTTGTCTTTTCAATAATAGCTCGACTCAGAGGAAATGTAACAAAAAAATACAATAAATAACACTTTGATATTAATTTATGTTGAATTAAAAATATAAAAAATACAAATACAGCTTTTGTTAAGTGTTTGAGCCTGTCTGATGCAATCCCCTGCGCAGCAGGGCTCAGACTGGGAGAGGGAGGGGCAGGGTGGACAGGATAAGGCCACACACAGAGATAGAGCATTGATAGACAATCGGCCATCAGAAATCTTATAGCCTGTCAGTACTACTGCACATGGTATATATTTTGTGCCCCTCTTTAGGGGTCCTGATGAGTCACACAGTGACGAAACCAGTAGGGCGGAGCTTGGGGCGGAGTGTGAGACGCTGACTACATGTGGGGAAAGTTTTATATATGCATTTGTTGAGGCAACTTTGTAAGTAAGATTATTTTATGTTTTTAATTGATATTGGCCTCAATTCACTAAGATCATGCTGGAGATAATAAGGCAAGAGAAAACTTACCTCCACACAGTGAGAGAGTTATCTTATCTCTTCATTCCTTAAGTTACCTCCTCTGTAGTTAAGTTACCTCCTCTGTAGTTAATTTACCTCCTCTGTAGTTATTTTCACATGCAGCTAATTAACAGCTTGTCTTTAACTCTGGAGTTATTTTAAGGATTGGAGAGTTAACTTAAAGACAGAAGAGATAACTTTAGGTTTGCCTGAGGTAAAATGTTTCCTGAATACTACATGCCTTATCACCATGGTAACAACTCTAGAAACGTTATTAAAGACAGGAGATAAGCTTCGTGAATTGAGGCCAATTATATAAGCTTCCTCTGTGTCTGCGAAGGAACAAGGAGCAGCCCGAAAGGGCTTATATGCATACTGCTGGTTCTGATAAAGGGTCAGCTATAGTATTTGGTGAGTGGCTTCTTAAAGTGAACCTGAGGTGAGAGTGATGTGGAGGCTGCCATATTTATTTCCTTTTAAACAATAGTTTAACAGTCCTGCTGGTCTATTAGGATGCAGCAGTGTCTGAAAAATGCCAGAAACAAGCATGCAGCTAATCTTGTCAGATCTGACAATGTCAGAAACACCTGATCTGCTGCATGCTTGTTCAGGGTCTATGGCTAAATGTATTACAGGTAGAGGATCAGCAGGATAGCCAGGCAACTGGTATAGCTTAAAGGGGCACTACAGCAAAAAACTGTAACATTTAAAATATGTGCAAACATATACAAAATAAGAAGTGCATTTTTTTCCAGAGTAAAATGAGCCATAAATTACTTTCCTCCTATGTTGCTGTCACTTACATTAGGAAGTAGAAATCTCACAGAAATGACAGGTTTTGGACTAGTCCATCTCTTTATAAGGGATTCTCAGGGATATATTTCTTTTCAAAAACACTTACTGAATGGCAGTTGCTCTGTCCAATTGCCAAAAAACTGTGTAGTGAGCAGGGAAGCTGGCCAACATCATTGCTTAAATCCTTTTTCAGGAATATCTTTATAAAGAATAAAAGCATTGCTGAGAATCCCCTATGAAGAGATGGACTAGTCCAAAACCTGCCGCTCCCTCCCCCCGATTTTGAATGATTGCACAGTACCAGACAATATACTCTGCTTCATTTAACGTTCTCATATGACGTCCTGTATCTCAGCACAATAGCACACTGGCTGGCTGTGTGAGTCTGTGGAAAACACACTGCTCACCCTCAGCCACTCATTCATCCTCAGTCAGGACAGCACTGCCACCCCCTCTCTTCTGCTGTGCAAGTCAAATGAAACACTCGCTGTCAGACTCCTCGCACAGCACAATAAGCTGCTTTTCCCCAATGCTGCTCTCCTGCCTCCCCCCTCCTCACTCACTGTCAGACTCCTCACACCGCACAACATGCTGCTTTTCCCCATTGATGCACTCCTGCCTCCCCCCTCCTCACTCACTGTCAGACTCCTCACACAGCACAACAAGCTGCTTTTCCCCAATAATGCTCTCCTGCCTCCCCCCTTCTCACTCACTGTCAGACTCCTCACACAGCACAACAAGCTTCTTTCCCCAATGATGCTCTCCTGCCTCCTCCCTCCTCACTCACTGGCACACTCCTCACACAGCACAACAAGCTGCTTTTCCCCAATGATGCTCTCCTGCCTCCCCCCTCCTCACTCACTGTCAGACTCCTCACATAGCACAACAAGCTGCTTTTCCCCAATGATGCTCTCCTGCCTCCCCCCTCCTCACTCACTGTCAGACTCCTCACACGGCACAACAAGCTGCTTTTCCACAATGCTGCTCTCCTGCCTCCCCCTCCTCACTCACTGTCAGACTCCTCACACAGCACAACAAGCTGCTTTTCCCCAATGATGCTCTCCTGCCCCCCACTCCCCACACTCACTGTCAGACTCCTCACACAGCACAACAAGCTGCTTTCCCCCAATGATGACCTCTTCACCTCGCTCTCCTCTTGCCTCTCCTCCTACTCTGACTGCATGCTGCTAGTGTAAACACAGTACAAACATGCTGGTCCTGTAATCTCTGCGCCTGATGCAAGTATTTCACCGTGTTTCATGAGAGAACCGGCCCTGGCAATAGCATGAATACGACAGGTTTTGGACTAGTCCATCTCTTCATAGGGGATTCTCAGCAAGGCGTTTATTCTTTATAAAGATATTCCCTAAAAAAGGATTTAAACAATGAAGCTGGCCAGCTGTCCTGCTCACTACACAGTTTTTTTGGCAGTTGGACAGAGCAACTGCCATTCACTAAATGCTTTTGAAAAGTGCTTTTGAAAAAAAATAAATCCCTGAGAATCCCCCATGAAGAGATGGACTAGTCCAAAACCTGTTGCTTCTGTCAGATTTCTACTACCTACCTACCTACAGATTTCTACTACTACAAATTTATGGCTCATTTTACTCTGGAAAAACACGTACTTTGTATTTATTTGTATATGTTTGCACATATTTTAAATTTTAATTTTGTTTTTAGCCACAGGAGTTAGCTTGGGCATGTACAGTAACTTGGCCTATCATTACTAGCATACATAAAACTAATAATAATTAATATTAATCTGCCACCACGCCATAGGCGGCTTCCATCTATTTTTTTTATCTCCGCTGCCATCATTGTGTAACTGTAGGCTTATTTGCCATTTGTATCCAGCCAGGGATTCTGAATACACTGAATGTCCAGTCGGCCGTACGGTTTCTCCCCGCATCCTTCTGTAGGTAATCAGGTTGGCGTGAGCCTTGAAGGACGATATACCAGCGGCCTGTTTCGGGAGTGAACTGCCGACATGTCTTATAAAGGACTCGTTCGGGATACATTTAGGGGAAGTACTTTATTTATTTTGTTTAGGCTCAGATTGAAAAATTAAAGCGACTCAAGGCCCCTCCATATTGTCAGCGAGGAAGGCCGCTGGGGAGAGAAGTGAAAAGTGACTGATTAAAAACCCCGGCGCTCATATTTCAACGGGTGGGGGTGGAAATGTAATTCAGCTTTTTCATTAAAATCCCATTTCCCTCAGTAATGTGTTCTTTTTTGAAGAAAAATGTGTTTTTTGGCAGCACAATATTTTGTTTATAGTAGGCAGCGATTTTGATAAGGTAATAAGGCGAGCCGAGAGCGAGCGAGATATGTGAGGCGGAAATGTACGAGAGTGAGGCAGATTCTCTGTCCGGGTAATTGAAAGTCAGGATGATGGCGAGGGCTTAACAAGACGTGTCAAAGGTACATTTATCAGACAAGCCGATGCCCCCATCGCTCGGATAGCAGCAGCAGGTGACTTCCTTTCAAGGTGACAGAAATCTCGTCATAATGAACTCTGATTGAATTCATTTTTCTTCTGCTTTTGTGTTGGGTCCGACTCCTGCTATATAATCCTCGTTACACTTGACCCTGCTGCGTTCTGTTACACACAGCTACCTCCCGCTAACCCCAACCCCCCCTTCCCCCGACATTCTATCCAGCTGAGCCATGCATTCCAACAGTCAATTCCTTGTTTAACTTAAAGGGAACCTAAACTGAGAAGGATATGGATTTTTCTTTTAAAAGAATACCAGTTGCCTCGCAGTCTTGCTGATCCTCTGCCTCTAATACTTTTAGCAACAGCCCCTGAACAAGCATGCATAGTAGGTGCTCTGACTGACGTCAGACTGGATTTGCTGCATGCTTGTTTCAGGTCTGTGAATCAGCCACTACTACAGCTAAAGACATCAGCAGAACTGCCAGGCAACTGGTATTGTTTAAAAGGAAAAATCCATATTCCTCTCAGTTTAGGTTCCCTTTAAAGGATACCCGAAGTGACATGTGATATGATGAGATAGACATGTGTATGTACAGTGCCTAGAACACAAATAACTATGCTGTGTTCCTTTTTTTCTTTCTCTGCCTGAAAGAGTTAAATATCAGGTATGTAAGTGGCTGACTCAGTCCTGACTCAGACAGAAAGTGACTACAGTGTGACCCTCACTGATAAGAAATTCCCTTTTTATCTCTTTCTTGCTCTCAGAAGCCATTTTCTGATAGGAAAGTGTTTTATAGTTGGAATTTCTTATCAGTGAGGGTCACACTGTAGTCACTTCCTGTCTGAGTCAGGACTGAGTCAGCCACTTACATACCTGATATTTAACTCTTTCAGGCAGAGAAAGAAAAAAAAAAGGAACACAGCCTAGTTATTTGTGTGCTAGGCACTGTACATACACGTCTATTTCATCATGTCACATGTCACTTCAGGTAGCCTTTAATCAGTTCACCAAAAGGTTTTTTCCCTTTTAGGCCAGAGCAATTCTCACCTTACAGCGCTCCTCCCTTTCATTCCCCAATAACTTTATCACTACTTCAGTTTAGGCTTTCTTTGGGATGTACATTTTGCTAAGAGTTATTTTATTCCAGATGCATTTTAACAGGAAGAATAAGAAAACGTTTTAAAACAAAAAAACAGTATTTCTGTTTTCAGCCGTTATAGTTTTAAAATAATACATGCTACTGTAATCAAAACCCATGTATTTTATTTGCTCATTTATCCCAGTTATTAAACAATTTAAATTATGTCCCTATCACAATGGGGACAATATTTTACTTGGAATAAAGGTGTATGTTTTCAGTTTTGCGTCCGTCACTAATGACAAGCCTTTATTTGCAAAAATTACAGTAATGTACCCTCATGACATACATATTAAAAAAGCTTAGTCTCTATTTTTTTTTTTTTTTTTTTTTTTAAATGTCACTTTTTTCTATAAAGGTTTTTTATTTTGGTAACCATGGGAGGGGAGGTAAGGGGTTAATTAATGGGGTAGTTTTATATTATGGGATGTATTAAGGTGTAATTTTACTATTTGGCCGCTGATGTCCCCCCACCCCTTCCCCACTTTATTCCTAGTGTGTTTACTGCATACACGCGTTACAGGAAGTAACAGGTGTATGCTTTACTTTCGCTTTAGTCTATGACCACCAGCATCTGACTGATCCCGGGGTTAATTGACAAGTGGTTAAAGAAAACCTGAACTGAAAAATAAAATAAAAAGTAAACACACACACATCATACTTGCCTCCCGTGTAGTTTACTCATCAGTCTCTTTCTTCTCTCCTGTATCCTGTTTGTCCACTGTGATCATTGGAATTCTCTGTTCTCCCTTTTAAAAATGGTGATGATGACCTCGTAACAACTTCCAAGTCAGTACTCTGTTAACCTGTAATATCCCTTGAGCCATAGGGAAGCATAGACATTACCTTGCACATCCTTGTCCTTTCAGTTAAAACTGACAGCAACTGATATAGTGGAAAAGGCTTCGGCTTCCTGAGAGACAAGTCTGACTTGATCTAGTCAGAACTGGAAGGGATTGTTGTAAGAAGAAAATGGTGAGTTTCTAAGAGGAACTCACCTCTTAGAAACTCACCATTTAGTTCATCTGCAGGTACAGCATATGATATTTTTAAATCATTTTTCTAGGCTCAGGTTCCCTTACACTAACCTTCCACCATCTATGCCTAACACTAACCTACCTCCTACCTACGCCTAACACTAACCTTCCACCATCTATGCCTAACACTAACCTCCCACCATCTATGCCTAACACTAACCTCCCACCATCTATGCCTAACACTAACCTCCCACCATCTATGCCTAACACTAACCTCCCACCATCTATGTCTAACACTAACCTACCCCCTACCTATGCCTAACACTAACCTCTCACCATCTATGCCTAACACTTACCTTCACCCTACCTCCCCCTAACACTAACCTCTTACAGTCTGTCTATGCCTAACACTATCCTAACACTAACCTACCCCCTACCTATGCCTAACACTATCCTCCCACAGTCTATGCCTAACACTATCCTAACACTAACCTACCCCCTACCTATGCCTAACACTATCCTCCCACAGTCTATGCCCAACACTAACCTACCCCCTACCCATGCCTAACACTAACCTCTTACCTACCCATAACACTAGCCTCCCACAGTCTATGCCCAACACTAGCCTCCCACAGTCTATGCCTAACACTAGCCTACCCCCTACCTATGCCTAACACTAACCTCTTACCTACCCATAACACTAGCCTCCCACAGTCTATGCCTAACACTAACCTGCCCTTTACCGACGCCTACCGCTAACTTCCCACGATTTATGCCTGACACTAGCCTCCTACCATCTATGCTTAACACTTAATCTACCCCCTACCTACACCTAACCCTAATCTCCCATCATCTACCTAACACTAACCTACCCCTTACCCTCCACCCCCTTACCCCCCCCCCCCTCCCCCCAATGCTAGACTACTTGAAACTGTAAACTGTTGGGGCCAATGATATCTTTGTAACTGTATAGAGGACCGTTGGGTTATACCGGATGCGCCCATATTTTACAGCCTGTGCCTGCAATATTTTGAAACCGGTAAATTTATTTTGAATGTATAGCCCCACCCAAATGTCCTCTTGGCACAGTTAAAGAGGAACTCCGGTGCAAATAATGTAATTAAAAAGTGCTTCATTTTTACAATAACTATGTATAAATGATTTAGTCAGTGTTTGCCCATTGTAAAAGCTTTCCTCTCCCTGATTTACATTCTGACATTTACCACATGGTGACATTTTTACTGCTGGCAGGTGATGTCACTGGAAGGAGATGCTGCTTGCTTTTTTGGCAGTTGGAAACAGCTGTTATTTCCCACAATGCAACAAGTCTCCCACAGTGTGATGTCAGTGCCTCAGTGCTCTGAGGCGCTGACATCATTTGTGGGAGTGGTTTCACCACACGATTAGCCATACAGCGCCCCCTGATGGTCTGTTTGAGAAAAGGAATAGATTTCTCATGGGAAAGGGGGTATCAGCTACTGATTGGGATGAAGTTCAATTCTTGGTCACCGTTTCTCTTTAAATAATCCACTGCCAGGAGCTCCTGCAGCCAATCTTCCCTCGCCTCGTCCTGCAAACCGTGGAATCATTCCTCCAAGTCCCGCTCTGCCATTCTCAAAGAAAAAACGCTGCCTACATTAACTAGCAGCTAACATTTACACGTTCACGCAATGAGGTTACGGTTACCTCCCCCTAACTTCCTGGCAATCCATACTGGGACAGATTTATATAGCGCTGTGACATAGCCTACACTACCTAATGGGATATATAAAGAAGAGAAGACCTTTATCCTACACAGCCAGAGCTATACTCACCTTCCCCGCTCCTTACATCTCGCTCCAGAGCTTCTCCAGCATATAACTGTGACATTGCCTGATTGAGGATAGGCTTTTGGCCCCCGTAATGCCCGATGCACTAATTCTAGCTGCAAACCTTCCTCCTGGCTGGATGGTTTTCCGCAGGTCTGTGTAAATTACTGAAACCCAGCAGTTTTGACATCTGCACACACATCATTAGAAGCTTAGGTAGGACATTGTTACCTTTGGGAAGAGTACCTGTCACAGCTGGCAACGTGCGATGCTGGAAATGTAGCACAAGTTTAGATTACTATTGTTATTATTTAGGAACTTTGCTTTGGCACACTGCTCTAGGAGGCCTTTGCGTTTTTGGCTTCCTGCAGATCCACCAGTCTTTCCTGTGGACTTTGGGTTTGTTTTTGTTGTCTTGTTTTTTTTTATATCTGTAGCAGTTATCAGTGCAGCGCTGAATGCATACAGCGAGTTTCCTTGTTTTCAGTAAATAATTCACAGGATACAACGATCGTGTTGTGGGATTATCTTGCCTGAAGAGCAGCCTCTGAAAAAAAAGTTTTATATCCAAAAAATGTGTGAGTGGAATATTTCACTTCTCATCCTTGCAACTTCCAAAGTTTATCGCTAGAAACCTGTTTTCATGTTTGCCAAAGTTACAGATTACCCAGCAAGCTCCTGGTGAACCACAACTCCCAGGAGTGTGAAGGGGGTTACAATGGACCAAAAAGCCCTCTTCCTAAAATGTTATGGAAAACAAAAGTATGCCTTCCTAAAACAGAAGGTAGTTGCGATTATTCAGGTTGTAGTGTACTCCTGAGTTGTCCCCCACAATGCATCACTGCTGAATATGCAAATCATCCCTTGTTTTCCCTGATAGATAACCACACCTCCAGAACCGCTGGAATGCAATGATGTGTCATCTTGTACAGATTTTACAGAGCCATAATAATCCAACATGTTTCAAGTCCTACTCCATAGAGCCACATTAATCCATGCCAGGCACTGATGAGGAACAACCAATCCGAAACAGTCTGTATGCATGTTGGATTACTGTGGCTCTGTACAATTAAAGAGAAACTCCAGTGAAAAAAATGTAATAAAAGTACTTCATTTTTACAATAATTATGTATAAATGATTTAGTCTGTGTTTGCCCATTGTAAAATCTTTCCTTTCCCTGGTTTACATTCTGACATTAACCACATGGTGACATTTTTACTGCTGGCAGGTGATGTCAGTGGAAGGAGGTGCTGCTTGCTTTTTTGGCAGATGGACCCAGTTGTAAACAACTTTTATTTCCCACAATGCAATGAGGTTCACAGACAGGAAATGGTCAGGGCCATTCACCACAATATCAGCCATACAGTCCCCCTGATGATCCGTTTGTGAAAAGGAAAAGATTTCCCATGGGAAAGGGGTATCAGCTACTGATTGGGATGAAGTTCAATTTTTGGTCAGGGTTTATCTTTAACAAGGTGACACATCATTGCATTCCAGCGGTTCTGGAGGTGTGGCTAGCTTTCAGGGACAACAACTGGTGATTTACATATTCCGCAGTGATGGATTGTGGGAGACATGATATGTTCACTCCAATCTGAATTATCGCAAATACCTTTTGTCTTAAGAAGGAAAACTTTACTAAAACAAAAGACTTGATGAATGTTTTCATTTGGCTTTCTGTTACATTTCATAGGAGTCTGTAGGACAGGCTGAAGAGTTTCAGTACAAAACAAAACAAAAATCTTTTGGTTATCCGCAATCATTGGACAGGACACAACCTCATCCTACCCAGCCTGCGATGTGCAGAGAACTATGCAGTCCTCCGTGAAGTGTCTTTTCACATCAACAGACAAAGCTTGTTCCCTTGAAGAGAATATGGATTTGTGCACTTGTGTTCAAGAAGGGTTTGGCCTGGAGAGTGTAGCGAGTTGGGGCGGGCCCCATGATAGGGCTAGCTAAGCGCAGCGGGAGGCTAGAGGTTACATTTGTTGCTGGATAGAGATTGGTTAGATTAGTGGAGCAGGAAGGGGAGGGTTTGGAGGCGGAGAAGTTGACAACCCATATATGGGGGGGAGGAGTTGGGGCCTACAGGAAGTTACTGGAACTGGTGGAGGAAGTCCCCACCCTCCCTCCTTACGAGTTGTGTTGTTAGTAGAGTCTAAGGGGTGGTTAGGTGGTCTTTGCAGCTGGCGGGTTAAAGTCTCCAGAGTTTGGTCTGTAAATGGTGGTGGAGGAGGATTTGCCCTGGTAAATACCTCCAGTCAGTCGTGGCTCTTAAGTGAGTAATGGTTATAAGCGGCGGCATCATGCAGCTATCCCCGAGTTGATGGCTGAGTCTAAGGGCTTGTTTAATCGCTGTATGCCTAACATGGTGTTGATCCTCCGGATTCCTTACCCTGACAAGTTACTGATTTGTTGTTATGGTTTATTTGGTTTCTTACCTTGTTGCAGTGTAATATTGTATTTGGCCTAAAATGTTGATCTTTAATTTAACCACTTCAGTTTCAGCTACAATATATCTACGTCCTCTGTGACTTCATCTAAGCCACAAGGACCTAGATATACGTCTTGTAGCTGAAGCACGGCTGTGCGCGGTTGGGCATTGCTTCTGTGCACACCCTCGACACTATCTGATGCAGCAGTAATTGGTGAAAGGGAATATATGTTCCCTGGGCAAATGAGATTGATACCATTAAACATACTTTTATTTTCTCAGATCATAGTGAAAAATATACACTGTAGCATTGTTTCAGAATCAAATATCCTCACCATAAATTGTGACAGGAATGTAATCTACGTTTTGTGATAAATGGTAGAAATAGCCAAACAACATTTTTATTTTTTGTCTACAGTAGCCCTTTTTATATTTAAACTGGAATTTAAATTGAGAAATATGGCTTTTTTTTCTATTTTTATCCTTTTTTTTTCTTCTTTTTTTCCCCTATTAAAATACATAGAAAACAAAATAGGAAAAATGCCATAAAATTAAAGTCTGGTTTGTCTTGAATAAAAAAACAAACAATATATATATATATATATATATATACTGTATTTCATTTAGGTGTCATAAGTAGGGATAACGTTATTGCAGATTAAAAAGGGACACAGCTAAAATGTTAAAACTGCTCTGATCCATAAGGGGTAAACAAGGTCTGGATGTAAAGTGGTTAATAGGCAGTCCTTGTCTCTATTGGCTGTGGTGAAATATGGGAAGTGCTTGGTTATCTGGCAGCAATAGGCCACGCCCATATCCTGTTTCCCTATTCTTCAGTGGGCATTGCACCAACAACAGGCTTCTCACACTGGGGAGGGAACAGGGGGCAAACTCTGGTCATAATACATACATCAATGATACTCAGAAATGCAGCAGCAGCAATCAGCCCAGGTAACCCCCCTATTGAATTTCATTTATTACAAATGTGGGTGTTCCGGGTGTCACAATGTCCCTTCCAGAAAGGACAGAAAACACAGGGAGCCCCCAGGAGCCCTCCATAGTGTAGGGAGTCAGATAGATGGGAGAATCGTGGTTTAAAATGATGCTCACAAATCCGGATTGCAACCATGGCACTCACGGTACTGCGCCTGCTGAGGAAATAAGTCTGTCTCCATGAGGAACACACAGAGCTGGATCATCCACAAGGCAAACCTAGGCAGTTGCCTAGGGCCTGAGGAGGGAACAGGGACCTGGTCAACACTAGCTTCAATCAAATTGTACCCCCCAAAAAAGCCAGGTGGCTATCAAGGGTGGGCAGAAGAAGTTGGTACATGCCTTGGGCCCTATTTCACCATGATCCCTTTTTTTTGAGAACACAGGTGATCCTAGGATCCAGGTGGTCACTGTACAGAAAATAAAAAAAGTGATACAGTAAATACTTTTTACCTTGTTACAGTTGACTCTATACCCCATATAGATAAGGACGTAAAATGGGGTGGGAGGGGGCACCCAAGTATGATAAAATGTCTAAAAACAGTGACCAACAGCAGACTGGCTGAAAAAAACAATATTTATTAGGAACACAACAAAGGACGGTTTCACAAGCAAGATCCTGCTTCCTCGGGTCAACAATGAGTGTCTTCCTGAAGTAAGCAGATAGCTCGGAGAGCAGAATGTGCGTTCCAAAGTGAGCAGAAATACCTGGTCTCCCAGAGTGCACTGGGAGGAGTAGGCTGCATAACTAAGTAGTCTAGGCTAAACATTACTGGTAGGGTGCGGTTTCATTCCTTTATACAGCAATATATAGATATAGAAAATGTATCTTATGCTGAAACCAGGATAAATAATGTAAGATTGGGTATTCTGGATAATTTACATTGTACTTTGTCAGCCATACTATCTCAGAAAAAAAAACCCCACATATATAAGTAAATAAATACTTGCATTACTTACATTTGCACTGTCCATGTTTTGATTTTAGTGATTTTTCTACAGTAAAAAAGAGAAAATCCTTCTTAGCATTTCCCGTTGTAACTGTGGCTATTTTGAAGCCAATTCTGATGTCATTTCCTCCCTTACTCTCCTCTGCCTGATTGTGTATGCATTGCCCGCCCTCCACTACAGAAAGTGCATTGTCTCAGCATGAGAAATATTGGCCAATCAGAGAGGAACAGAGGTGTGGGAGGGGAAAACAGGAGGGAAAGAGGCTTCTGCCAATCAGGCTGCATTAGTTAAGTCTGAGGGGAAGTAGAGAAGCAAAAAAGGACAACCCAGCATGCCCTGCAACTTCGTTTTTGTGTACAAAATTTTGTGTGTACCAAACAAGAGTCAGGTAACCTGGGGAATGATCATTTTTCAACAAGAAAAGTAATAGTGATTTTAACTTTTGTATTGCCTGATTAGCATCCTTACTACTGGTTTACCAGATAAAAATAAAGAATTGATTTTATGCCTGACAGTTACTCTTTAATATTCCTCTTAATGTCATGGTCCTTTCACCTTATAGTCTGTTGATTTCCATGAATGGGGTGGGCTCTGGGAAGATGCCCCCTCAGATCTGCTATTGACTTATCTAGCACTGTATCTGGATCTTGTAACTTAATGACCTTCATCTAAACAATCAGGTCTATTGCAACTTTACTGTCACTGCAGATTCAAGTATGTAACTGTCATCTAACATTTGCATCCTAACAAGACAGACAAGACAAGTTTCCCACAAGTTTTAAAGCAAAAACTGAAGTTAGGAAGCTTATTTCAGATGAGATAAATACCTACTCTGGATATTGTAGAGCCTACCCGCTCCTTGGTCCATTCCGTTGTTTCAGCGATGTCCACCATTGAAGTTCTTCAATCGGCTGTGTCTTTGGTACTTTTTGGAAAGCCTTTGGAACTACTTGTGTCCCCAAGTCCCGAATTTGGTAAAAATCCATACAGCTCACAAGCAAGCCCAGTACGGACCCACTTGTCTTCAGAAGTACGCCGGGATTAGAGTAATTCTGGAGGTCGGCCGAGGAATACCAAAGACGCAGCAGGTTGAAGAACTTCAATAGGGGATGGAACTTGGATGAGACGTATAGAAGACCAGGAAGGTTATATGCTATCCAGAGCCTTCCCTCTACATAGGTGAGTATCAAACCTGAAGGGAGTTTCCTCTCTTCAGGTTTGCATTAAAGAGAACCAGAGAGGAAGCACTCTCATGTATTTCACCATATATATCAGTGGGAACATTAGAGAAAACGCCTACCCTGCTCTCTGTTTCATCCTACACTGCACAGCTTGCTTGTTATCAGCCCTGATAAAATCTCTGACTGAGCATTCAGTCTGGCTTTGCTCAGGAATCATTATAGCTGAGTCTGTCTTCTCTGATGTCTTATCAAGCCCAAGCCTGCCCCCTTCTGGCTCTGCTTTCCTGTTCTGTATATTTGCAGCATCACAGAGAGCAGTGATGAGATGGGAGGAGCTGCTAATGTAAGGGTATATTGAAAAACTTTTCTTTTGTTTTAATCTATATTTGTTAGTCATAAGAGGTTTTTAGAAATGGTGATTTCATTTTGCACACAGCCCACTAAATAATATGCTTTTCTGATAAACTGTGTTTTGCATGGAGTTTTAGTTAAAAAAAAAAAAAAAAAACCAGCACACCACAGCAGTGAAAATACCAGGTGTAGTATTTATTGTGTAAATTCTATCGGGGGATATGTTTATTTTGTGCCAAAGCGTTCATCTCTGGTTTCCTTTAAATGTATTGTCTAGAATATTGCTGTAGTAGAGGAAGTTGTAATTGGGTACAATGTGTCCGCAGCTTGGCAAACAACCTTGCATGAAACTTCACGACTCGTAGAGAAGAGTAACTTTCTCTTTGTCACACCTTGAGTTATTGAATTATGTTTCCTCGCAGGGGTGGACGACAGCTATCAACACGGCCGCGGTGTCGCTCTCGCCGACTTTAACAGAGATGGAAAAGTGGATATTGTGTACGGAAACTGGAATGGGCCTCATCGCCTCTTCCTGCAGATGAACACGAATGGGAACGTCCGATTCCGGGTAAGATCTGCTGCATAAAGCCTGAAATAGATCTCTATGCCTGCTCTTTATTCCCGGTCTGTAAATTTGGTCTCTATCCCTGGTCTGTATACCTGCTCTCTATACCTGCTCTCTATACCTGGTCTCTATACCTGCTCTCTATACCTGGTCTCTATACCTAGTCTCTATACCTGGTCTGTATACCTGCTCTCTATACCTGGTCTGTATACCTGCTCTCTATACCTGGTCTGTATACCCGGTCTCTATACCTGGTCTGTATACCTGCTCTCTATACCTGCTCTCTATACCTGGTCTGTATACCTGCTCTCTATACCTGGTCTGTATACCTGCTCTCTATACCTGCTCTCTATACCTGCTCTCTATACCTGGTCTGTATACCTGCTCTCTATACCTGGTCTGTATACCTGCTCTCTATACCTGGTCTGTATACCTGCTCTCTATACCTGGTCTGTATACCTGCTCTCTATACCTGGTCTCTATATCTGCTCTCTATACCTGGTCTGTATACCCGGTCTCTATACCTGGTCTGTATACCCGCTGTCTATACCTGGTCTCTATACCCGGTCTGTATACGTGGTCTCTATATCTGCTCTCTATACCTGGTCTGTATACCTGGTCTCTATATCTGGTCAGATTTCTGCTAGTGCCTATTTACTTATGTTTCAATCTGATAACACAACAAATAAATGGGGTTGATATAGTGAAAAAAATAAAAATAAAAATCTGTTAAAGGAAAAGTAATTTCCTGACTGTTTGGATTTGTGATTGAAGTGATGGTGATAAATAGTTTTTGTTTGAAGCGACACCTGACGCGAGAGGTATATGGAGGCTGCCATATTTATTTCCTGTTAAAGAAAATCTGTAGGAAAAAAATAAATAAAAGCCCCTTGGGTTCCTTACCTCGGGAAGGGGAAGGCTCTGAGTCCTAATGAGGCTTCCCTGTCCTCTTTCATCCCGGCAATCCAGCAGTGAAAGCCCCCGAACACCTGGGAGGTAAATATTTACCTACCGCAATCCAGCGCAGGTGCAGTAGTGCCGATCGGGTTCAGGCAGAAATAGTCGAGCCAGATTGGGTCTGCTCTACTGCAGTAGTGTCTGAATCACACACCTGAAACAAGCATTCAGCTAATCCAGTCACACTCCAGTCAGAGCACCTGCATGCTTGTTCAGGGCCAAAGTATTAGAGGCAGAAGATCAGCAGGGCAGTCAAGCAATGTGCATTGTTTAAAAGGCAATAAATCTGTCAGCCTCTATATCCTTCTGACTTGAGGTGTGCTTTAGGGCCCGTTCTCACCTGAGCGGTTCTGCAAAAACCGCTACACAATGTAGCGACTGGCAGTGTTCTCACTGCCGCGGCTGCGGTTATCGCTATGCATGCAGCGGTTTGCCGGCGACGAGCGTTCCGCGATTAGCGATCGTGATTAGCGTGCACGTGATAGAAGAGAGCTGGATAAAAATCCTCCTCTGTTAGGCTGTGAAAGGAGCTGGGCTGACACATACTGAGGAATTAGACAGGAAGAAAGGATCAGCCTCACAGCCTGTCACTAGTATTCAGTGCAGGAGAGAAGCAGGGGACAGAAGGTAAAAACACACAAGTGATCTCTTGAGATACAAAATCAAGGCTGTATACAGCCTGCTTGTGTATGGATGTATTTTCTATGTGTGGACATACTGTACATCAACCTACTTCCTGTTTTGGTGGCCATTTTGTTTGTTTACAAACAAACTTTTTAAAACTGTTTTTGACTACTTTTATGTGGCGGGGAGCGGCGAAATTGTGACAGAGGGGAATAGGAGATGTCCCCTAACGCACTGGTATGTTTACTTTTGTGCGATTTTAACAATACAGATTCTCTTTAAGGAGGATTTGCTGTTCTTTGTGTATTGTGTTGCTTTTTGGTTCCTTTGAAAGCTTACTCCCTTTCAGGACAAGAATGTGCAGGGTTGACTCGCAAAGCAGCGTTACACTAACACGACTGCAGCGGAAGCGCCGTAGAGACCCAATGGTGGAAGAGATAAGCCCTCCTGTCACTGCCGCTGCGCTGTGTGGGTCTGATGAACAGAGACATCTAAGAGAGCACGGGGGAGGAGCCCTGGTGGGGAAGGAAGGAAGAGGAGCGGAGGGGGCGGTTCTAGTGTAGGAAGGGAGGGGTCCCCTAGGGGGTCCTGTGAGACACAGTTATCCCCCTGGAGGGCTATTAGTAGGGAATTGGGGGGAGCAGACCAGGATTTACATCACAGGAGCCTATAGGCACAGGGGTCCTGGCACCTTAGACTCCGCCCTCCATGAACCTACAACCCCCGCTGAACCGCACCGCAAGTGTGCTGGCTGGCCCAGCTGTCACTTCTCCCTTACTTCCCTTGCACATCACAAGTAGCTACAGGTGCCCCTTAGTATTAGGTATCCAGATAGCTAATGGTGACCTGACTGAAGGGAGATCTCGTCAGTGGAATGGGCACTAGGGGAGGGGACTACAGTGCCTTATGGTAAATCCGGCCCATAGGGGAGGGGGGAGCTTGTGCCATCATGAATATTGGGCATTGGAAAATGTTAGCTACGTGAAAAGAAAAATTCTTGAGTCGAGTTTGGATAAGCGGTTTGGTTAAAACGTTTCGGCTGATTGAAGTAATTCTTTAAATTGAAGTTGAGTAACCCTTGAAATTCTTCCACCTTGCTTAGCAAACAGGCCCTCTTTAGCTTGGCTTGGATGGTCTGCACATATGAAATAGTGCTTTGATCGTAACCTTGTATGTAATCTCTCCCACAGCAGAATGTTACGCACTCGTAGGATGAGGGCCTGAGCCCACTGACGCGCTTGTATCTGCTTTTCAGTTACACATCAATAAAGCGGACAGAGGCGGATACAACTGCGTCAGTGGGCTCAGGCCCTAAGAGATTTACGTCTGTCTGCTCCGCCTCCCTTATTTACTCCTGACACGTGTGGGTTTCTTATATAACAGCAGTCGGTTATGACGCTCGTAGTATAAAAAAAACAGGAATAATAATTAACTGCTGGTTATCGCCACAAGTCGTCAGAAATGTGCAGCCTGCTGAAATAAGCAAGATCATTTCCGAGTGATCAGTAGGTTTGCGACGGTTGCGTCAGTTGCGTCTGCCGTGCTGCACAACCCCTGAAAATAAACCCGCCGTATTCGACAGCAGAACGTTCCAATTATAGTTTATC
Source organism: Hyperolius riggenbachi (assembly GCF_040937935.1). Taxonomy (NCBI): domain Eukaryota; kingdom Metazoa; phylum Chordata; class Amphibia; order Anura; family Hyperoliidae; genus Hyperolius; species Hyperolius riggenbachi. Next base: position 6,864,719 of record NC_090655.1, on the reverse strand, counting down.
AGCATATTTCTGTAAACAGATCACAGAGGCTTCAGCATAAAAGAATTATTGCGTACGCTTTTTTCTTATGCTAAAACCATTGTGAGTCGAGCGGAATGGAGAACATGGACTTCTCTGATAAAGGCACCAGGCCGTGTTTTTATTATTATTGTACAAGATTTAAGGCGAAGCTTCAGCTCTAATGGTTTAATTGGTTTTGTGGTAGGCGTGTCCATAACCTTTCCATGACAACCTAATTTATAAATGAGCATTGTGTATTGTCTGACTGCTCTGATGGCCGGACCCCAAGGTCAAGGCTGGGCAACTTCTGTATGCTAAGTCCAGACCAGTGTATGGATAGTACAAGGGAGAAATGGCAGCCCAGTCCTAACACCAGGCCTTATCTAAAATGACTACCAACAGAGGCGTGCACAGCCCCCCACAGGCAACATAACACTATTCAAAACAGATGCTACAACTACAACAGATGCACTAGAGCCCTAACCTCTGAAAAAAGCATAATGCAAACAGAAAATATCAAATGGGAGCAGCTAGCCAGCAGGGAGAGGTGGCAACGCTTACCAAAACATGCTGCACCTTAATGACTAGCAGCAGAGGTGTGCAGAGCCTAATTATAGGCAGGATCCATATCTTGCATTCAAAACAGATGCACCAAAATAAACATAATGGAGGATGTTAGCTTCCAGGACAGTTTGCATGCAGAGTGTTCCGTACTGGACCCTTCCACCGCGATGAGGCCAACCTCCTGGCAGAGTCCTTAACCTCTCATTACCCAACAAGCATACTGTAAACCTGGGAGCAGCTTCACATAATCACTACTAAGTTCAAAGGACACCCAAGGTGAACATTGACGGATGTAATAAACAATTGCTTCTATCCGCTTTCTAATAGAAATGACTTATTTTTTATTTTAGCTATCCCACAGATTTATTTTTTAATCTAATTTTTAAGTTGCTCAGTGACACATTCATTGAAGTGTGCCAGAGATAAAATCTATGAACTATTGACCGCCTTTATCTCTTTCCTGCTCTTAGAAGCCATTTTCTGCTAGGAAAGTGGTTTATAGTTGGGGTTTCTTATCAGTGAGGGTCACACTGTAGTCACTTCCTGTCTGAGTCAGGACTGAGTCGGCCACTTACATACCTGATATTTAACTCTTTCAGACAGAGAAAGAAAAAAAGGAACACAGCAAAGTGTCTAGCACAGCAAATTTGTGTGCTAGGCACTGTACATACACAGGTCTATCTCATCATGTCACATGTCACCTCGGGTGTTCTGTAAAGCACACCTGACCCAATGTTCATGCTTTATCCACACACCTCGGTGCATTCTCTGTTCCCCTCCTCGTTTCCACCCCGGGCCCTGTAATCACTCCACTCACTCAGACAGGAAGAGGCGGGCTTGTATGCTGCCTGCAAAAGGTGTAAAGGAAGAATATTTTTAATAAATACGTTATAAGCATATGATAGAAGATAATATAAAAGTAATATTACATAAACCTGTTTTATTACTTTGTAGCATCATTAAAAAAAAACAAAAAAACAGAAAACTAAAGTGAGATTATACTCCAAAACTAAAATTTTTGTAACTACTCTTAAGTACATGAAAGAACATTTGAAGGCATTCCCTGTATGTTAAATTGTTCATTTTCACTGCAGATAGCAGTACAGGCTTACTTATCTCTTGCTCGTCTGCAAATGTAATAATTGCCAGCTGAAGCTCTCTGCCTGTGTCTTCACTCTCCCTCCTCTGCTGAAGTGACTCCGCTGATACCAGGGTGATATGTCTGTTCAACAGAGAGAGGAGAAGCTGAATCAAGACACAGGCTGAGAGCCTCAGCCAGCAATGATTACATTTGCAGAGGAGCTAGAGATAAGCAAGCCTCTCTACTGTTCTCTGCAGTACAAAATACATTGTTTTTAAACGCAGGGAATTCTTGGGAATGCTTTAAAATATTCTTTCATGTGACTAAGTGTAGTTACTGAAACGTTAGTTTTGGGAGTATAATCCCACTCTCAGAATGGGCCAATTGGCTCTTGCATGAAGTCAGGCCATATATACCGCAGTGCGGCCAAACGTCAGGCGTTCAGTCAGCATTGTATCAGCCTTAGCACAATGGTAATGGAAGTGCCTCCATAAGGCAAGTCCCACCTGTACGGCTCTGATAGCCGGACGTAGCGCCATTACCGCCAATAACCATAAAGGTCTATTCCACAGACTCCAATAAACAAACACTTAAGATGTGTAGTAAATTACGCGAGATGTAAGTGCATGACATACGTCCTGCGTCCATTCCTGCTTCCTCTAGCAGTGACTTTTCTTCACGTAAACGGGCTGAATGATGGTTATGAGACTCGCGGACAATGGCCTCGTGGCCACTTTTTCAGCGTATATTACAGAACAGGTTCCATATAGGACGTAAACCGTGTTTATTGGAAGCAAGAGTGCAATATATACAATCACTGCAAAGGAAATCAGCAGTAATGCAGCTCCAATATAACAAAAAATCAAAGCACAGGAAACAGTACCGAACTTTCTAAAGGACGTATACCAAAATCTAATACATATTATTATTATTATTATTTAGTATTTATATAGCGCCGACATCTTCCGCAGCGCTATACAGAGTATATATAGTCTTGTCACTTACTGTCCCTCGAAGGAGCTCACAATCTACTCCCTGCCATAGTCATATGTCTATATTGTGTAGTGTATGTATTGTAGTCTATGGCCAATTTAGGGGGGAAGCCAATTAACTCATCTGTATGTTTTTGGGATGTGGGAGGAAACTGGAGTGCCTGGAGGAAACCCACACAGACACAGGGAGAACATACAAACTCCTTGCAGATGTTGACCTACAATACTAGGTAAGGAAGGACAACATCGGAATGAAAAGAAAGGTCAGAACAAAGCACGGGGTTTAGAAACCAGGGGTCACAAAGACAAAATTAGGACCAGAATTTCAAAGAACTAGCAAAGACCCATTACTAACTGACTCATAACTAACTGACTCAATACTAACTGAAATGCAGGCAGGGTTCCAGAGCGGATGGATACATGTAGTCCTTAAAGGGCACCTGAATTTTGACTCCCTCACCCTAGTGAATCGTCCTCAGAAACTCCATTCAGTGTCCTGGCCAGAAACTGACCCTGCTGCAAGGTCAATAGTGTTATCTAACTTAGTGTATTATATGCAGACAGGCATAACTTTGTATTGGAAGCTTCCATTTATTTTAGTGGGTCCTCATAGCGCCATTTTCCATTATAGACCCCCCCCAGTCTGTACCCCCCCCCCCCCCCCCCCGATCTGCTGCTCTCTGTTAAACCCCACCTGAAGAGATTGCAAAAACAAAAGTTAGATACTTGCTTCAGTATTGTCTACACGCTTCCTTGAATCTACTACATCCCACCGTTCCAGTGCAGGGTTCCTCTTCATGTTCTGGCCGCACTCCCGAACGTGTATGAGTGCATTCCAGACTGGGCATGCCCAGTAGAACTGCTCATGCATGACTTTTGAGTATGCGTGGACCTTGCATGGAGCATGCCCAGTCCAGCCAGAGGCTTCCAGCTTTTTTTTCTCTTCAGGTGTCCTTAAATACACAGAATTGGAGACGCTTGTTGCTTGGGAGGAAAGCTATGGCTAAATTGATAAATGAGAGAGGTGAAAGGTGAGTAGCATGCATAGTTGGCAGCAACGCAACAAATTACAGCTGAATTCAACACACAACAAGATGGGCTTTAGCAACAGGAAACCATCAAGAGTGCTCTTGGTATCACAGAAAAATAGAAAAACACACTTTTTTTGTGGGCTTTTGTCACCATGCTTGATTGGTCTCACATTGGTTTGAGAAACCTCAATCAGAATTTAACCTGCTTCCATGGCCAACTCAGTCCCCTGACCACAATTTCATTGAGCATTGTGTGGGATAAAGTCAAAAGATCACTTCAAAGCTTGGAACTGCCACCATCCAATCTGACCCAACTTAGAACTGCCATAATGTCAGCACGGGCCAACAGCAACGGTATCCGCATCTTGTTGAGTCCATGCCAAAAAGAATTTAAGCTGTGACCAGAGCTAAAATTGGCCCCTCGTTGGGTGTCTCTATTTTTTCGGTCACTCAGTATATTTGCCAGTACCATAAACATTAAATTTGGGTGCCACGTTCTGTCCTACTGTCCTGTAGGCATAAACCAGACTTTCTGATAAAAACTGCTTTATCACTTTTTCCCGCGTTCCCCCTTGCGTGACGGGTGCCCGGTATGCGTTCTGCCCACTTGGCATTACGTACGGCGAAAACTGCCATGACAGGACGCGATCATCTGTCACTCAACCATGTCGCGTTCCGCCAAGCATCTCAAAGTGTTTTGACAACCCGCTGCCATGGCTCTGCCATTAGAAAAGCATGTTTTGCTAATTGCAAATTATACAGGAGGAAAAAAACAGTCATTTTTTTGTGGCGTTGTGTACAGATCAGGATGCAAAGAATTATTAATCAGCTTTTAATGCATCTCTGAGCAATAATTTCGGCTTTTTCACTTCAGAGACTCTCTCTAAGAATTGTGAGCGATTACGGATGCCTGCAAATTAGCGGCTTTGTTGTGTTCCCCCGTCTGGATGAGCGGTAAGATCGCGGCTGAAAGAATATATTTACAGTAGATACTTACAGATTGCCGCTGCTCCCAGAGTGTTATTTAAGTACGGGTAATTTATTTTGCATCTGTAAAACCGTGAATGATGCTAATTTCAATTTTCTCCCTCTGAGCTCAAAAGTGTTTTTTATGTTTAACTTGCATGTTGGAGATTTATATGTATATGTATATATTTTTTTTTTTACATGCAATTGCCATACTTCATATGCTCTTTTTTTCTTTGCATAATACATTTGCATAATCCTGCATACATTCAGAATTAATTGCATCTCATTTGCATGGGCAGCATGTAAAGGCTTATGCGAACACTTACTGCCATGCCTGTATCATAAAAGTCATATAAGGGATGACCTCAATTTAAAAAAAAACAAACAGATTTTATTAGATTTTGCATTTTAACCACTTAATGACATGCTGGCTTATATAAACGTCCTGTTAGAGCCTCTTAATGGCTTCAGGACGTTTTTATAAGTCAGACAGTACTGCTGCGGCTGTGCGTGTGCACGTGCGTGCGTGCATGTGCGCGCATGTACGTGCACACTCCTGCGGGTGCACGTGCATTCCCGTGCATGTGCATGTGAAAATAGTGAAAAAAAAAAAAACACTGAAGAAAAAATACACCTTTATTTCCAAACGATATATTGTCACCATACTTTGTACTAGGGACATAATTAAAATCTTGTGATAACCAGGACAGATAGGCAGATAAAAATGTGTGGGTTTTATGTACAGTAGCAGTGTTTATATTAAAACTATAGGGGATGAAATTGAAGAAAGTGTATTTTTTCATTTTTTTCCTTGTTTTTCCCTTTAAAATGCATAGAAAATAAAGTAATTACCAAAAACAAATATCAACCCCAATAAGCCTAATTGGTGGGGAAAAAAACTAAATCTAGATCATTTCATTGTGATGAGTAGTGATTAAAGTGAACCTCCGGACTAAAAATCGACTCAGCAGCACTGAAAAGGCCTGGTGTTTCTTTAACAGTTTTACAGCATCAGAACTTTGCTTTTCTTACCCAAGCCTCAACTTTAGCTGCACAGAAGAAAACTGCTCGGGCTTTTTTCCCCTGATGCTGTGCAAAGCATGATGGGATTTCTGATTTTGTTGTTCTCGTTCTGCTGTTTTGGTGCAATTTTTTTTTTTTGTATCTTGAATTTGACATTTGAAGCCTAGCGTGTGCAGCTGGGAGGGGTGATCAGGACACAGGACAGTTGGAACTGTGTCTCCTGCTCCCTGTCTCCTCCTTTCAACCAAAAAGATGGCTGCCCCCATGACAAAGATGGCAGCCCCCATGAATCACAAACATTTGCCTTTTCTTTTAAAACAGGGTGGGGAAGAGATTATATTACCTATCTATTCTTAGCATAACTAATGTAACTTGATGACAGTATGTTTATTTAGGCTGAAGTTCCCTTTTAAGCTATTGGCAAATGAAAGGGATGAGCACTGAAAGGTGAAAATCGCTCTGGTCCGTTACGGTAAAAACCGCTTTGGGGTGAAGTGGTTAGTACAACAGCACCCGTCAAGTGAGCATTGCAACATAAAAAAACAAACAACCTTACAGTACATTCAACAAATTTGTGGAGCTTGAGACGTTTAGACCAGACTCTCACAAATTCATTAGAAGTTTTGCGGTATTCATAAAACTTCCATAAGTATTGGTAGTTCTTGCTTAAAGGGAACCTTAACTGAGGGAGATATGGAAGTTTCCTTTTAGGCTACTTACACACCAAGACGTTGCGTTTTAGGGGACGTTATGGTCGCATAACGTGCCCCTAATGCAATGTATGGTGCTGCAAGTGAGGACGGTAGAGTGAGCCGCGATAGGCGGCTCTATCCGCATAAGGTCTCCCAGAGTGGCGCTGATTGGCCGGCGGGACCACGTGATGCAGAGCGAGACACTCCGCATCACGTGGTCCCGCCGGCCAATCAGCGGCCGCCAGTGCAGTGCATATTAAGTAGCCATGTGCGCGGCTACTGTAGCTGGCTCTCCCCGCCTCCTCTCCGCCCCCCACTGCGCATGTGCAAACAGTCTAACGCGGCTATAGCCGCTCCAACGCCGTAGCATGCTGCACTTTGCACAGAACGTGCAGCGTTACATGTAACGCAACGTGGGCTGTGTGAACAGCCCACTTGTGTTACATTGCTGTGCGTTGGGGGAGCGTTACAGGCTGCACTAACGTGCACCTGTAACGTCCCACTGTGAAAGCAGCCTTAAACAATACCAGTTGCCTGGCAGTCCTGCTGATCTCTTTGGCTGCAGTAGTGGCTGAATCACACACCTGAAACAAGCATGCAGCTATTCCAGCCTGACTTCAGTCAGAGTACCCGATCTGCATGCTTGTTCAGGGGCTGTGGCTGTAAGTATTAGAGACACAGGATCAGCAGGAGAGTCAGGCAACTGGTATTATTTTAAAAGGAAAAATCCATCTCCTTCTCAGTTTAGATTCCCTTTCATGTATTTTTCCCAATCTGATATTGCTGTGGGGGAACCCTGTGGTTCCATCTTACTATTATAACCTTCAAGGCCTCAATTTTAGTTGAGCACACTTTAATGTGACTACACTATGACTTCTACACCTCCATTTTAACTGCCACCCTACACACTATCTGCAGGTGCTCTAACATCTGTAAAAACCCATGAGCAGGTTAGACAGCCTCCTCCAAAACTGCAGACACAGCCCTACAGTCCTGACCACAAGTTTTAAGGATGGCACAAATGCTGGTTTTCACAAAGTTTGCTGCTTCAGTGTTTTTAGATTTTTTGTCAGCTGTTTCCACAGTCTATCGATGTATACTTACAAGCATTTAGCACAGGGGTCTCAAACTCAATTTGCCTGGGGGCTGCAGGAGGCAAAGTCAGGATGAGGCTGGGCCGCATAAGGGATTTTACGTGTCCCCGCCGCAAAACAAGAGCTGCAGAGCCCCCAAATCGCCCGGAAGGGGGGGGGGGGGGCAATCCGCCGGCATTTCCTGGAAGGGGCAGAGCTTTCAGCTTCAGCTCTGCCCCTCCTGACGTCAATCGCGGCGGATCGCCGCCTCTGCCCGCCCCTCTCACTCTTCCTTCACAGAGAGGGGCGGGGTGAGGCGGCGATCCGTGCGGCGATTGACGTCAGGAGGGGCAGAGCTGCAGCTGGAAGCTCTGCCCCTCAGCGCAGTCGTGGATGTTTGCCCGGGGGATTTGGGGGCTCTGCAGCCCTCATTTAGCGTCGGGGATGCGGCGGATTACTTGGGAGCACTGAAGCAAACTATAAGGTAAAATAGGCAAAAATAGTTCGCTTCCGTGTCTCTTTTTGCTTTTGCTGGCGGGGGCCACAAAATATTGTATCAAGGGCCGCAAATGGCCCGTGGGCCGCGGGTTTGAGACCCCTGATTTAGCAGGTTTCAAAGACTTTTATTGACAACTACATCAAGTTTATGCAAAGTGTCAGTATTCGCAGTCTTGGTCCTTCTTTTTCAAGCGGCTTAGGGGCGTGGTTGCCTGCTTACCCGGGCTATTTAAGAGCTGTGCTGACACTTGCTCACTGTCTGCTCTAGCTAACACTTCACAGTGAAGGTTTCAGACCTTAGTCAGTTCCGTGTGTGCTTGAACCGGCAGGACCCCGGGGATGCGCACTTAGCTCAGGAAAAACATATTATTGTGATTTTATTTATTGACCTCTGCCTTGTCTCTTACTACTCTCTTGCCTAACGATTCTGTACCTTTGCCAATCTGATCTGTTGCCGACCTCTGCCTGAATAAACACTCTGATTTTGCCTTACGATTTTGTACTTTATCTGTCTGATCTGTTAACGACCCTGCCTGCTGACCATTCTCTTAGCTGTATCAGTGACAGTACTGCCTTCTGCTGTCACTGACTGTTAGACATTTCCCCTGTCTGGGAACATCTATTTTCTGTCTGTCTGCTGGTGTCTTCATACGCTAGTAGAATCGTTACACCATGATATTTATTGGTTTCATGACAGCTTCTCCTGTGGTTGCTTATGAAGACTGTTTATACGAATGAAAAAGTTTTTAACAACTATTTTTGAATTTTGTATTGTGCCAATAAAGTTTTGTCAACACTTTTGTACTGCAAGACTGTGCTATAGCATTTTTTAATGAAAGATTGTAGTTCTCTCCAAAGAAGCAAGAGTCTCGATTGGATTAAGGTCTGGGGAGCATCCTGGCCATGGACCCAAATCATTAATGTTTTGTTCCTCAAGCCATTTAGGTATCACTTTGGCCTTATGGCACAGTGCTCTATCATGCTGGAAAAGTCATAGTTCTTCACCAAACTGTTCTTGGACAGTTGGAAGAAGTTGCTGTTGGAGGATGTTCTTGTACCATTCTTTATTCATGGCTGTGTTCTTAGATAAAATTGTGAGTGAGCCCTTGGATGAGAAGCAGCCCCACACATGAATTGTGAGTGAGCCCTTGGATGAGAAGCAGCCCCACACATGAATGGCCTCAGGATGCTCTAGTGTTGGCCTGAGACAGGACAGGACTGATGGTAGTGCTTACCTTTTCTTCCCCGGACAATCATTTTGCCAGATTTCCCAGACATTCAGAAAGGGGCTTCATCAGAGAAAATAACTTTACCACCGACCTCGCTATCCAACCCTTTTAATTTTTCCAGAATATCAGCCTGTCCCTGATTTTTGTCTTGAGAAGTGGCTTCTGTGCAGCCCTTCTTGACACCCGGCTATCCTCCAGACGTCTCCCCCTCGCTGTGGATTCAGATGCACTCATCCCTGCCTGCTGCCTCTTCTAAGCACCTCTGACACCCCGATCCCACAGCTGATTCATCTGGACTTTCTTGGTTACCCAAAGCCTTCACATAAACTGAACCTCTCTCCTTCATGATCTGACAGAGTAATTAAGCAGCTCAGGGTGACCCAAACTACTAGGAATTTGCATATTTAGTAGCAGAGCATTGTGGGTAACCACAAATGTTCACTTATAGCTGAATTATTGCAGATTTCCTTCTGTTTTAAGAAGGCAAATACACCAAGCTTCCTGATCTGATAAATAGTTGATTTAGGTGCAATCTCAGAAGCAGCAATATCCTTGCCTTGTGAAGCCCTTTTTATGCAACGCAATGATGACTGCACAAGTTTCCTTTCAGGTAACCTTGGTCAGGGCCGTTTCCAGGGCCGTGCGGATAGTGCGACCGCACTGAGCGCTGGACAGATCGGCAGGTGGAAGGGCGCAGAGGCGGGCATCAGGTGCAGACTGGCCTGGGGGAGATTCCCTCCCCCGCCCCTCGTGCCGCATTTTTCACTGTGTTCGGGGCGCTCCTGTGTCCTTGTCAGCAGAATCTAATGCACGCAGCGGCCAGCGCTGCTTCAGTCTCATTGGCTCCACTCCATTCTTCGGCGGCCGCTTGTTCTCCACTTCCGGGTTCCTCTGCACATGAGCAGCACTCCTGTCTGGGGAGAGGGAAGTGGAAGCAACTCTGCCTCAGTGCTCATCACCCACTGTCGGGGGAGGGGGGGATTTGAGCACTGCTGTCTTGGGGGGGGGGGGGAGGGGAGCATCCTGCCTCCGTGCTCAGCACCCACAAATGCACCTCTGCCGACAGCACGCAGGACCCACGGGGGGTTTGAGCACTACTGTCTGGGGAGGGGGTTGGAAGCACCTTTGTGCATTCCTGCTGGGGGGCAAGCACCCCAGCCAACAGTTACAAAAGGGGGGGTTCAAACACACCTGTGCCCAGTACGCAGCACCCACAGTGGGAGGGGGGTGAGCACTCCTGGAAGAAAGAACCTTTATGCCTGCCACCCAAAGCTGGGGGGGAGGGTTTTGCATGGGTATCACCTCTGTGCACAGCACCCATGGAGGTGGGGGGGCTGGGATGTACCTCTGTGCCCAGCACCCACTGTCGGAAGGAAGCATCTCTGTTTTTTTGCACTCATTTTTTTTTTGGGGGGGGGGGGGGGAGTTGAAGCACCTCTGTGCCTTGCACTATGGCTTACAGGTGTCAGACTTTACCCTGGGCACATTCCGGATTTGGGGTCATATGTCCTGGACAATGTCCCTGTTTGGCCAATCGCTCTATGTTGCCTGCATGCACAACCTCCTGCCCACCTCTGAGCAGCCTCCAGACGCCTGCGTGCCCTGCCTCCTGCTCACCTCCAGCAGGCTCCTGCCCTCACCATTCTGGCCGCATACATTGGCTCTGTCCCCAGCATGCTTCTTGTTTGTGTATCTGACACAGTCACAGCAGCAGCCAGGCCACAAAGGGACACAGAAAAGAAGGTGAGGCGCCCTCCCAGTGTCACCCTCCTCCCCACCCATGTCACACTCCTCCTACCCTACCAGCACCCGGGGGGGGGGGGGGACATTTAATGCATTTATGTCTGAGGTAACATTTTGCTGTATTTCATTTTTGTGGGGTAATGTATGTTCATTGCAGAGGTACTGTTATCCACATTTAACATGTTTGCTTCATGGGTGGGACCTAACGTTTACGTTTGTTGGTTGTAGTTCATGTGTCAGCGGTAACGGTGGTTGTAGTTCATGTGTCAGCGGTAACGGTGGTTGTAGTTCATGTGTCAGCGGTAACGGTGGTTGTAGTTCATGTGTCAGCAGTAACGGTGGTTGTAGTTCATGTGTCAGCGGTAACGGTGGTTGTAGTTCATGTGTCAGCGGTAAAGGTGGTTGTAGTTCATGTGTCAGCGGTAACGGTGGTTGTAGTTCATGTGTCAGCAGTAACGGTGGTTGTAGTTCATGTGTCAGCGGTAACGGTGGTTGTAGTTCATGTGTCAGCGGTAACGGTTGTTGTAGTTCATGTGTCAGCGGTAACGGTGGTTGTAGTTCATGTGTCAGCGGTAACGGTGGTTGTAGTTCATGTGTCAGCGGTAAAGGTGGTTGTAGTTCATGTGTCAGCGGTAACGGTGGTTGTAGTTCATGTGTCAGCGGTAACGGTGGTTGTAGTTCATGTGTCAGCGGTAACGGTGGTTGTAGTTCATGTGTCAGCGCTAACGGTGGTTGTAGTTCATGTGTCAGCGGTAACGGTTGTTGTAGTTCATGTGTCAGCGGTAACGGTGGTTTTAGTTCATGTGTCAGCGGTAACGGTGGTTGTAGTTCATGTGTCAGCGGTAACGGTGGTTGTAGTTCATGTGTCAGCGGTAACGGTTGTTGTAGTTCATGTGTCAGCAGTAACGGTGGTTGTAGTTCATGTGTCAGCGGTAACGGTGGTTGTAGTTCATGTGTCAGCGGTAACGGTGGTTGTAGTTCATGTGTCAGCGGTAACGGTGGTTGTAGTTCATGTGTCAGCGGTAACGGTTGTTGTAGTTCATGTGTCAGCGGTAACGGTGGTTGTAGTTCATGTGTCAGCGGTAACGGTGGTTGTAGTTCATGTGTCAGCGGTAACGGTGGTTGTAGTTCATGTGTCAGCGGTAACGGTGGTTGTAGTTCATGTGTCAGCGGTAACGGTGGTTGTAGTTCATGTGTCAGCGGTAACGGTGGTTGTAGTTCATGTGTCAGCGGTAACGGTGGTTGTAGTTCATGTGTCAGCGGTAACGGTGGTTTTAGTTCATGTGTCAGCGGTAACGGTGGTTGTAGTTCATGTGTCAGCGGTAACGGTGGTTGTAGTTCATGTGTCAGCGGTAACGGTGGTTGTAGTTCATGTGTCAGCGGTAACGGTTGTTGTAGTTCATGTGTCAGCGGTAACGGTTGTTGTAGTTCATGTGTCAGCGGTAACGGTGGTTGTAGTTCATGTGTCAGCGGTAACAGTGGTTTTAGTTCATGTGTCAGCGGTAACGGTGGTTGTAGTTCATGTGTCAGCGGTAGCGGTGGTTGTAGTTAATGTGTCAGCGGTAACGGTTGTTGTAGTTCATGTGTCAGCGGTAACGGTTGTTGTAGTTCATGTGTCAGCGGTAACGGTGGTTGTAGTTCATGTGTCAGCAGTAACGGTGGTTGTAGTTCATGTGTCAGCGGTAACGGTGGTTTTAGTTCATGTGTCAGCGGTAACGGTGGTTGTAGTTCATGTGTCAGCGGTAACGGTGGTTGTAGTTCATGTGTCAGCGGTAACGGTGGTTGTAGTTCATGTGTCAGCGGTAACGGTGGTTGTAGTTCATGTGTCAGCGGTAACGGTGGTTGTAGTTCATGTGTCAGCGGTAACGGTTGTTGTAGTTCATGTGTCAGCGGTAACGGTGGTTGTAGTTCATGTGTCAGCGGTAACGGTGGTTGTAGTTCATGTGTCAGCGGTAACGGTGGTTGTAGTTCATGTGTCAGCAGTAACGGTGGTTGTAGTTCATGTGTCAGCGGTAACGGTGGTTGTAGTTCATGTGTCAGCGGTAACGGTGGTTGTAGTTCATGTGTCAGCGGTAGCGGTGGTTGTAGTTCATGTGTCAGCGGTAACGGTGGTTGTAGTTCATGTGTCAGCGGTAACGGTGGTTGTAGTTCATGTGTCAGCGGTAACGGTTGTTGTAGTTCATGTGTCAGCAGTAACGGTGGTTGTAGTTCATGTGTCAGCGGTAACGGTGGTTGTAGTTCATGTGTCAGCGGTAACGGTGGTTGTAGTTCATGTGTCAGCGGTAACGGTTGTTGTAGTTCATGTGTCAGCGGTAACGGTGGTTGTAGTTCATGTGTCAGCGGTAACGGTTGTTGTAGTTCATGTGTCAGCGGTAACGGTGGTTGTAGTTCATGTGTCAGCGGTAACGGTGGTTGTAGTTCATGTGTCAGCGGTAACGGTGGTTGTAGTTCATGTGTCATTGTAGTTCATTGTAGTTCATGTGTCAGCGGTAACGGTGGTTGTAGTTCATGTGTCAGCGGTAACGGTGGTTGTAGTTCATGTGTCAGCAGTAACGGTGGTTGTAGTTCATGTGTCAGCGGTAACGGTGGTTGTAGTTCATGTGTCAGCGGTAACGGTTGTTGTAGTTCATGTGTCAGCGGTAACGGTGGTTGTAGTTCATGTGTCAGCGGTAACGGTTGTTGTAGTTCATGTGTCAGCGGTAACGGTGGTTGTAGTTCATGTGTCAGCGGTAACGGTTGTTGTAGTTCATGTGTCAGCGGTAACGGTGGTTGTAGTTCATGTGTCAGCGGTAACGGTGGTTGTAGTTCATGTGTCAGCGGTAACGGTGGTTGTAGTTCATGTGTCAGCGGTAACGGTGGTTGTAGTTCATGTGTCATTGTAGTTCATTGTAGTTCATGTGTCAGCGGTAACGGTGGTTGTAGTTCATGTGTCAGCAGTAACGGTGGTTGTAGTTCATGTGTCAGCGGTAACGGTGGTTGTAGTTCATGTGTCAGCGGTAACGGTGGTTGTAGTTCATGTGTCAGCGGTAACGGTGGTTGTAGTTCATGTGTCAGCGGTAACGGTGGTTGTAGTTCATGTGTCAGCGGTAACGGTTGTTGTAGTTCATGTGTCAGCGGTAACGGTGGTTGTAGTTCATGTGTCATTGTAGTTCATTGTAGTTCATGTGTCAGCGGTAACGGTGGTTGTAGTTCATGTGTCAGCGGTAACGGTTGTTGTAGTTCATGTGTCAGCGGTAACGGTGGTTGTAGTTCATGTGTCAGCGGTAACGGTTGTTGTAGTTCATGTGTCAGCGGTAACGGTGGTTGTAGTTCATGTGTCAGCGGTAACGGTTGTTGTAGTTCATGTGTCGGCGGTAACGGTGGTTGTAGTTCATGTGTCAGCGGTAACGGTGGTTGTAGTTCATGTGTCAGCGGTAACGGTTGTTGTAGTTCATGTGTCAGCGGTAACGGTGGTTGTAGTTCATGTGTCATTGTAGTTCATTGTAGTTCATGTGTCAGCGGTAACGGTGGTTGTAGTTCATGTGTCAGCGGTAACGGTGGTTGTAGTTCATGTGTCAGCGGTAACGGTGGTTGTAGTTCATGTGTCAGCGGTAACGGTGGTTGTAGTTCATGTGTCAGCGGTAACGGTTGTTGTAGTTCATGTGTCAGCGGTAACGGTTGTTGTAGTTCATGTGTCAGCGGTAACGGTGGTTGTAGTTCATGTGTCAGCGGTAAAGGTGGTTGTAGTTCATGTGTCAGCGGTAACGGTGGTTGTAGTTCATGTGTCAGCGGTAACGGTGGTTGTAGTTCATGTGTCAGCGGTAACGGTTGTTGTAGTTCATGTGTCAGCAGTAACGGTGGTTGTAGTTCATGTGTCAGCGGTAACGGTGGTTGTAGTTCATGTGTCAGCGGTAACGGTGGTTGTAGTTCATGTGTCAGCGGTAACGGTTGTTGTAGTTCATGTGTCAGCGGTAACGGTGGTTGTAGTTCATGTGTCAGCGGTAACGGTTGTTGTAGTTCATGTGTCAGCGGTAACGGTGGTTGTAGTTCATGTGTCAGCGGTAACGGTGGTTGTAGTTCATGTGTCAGCGGTAACGGTGGTTGTAGTTCATGTGTCATTGTAGTTCATTGTAGTTCATGTGTCAGCGGTAACGGTGGTTGTAGTTCATGTGTCAGCGGTAACGGTGGTTGTAGTTCATGTGTCAGCAGTAACGGTGGTTGTAGTTCATGTGTCAGCGGTAACGGTGGTTGTAGTTCATGTGTCAGCGGTAACGGTTGTTGTAGTTCATGTGTCAGCGGTAACGGTGGTTGTAGTTCATGTGTCAGCGGTAACGGTTGTTGTAGTTCATGTGTCAGCGGTAACGGTGGTTGTAGTTCATGTGTCAGCGGTAACGGTTGTTGTAGTTCATGTGTCAGCGGTAACGGTGGTTGTAGTTCATGTGTCAGCGGTAACGGTGGTTGTAGTTCATGTGTCAGCGGTAACGGTGGTTGTAGTTCATGTGTCAGCGGTAACGGTGGTTGTAGTTCATGTGTCATTGTAGTTCATTGTAGTTCATGTGTCAGCGGTAACGGTGGTTGTAGTTCATGTGTCAGCAGTAACGGTGGTTGTAGTTCATGTGTCAGCGGTAACGGTGGTTGTAGTTCATGTGTCAGCGGTAACGGTGGTTGTAGTTCATGTGTCAGCGGTAACGGTGGTTGTAGTTCATGTGTCAGCGGTAACGGTGGTTGTAGTTCATGTGTCAGCGGTAACGGTTGTTGTAGTTCATGTGTCAGCGGTAACGGTGGTTGTAGTTCATGTGTCATTGTAGTTCATTGTAGTTCATGTGTCAGCGGTAACGGTGGTTGTAGTTCATGTGTCAGCGGTAACGGTGGTTGTAGTTCATGTGTCAGCGGTAACGGTGGTTGTAGTTCATGTGTCAGCGGTAACGGTTGTTGTAGTTCATGTGTCAGCGGTAACGGTGGTTGTAGTTCATGTGTCAGCGGTAACGGTTGTTGTAGTTCATGTGTCGGCGGTAACGGTGGTTGTAGTTCATGTGTCAGCGGTAACGGTGGTTGTAGTTCATGTGTCAGCGGTAACGGTTGTTGTAGTTCATGTGTCAGCGGTAACGGTGGTTGTAGTTCATGTGTCATTGTAGTTCATTGTAGTTCATGTGTCAGCGGTAACGGTGGTTGTAGTTCATGTGTCAGCGGTAACGGTGGTTGTAGTTCATGTGTCAGCGGTAACGGTGGTTGTAGTTCATGTGTCAGCGGTAACGGTGGTTGTAGTTCATGTGTCAGCGGTAACGGTTGTTGTAGTTCATGTGTCAGCGGTAACGGTTGTTGTAGTTCATGTGTCAGCGGTAACGGTGGTTGTAGTTCATGTGTCAGCGGTAAAGGTGGTTGTAGTTCATGTGTCAGCGGTAACGGTGGTTGTAGTTCATGTGTCAGCGGTAACGGTGGTTGTAGTTCATGTGTCAGCGGTAACGGTTGTTGTAGTTCATGTGTCAGCGGTAACGGTGGTTGTAGTTTATGTGTCAGCGGTAACGGTGGTTGTAGTTCATGTGTCAGCGATAACGGTTGTTGCATTTCATGTGTCGGAGGTAACGGTTCTTTCATTTCATGTATGTATGTAACGGATATATATTGCTGCTTTACACTGCCGTTGATACATTTGCACACAAGAAAGCTATGCATTTGGGCTGGGGCTGTCATGATAGGGCCTCCGGGTTGTAATTTCCTCCCAGGCCAAAAGGTCCCAGTCCTTCCCTGACTGGCTACCTGTACTGGGTGCAACTAGACCTGGCTAGCCTATACTGCGAGCACCTATACCTGGCTCCTGGGGGGGGTGGGGGGGGCGCAATTTTGACACACTCGCCCTGGGTGCAATTTAGCCTAGAAACTGCCCTGACCTTGGTTAACAGAAGAACAATTAATTTTGTTTGGGGGATTAGAGTCCTTTTACACTTAATACGCTTTGTTGGACATGCATTTGCGTTAGTATGCGGTAGTGTAAAAGGGTTAAGTATAAAAGGGTCTTAAGGACACATAATGTTCTGAAGTTTATGCAAATTGCCAAATGAAAATCTGGAGGAGCAAACTTTGTGCCATCCTCAAAACTTTTGCCCATGACCGTACACTGTGGTAGAACCCTCGGATTGTGAGCTCTTGTGATCAGCAGGATTGGCTGACTACTCTTTCTATAGAACTGCAAAAATCTATCGGAGCTCCAATAAATGTATAAAATGATGGAAATTATATATTTTTAGAGGGGTTTCTTGATTGCAGATTGTTCCTGGGTTTCTCAGCATGTGCAGCTGCCAGTCATTGAGGCCTCTCCAGTATATAGCAATCAGTGCGCCTGTTATATATAGGATGATTCTGGATACCTCGCCCAGCTGGGCTGTTCCTGGTCGGGAGATTATTTGGCCGCGTTTTCCGCCTTACAACATGTGGCCCGAGCTCTGGAGAATTCATTATCAAGAAATTAATCTCTCTCTGACATCCAAATTAATTTCAATGTAGTCAAATCACGCTGGCGGCTAATCAGTAACACACTTCAGCGCAGATCACGTGTCCTCTCTGCATATAGATTTCCATTTCGGGCTCGGATGAAAGAAATGGAAAACTCTTAAAGATGTACGCCTGTTCTATAGACAGGGCCATTTCTAGGGCAGGGCGACCTCCATGGGCGCAGGCTGGCAAGTAGAAGGGGGGCACAGGCAGAAGAAAATACCCGCTAGTGAGCTGGTGACGCGTGGTGCAACCAAATAGAAGAAGAATCAGCGTGATCACCTACCTTGACTCCTCCTGGGCTGCCTGCGTCAGACGTCAAGTCATCATCACGTCACCATCGCGTGATGACACCTGATGTCCTGTAGCGGTACTGCAGGCTGTCACCACCGTGTGATGACACCTGGTGTCCTGTAGCGGTACTGCAGGCTGTCACCACCACGTGATGACACCTGATGTGCTGTAGCAGTACTGCAGGCTGTCACCGCCACGTGATGACACCTGATGTCCTGTAGCGGTACTGCAGGCTGTCACCGCCGCGTGATGACACCTGATGTCCTGTAGCTGTACTGCAGACTGTCACCACTGCGTGATGACACCTGATGTCCTGTAGCGGTACTGCAGGCTGTCACCACCGCGTGATGACACCTGATGTCCTGTAGCGGTACTGCAGGCTGTCACCACCGCATGATGACACCTGATGTCCTGTAGTGGTACTGCATACTGTCACCACTGCGTGATGACACCTGATGTCCTGTAGCAGTACTGCAGGCTGTCACCACCGCGTGATGACACCTGATGTCCTGTAGCGGTACTGCAGGCTGTCACCACCGCGTGATGACACCTGATGTCCTGTAGCGGTACTGCAGGCTGTCACCTCCGTGTGATGACACCTGATGTCCTGTAGCTGTACTGCAGACTGTCACCACCGCGTGATGACACCTGATGTCCTGTAGTGGTACTGCAGGCTGTCACCACCGCGTGATGACACCTGGTGTCCTGTAGCGGTACTGCAGACTGTCACCACCGCGTGATGACACCTGATGTCCTGTAGCGGTACTGCAGGCTGTCAGTGCACGGCGCCCATGGAGGAGTCGGCTTTCCGGGCTCTCTTCCCCTGTGTGTTTTCCTGGTCCCTGCTTCCTCCTGGATGAGCGGCTGGTCACTAGTAAGTAGGCAGATCTACTTGTGACCTGTGGCTGTGTAACTGTCCCTAAAGAGTAAGGGTTTGCGAGTCCACGGGGGTGGGGAGAAGGGAGCGCAATTTTTACACCCTCACCCTGGGTGCAATTTAGCCTAGAAACTGCCCTCTCTATAGAGTCTGTCTCAAATGGGCATTCATAAGTGCTTGAAACCCCAAAACACCACTGTTAACCCTTCACTGCAAGTTATTTCTCCATTGAGAAACACATTAGATCGCAGTGCTCCCGCTTGCCACTACAGGGATTCCGTCACAATTTTCAACAAAACACCGGTGATTGTGGTGTGTTTGTGATTTTAGACAGGTGAAAAAATGCACAGGAAATTATTGTAAATTGGCGAATTGCATAAAAATCGCATGGTGGCGTGATTGCTATGCAATTTTCCTGCATTCCTATACTTACTATATGAACTCAAGCACATGATAAATGAGGGTGGAAAAACAAAGGAACGTTAGCAGTGAACGCATCAATTACCATTTGGGCCCCTTCTGCTCCCGGGCCCCAGTCTCTTCTCCTGCTTTGGCTATTGCTATGCCCCAGATGACAGAGCGTGAATCCACAGGGATTTTAATAAAAATACAAAATAAAATACAATAAAACAACTCAAGTGCCGTGGAATGCGCTGGAAATGGCATAGAAAACGAGAATGGACAGAATGTGCCGCTTTGATCATCCTCAATACTTGAGACTGTCCTGAGCCACGCCCACAGCTCCCGCCAACGCATTTCACAGCCTTTGTTGGGGGCGGTCAGGGAAGTGCCTCTTTCTTTCAGGATTCTGCTGTCCCCGCCTCCTGCAGACAGCAAGGACTTTATGCAGCGTTTAACCAGGAGGAGGTTAGGAGATGAAGGTACGCTTTATCTGTTCACGTTGTGAAAGATAGCGGAGTGTTTCCTTATGCAGTGATTATTTGCTGTCAGCTGCAGTGTTACATCTTTCCGCACGGATTGTTTCACATTTGGCTTCAGGGAGTGTTAAAAACTCCTGCAGATGATAACTTAAGACGTGAAAAAAAAATGAATTGAGAGGTATAAAAAAATATGAATGTTGTTCCTGTTGAATTTTTAATCCATAGGTACTTAAAAAGGAACATTAATGCTAAGTTGCACAACAGGATACAAAAGAGCCCAAAAGGTAATACAATTACATTAAAAACAATAAAATAAATAAGGGCTGAGGTGGCTTACCTCAATCAAGACAAATTCATATATACATGAACTTTATTAGCACTGGCAATGCGTTTCGTGGGACCCTTCCCGCTTCCTCAGGCCAAATCAAGTGCCACCCTGTGTTCTGAGCCAAAAATAAGGCGCCTTTAGTTAATGCTAAGCTGAACTTCATCCCAGTCAGTAACTGACACCCTCTTTCCCGTGAGAAAGCTTTGTTGTTGTTTTTTTTTTAATAGCTCATCAGGGAAGTCTGTGTGGCTGATATTGTGGGGAAACTCCTCCCACAGTGTGATGTCATTGCCATGGCCTTTCACATTGTTAGTGGGTGTATTTATAGATAAAGGGCAGTTGGAACGTTCTTTTTTTTTCTTCTTGCCTGCCTGCACTAAAGATGCTGACCAGCAGCCTAACGGAGGATTAAACAACAGGAACACTTGCAAAGTATCAATAGTTTGGTGCTCTAGCTTCTATGTTTTGCCTTCTCAATGTCCTGATTTTTTTTCCCCTACTACTATCCTTTGGTAAAGTTACTATTTAATGCATTAACACCCGCCCATATGCATGTGCCGCAGGGAAAGCCGTTGAATGGCAGCAGGACAGCCAGGGGGCCGGCCTGTGTGCGTGTGCGACGAGCAGGGGCGCGCTGACAGGTGGTGGCGGTGACAGACCTAGGGCTAACGTCCCTAGTGAAGTATAAGAGACTCACTGAAAAATATATCCAAGTAAAGGTGGCCACTAACCAATTTCTAGCGAAAATTTGTTCGCGCAATCATAAATTCTGACCGGATTGGTTGTAAATAATTTTAGTTGATGGGCACAATCGATTATGAGTGATTATAAAAAATAGTCGTCCGATTGCATATTTGTCAAACCAAAATTTGGATTTTCTTGTTGGTTGTGATAGGAAGCAAAGATTGGTTGGTTGATGGTGTAGTGAACAATTTTTCTTCCGATCAGAATTTCTGATCGCTCAAACGATTTTTTGCTAGAAATTGGACCATTAGGCCTGGTGCACACCAAAAAACGCTAGCAGATCCGCAAAATGCTAGCTGATTTTGAAACGCTTTTTCTTCTTTTTCTGTAGCGTTTCAGCTAGCATTTTGCAGTTTTGGGAAGCGTTTTTGGTGTAGTAGATTTCATGTATTGTTGTTACTGAACAGCTACTGTAACAAAAAACGCCTGGCAAACCGCTCTGAAGTGCCGTTTTTCAGAGCGGTTTGCGTTTTCCCTATACTTAACATTGAGGCAGAAACGCATCCGCAATCCAAAATCTGCAGCAGCCCGGGAGTATGCGTTTCTGCAAAACGCCTCCCGCTCTGGTGTGCACCAGCCCATTGAAATACATTACCCTAGCGTTTCCACATCCGCAAGCAGATCGCAAACCGCAGCAGAACCGCTCTGGTGTGCACTAGGCCTGTGTGGCCACCTTAAGTTAATCTATTGCTGTTATACTACATGGATGTTGGTAAGATTGTATAAAGATTGCATAGTGTGTGCCCACCTAATTGCCAAAATAGTAAGATACCATCTCGCCTCACTGCTTGCTTGCACACTGTTAGACTTCACAACTGCCAATCAGAGGAAAACCAGCCGGTTCTGTCATATTTTAACTGCTTACTTTTTTCGCTATAGTGGTCCTCTAAGATAAGCGGGGAGGATTGCGGTTTCTCAGCAGAAGTTGAGTCTCACAGACGGGACTCTAATGTTCTTTATTTATATATTTATTTCCTGCCTCTTTGTCAATCACAATACATATCGCTGCTTGTCCACAGCTCAGAGACAGCCGTCTGCCAGCTTAATGAGATTCCATATGTTTCCTTCAATCTCATTTATTTTCCATGCGTGCGATTAGGTCTCTGTGGATAATTCCCGATGAAGTCATGTGGCTCTCTCGGAAACTTCTCGCAAGCATGAAATTTAATGGATTTTCTAAAACTTTTTACATCTGTTTTGGAGTTCTGCTTTTTATCTTCCTAAATCAGATGTTATTTAAAGGCATAGAGTTATATTTGTAAAAAAAGAAAAACAAAAGAAAATCAAAATATATATGTATATTTTTTTCATTCCATTAGAAAAATATTACTTATCGCTCATGAAAATCTGTTTGGAGTGCCACTTGGTGTTTTGACTCTTAAGGTGTACCTGAGACGATGGTTTAATAAAAGTTTTATACCTACCTGGGGCTTCCTCCAGCCCTCTCGTCGCTCCCTCGCCATTGTCCAAAGCCTCCTGGATCCTCCCGTAGTAGCCCTGTTCCTGTGGTTAGTCGTGTGCAATGCGCCTGCGCCGACTGGCCAAAGACACCAGGGCTGCTACCGGAGGATCCAGGAGGCTTTAGATGGCGGCGTGGGAGTGATCTGCATGGAGAGGGCTGGAGGAAGCCCCAGGTGGGTATAAAACTTTTATTTACCCATGGTCTCAGGTACACTTTAAGGTGAACCTCCAGACGAAAAATCTACTCAGCAGCACTGAAATGGCTTGTTGTTTCTTTAACAGTTTCACAGCATCAGAACTTTGCTTTTCTTACCCAAGCCTCATTTTTAGCTGCACAGAAGAAAACTGCCCGGGCAATTTTCCCCTGATGCTGTGCAAAGCATGATGGGATTTCTGATGTTGTTGTTCTCCTTCTGCTGTTTTGATGCAAGTTTTTTTTTATTTTATTTTGAATATGAGATTTGAAGCCTAGCGTGTGCAGCTGGGAGGGGTGATCAGGACACAGGACAGCTGGAACTGTCTCATGCTCCCTGTCACCTCCTTTCAACCAAAAAGATGGCTGCCCCCATGACAAAGATGGCAGCCCCCATGAATCACAAACATTTGCCTGTTCTTTTAAAACAAGGTGGGTAAGAGATTATATTACCTATCTATTTTAATTAACATAATTAATATAACTTAAAGAGAACCTGTAACAAAGAAAGGTTCCCCTGTGGGGTCCTCACCTCGGTAGGGGGAAGCCTCAGGGTCCCAATGAGGCTTCCCCCTCCGCTGTAGCTGCAGGCAATCTAGCGCTGGCTTCTCCGAAGTCTCCGGCAATCCTGGCTCGACAAGCTGAATTTATTTACCTTCCCTAGCTCCAGCGGGGGCGCTGTTGCAGCTCTCAGCACGGGGATAGGCGGAAATAGCAGGAGACTTGCGCCTGCGCAGTAGAGCGGCCCGACAGCGATCGGCGATCTCTGCCTTTCTCCGAGCGGAGAGCTGATACTGCGCCTGCGCTGGAGCCGGGAAGGTGAATATTTACATCCCCGCTGTTCCGAGGGCCAGAGTGAGACCGCTGGGGGACCGAGGAGGACAAGGAAGCCTCGATAGGATCCGGAGACTTCCCCCACCCGAGGTGAGTGCCCCCAGGGGAACTTTTTGTCGTAACAGGTTTTCTTTAATGACAGTATGTTTGTTTAGGCTGAAGTTCCCCTTGAAGTGGGAATTTTACCACCTTCATGTAGTAGGAGGGAAAACAGCGTTTGAATACTATGAAAAGATTGTGTAGACAAACTCTCATACTACATTGAGGAGATTAAATTGACCAGTGACTAGCCAATCATAATTGGATGTGTGTACCCTAATGCGCCCATCAACAATCTAACTTCCAGAATTATCGACAGTCCGATACAGTCATTGTGACTGGGCCTAGCTACGGAAGGGGACAATGGTAAGTGTGGATTAATTGTTGGGAATGGTTGCGAAATTCCAATCAACGTAAACATTGGTCAGCACCAATAACAGTATCTGATTGATTGCACAAGGGTTTTCAAAGTTAACGTACACCCTTAAGATATTGTAAGTTCACCAAATACCTTTTTTATGTGGGGTGGTAAGCACAAGATCTCTCCATAACATAATTGTAAATAAGTAATCAAAAGTCAATATATCTTAAGGCGCGTACACACGCCATACTGTAGCAAACGACGGGTCCATCAGACCCTCCCACTGGGCGGACGTTCTGCTGAGCGGATCTGTCAGAAACGGTCTTATTAGTCTGCCGACAGCACGTACACACGAGCTGCTGTCGGCAGAACGTCCGCACAGCGGGAGGGTCTGACAGACCCGTCGTTTGCAATAGTATGGCGTGTGTAAGCACCTTAAGATCCTTAAAGGACAACTGAAGTGAAAAGACTACGGAGGCTGCCAAATCTATTTCCTTTTAGGTAATAGCAGTTGCCTGGCAGACCTGCTGCTCTATAGGGCTGCACGTAAGGGACAGGAGGGGGTTAATGGCTGCAATACTGTATGCAGTGGAGTCATTAACAGCTCCCGATTCCCAAGTGCAGCCATTAACTTTACTGGGTAGACTTATACTTGAGACAATAAAAAAATGACCGCTTAAAAGGGTTGAATGATAGAGTTGACTTATACACAAGGTTGACTTGTATTTGAGTATATACGGTATTTCCTTTTGAACAATACCGGTTGCCTGGCAGCCCTGCTGACATATCTGGCTGCAATAGTGTCTGACTAACACCAGAAACAAGCATGTTGCTAATCTTGTCAGCTCTGACAACAATGTCAGAAACAAGAGGGTAGGGGGAGACAGAGAGCGCTCCAATGGTGCATTAACCCAGATGTATACAATTCACGCATATAAAAAGTTACACTTACAATTAAGATGATAGTGCTGCGCTTTGCTTTTGTATCCACCAGTGTATCCACCAGCAACTGGCTCCATCCAGTCTAGGACAGCAGCACCTGGGGCAAATTTAAAGGGCCATCACTATTTTGTTGAGCGCAAGTGTGTCAATTACATTGAACAATGTCAGAAACACCTGATCTGCTGCATGCTTGTTCAGGGGCTATGGCTAAATGTATTAGAGGCAGGGGACCAGCAGGACAGCCAGGCAACTGGTATTGTTTAAAAGGAAATAAATATGGCAACCTCCACATACCCCTCACTTCAGTTGTCCTTTAACTTTTCTCCCAGAAGATCATTTTTCAACTCCTCTAAAGGATAACTTCTCATCACTTAGCAATCAAAACAGAAATAAAAGGTAGAATAGTGCTATCCAACTTATTCTGAGTGTTTTCTTGCATGCTGGGAGATTTAGGGATGTTATTAGTAAGGTTTGAAAATATCTCACTGGAGAAAACTCAAGAGAAAAAAAAGGATATGGGTCTAAAGTTGGCCATACTCTATTACAATATGTTTTGTCCAAGTAGACGTTTGATTTCACAAAAAAATTGGGCAAAAAATGGTGGTTCTTGGCCGGTGTCGAGCGGGATGTCAATTGTGAGGTTGATCAGGGGCCAATTGGCAGTGCGGTTGAATAGTGTATGGATAGCTTAAGATATTTTGCTGATATAATGGGTTTGAATCTCGGCTCTGCCTGTTCAGTAAGCCAGCACCTAGTAGGAGACCTTGGGCAAGTCTCCCTAACACTGCTACTGCCTATAGAGCGTGTCCTAGTGGCTGCAGCTCTGGCGCTTTGAGTCCACCAGGAGAAAAGCGTGATATAAATGTTCTTTGTTTGTTAGTTTGTCTTGTTTACCACAACAGTGACACCCACGTCAAAAAAATTAAATGCGTATATATAATGCGATTACTACTGCTGAGAACTATAAATGAAAAAGAAATGAGAACTGTGCCCGAAAAAATGCTCTACTGGACATTAACATTCCTGTAGAGTTCTGTGGAAGAGAAGCTTTATGAGAAATGTGCGCTCCGCAGTGACCTCTCCTGGTGCTGGTCGCTCAAAGCTCAGCTAACTCTTTTGGAGGACATGGCTTTGCAACCTCGTCACACCCTCCTAGGGACTTATCTCTGACCTGACATTCTAGTACATACATACACCTCCGACACACAGCCAGGACATGGAGGAAGTGTCTGCCTGGGTCCCGGCAGACCAAGCAAGGCTCTGATATCTATACACTGCAGTGGTTTGTTTCAGGTTTCCACTAATAGTCCAATTTCTAGTGAAAATATCATTCGAGCGATCAGAAATTCTGATCGGTTTGGTTGTAAGTAATCTCCGTTGATGGGCTCGATCAATTACGAACAATTATAAAAACAGTCATCCGATTGGATTTTGGTCAAACCAAAATTTGGATTTTCTTGTTGGTTGTGATAGATAGGAAGCAAAGATTGGTTCATTGATTCAGTTTCCATTGATTCACTCATTCAGTGAACGATTTTTCTTCCAATCAGAATTATCTAATCATTCAAATGATTTTTCGCTAGGAATTGGATCGTTAGTGGCCACCCTAGTATATCTCTCTCCAATTTTAACCTTTTCCCCTTCAGGAGAAACACAGCTCACTTTACTGCAATAAAGGGGAGAGAAAGTAAATTGTAATAAATGTACGAAACTGTAATAAATTCTCTCTAGCAGTATATAACGTTACTTTGTATCATAAGAAAAGGAAGCATTTATTGTCAGATATATATATCTGGATGTACTATATACACAAATATCTTATATAATATCTTATATATATATCTGTCTTGAATCAAAATAAGTACTGTTAAAATCTGATTAAATGGCAATTCCAATGACCGCAGTTCGTTTCTCACCAAAAGTTCATACATCACTCCATAGCTTAGTACACAGATTGCAGACGCTCCGAGTCAGCTAAAGATTTATTGCAGGAATCTGCCATGCACTGTGTTTTCATTTATTTATATATATATATATATATATATATATATATACACACACACACACAAGTATCAGAATACGTACGATCTCTTTTATTTAGTAGTTTAGTAGTAATTTGGCTTGCTGTATTATATCTACTTACTTAAATCTAATTATCCTTTTAATTACGTATTTATTTTCTAGGTGTCTCTCCACTCACAGACATCAGTGGGTTGTAAATAATGAATTTTAAGCTAATTTCTCCCTACTCTTATTCCTTAAGTAAAAGAATTAAATGTCTACCTGCAACAGCTTTGTTGAAATCCCTTAATTGGCCTTCCTAATTAAAGTCTGAGGAGTAAACAAGAATGAAAAGTTTGGTTCAAAGCAAACCTGACCTGAAAATTAACTGACGAGATAAATACTCTCTTAAATATTCTTAATTCTTCCTTTTCTTTTTCTTTTAAGAACTGAAGTAAGAGGGATATAGGAGCTGCCATACTTACTGTATATACATGAGTATAAGTCTAGAGATTACCGTATACAGTCTAATACAAGTCAACCTTGTGTATAAATCGACTGCAATATTCAACCTCTTAAGCTGGAATTTTTTTATCGACTTGAGTATAAGTACCCAGTAAAGTAAATGGCTGCACTTGGGGCCCAAGAGGGGTTAATGACCACACTGCAAACAGTATTGCAGCCATTAACCCCTCCTTTCTCATAAGTGCAGCCAACACCTCCTCCTGGCCCCCAAGTGCTGCAATTATTCACTCCCCTTCCTGCAGCCCAGCATTTCCCCCCTCTCCCTTTCCTTGGTAATTGTTGTTGGAAGGACTTTCAGACCTGTATTTCCTTAGCATTTCCTTTCCTCAAAGTATCACTTACCACAGGGGTAAATTGCTGCAAATAGGAATGTCTCTATTAGTACACACATTACTCAGTGTGCTCAGTGCTGCCTGTGACTCGTGTATAAGTCGTCCCCTATACTTTTATGAAGTGAATCAGAACTACATTTCTAGACTTATACTCTAGTATATACAGTAGGTCTGATTCACTTCATAAAAGACCACTACACAAAGAGTTGAATGTGTGCATTAAACACCAAGTGAACACCTGACATATCTGGCTAAGCAAATTTGGCCTAATTGGCTATTCATGAGGCAATGCTCATGCAAATATGCATTCGCTTTCGCATGCCAACTTATGCAGGGTCAAAAACCAATGCCGCCAAGCTTCACTTCATAAAAGTATCGGGGTAACATGAGTCACGGGCAACACTGAGCACACCAAATTGGGTGTGTACCCATTTGCAGCAATTTACCCAGTGGTAAGTGAAACTTTGAGGAAAGGAAATGCCAATAAGACACAGGTCGGAAGGTCCTGGTCACAGCCATTAAAGAGACTCTGTAACAACAAAAACCTCCCCTGGGGGGTACTCACCTCGGGTGGGGGAAGCCTCCGGATCCTAATGAGGCTTCCCACGCCGTCCTCTGTCCCACGGGGGTCTCGCCGCAGCCCTCCGAACAGCCGGCGACTGTGCCGACTGTCATTTCAATATTTACCTTTGCTGGCTCCAGCGGGGGCGCTGTGGCGACTTTCGGCACGGAAATAGACGGAAATTCCCGGTCTCCGTCGGGTCCGCTCTACTGCGCAGGCGCCGGAAACTTGCGCCTGCGCAGTAGAGCAGACCCGACGGCGATCGGGTATTTCCGCCTACTTCGGCGCCGAGAGGCATCAGAGCGCCTGCGCAGGAGCCAGGAAGGTAAATAATGACGTCACCGCTGCCCGGACTGCACGGAGGGCTACAGCGAGACCCCCGAGGGACGCAGGACGGCGTGGGAAGCCTCATTAGGATCCTGAGGCTTCCCCCACCCGAGGTGAGTACCCCCCAGGGGCCGTTTTGGCGTTACAGTTCCTCTTTAACAAGGAAAGGGGCAGAGGGGAAATACTGAGCTGCATAAAAGGGAGTGAATAATTGCAGCACTTGGGGGCCTGAATTGGCTGCACTTAAGGAACAGTAGAGGTTAATGGCTGCAATACTATATGCAGGGAAGTCATTAACTCCTCCCGATCCCTAAGTGCAGCCATTCACTTTGCTGGGTAGACTTATACTTGAGTCAATAAAAAAAATTCCAGCTTAAAAGGGTTGAATGATGGTTGACTTATACACGAGGTCGACTTGTATTCGAGTATATACGGTATTTTCTTTTGAACAATACCGGTTACCTGGCAGCCCTGCTGACCTATCTGGCTGCAGTAGTGTCTGAATCACACTAGGAACAAGCATGCAGCTAATCCAGTCACACTTTAGTTAGAAATATCTGATCTGCTGCATGCTTGTTCAGGGTCTGTGGCTAAAAGTATTAGAGGCAGAGGATCAGCAGGGCTGCCAGGCAACTGGTATTGCTTAAAGTGAATCATAAGACCGCACTCACGTCAGTGGGTAAGCTGGTGCCGGGCCCCAAGGCCATCAAATACTTTCGTCATGAAGGAGTCCGCACACAGACTGATCGGAGCAATCACCACAAGTTTATTGTCCCATCACATGTATATAAGTCCACAGTCTGACCTGCATAGGCCGACGATCGTTTCAGGGCCACTCAGGGTCCCCTTTATCAAGGCGGGTAGCAGAAAAGTCTTTTCTGCTACCCGCCTTGATAAAGGGGACCCTGAGTGGCCCCGAAACGATCGTCGGCCTATGCAGGTCAGACTGTGGACTTATATACATGTGATGGGACAATAAACTTGTGGTGATTGCTCCGATCAGTCTGTGTGCGGACTCCTTCATGACGAAGGTATTGCTTAAAGGGGAACTTCAGCCTAAACAAACATACATTAGTTATGTTAATTAGAATAGATAGGTAATATAATCTCTTACCGACCCCGTTTTAAAAGAACAGGCAAATGTTTGTGATTTCATGGGGGCAGCCATCTTTGTCATGGGGGCAGCCATCTTTTTGGTTGAAAGGAGGTGACAGGGAGCAGGAGACACAGTTCCAACTATCCTGTGTCCTGATAACCCCTCCCAGCTGCACACGCTAGGCTTCAAATGTCAAATTCAAAATGTAAAAAAAAAAAAATGCACCAAAACAGCAGAACAAAAAAATCAGAAATCCCATCATGCTTTGCACAGCATCAGGGGAAAAATGCCCGGGCAGTTTTCTTCTGTGCAGCTAAAAATGAGGCTTGTATAAGAGAAAAAAGTTCTGATGCTGTGAAACCGTTAAAGAAACACCAGGCCTTTTCAGTGCTGCTGAGTCAATTTTTAGTCTGGAGGTTCACTTTAAAAGGGAATAAATATGGCAGCCTCCATATACCTCTCTCTTCATGTCTCCCAGCTATGCAAGGGAGATTTTATGTGTCTGGATTCCAGCCTAACTTCCCAGTGCCTAGTAAAATATTTCTCAAAATTCCCTAAGACATGTTAGATAAAAAAATAATGTTCAGCAATTTAATTCATGCAGTGTTTTAGATTTTTTCCCCCAAATCGCTAAGATTTTCACACATGAGGTAATAGTTTAGTGATTTACCCCCCAAAAAACTAAGATTACCTTATGTGGTATCTCATTTGGTACTTTTATGTAGCATCTTCACTGACCACCACAGATGCGGCGATCACAGTGTGACTATGGAGACATTGGTCTCAATCCACTAAGAATTACTCCATTCGGTAATGCAGAAAGCTGATTGTACCTCGCCATATGCCAATTCACTAAACCTATTGCCACACTGAAAAGTAACTAAATTACTGACTTGTTCTGTAAATACCCCAAGAAATGTGAAGAAATTGCAATTCACAAAGATTAACCACTTCACCCCAAAGCAGTTTTACCCTAACGGACAAGAGCGATTTTCACCTTTCAGTGCTCATCCCTTTCATCTGTCAATAGCTTCATCATTACTAATCACAATGACATGATCTATAGCTTGCTTTTTTCACCACCAATTGGGCTTTTTGGGGTTGATATTTGTTTTCAGTAATTACATTATTTTCTATGCATTTTAAAGGGAAAAACAAGGAAAAAATGAAAAAATACACAATTTCTCTAATTTCATCCCCTATAGGTTTAATATAAACGCTACTGTATATAAAACCCACATATTTTATCTGCCTAATTGTTCTGATTATCACAAGATTTTAATTATGTCCCTAGTACAAAGTATGGTGACAATATAGTATTTGGAACTAAAGGTGTATTTTTTCTATGGTGGGTTCTTTTTTCACTATTTTCATGTGCACTTGCACGGGAATGCACGCGCGGGAGCGCGCACGTGCATGCGTGGGGACGCACGCACACAGTGGCAGCAGTGCTGTTTGACTTATAAAAACATCCTGGAGCCATTAAGAGGCTCTAGCAGGATGTTTTTTATCAGTCAGCTTGTCATTAAGTGGTTCAAGCATTCAGTGAATCAAGTAAAAGTTTGCTTTTTACCTTCAGCTCTGACCAGCCGGTAGCTCACACTCTCCATGCGGTGACATTGACAGATGTAGCAGACAGCCAATAGAGAGAGCCACACAGCCCTGCTCATCACCCCATTTGATCCGATACTCTGATGGGCAGGACTTCAGAGTGGCAGAGCAGGAGAAGGAGACATTTAAAAAGGCTTTTCTGATGTGCATATCTATATACTGGTATACAGAAGCTCTCTCTCTAGTTAGCATGTATGCATATCTGTGGCGAATCAGTTCATATTGGTGCGCGGCGCTGACACTGGGCGTCGTCATAATAGCAATGATATGCTGCGCTCCTTGCGTAGTGGTGATTCAGGGCTGCGGCGGCTGGCAGACCCCGAAATACATCTCTGTCCAAGTTGCGACAACTCGGAAGTGGAATAGTATTTAACGCCACCGGGGTGTTTAGCGGCAACAGGGAGAGCCGTCATTCCGCTAGCCCTGCGCCAAACTCCCCGGCGCCCAACTAATATGTAGGCCATCTAAGGGGATAGAAAATAGAAGGGCTCAGGAACGGACTTGTAAGGGTTTGTTCACACTATGGGCTTGATTCACAAAGCGGTGCAAAGTGTTTGCACGCCTGTGAAAAGCCCTTTATCACGCCTAAATTCAGTTTAGGCGTGATAAGAAGAAACTCGCGCGATCTCCCGCGCGCAAAGTTTTGCGCGCGTAGCGCACCGCGCTGCGCGCGCAGTGTACCGTGCTTCGCGCGCAGCGTCCATTGAGCCCTATGGGACTTTGCGCGCGCGGCGCGGTGCACTACGCGCGCAAAACTTTGCGCGCGGAAGCTTCGCGCGAAGAGCAGCACAAATCGGTGATAACTCAGCTTTGCACGGCTTATCACGCCTAAAGTCTTTTAGGCGTGATAACTGAGTTATCACCGCTTTGTGAATCAGGGCCTATGAGCGTTTGCGTATTTCTTTAAGCGCTTCCGATTTTAGAAATCCCCCTAAAAGCTCTTGTAAAATGATTCCCTATAAGAGAGTTCACATCTTAACGGTTCGATTATGATCCGCTTCCAAAAGCGCTGCCTGGACCATTTTCTGAGCGCTTTGCCTCAATGGAAGGTATAGGGAAATCGCAAACGCTTGAAAAAGCAATTTGTAGAGTAATTTCCCCAGCGCTTTCATGAATAAATACTTTGTATTTATTCATATCCGGGTGAAAGAGTTCACTTCCTCACTGACGTCAGGAAGTGAAAAAGTGAATCGCTCTGCAAAAGCACAAGGGAAAAGTGCTGGCAAAACTCAATAAATTGCTGAGCGATTGCGATAGCGCAGGCGATTTATTATGTGAACATAACCTAAGAGAAGACTGATGGCTTCCTGTCTGACCTGATCCCAGAGCCAGGACAAGGTCCTCCAACACCCAAGGTTGAGACACCAAAGTGTGCCCCTCTATCCCTCCCACTCCAGCCATCACACACTGATTGCTATTACACTAAGAGGCCCCTCCCCCATCCCTCCCACCCCAGCCGTCACACACTGACTGCTATTAGACTAGGAGGCCCCTCCATCTCTCCCACCCCAGCCGTCACACACTGATTGCTATTAGACTAAGAGGCCCCTCCTCCATCCCTCCCACCCCAGCCGTCACACACTGATTGCTATTACACTAAGAGGCCCCTCCTCCATCCCTCCCACCCCAGCCGTCACACACTGATTGCTATTAGACTAGGAGGCTCCTCCCCATCCCTCCCACCCCAGCCGTCACACACTGATTGCTATTACACTAAGAGGCTCCTCCATCCCTCCCACCCCAGCCGTCACACACTGATTGCTATTACACTAAGAGGCCCCTCCCCCATCCCTCCCACCCGAGCCGTCACACACTGATTGCTATTACACTAAGAGGCCCCTCCTCCATCCCTCCCACCCCAGCCGTCACACACTGATTGCTATTAGACTAGGAGGCTCCTCCCCCATCCCTCCCACCCCAGCCATCACACACTGATTGCTATTACACTAAGAGGCGCCCCACGGCCCCAACACCTTAATCTCTAGTTATCTGGCTTGCAGTCACTGCCATGTATCCCCTTTTATGATTTCTCTCTGTTTCAAACACAATAGGGGAATGATAGCTGAGTGAGTTGTGCACCCCCTCCTATACTGCGCCCTGAGGCTGGAGCCTCTCTTGCCTCTGCCTCGTCCCTGCCCCCTCCTGCACTGCACCCTGAGGCTGGGGCCTCTCTTGCCTCTGCCTCGTCCCTGCCCCCTCCTGCACTGCACCCTGAGGCTGGGGCCTCTCTTGCCTCGGCCTTATCCACAGCTGGTAAGACTACCCAACGGGGCTTAGTGAATTGAAGCATGTTTATTCTGTATATTACCGAACTTCTACCCTATGTAGGAAATCTCAGTGAATTTGGAAAAAAATGTAAAATACCAAATGTGGTAGTTTACTGACCTAATTTATTTTGCCGAACTGCTTTGAGTGAATTGCGGCCATAATCACCTGCCTGATGTTATCTCATAAGTGACGGCTAAGGAGAGCTTTGCAGCTGATTATCCGGGTATCTCTGATTCATAACGAAAGGTTGAACCCTCATAAGCGAAGATTTTTCTTTCCTATAAACAAAACACAAAAGCGTATATGAATGTTAGCATTGGGTAAATAAATCAGCAGTATAGGTGACAAATGTGTTTAGCCTATGCCAGTAAAATAGTCATTTTTATTTTTCTTTGGAAATTGCCATTTTTTGAAACATTATATTTTCTTGAACATAAATTATTAGCGGGCAAACATAAGTAGTGCTTTTTTATGACAGATGTCATTAAATTGCTAAACTGTAATCCGGAGACTTTCCAGAGAATGTCCCCTTTGGCAGAGTTTAAAAAATATACACATTTTGTGGATTGATATGGAAAGATGAAGCTTTCGCCGTCTGGTGGTTGTCTGTGGAACTTCACGTTCTGATTCAGAGAAGATTACATTATTATTTAGCAATATCAGAAAACAGGTAATGTCTTCTGTTTGTGTTTTTTTATAGAACTACAAGTAGTTTTCTAATGTTTAAAATTTTAGGAGGAAGAGGAACTGTAGTGAAAATAACTCATTAAATAAAATGGATTATTCCTTTACAATATTCATTTACAAATTATATATAGTCAGCGTTTGTTCATTGTAAAATATTTCTCTCCCTGATTTTTTTGACATTTTCACATTTATCACTGATGGTGACATCTTTATCCCCAAAAGCCCTATTTGCCCATATCAACACTAACATCTTATGAAGACTAAAAGGGACATACCCACCTATACATAACTTTATTTAATAATATTATTAAAGGGGAACTTCAGCCTAAACAAACATACTGTCTTTAAGTTACATTAGTTATGTTAATTAAAATAAACAGGTAATATAATCTCTTACCCACCCTGTTTAAAAGAACAGGAAAATGTTTGTGATTTCATGAGGGCAGCCATCTTTGTCATGTGGGCAGCCATATTTTTAGTTGTAGGAGGTTGACAAGGAGCAGGAGACACAGTTCCAACTATCCTGTGTCCTGATCATCCCTCCCATCTACGCTCGCTGGGCTTCAAATCGCAAATTCAAAAAAAAAAAATTGTACTAAAACAGCAGAACAAGAACAATATCAGAAATCCCATCATGCTTTGCACAGCATCAGGGGAAAAATGCCCGGGCAGTTTTCTTCTGTGCAGCTAATAATGAGGCTTGGGTAAGAAAAACAAAGTTCTGATGCTGTGAAACTGTTAAAGAAACACCAAGCCTTTTCAGTGCTGCTGAGTAGATTTTTAGTCTGGAGGTTCACTTTAATCAGGACCTGTTGGTCCATCTGTACTTAGGGCATTTGAATCAGGACATCTTTAGTCCTGGCAGGTGCAGCCCTGCAGAATGTTTGTTTCTGAGAATTCAGATGCCAGGGAAAATAATCTCCAAGAAAGATTGGCACTATCTAAATACTAAATACAGTAATAATAATAATGCTCTGAGAGGAGAATTCTGTATAGCTAATCAGCCTAGGCTAAGCATTACTGAGGGCGGGGCCATGAACCAATATATAGATATAGGAAGTGATGCTGAAACCAGGAAAATTAAAGTAAAATAATAATTTACTGTAATCTAAAGTATCTCACTACACTTCCCATGACTTCCGCCAGAAAGTACAGCGAGTTACGCCGTTAGAGAGACCTTGCGCTACTCTAGTCGTGTGACCGTTGCCACGGTAATGAGCTTTGCTAACGGTAACAACGGTCGCAGTACCCGAGTACCGCGGGTCGCGTTAATAGCGTAATAATAATAGCTGGCGGGAGTGAGGGTAATATTGGCGTGCGCTGTTTGTGCAACGCAATATTACCGCAGTTACATACATTAGGCTGAATATTCCTAAGTGCCCTTTCCCACTATAGCGTTTGCGATCGCTGAATCGCAAAATCGCTAACCGCTACTGATTTTCAAATCGCTACGGTTTGCTTTTTAACATAGGAATCGCAGTAGGTAATTTCCACTACCGCAATTCGTTTTTTACTTGATCGCGAACACGCGGCAGAGCGATTATTGCCGCGTTTTTTGCTATGCAGTGCATAGCATAGCAAAGTCACGATCGCAAACGTCGAGAAATGACGCAAAATTCTGTACATTTGCTGAATTGAAATCGCTAGCGTTCAGCGCAAACGCTAGCGATTGCTAGTGGAAAAGGGGCCTTAAAATATACATCGGCTTCTTGTGCGTGGGTATGTACTGCGCCTGCGCAGTACAGACCTGATGACGTCGGCTAGACCATGTGACCCGCGCCGTGGAGCGCACAAGAAGCCGACCCGGAAGCCGACCTGGCGAGGGCACAGGGCTGGTGAGTGGAGCTGCAACGAGGGCACAGGACGGCTGCCAGGGGCTGGAGGAAGCCCCAAGTAAGTGGATTTTGATTCTTTTTGTAGCTTGGACCACTCCTTTAAAATAAAGTTCCAATTCAGTCACCAAAAGAAACAGCGGTCACCGTTACAAAGACGGAACTTAGAACACATGGATGAAAAAGGGGGCGAGGACATTTTGACGTCCAATTTCAGG
The DNA here is from genome assembly GCF_040937935.1 of Hyperolius riggenbachi. Lineage (NCBI taxonomy): Eukaryota > Metazoa > Chordata > Amphibia > Anura > Hyperoliidae > Hyperolius > Hyperolius riggenbachi. Next base: position 6,828,943 of record NC_090655.1, on the reverse strand, counting down.
TAGTAGAATCTCTGTAAAATTTACTGATATTCTATGCATTCCTTGCATTAACAGACATCCATGGCTACAATTACTAGGTAATGCCTAATGATGTTGATCCAGGGATTTTATCAGATTGCCATCTGGAGTCGGGAAGGAATTTTTCCCTTTAGGGGCTAATTGGACCATGCCTTGTAAGGGTTTTTCACCCTCCTCTGGATCAGCAGGGATATGTGAGAGAGCAGGCTGGTGTTGTACCTTCCTCTGGATCAGCAGGGATATGTGAGGGAGCAGGATGGTGTTGTGCCTTCCTCTGGATCAGCAGGGATATGTGAGGGAGCAGGCTGGTGTTGTGCTTTCCTCTGGATCAGCAGGGATATGTGAGGGTGCAGGCTGGTGTTGTACCTTCCTATGGATCAGCAGGGATACGTGAGGGTGCAGGCTGGTGTTGTGCCTTCCTCTGGATCAGCAGGGATATGTGAGGGAGCAGGCTGGCGTTGTGCCTTCCTCTGGATCAGCAGGGATATGTGAGGGTGCAGGCTGGTGTTGTACCTTCCTCTGGATCAACAGGGATATGTGAGGGAGCAGGCTGGTGTTGTGCCTTCCTCTGGATCAGCAGGGATATGTGAGGGAGCAGGCTGGTGTTGTGCCTTCCTCTGGATCAGCAGGGATATGTGAGGGAGCAGGCTGGTGTTGTCTTCCTCTGGATCAGCAAGGATATGTGAGGGAACAGGCTGGTGTTGTACCTTCCTCTGGATCAGCAGGGATATGTGAGGGAGCAGGCTCGTGTTGTACCTTCCTCTGGATCAGCAGGGGTATGTGAGGGAGCAGGCTGGTGTTGTACCTTCCTCTGGATCAGCAGGGATATGTGAGGGAGCAGGCAGGTGTTGTGCCTTCCTCTGGATCAGCAGGGATATGTGAGGGAGCAGGCTGGTGTTGTGCCTTCCTCTGGATCAGCAGGGATATGTGAGGGTGCAGGCTGGTGCTGTACCTTCCTCTGGATCAGCAGGGATATGTGAGGGTGCAGGCTGGTGTTGTGCCTTCCTCTGGATCAGCAGGGATATGTGAGGGAGCAGGCTAGTGTTGTGCCTTCCTCTGGTTCAGCAGGTATATGTGAGGGAGCAGGATGGTGTTGTGCCTTCCTCTGGATCAGCAGGGATATGTGAGGGTGCAGGCTGGTGTTGTGCCTTCCTCTGGATCAGCAGGGATATGTGAGGGAGCAGGCTGGTGTTGTGCCTTCCTCTGGATCAGCAGGGATATGTGAGGGAGCAGGCTGGTGTTGTACCTTCCTCTGGATCAGCAGGGATATGTGAGGGAGCAGGCTGGTGTTGTACCTTCCTCTGGATCAGCAGGGATATGTGAGGGAGCAGGCTGGTGTTGTGCCTTCCTCTGGATCAGCAGGGATATGTGAGGGTGCAGGCTGGTGCTGTGCCTTCCTCTGGATCAGCAGGGATATGTGAGGGTGCAGGCTGGTGTTGTGCCTTCCTCTGGATCAGCAGGGATATGTGAGGGAGCAGGCTGGTGTTGTGCCTTCCTCTGGATCAGCAGGGATATGTGAGGGAGCAGGCTGGTGTTGTGCCTTCCTCTGGATCAACAGGGATATGTGAGGGAGCAGGCTGGTGTTGTGCCTTCCTCTGGATCAACAGGGATATGTGAGGGAGCAGGCTGATGTTGTACTTTATTTTCTGGTTGAACTCAATGGATTTACCGTATGTCTTTTTTAAACCCAAATAACGATGTATCTATGTATGTTTTAAAAGTTTGTAAATTACCTTGTAATATCGGTAAATAATACTGATATTTTATTTCAACTTAAAGGACAACTATCAAAGTCACCTTTAATTTTAATTGCCACATATACAGTATTTCCATTAATTACAAGCAAATAGCAATACAAGGGCTTTTTTCAGCTATTTATTTTTTTCTGTGAAGAAAATATGACATTTACAGAGAACAGTTTTCACTGTGGGCATTACTATGGAGGACTGTGTCCAGTACATCCAGCATACAGAAACAATCTTCACTGGCTGTAATGCTGTGTGACTGAAATGTCTTCATAATGATAGAAAGTAGAAATATAACTTCAAATGTGTGTAAATAACTTATCAGCTGTTCCTGTGTCTCTCTCTGCTGTACACAGTATAAAGTAAACAGAGATTGCAGCCAGGAAGAGCTCATTCTAAATGTGGGGTGTAAGCATACAAAAACAGGAATAAAGTACAGGTCCTTCACTTCATATCCTATCACGGTAGCTGAAATATCTCTCAGCTGTTCTCAAATGACCTGTGAGAAAGCATTGTGTGTGGGCAGGGCAGAAACAAACAGTATATCATTCCTCTGTGAATAGTGACAGAGAAGTGGAACCTATCTACATGGTACAGCTCTGGCCTCAATGCCAACTTTTGTAGCAGAGACCTGATACTCGAGGCATTTTTTTCACACAAGCTGTGATCAGGAACTTCTTAAAAAACCATTGATACTTGCTAAAAGCTCTATAGGTATGTGGGCAAACAGAATGACCGTTTCCCTCTATGTAACCTAGCTCCTCCCCCGTACAACTAAACTTAACCACCCCCTCCCCACGCCTAACCCTTAAATAGGCCCTCTCCAAACCTAACCCTTAAAAACACCTACCCTATGCCTAACCTTAACCACCACCCCCACATCTAACCTTAAAGGATACCCGAAGTGACATGTGACATGATGAGATAGACATGTGTATGTACAGTGCCTAGCACACACATAACTAGGCTGTGTTCCTTTTTTTTTTTCTCTGCCTGAAAGAGTTAAATATCAGGTATGTAAGTGGCTGACTCAGACCTGACTCAGACAGGAAGTGACTACAGTGCGACCCTCACTGATAAGAAATCCCAACTATAAAACACTTTCCTAGCAGAAAATGGCTTCCGAGAGCAGAAAAGAGATAAAAAAAGGTCAATGGTTCATAGATTTTAGCTCTGGCATACTTCAATGAATGTGACATTGAACAAAAACAATAAAACAGTTAAAACTTAAAAAGTAGATTTAAACATAAAATAAAACTGTGGAATATCTTAAAAAGTTATTTTTAGGAGAAGGAAGATAGATACAATTGTTTATTTCATTCGTTTATTTTCGCCTCAGGTGTCCTTAGACCGACCTCTGCTGCCAGTCTGATGCAATTACAATAATGTTAAGGCATTGCCATAGTCACCATTATAAAAAGCAGCTATACTGTGAAATTTGGGCGCCTGGGTCATCCTGACCTGCAGAGTTACCCCTCCTGTCAGAGTCGGGACAAGGTCCTCCAGCATCCAAGGCTGAGACACCAAAGTGCGCCCCCCCATCCCTCTCACCCCAGTCGTCACACACTGATTGCTATTAGACTAAGAGGGCCACAGGGCCCACAACCTCCCCAACACCTTAATCTCTAGTTATCTGACTTGCAGTCACTGCCATGCATCCCCTTTCCTTATTTATTTCTGTTTCATACACAATTAGGAATGACAGGTGAATGAATTGTGCGCCCCCTCCTACATTGCGCCCTGAGGCTGGAGCCTCTCCAGCCTATGCCTCGGCCCGGCCCTGCCTCCTGTGTTGCTGTACTCTTACTCAGGGGTTGCTTGGTCTCCCTGATGCATAAATCTTTGCATTTCTCAGTTCCCCGTGCTGCAGTTTATCTTTCCCCCTTGAAAGGAGGCTGTTTACAGATCAGACCTGCAGGATGAATAATTCCCTTTATTCCGAGGCATCAATTTCAGCTATTTGCTAACGAACGCTAACTGAGCAGATCTGCTGCCCAGCTACCCTAAGATAACAGCCATCCCTCCAATATTTCAACGCGCAGAGCTATTTCCGGAGCCTAGCAGAACAGAGCCATTTAAATCAAAGACATTTAAAAACTGATGAGATGTATAATAATAGACCTGCGCTGTCGAATCCCCCCTTTTTTTGTGTTTAACCTTCACATGGGTTGTTACGCATCCCCAGGAAAGGTAATTACAAAGCAGGCCTACAACAGTTAATTAAATATGCTTTGAAAGGCTATCGGAAGCAAAGCCCGGTATCGGCGAGGGGGACGCGGGAACCTGTTACTGAGCTAATGGGCTTTGTTCAGCCGTCTGATAATTGTCAAGCCAATGAATGGCTTAATCTCAAGAAGACATTTTCCGGCCTCTCTGGCTGTTGTAATGTCTTCTAATCTCCCAGAGAGCCGAGAACCGGAGATCTCCTCTGATAAACGCCTTCTTCAGGCCTTGCTTATTCCCCGAAAGGCTTATTTGCGCCTTTTAAACATTAACAGGCGGCTTCAATAGGGGAGAGCCTAAAAAGATAATTATAGCCATGTAAACATCAGTCCTGTCTACAGGCCAGAAGTTTATGTACGTTATCGCTGGGGGTTTGGTCTCCGCCCTCTTTCTTACTTTCAGGTTGCTCAGCTGTAAGAAAAACATTGCTTTGTTTGCTAGTTAAAGCGGATGCGAGATGAAAAACTAAATTAAAAAAGTAACTTGTCTATATATCTTAGCTAAAGTTTAGAGAGTTTACACAGCAATCTAGCTGCAAACAGCTACAGCAGTTTATGATTATTTATTCCTGTGATACAATGAGGGCAGCCATGTTCTGGTTGTCACATTACACACAAGCAAGCTGATAGCATCTCCAGCCCTCAGCGTGTGAAAACTTCACTCCCCTCTGCCTCTGAAATCTCTGCCTAGTAACCTCTTCCTGCCCAGACTGAGCTCCCATAAGCCCTTGCTACTAAGGCGAAGAGTGCTAAGGCTCTCTGGAGGAGCTGTGGGCGAGGCTTGTTTAGTTTATAGGGAATTAGAGTATTAAAACAAATACAAAAAAAACAATTTGGCTTGAGGAATGCCCTATAAACTATATGCAATGAGTAAAAGTTTATCTTCCACTAATTAAAAAAACCCCAGCGCTGTTCCCACAATGTATAATTAAAGGGGAACTGAAGTAAGAGCTATACGGAGGCTGCCATATTTATTTCCTTTTAATCAATACCAGTTGCCTGGCAGCCCTGCTGGTCTTTTTCTCTGCAGTAGTATCTGAATAACACCAGAAACAAGCATGCAGCTAGTCTTGTCAGATCTGACTTTAAAGTCTGAAACACCTGATCTGCTGCATGCTTGTTCAGGGGCTATGGCTAATAGTATTAGAGGCAGAGGATCAGCAGGGCTGCCAGGTAACAGGTTTTGCTTAAAAGGAAATAAACATGGGAGCCTCCATATACCTCTCCTTTCAGTTCCCCTTTAACTGATTGGCTGAGGGCAGTTCAGTGTGACAGGAGGCTAAAAAGGGAAATACACCTCACCCATCTGCAGAAGCTGCTGAAATACAATCTATGCTGTGCTCACATGAGTTTACAAGCAAGCTACATATTATGGTGCAATTTCTAGGAGGAAAAAAAAAAACAAGGGAGGAAATTACATTAGGATTGGCTTCAGCCAGAGGCAGTAAAGATAGAAAATTACTGAAGCTGTTATACTATATAAATTCACTGAAATCAAAACGTGGACAGTACAATACATGTTATATGAGTAGAACAAGTGTTTGTGTGTGTGTGTGTGGGTTTTTTTTTTCTGCGATAATATGGCTGTCCCTGCCGCTTTAAAGTGAACCCAATGTGAGAATTATATGGAGGCTGCCATATTTATTTACTTTTAAGTAAATGGCTGTCCTGCTGATCCTCTGCTTCTAATACGTTTAGCCATAGCCCCTGAACAATCATGCAGCAGATCAGGTGCTCTGTCTCGGGCCGGGTTCACATATGACATAGCACGAAAGGATGCATTTTATGTCAAGGTTTATGTTAATGTTGTGTTATTTGTGTGTTTTTACTGCGATTTTGTTGCATTTGCAATGCACTTTTCAAGCGTTTTCTGTGCATTTTAATGCGTTTGCGGTTTGCAAATAACTTTTGTATGCATTTTTCATGCATTTTTCTATTGCGTTTAATGAAAAGGGAAGCAGTGGTGGACTTACCTCCTCCAAGCAGACACAACACGACTGTACATTCAGTCTATTTATTAACGAACTCCAGATAAAACAAAGCAACGCGTTTCACGGGTCAGCGCCCGCTTCCTCAGGCAATAGAAAAAGGAGTTATAGCATCTAGCAAAACAAACAACACTCGGCACCTCTGAGGCTAGATGCTGTAACTCCTTTTTCTATTGCCTGAGGAAGCGGGCACTGACCCGGGAAACGCGTTGCTTTGTTTTATCTGGAGTTCGTTAATAAACAGACTGAATGTACAGTCGTGTTGTGTCTGCTTGGAGGGGGTAAGTCCACCACTGCCTCCTCTAATTACCAAGTTTTTGGCTTTTAAGCTCTTTTAAAACCCCTTTTATCCTTTTGGCGCCTCTGTTCTCTCCTATATAACTTTATTTTCTATGCATTTTAAAGAGAAAAACAAGGGAAAAAATGAAAAAATACACAATTTCTCCAATTTCATCCTCTATAGTTTTAATATAAACACTGCTACTGTACATAAAACCCACACATTGTATCTGCCTATCTGTCCTGGTTATCAAAAGATTTGAATTATGTCCCTAGTACAAAGTATGGTGACAATATATTGTTTTGAAATAAAGATGTATTTTTTCTATAATATTTTTTTTTTACATTAATCTCACGTGCACGCGCGGGAACGCGCATATGCGCGCACGCGCACATCGGCAGCAGTGCTGTTTGACTTATAAAAACATCCTGAAACCATTACGAAGCTCTAGCAGGACGTTTTTATAAGTCTGCTTGTCATTAAGTGGTTAAAAGGAAACAAATATGGCAGCCTCCATAGCCCCCTCACTTCGGGTTCAGTGTATGCCCATTAATGCTTACACTAGCATTCAGGTTCATTAAAAGCAACATTAGAATTTTTGGTGTTGCTACCCCAACTACAGGACAACTATAGCCACATTCCTCACCCTAACGGCCTCCTGTATGTGTGCCCGGGCACGCTGCATTACTGTAATATCCTATCCTGGCATATTGTTTACTGAACGCCATGCTGCTGGTGGCGCCATCATTCATTATGTGACATGTTAGCGAGATGGGGGGAGGGGAACTCACACCGCCTGCTGGAGAATGATGAAGAATGGAGCGGAATCAGAGGATTTATCCCGGGCGTGATTAAAATATAACTGACACATGTTCCTCATTAGATGCTGTACAGTGTCATCCGTTATCCGATTAGCAGCTAATTGCTGCTTAGCTGCTTGTCACATTAGACCAGATGCGTAAAGGTGGCAATGCCCACAGGAACCACTTACATTGTGATTTCCAAGAGAAATTGTGCAGCTTGCCACTGGAAAAGCATCGTTTGGCTGGAACGTTCCATTTTTTGTTTCTTTTTAAAGAGCTGAAGTTAACTTTTTATTTATTTATTTTAACCACTTCCCCACTGCAGGTTGTTTCCTCTTAGAAAGCACAGAAATGTTCACATCACTCGTTTATTCGCCAATAACTTTATCGCTACTTATCACACCAAAATGATCTCTGTATTGTTTTTTCTTTTGTTTTTGTTTTTTGTTTTGTTTTTTTGTTTTGTTTTTTAGGACAAACTAGGTTTTCTTTGGTTAGTACTTTTTGCTAATAATTCTTTTATTTTATATGCATTTTAAAGGGAATAATAAGAAAAAAAATGGAAAGAAATGATTATTTCTCAGTTTTCAGCCAACATGCTCCTCCCATTCATTCACCAATAGCTATATTGCTACCTATTACACCCAAATGATCTCTCTCTCTCTCTCTCTCTCACTCTCTCTCTCTCACTCTCTCACTCTATACAAAATATATATTTATTTATTTTTGCAGGACAAACTAGGCTGTCTTTGGGTGGTACTTTTTGATAAGAATTTTAAATATATTATTTTATATCAATTTTAAAGGAAATAATAGGAAATAAATGAAAGAAATCATTATTTCTCTGTTTTCAGCCATTATAGTTTTGAAATAAAATGTGCTATTGTGGATAAAATACACACATTTTATTTACCCATTCGTCCCGGTCTTATTTGCAAAAATAACAGTAATATACCCTAATGAAATTCATATTCAAATAGTTCCTAAGATAACTATTTATATGATTTGTTTTAGTTGTCACTTTTTCTTACAAGTGTTTTATTTGGTAACTATGGAGTAGGGGATGGAAAGGGTTAATCACTAATAAAAATGCATTTATTTTTATATATGATAGTGTACGGGGGTGTATTTTTACTTTTTGGCCACGAGATGTCGCCACACTTCAATCATCGCCACACTTTAATCACTGTGAACAGTAAAAACACATTGTGTGCTTGTTTTGGGAGACTGTACTGCCTGTGCACATTTTTGACATGGAAAAGAGGAGAGAGATGAAAATGCTGAACATCCTATTAGTAGCATATAGCTCCTCTATATTATATGGCTGTTGGTCCTCTCTGAACCTCTGTAATCTGAACGCATACAAATAAATAACACACAATCACCACCCTCCACCTAGGACAACATGTTTCACCCCCATAAACTCTGGGGGCTTCATCAGGTTGAACAAGAACTTTGGAATTTAAGGTTGTTTCCCCCTAAAAATGAAAAGAACTTAACACCACAGGAACAATTAGCGTTGGAGGAACTCCAAAAGGCCCCCCATCTAGTAATTAAACCCAGTGACAAAGGGGGAAACGTTGTCCTCATGGATGAGGAAAAATATGTGCAGGAGATTCAAAGACAACTAAATGATACCAATACATACCGAAAACTTCGGGACAATCCTTTCCCGTTAATCAAGGAACAGGTCAATAGCCTTGTTGATGAAGGTCTATGTGAAAAAATATTGACCAAGAAAGAGTATGATTATCTGACTGTGACTACCTTTAATGTGCCAACCCTATATATCATCCCCAAGGTGCACAAATCTATGGAAAATCCTCCAGGACGACCAATCGTTTCGGCGATTGGGAGTCCCACTCAGCGTTTGGGACAGTATATAGACAGAAAGGTTTGCCCATTGGTCCAAGCATTACCGTCCTACATACAGGACACACGTGATGTTCTGAGTGTCCTGGCCGGGTTCGAGGTGCCCCCGGGATCCGTCCTTGTCGGGATCGACGTGGAGTCTCTCTACACGTCGATCCCACACGAGGAGGGGCTCCGGGCAATGTCCTTCTTCCTCCGTGAGCGGCATCCCTCTGCAACAGCCCACAATGCGTTTATTGTGGAGGCTATGAAATTAATTCTTACTAGGAATTGTTTGGTATTCGAAGGCCAATTTTATCAACAATTACGCGGTACGTCGATGGGGGCGTCGTGTGCACCAGCCTATGCATGTTTACACTTGGGACTCTGGGAACGGGAACAGGTCTATCCCAGCCCGGAGTTTGGTGCACACGTCGCCCTCTGGATTAGATTTATTGACGACGTGTTAATGGTATGGAGAGGTACCGTTGAGGAATTGGAACAATTCATACTTAAATTGAACATCATTACTAAGAATATTCGTTTGACCTTCGCCTTTGGGAGGGAGATCCCATTTTTGGATCTCTTGTTGAAAGTGGAGGGTCAGGCGATAATAACTACATCGTATCGTAAGCCTACGGCTGGCAATACGGTATTACATGCGACCAGCCACCACCCGTCGTCTCTAAAGAAGGGAATCCCATACGGGCAGTTCCTCCGTTTAAGGAGGAATTGCTGCAGGGATGAAGACTTCAGAAATGAAGCACGCAATATGTATTAGCGGTTTCGCGAGCGCGGATATCCGCATTCGGTATTGCGGAATGCTTTGCGGCGGGCTTGGGACTTGGACCGGCAGAAATTGCTGGCCCCTAGGGGGATGCCGCACAGAACGGAGGGAGATGGGCACATGCGCCTCGTGACCGGCTTTGGGGCCCATTGGAATAATCTACGTGAACTATTGAGCAGATTTTGGCCAATACTCACCTCTGATAAAGAAATTGAAAAAATAGTGGGTCCGAGGCCACTTTTAACTGCCAGAAGAGCGCCCAATTTAAAGGATCGGTTGGTGCATAGTGAACTACAAAAGAACCCTGTGACGTGGCTTGACAGTAGGAAGCCCACAGGGATGTTCAAGTGTTCTAAATGTAAGCTATGCCCATATGTTGATCATGCCAATGTGTTTTATGATAGTAGTGGCAACAAAAAGTTTGCCATTAGATCCTTTATAAACTGTGACACTAAAAAGGTAGTTTATATGATACAGTGTCCCTGTGGACTAGGCTATATTGGCAAGACCAAAAGGGCATTGAAGGAGAGGATTCTCGAACATTTTGGAAAGATAACCAAGGGGAAATCGACAGGGGTCATTTATGACCACTATAGAGAATGTCATCAGAACAGCTTGAATGGAACCACAGTCAAGGGGATTTATAATTTAAAGATATCGAACAGACGTGGTGATTTTGATGAAATACTCTATTGTAAGGAGGCAATGTGGATCTTTAAACTTGGTACAGTGGCACCTAAAGGGTTAAATGCCGAATTAGACCTGTCCCCCTTCCTTAGAGCCAACAGGTATTGATATGTTGAACAAACCATGTCATTTGGCATCAAATTGCTGTCCATTGTAGGGCTTGCCCATGATCAGTTGGTGCATATTCTAACTAATTTTGAGAAGAAATGGGTAAAGCATGGGTATGGATGGATCCGCAATGAATGACTATTGTGCCTTTAAGGACAATATATGCCCAAGTAATGGTCAATCATGCTTGGAACTGTCATGTAAATGTACAGCGTGAATTGACCTGATAGGCTAATCATGACATCCCTGAACGATGAACTATGCTATGAATTGCATGTATGGACTTTCTTTCCTTGCGGTCTTCCTCCGCTATGGACATTTACTGTGCAGATGTGGCGTGTCCACTAAACTCAATTGTTATAAAGGAAAAAGTTTTTGAGAATGACATACATATGAACTCAAAACATCAAGTATAGATATGGTCTGCCTGAATATAATAACATGAGAGGCTGTCTTACAGAGTGATATGTGTACAAGCCGCACCGCATACAGTCTATGCAGTAAATACGAATGGTGAGCATGGCAACGGAGATGCGGTGGGCGGAGCCTAAACCACTACATAGGAGGTGACGTTTGCTAGTAAGACCACACCCTGATGAAACGTCCAATTGGGACGTGAAACGCGTCGGTGGGCGGAGCTGACGCGGCTGCGTGCACCGCAGCATCATCACACACACGTGGGGCACGGAATTCCGGGCTGGCGTTCTCCGTGTAAGAGAGCTGCGGCATGGTGGAGCTAACAGCATCACGCTCCCAAGCCTGTCAACAGGACTCTGCCACACGGACCAGCGGAAGTTACCTGGATGAGATACCTACAATTGATATGGGTGAGATCTACCCTTGTTTGCTGTGATCAAGTGGCTGTCAATTCAAGTTCTGGTGATACCATGATGAACTGAACCATTTGGAGGAATCCAAGTTAATATAAAGGGGGCCCCCCATATCCAATATCTAGGCACATGTATATGTGGTGAATGAATGCGCGGATGCAAGGATAAGTGCAGCAAAATTGATGTTTCTGGCCAGACACAGTTTTGTTTATATGCTTAACACATTGAAGTGTTGCTATCTGGAACGCAGTCAGCGTCATATATGTTATCCGCAGTAACTGTTTTTATGGGGATTATCTGGGGAACAACTGACCTATGGCAAATTGTCTGAGGATCGGTGTCTTTTAACATTTGATACAATAAACGTGACTTGGTATACTTTATGAGGCCGTGTAACCAATTTTCATTTTTGTTTAGTATAGGGCTTCATCAGGGGACAGTTATAAAGTGCAGTAGTGCATAAGGTGCAACAGACAATTAAAATACATTCATATCAAGTTATGTAGCATAGCCTCTGTGGCTGTCTAAAGGTGGCCAAACATCTGTTGATTTGGCAGCTGATTGAATATAAGAGTCAATCATTATTATTATATCACATGAAAGTCAACGATGCAACCAATTTCAGGCCAAAAATGTATCAATCGGACATGCTGGAAAGTCTCGGACCGGCATGCTCGATCGGGTTAACAGGGTGTGGTAATCATGAACAATGAACACAACAGAACCCCCCCCCCCGCTATGCCCCCCGATGCCGATGTACCCCCCGGTGCCCTTGCATTATACTTTACCTGTCTGGTGTCTACTGCCGTGTTCGCACTCCTCTTCCGGATTTGCGCCCCAATTGGCTGCTGGCGCATTGCACCCAGGGCACGTGTGTGATGTCAACCACAAAGGTCGCAAACGTGGAAGAGGAGTGTGGACACCGATCAGGTAAATTGTATACAATGAACAGAGGCGCCAAAAGTATAAGATTAGATTAAATGAGCTTAAAAACCAACTTAAATGGCAAAATTGAAGGAGGAAGTGGTGGTCTTACCTCCCTGAAGCAGACACGACAACGACTGCGATTCAGACAGTCAAACACATTTATTAGGAACTCCAAAAAGAAATGCAACGCGTTTCGCAGGTTCAACCCCGCTTCATCAGGCAATATAGGGAGGAGTATCAAACAATCTGCACAAGGATTCAAATTAAGCGCCTCTTGTCCAGTACGAATTACACTATTGGGGCTCTTGGTGTTCCCTGTTTTTACCAGTCAGGTAAATTATCAATGCTGGGGCACCTGTTGGGGTGGGTACACCTACATTTGGGGGACGTGGCGGGGGGTGGCGAGGCGCGTCACAACAAGGCCAATTCCCAAAAGATTTCATGCTAATCAGGAATTGGCCTGCGGTTTATGGCGGCCAACAGATCTCTCTCTGATCAGATTCGATCAGAGAGAGATCTGTCTATTGGTTGATTGGCAGATGTATGGGTATCTTTAGGGTTACTCCTTGCAATGTATAGACTTGTTCTGAAGACATTGCCATTTTCCTCACTAATATCGTCATTTCAATCAAGTTCCAGAACAATCCACCGCAACTTTCAGTGTAACGCAAGAAATAGTTTGCAGGGCCTTGAATGACACCCGATGACTACGCAATTCAGAAGCGGCTTAAATGAAGCCATGTCGTATGCGTTATGCGTTGGACGCCGCCGTACCACAGATGCAGCTGTCATTTTCAGAACTGGATATTCGATGCTAAAAAAAAAATAATTGAAATTCTAATACAATGTTGTCCCGGTCTCTGCCATCTCCATCCAGCTGAGCGTCACCCTCGTATATGACTCCGGCAGGGAGAAGGTGAGTATGAATTTTCATAGGATGTAATCAGGACATGATAACACAGAACGACCGACTTGCCTGTGACTCTCATCTGCATCTCCTTCCGTTGCATTGCAAATCAGATGAGTATTTCTGGAGACGCAGAAGTCGCAGGTGTGAAATGGGACCTCCTCAGGGGGGGGCGGCGATGAGACAATATGGTGATGGGAATGAGAGCGAGACGCAACATCTGGATCAATACCGACATCGTTATCATTGCTCCTGCTTAGGACTGACAGTTTCACGCACGCTGGCATAATTACCACAGCTATTCCATTACCATTAATAAAGAAAAATATATCGTTTGATATTAGATGGCAAAAGTGTGCCACTCTCACATGGGTTACATCAGAATAGTGTGGTGATTTGCTAAAAGGCGTGCATGATATAGAGGTTTGTGGCTTTTATGGGAGAAATTCACTTGTAATAAACAAGAGACTTTATGATCTCGCTCACAATGTCACAGCCACTAACCTTAGATTAAAGCGGAATATAACCCTGCATTTCAACTTTGCTCTAAAACATTATTTACAGTATATTATATGCAACCAGCATTTTTTTTTTTACTAGACCAGCATTGGAAGGGTTACACAGGGCTTTAAAGTTCCTGGAGATTTCTGCAGACGCATCCGAAGCCGACATAGATACATTTTGTTTACATAAATGTATCTAAGTGTGGTATGTGACTCACTCTCTCTGACTGAGAAGGAGCTGGAGGACAGCCAAAGAGTGTGTAACATTTCTCAATAGATACATGTAACTAAATAGAATGTAACAATCTGAACTTCTGTATATCTCTCCACGGAACTTTAAACCTCTGTGTTTAACCCTTCCAATGCTGGTCTAGTAAAAAAAAAAAATGCTTTTTGCATATAATATGCTGTAAATAATGTTTTAGAGCAAAGTTGAAATGCAGGGTTATATTCCGCTTTAACCGCACTACCTTTTTTTTATAACCCAGGATAAGATTGGAAATGTGTATTACCTATAGGGATGGTCGGAAATGCCAATTTCCGATTTCGCGGTAAATCCGCATTCCGCCATTGCCAATTACCGATTCCGCTTTCCACTACCAATTTCCGCATTCCAATACGGAATTTCTGCCGGAAATCGCGGAAATTCCGCCCGAATTTAACATCGATTTTCTCAAAAACTAAAAGGTCTTTTTGAAAACTTTTTTTTGCATCTTGTTCACAAGATTCTTTTTAATAATCCCTGAAAATGTGGTGTTTCTAGGACCTACGGGGTAACCGCTAAAGTCAGCGGATTTTTACTGTAATGTAAAATGCAGAAAAGCTGCATCTGCCTATTTTCTGCATTTTACATTACAGTAAAAATCCGCCGACTTTAGCGGTTAATAGCAAAGTCTTCGTAAGTCCTAGAAACACCAAATTTTCAGGGATTATTAAACAGAATCTTGTGAACAAGATGCAAAAAAAAGTTTTCAAAAAGACCTTATAGTTTTTGAGAAAATCAATGTTAACGTCGGGCAAAATTTCCGCGATTTCCGGCGGAAATTGCTGCGATTTCCAGCTGAAATCCGCCTACCGCACTTGCATTACCGATTTCCGCATTCCGATGCGGAAATGCAATTTCTGATCGGAATTTCGGAAGTTGCATTTCCGCGGAATCCGAATTAGCATCACTAAATACCGAACGTCAGATGTATTAAAGAGAAACTCCGACCAAGAATTGAACTTTATCCCAATCAGTAGCTGATACCCACTTTTACATGAAAAATATAATGATTTTCACAAACAGACCATCAGGGGGCGCTGTATGACTGATTTTGTGTTGAAACCCCTCCCACAAGAGGCTCTGGTACCATACAGTACTCTGGGCAAACTGCCACAATGTAACAATGACACACACAGGAAATGGCTGTTTATAGCTGTCTGTTAAAGCCAGAACAGCTACATAATCTGCCCACAGTAACAATGTCACCATGTAATACATGTCAGAATGTGAATCTGGGAGAGGAAAGATTTTACAATGAGCAAACTCTGACTAAATCATGTATACATAATTATTGTAAAAATTAAGCACCTTTTTATATTAAATTATTTTCACTGGAGTTCCTCTTTAAAATCTACCAGTTCAAGGATGAAACGCTGCAAACAAGAGTAGAAGCTGATGATTTGCATTTTTTTTTCTGATAATGGACACCATAGCAACCAATTGAGATGTATTAATTCTTTAGACTTGGTAGTAATAATACTTTGAGCAACCATGATAATATGACGTAATGATAATTGGTGAGGACAGCCAATCTTCTCAGGCTCTAATAATAATGAAGCTAGCTGTGGGGACAGTCTGACGGAGATACGTAGTCAGCTCGTAATAGATTTTCAAGAGTACTGTATGTGTATTCTAGTTCCTGTTTGTTTGTCACATTTCCAACCAATATCCGAAGTGCAGAGGGGAAATGGAGCAAGGCGCCTGGGAGTTAAATACCATCTGTAATAGGTTTTCTGGTGCTCTTCCCAATGGGAATTGCATTTGGAGTAGGAGAGTAATTGTGTATTTGCTCGAAAAATCCGATCAAGTGAAACCCAAGTTTTCAGGTCATAGGACCAAGTTTGCAAATATATCAGCTAAGGGGAGTGCCCTATAGATAGACGTGTATTGTACCAATTGGTAGGTAATTTAGAATTAAGTAACTATATGGTTAGCCTGTTCAGGGACATGGATTTTCCTTGTATTGAGAAGACTGACGATACGGGCGGCACGGTGGCGTAGTGGTTAGCTCTCTTGCCTTGCAGCGCTGGGTCCCTGGTTCGAATCCCAGCCAGGGCACTATCTGCAAAGAGTTTGTATGTTCTCTCCGTGTCTGCGTGGGTTTCCTCCGGGCACTCCGGTTTCCTCCCACATTCCAAAAACATACAGATAAGTTAATTGGCTCCCCCTAAAAAATTGGCCCTAGACTACAGCACTTACACTACATAATATAGACAATATGGCAATGGTAGGGATTAGATTGTGAGCTCCTTTGAGGGACAGTTAGTGACAAGATATATATATATATATATATATATATATATATATATATATATATATATATATATATATATAATATATATATATATATATATATATATATATATATATATATATATATACACACTGTACAGCGCTGCGTAATATGTCGGCGCTATATAAATACTAAATAATAATAATAATAATAATACTGTAATAAGAGAAAAGCATTGAATTCAGAATATCGTACTGAGACTGAAGTTTAGCAAAGGGCTTAACACGGCTACCTTCAAATAGGTCACTAAGAAATAATATCCCTCTACTCTGCCAGTCAGATACCTTAAAGCGGTTTAAAACTCTGACAAAATATTCAACAAAATATGTTTTCCTACTTTTTATAACCCATACAATTATCATATTTGCTTTTGTGCACAAGTATTATAATTCATTCATAAATTATAACTTCCCAAAGTTCAGTTTATTTACTTTGAAAGCTGCTGGTGCATTTTATTCATAACTGTTGTAATTCTGTTTTAAATGCAGCCATCAGTGATTTCTGACCCGTGTTTCTCTCCAGGACTCATTAGCATAAGTTTCTGCACAGCCAGATAATGTTTACTTAAAGTGGACCCAAATTAAAAATACAAGATTTCCGAAATAAAATCTATTTTCCAAATTATAATAATAGTTAGCAGCCTTTTTTCAGCTGCATGATGACAAATATATATTTTACATTTATTGAAGAAACCCCTCCCCTTCCTCTTATATTGCTGGGACAGAATCCGGCAGACTGGTGGAGTAGGTGGTGTCCGGCAATGGAGGAATTGCTAATGGCTGCCACCTGTATAACCCTAGTTATGAAAAGAGAAGGGTGAAAAGCATGCACTGAAATGCTCATAGGCTTGAAGGAGTGTTTATTTATCTTTGTATGTGTCAGAGTGGTGCAACTAAATATTTCAAATTAAAAAAATGTTTGGTTTGGGTCCGCTTTAATTGGATCAAGTAAAGAATGTATACAGAAGATAAGCTAATCACCAGTTCGGATGCGCAGGAGAAAAAGTCAGTCCTGTGATGTAACCCTTTAAATGCTGTTTTACTAAAAAAAAAAACATTGTGTTAGTATATTATATGCTGTAAATAATCTTTAAGAGCAAAGCAGAAATACTGGGTTCCATTCCACTTTAATATCAGAAATCATGGTCTGTAAAGTGGAGAACAAAATTCAAAAAGGACAAAGGCGTCAATTCATAAAGTATTACTGCATTTGGTAATGCTGAAAACAGCTGATTTTACTGAACACTTAGAAAAATGCCAATTCATCTAGGCTGTTACCCCACAGCATGCTGAAATGACCAAGCAGTGAAGTAAAGTACAGACTTGTGCGGTGAACGCCTCAACATGTGTCAGTAAATGTCAACTCATCAAGGTTACAGCATGCGGTAAAACACATTTCTATTACCCGCAGCTCTCCTCTGTCAGAATCAGTGCGGGACTCACAGAACTCACAGAAGCAGAGACGATTACCTATGACTGACAGGAGCAGAAGCCAATAGAAACAGCCCCTGTCTCCTGCAAGTCCCGATGATTCATTTTGATAGGACCCACAGGCTTCTCCGGCGGGTCTAGCTTTCCTACCCCCAGGCAGAGAGCAGAGAGAGATAGAACAAAAGACGTTTCCCCTGCCTCCCTTCTGCAGGTTAACTTTTTAGGTTCCTGTTCGAAGATGCAGCTGAGCTAGTGGGGAAATCATCTAAGCATGGCATGTGTAAAGTCTCCTGGAAGTTCATGCAAGTTGTGGCTATTAAATAAAATGTTAAGAAAGACTAATGGACAGATTCAGAGCGAGCAGAGGCAATATAACCAACAGTATAACAAAAATGTACATCTAAAGGGATGTCGGGATGCCTCTTACTATTGTAATGCCATCTCTGCACACACTCTTCTGCTGTTACCGACAATGGGCTTTTGTAAATTACCAAACTTCCTATGAAAATATTGATGAATTAACCACCCTGGCGTTCTGATTAAATCGCCAGGGTGGCTGCGGGAGGGTTTTTTTTAAATAAAAAAAAAACTATTTCATGCAGCCAACTGAAAGTTGGCTGCATGAAAGCCCACTAGAGGGCGCTCCGGAGGCGATCTTCCGATCGCCTCCGGCGCCCAGAATAAACAAGGAAGGCCGCAATGAGCGGCCTTCCTTGTTTTGCTTATATCGTCGCCATAGCGACGAGCGGAGTGACGTCATCGACGTCAGCCGACGTCCTGACGTCAGCCGCCTCCGATCCAGCCCTTAGCGCTGGCCGGAACTTTTTGTTCCGGCTGCGCAGGGCTCAGGCGGCTAGGGGGGCCCTCTTTCGCCGCTGCTCGCGGCGAATCGCCGCAGAGCGGCGGCGATCAGGCAGCACACGCGGCTGGCAAAGTGCCGGCTGCGTGTGCTGCTTTTTATTTCATCAAAATCGGCCCAGCAGGGCTTGAGCGGCAGCCGCTGGCGGTGTTGGACGAGCTGAGCTCGTCCAGACCGCTCAGCTGGTTAACACACAAAAGTCTAAAAAATACGGAATGCGGGCTGTCCCGACTTTTTTTTTATTATTATTATTGAACAGCCTTTAATGAATTAATGCTAAAGTATGTTGAGCCTCAGGTGGATGCTTGCAATAGTACTCCCTAGATAACACGGTAGCCTTAATAGTAGGGAATTCTGTCCCAGCGGTTTTATGGCCCAGCGCCATTTTCCTCTATGGTGGTGCCGGCCCTGTCCCCCAGTATAGCCAGGTCTTTTCCCCAGTATTCGGCAGACCCCTCCCCAGCATAGATAGCCAGTGACCCCAGAATAAAGCAGCCCCTCCCCTTTCCTAGCATATATAGTTAGCACTATTGGGCTGCACCCCCCATCATATGCACAGTGTGCTTTACCCACCAATTGGCACCACCTGGATCCCTTAGGCTGGTTTCACAGTGAGACGTTACAGGCGCACGTTAGAGCAACCTGTAACGCACCCCAACGCACAGCAATGAAAAATCAATGGGCCCACGTTGCATTACATTGTAACGCAGCACGTCTACATAACGTACTGCATGGAGTACTTCACACGCGGCTAACCCGCGTTACATGGTTTGCACATGCTCAGTAGGGGTTTTTCTTTTCATTTTATGGGCGGAGAGGAGGCGGGGAGAGGCCGCTACGTAGCCAGGCACATGGCTACTTAATATTCACTGCACTTGCAGTGTTTTCTTCTTGGAGCGGCCGCTGATTGGCTGGCGGGACCACGTGATACGGAGAGCTCCGCTCACATGGTCTCCGCAGTTAGAGATGAGCGTAATGACCTAATTACGATTTTGCGAAATTTCGCGTAATTAGTGTAATTACGATTATGGCCGTAAGTACATAATCGTAATGAAGAAGGATTTCGCGAAATTTCGCGTAAGCGTAATTTTCGCGTAATTTTCGCATTACAGTCGTATCATGCCGTAATTTCGCATTAAACGCTACCGTAATTTCGCGTTAAACCGTAACGCTCTGTATAATATAAAAAAGCCGCCGACTTTAAGGGTTAATAGCAAAGCCCCCTTAAATGCTAAGAGCCTCAAATTTGGAGAATATATTAAAGAGATCAGGAGGAATAAGAGGAAAAAAATTTTTTTCAAAAAGACCTTATAGTTTTTGAGAAAATCGATGTTAAAGTTTCAAAGGAAAAATGTAAACATTTAAAAACCCGCCGACTTTAACGGTTAATAGCAAAGCCTGCTTAAAGTTTAGGAACACCAAATTCCCAGGGTATATTAAGGGGATCAGTGGGAATAAGAGGAAAAAAATTTTTTTCAAAAAGACCTTATAGTTTTTGAGAAAATCGATTTTTAAGTTTCAAGGGCGAAAATGTCTTTTAAATGCGGAAAATGTCAGTTTTTTTTGCACAGGTAACAATAGTGTATTATTTTCATAGATTCCCCCAAGTGGGAAGAGTTTTACTTACTTCGTTCTGAGTGTGGGAAATATAAAAAAAAAACGACGTGGGGTCCCCCCTCCCAGACCTCTTTAACCCCTTGTCCCCCATGCAGGCTGGGATAGCCAGAATGCGGAGCACCGGCCGCGTGGGGCTCCGCACCCTGACTATACCAGCCCGCATGGTCCATGGATTGGGGGGTCTCGGAAGGGGAGGGGCAGCCAAGCTTTCCCCTCCCCCTCCGAGCCCTTGTCCAATCCAAGGACAAGGGGCTCTTCTCCACCTCCGATGGGCGGTGGAGGTGGAGGCCGCGATTTCCTGGGGGGGAGGTTCATGGTGGAATCTGGGAGTCCCCTTTAAAAAGGGGTCCCCCAGATGCCCACCCCCCCTCCCAGGAGAAATGAGTATAGAGGTACTTGTACCCCATACCCATTTCCTTTAAGAGTTAAAAGTAAATAAACACACAAACACATAGAAAAAGTATTTTAATTGAACAAAAAACATAACCACGAAAAAAGTCCTTTAATATTCTTAATTAACCATTAATACTTACCTGTCCCTTTAAAAGCCAGTTCCCACGCAATATCCTCGGAAATGTTCTATCAGTTACAATGTAACAAAGTTATTACAATGTAACAACTTTGTTACATTGTAACTACGCCGCACCCGACGTCACTCACCGCCGCCGCCGCCGCCGCGTCTGCGCTGCAGGACCCGACAGAGCTCTGAGCTATAGCTCAGAGCTCTCGAAAGCATCTTTGTATTTGGGCTCCAAGGAGCCCCATTGGTCCTTAGCAGACCAATGGGGTTCCTTCTGATTTGAAGGAACCCCATTGGTCTGCTAAGGACCAATGGGGCTCCTTGGAGCCCAAATACAAAGATGCTTTAGAGAGCTCTGAGCTATATAGCTCAGAGCTCTGTCGGGTCCGTGCAGGACGCTAAGTCCCCGCCGGCTCCGCTGCCCTCCCCGCCTCTCCCACATGTCACCCACATGTCACCCACATGTGGGTGACATGTGGGTGACAGATGTGGGCGGGGTGGACAGCGGGAGCTGCGGGGACTTAGCGTCCTGCACGGACGCGTATGCGGCGGCTGAGCGGCGAGTGGCGTCGGGTGCGGCGTAGTTACAATGTAACAAAGTTGTTACATTGTAATAACTTTGTTACATTGTAACTGATAGAACATTTCCGAGGATATTGCGAGGGATCATTTATTTAAAGGGACAGGTAAGTATTAATGGTTAATTAAGAATATTAAAGGACTTTTTTCGTGGTTATGTTTTTTGTTCAATTAAAATACTTTTTCTAAGTGTCTGTGTGTTTATTTACTTTAACTCTTAAAGGAAATGGGTATGGGGTACAAGTACCTCTATACTCATTTCTCCTGGGAGGGGGCATCTGGGGGACCCCTTTTTAAAGGGGACTCCCAGATTCCACCATGAACCTCCCCCCCAGGAAATCGCGGCCTCCACCTCCACCGCCCATCGGAGGTGGAGAAGAGCCCCTTGTCCTTGGATTGGACAAGGGCTCGGAGGGGGAGGGGAAAGCTTGGCTGCCCCTCCCCTTCCGAGACCCCCCAATCCATGGACCATGCGGGCTGGTATAGTCAGGGTGCGGAGCCCCACGCGGCCGGTGCTCCGCATTCTGGCTATCCCAGCCTGCATGGGGGACAAGGGGTTAAAGAGGTCTGGGAGGGGGGACCCCACGTCGTTTTTTTTTTATATTTCCCACACTCAGAACGAAGTAAGTAAAACTCTTCCCACTTGGGGGAATCTATAAAAATAATACACTATTGTTACCTGTGCAAAAAAAAACTGACATTTTCCGCATTTAAAAGACATTTTCGCCCTTGAAACTTAAAAATCGATTTTCTCAAAAACTATAAGGTCTTTTTGAAAAAAAAATTTTTCCTCTTATTCCCACTGATCCCCTTAATATACCCTGGGAATTTGGTGTTCCTAAACTTTAAGCAGGCTTTGCTATTAACCGTTAAAGTCGGCGGGTTTTTAAATGTTTACATTTTTCCTTTGAAACTTTAACATCGATTTTCTCAAAAACTATAAGGTCTTTTTGAAAAAAAAAATTTTCCTCTTATTCCTCCTGATCTCCTTAATATATTCTCCAAATTTGAGGCTCTTAGCATTTAAGGGGGCTTTGCTATTAACCCTTAAAGTCGGCGGCTTTTTTATATTATACGGAGCGTTACGGTTTAACGCGAAATTACGGTAGCGTTTAATGCGAAATTACGGCATGAACGAAACGCGAAATTTCGCGTTGAAAATTACGCTTACGGTATTTTCAATTACGATTTTAATGGCAATTTCGCTACGCTAATTTCGCATCGTAATCGCAAATTTCGCATGCGTAATTATAGTAATGCGAAATTACGAAAATTTCAGCTCAACTCTATCCGCAGTGCCTCCAACAGAGCAGGCGCACCAAGAGCTGCTTGAAACGCGGCTCTTGGTAGCGTCCTGCTCCAACACCACCAGGCGTTGCGTTAGGGGCACGTTATGCGACCATAACATCCCCTAAAATGCAATGTCCCACTGTGAAACCAGCCTTAGCCTGTCTGTTGCACAGTCTTCATTCTATGGCCTCAGCCCAGCACCGATTACATTATTCTTGTTCTAACACATGTCTGTTTGAGGGAGCATTACTCATATGACAAGCAGTTGTCCACCTGTCTTGTGCAAGGCTGCCTATCAAAGACTGCAGGAAATACACTGCTCAAAAAATAAAGGGAACACAAAAATAAGACATCCTAGTTCTGAATGAATGAATTACTCTTATTAAATACTTTGTTCTTTACCTAGTTGAATGTGCTGACAACAAAATCACACAAAAATGATCAATGGAAATCAAATTTATCAACCCATGGAGGTCTTCTGGATTTGGAGTCTCACTCAAAATTAAAGTGGGAAAAAAACAACACTACAGGCTGATCCAAAATTGATGTAATGTCCTTAAAACAAGACAAAATGAGGCTTAGTTTGTGTGCGGCCTCCATGTGCCTGTATGACCTCCCTACAATGCCTGAGCATGCTCCTGATGAGGTGGCAGATGGTCTCCTGAGGGATCTCCTCCCAGACCTGGACTAAAGCATCCACCAACCACTGGACAGTCTGTGGTGCAATGTGGCGTTGGTGGATGGAATGAGACATGAGGTCCCAGATGCAGGCCAGTCCACAGCATCAGTACCTTCGTCTTGCAGGAACTGCTGACACACTCCATCCGCATGAGGTCTGGCATTGTCTTGCATAGTGTTGGGCGAACAGTGTTCGCCACTGTTCGGGTTCTGCAGAACATCACCCTGTTCGGGTGATGTTCGAGTTCGGCCGAACACCTGATGGTGTTCGGCCAAACCGTTCGGCCATATGGCCGAACTAAGAGTGCATGGCCGAACGTTCCCCGAACGTTCGGCTAGCGCTGTGATTGGCCGAACGGGTCACGTGTAGTGTTGGGCGAACATCTAGATGTTCGGGTTCGGGCCGAACATGGTCGCGATGTTCGAGTGTTCGAGCCGAACTCCGAACATAATGGAAGTCAATGGGGACCCGAACTTTCGTGCTTTGTAAAGCCTCCTTACGTGCTACATACCCCAAATTTACAGGGTATGTGCACCTTGGGAGTGGGTACAAGAGGGGAAAAAAATTAGCAAAAAGAGCTTATAGTTTTTGAGAAAATTGATTTTAAAGTTTCAAAGGGAAAACTGTCTTTTAAATGCGGGAAATGTCTGTTTTCTTTGCACAGGTAACATGCTTTTTGTCGGCATGCAGTCATAAATGTAATACAGATAAGAGGTTCCAGGAAAAGGGACCGGTAACGCTAACCCAGCAGCAGCACACGTGATGGAACAGGAGGAGGGCGGCGCAGGAGGAGAAGGCCACGCTTTGAGACACAACAACCCAGGCCTTGCATGAGGACAAGAAGCGTGCGGATAGCAATTTGCATTTTGTCGGCATGCAGTCATAAATGTAATACAGATGAGAGGTTCCAGGAAAAGGGACCGGTAACGCTAACCCAGCAGCAGCACATGTGATGGAACAGGAGGAGGGCGGCGCAGGAGGAGAAGGCCACGCTTTGAGACACAACAACCCAGGCCTTGCATGAGGACAAGAAGCGTGCGGATAGCAATTTGCATTTTGTCGGCATGCAGTCATAAATGTAATACAGATGAGAGGTTCAATAAACAGGGACCGGAAACGCTAACCCATCACAGATGTTCATTGTTCATGTTACTTGGTTGGGGTCCGGGAGTGTTGCGTAGTCGTTTCCAATCCAGGATTGATTCATTTTAATTTGAGTCAGACGGTCTGCGTTTTCTGTGGAGAGGCGGATACGCCGATCTGTGACGATGCCTCTGGCAGCACTGAAACAGCGTTCCGACATAACGCTGGCTGCCGGGCAAGCCAGCACCTCTATTGCGTACATTGCCAGTTCGTGCCAGGTGTCTAGCTTCGATACCCAATAGTTGAAGGGTGCAGATGGATTGTTCAACACAGCTATGCCATCTGACATGTAGTCCTTGACCATCTTCTCCAGGCGATCGGTGTTGGAGGTGGATCTGCACGCTTGCTGTTCTGTGTGCTGCTGCATGGGTGTCAGAAAATTTTCCCACTCAAAGGACACTGCCGATACCATTCCCTTTTGGGCACTAGCTGCGGCTTGTGTTGTTTGCTGCCCTCCTGGTCGTCCTGGGTTTGCGGAAGTCAGTCTGTCAGCGTACAACTGGCTAGAGGAGGGGGAGGATGTCAATCTCCTCTCTAAAGTCTCCACAAGGGCCTGCTGGTATTCTTCCATTTTGACCTGTCTGACTCTTTCTTCAAGCAGTTTTGGAACATTGTGTTTGTACCGTGGATCCAGAAGGGTATAAACCCAGTAATTGGTGTTGTCCAGAATGCACACAATGCGTGGGTCGCGTTCAATGCAGTCCTAGGCCGAAGAGGTCATAGCCTAGGGTCACAAAAACCTGTTTATTTGGGCAATTTCAATGGTAGTGATGCTGACGTACATAAATCTCAGCCATGGCCGTTAGCAACGTCTGAATTGCAGGTAGAAGACATATTGTTAGACTTGGATTCCAAAGATGGGGTCCCTACATCTCTGCAAACCAGAGTTACAGGGGTCCAAAATTGGTAAAATCCTCCATAGGCTTTCATTGCCTCCCTATTTCACTTTCCAAAATCTCACATCTTTTCAAAGGGCAATTGCTCAGCAGTGGCAAATTTTCTAGCATTGTAGGGACCCTTAGGGGGAACATGACTGGTGAGTTTTGGGCCCCTAGGCCGAAGAGGTCATAGCCTAGGGTCACAAAAACCTGTTTATTTGGGCAATTTCAATGGTGGCGAGTCTGACGTACATAAATCGCAGCAATGGCCGTTAGCAACGTCTGAATCTTACGAAATGTCTCATGCAGGTAGAAGACATATTGTTAGACTTGGACTCCAAAGATGGGTTCCCTACATCTCTGCAAACCAGAGTTACAGGGCTCCAAATTTGGTAAAACCCCCCATAGGCTTTCATTGGGCCTCCTATTTACAGTTCCAAAATCTCACATCTTTTCAAAGGGCAATTGCTCAGCAGTGGCAAATTTTCTAGCATTGTAGGAACTGTTAGGGGGATTATAACTGGTGAGTTTCGGACCCCTAGGCCGAAGAGGTCATAGCCTAGGGTCACAAAAACCTGTTTATTTGGGCAATTTCAATGGGAATGATGCTGACGTACATAAATCTCAGCCATGGCCGTTAGCAACGTCTGAATTTCACGAAATGTCTCATGCAGGTAGAAGACATATTGTTGGACTTGGATTCCAAAGATGGGGTCCCTACATCTCTGCAAACCAGAGTTACAGGGGTCCAAAATTGGTAAAATCCCCCATAGGCTTTCATTGCCTCCCTATTTCACTTTCCAAAATCTCACATCTTTTCAAAGGGAAATTGCTCAGCAGTGGCAAATTTTCTAGCATTGTAGGGACCCTTAGGGGGAACATAACTGGTGAGTTTCGGGCCCCTAGGCCAAAGAGGGACCCCAACCAAGTAACATGAACAATGAACATCTGTGATGGGTTAGCGTTTCCGGTCCCTGTTTATTGAACCTCTCATCTGTATTACATTTATGACTGCATGGCGACAAAATGCAAATTGCTATCCGCATGCTTCTTGTCCGCATGCAAGGCCTGGGTTGTTGTGTCTCAAAGCGTGGCCTTCTCCTCCTGCGCCGCCCTCCTCCTGTTCCATCACGTGTGCTGCTGCTGGGTTAGCGTTACCGGTCCCTTTTCCTGGAACCTCTTATCTGTATTACATTTATGACTGCATGCCGACAAAAAGCATGTTACCTGTGCAAAGAAAACAGACATTTCCCGCATTTAAAAGACAGTTTTCCCTTTGAAATTTTAAAATTGATTTTCTCAAAAACTATAAGCTCTTTTTGCTAATTTTTTTTCCTCTTGTACCCACTCCCAAGGTGCACATACCCTGTAAATTTGGGGTATGTAGCATGTAAGGAGGCTTTACAAAGCACGAAAGTTCGGGTCCCCATTGACTTCCATTATGTTCGGAGTTCGGCTCGAACACCCGAACATCGCGGCCATGTTCGGCCCGAACCCGAACATCCAGATGTTCGCCCAACACTAGTCTTGCACTAGGAGGAACCCAGGGCCAACTTCACCAGCATGTGGTCTCGCAAGGGGACTGAGGATCTTATCTCAGTATCTAATGGCAGTCAGGCTACCTCTGCCGAGCACATAGAGGGCTGTGCGGCCCCCAAAGAAATGCCGACCCACACCAGTACTGACCCACTGCCAAACTGGTCCTGCTGGAGGATGTTGCAGGCAGCAGAACATTTTCCATGGCGTCTCCAGGACGCTATGGAGAACTCGGTCACATCTGTCACATGTGCTCAGTGTGAACCTGCTTTCATCTGTGAAGAGCACAGGGAGCCAGTGGCGACTTTGCCAATCGTGGTGTTCTCTGGCAAATTTTAAACGTCCTGCGCGGTTTGGGGCTGTAAGCACAACCCTGACCTTTGAACGTTGGGCCCTCATACCGCCCTCACAGAGACTGTTTCTGACCGTTTGAGCAGATGCATACACATTTGTGGCCCGCTGGAGGTCATTTTTCAGGGCTCTGGCAGTGCTCCTTCTGTCCTTCCTTGCACATAGGCAGAGGTAGCGGTCCTGCTGCTGCGTTATTGCCCTCTTCTCCATGTCTCCTGATGTACTGGAATGGCCTGTCTCCTGGTAGCGCCTCCATGCTCTGGACACTACGCTGACAGACACAGCAAACCTTCTTGCCACAGCTCACATTGATGTCCCATCCTGGAGGAGCTGCACTACCTGAGCCACCTGTGTGGTTTGTAGACTCCATCTCATGCTACCACTAGAGTGAAAGCACTGCCAGCATTCAAAAGTGACCAAAACTTCAGCCAGAAAGCATAGGAACAGAGAAGTGGTCTGTGGTCACCACCTGCACAACCACTCCTTTATTGGGGATGTCTTGCTAATTGCCTGTAATGTATACCTGTTGTCTATTACATTTGCACAACAGCATGTGGAATTGATTGTCAATCAGTGCTGCTACCTAAGTGGACAGTTTGATTTCACAGACGTGTTATTGACTTGAAGTTGCATTGTGTTGTTTAAAGAGAACCCGAGGTGGGTTTGAAGAATATTATCTGCATACAGAGGCTGGATCTGCCTATACAGCCCAGCCTCTGTTGCTATCCCAAACCCCCCTAAGGTCCCCCTGCACGCTGCAATCTCTCATAAATCACAGCCGTGCTGTGAGGCTGTGTTTATCTCTATAGTGTCAGTCTGCTCCTCTCCCCGCCTCCTGCAGAACTCCGGTCCCCGCCTGCATCCCTTCCCTCCCTGCTGATTGGAGGGAAGGGACGGGGGCAGGGACCGGAGCTATGCAGGAGGCGGGGGAGCAGCTGAGACTGACACTACAGATGTAAACACAGCCTCACAGCGTGGCTGTGATTTATGAGAGATTGCAGCGTGCAGGGGGACCTTAGTGGGGTTTGGGATAGCAACAGAGGCTGGGCTGTATAGGCAGATCCAGCCTCTGTATGCAGATAATATTCTTTAAACACACCTCGGGTTCTCTTTAAGTGTTCCCTATTTTTTTGAGCAGTGCATAAGACCAGCCTTAACCACAACTATTGTACTGTAGAAAAAAGCAAGTCCTTGAGCTAAAGACCAAAGCTTGCTATTGTTTTTAATGAAAATATGTGAGCTAACTCATTTTTAAAATTGAAAAACAAGTTTCATATTCAAGGCTGAAAAACAAGTTGTACCTGCAGAAACAATGAGGTAACTATAATGATCTGAGCTGCAATGCATCATGGTCTGAATCGATGGGCTCAGCCTACTGCAATGCATTATGGCCTAAATTACGCTGACCATATGTCCCGCTTTACCTGGGACGCGTCCCGCCTTCGGGGTCAGCTGTCCCAGGCTGCATGAGGTCCCAGGAAACGTCCCGCTTTCAGCTGCGGTACGTCCCGGCCTCGGGACTCTGATCAGCGTACTGAATGACGCCGAGCCAGTTCATTGCCCGCAGCCCCACTCCAGCCTCCTTAGTCTTCCTCTTCCGGCAGAGCAGGGCTACGGAAGATGGCTGCCGAAGCCCTGTACTGGAGACTATTTGTGTCTCCAGTACAGGGCTTCGGGCGCCATCTTGCCGTGGCCCTGCTCTGCCTGTCAGCGCGGGAGATTACAGAAGGATCGTCCGGGGAGCTGCGCGCCAGAGGAGACTTCTGTCAGGTGAGTAATTTTTTTTCCCCCAGGTGTTGCCCACAATGCGTTTATTTTGTGCTGACATGTTGCCCGCAATGCGTTTATTTTGTGCTGAAATGTTGCCCGCAATACGTTTGTTTTGTGCTGAAATGTTGCCCCAATGCGTTTATTTTGTGCTGACATGTTGCCCGCAATGCGTTTATTTTGTGCTTAAATGTTGCCCGCAATGCGTTTATTTTGTGTTGAAATGTTGCCCGCAATGCGTTTATTTTGTGCTGAAATGTTGCCCAGAATGCATTTATTTTGTGCTGACATGTTGCCCGCAATGCGTTTATTTTGTGCTGACATGTCCGCAATGCATTTATTTTGTGCTGAAATGTTGCCCACAATGCGTTCATTTTGTACTGGCGTTGCCCACATTGCATTTATTTTGTACTGACATGTTGCTCACAATGCGTTTATTTTGTACTGACATGTTGCTCACATTGCGTTTATTTTGTACTGACATGTTGCCCACATTGCGTTTATTTTGTGCTGATATGTTGCCCGCAATGCGTTTATTTTGTGCTGACATGTTGCCCGCATTGCGTTTATTTTGTGCTGACATGTTGCTCACAATGCGTTTATTTTGTGCTGACATGTTGCCCGCAATGCGTTTATTTTGTGCTGACATGTTGCCCGCAATGCGTTTATTTTGTGCTGACATGTTGCCCCATTGCGTTTATTTTATGCTGATATGTTGCCCCCATTGCATTTATTTTGTGCTGACATGTTGCCCACATTGCACTTATTTTCTGGTGTCTGGGGTAACTGTTACTGCATTTATTATTTAATGGTCATAGTTGGCTATGTTTGCTGCTTTGGGGTTACGGTATACTATTAAATAGCATCACACAGTTTCTGCACACCCATGATGCGAAACCTCATTTGATCACATCATGGCGTAAACACTGCTTTCTTATGCCTCACTGTGACATCATTATGTTAGCTCCGCCCATACAATGGCATAGCCACGTCCATTTTTTGTCGCTGCGAGCACTGCAGCCCCCCGTTTTTCGACGCAGCGCGCTACGCATCCCCCCCATTTTTCAGCCGCCCTGCTCCCCTATCCACCCCCCCCCCACCCCTCCCAGGTTGAACCAACAAAAATCTGGTTACTGTACCTAAATCAGCCTACTGCAATGCATTATTTAGGGTCTAAATCCATAAGCTCTGCCTCCAGCATTACATTATGCTCTAAATCGGTAGGCTCAGCCTACCGCAATACATTATGGTCTAAATCGGTAGGCTCAGCCTGCTGCAATGCATTATGATCTAATTCAGTAGGCTCACCCTACCGCAAGGTCAAAGACTACTATGAATACTATAAATATTCCATTTTTTTGTTTTTGTCATAGTTGCTTGTCTATAATCCGAGGCTTGGAAAGATTAGGAGAGTGCTAACATATATTCTGATGACCGCTTCTATGATATATTTGTGTTTGAAATGTGACTAGATTTGATTGATAGAGCTAATAAAACCATATCAGTTGACTATTTTTTTTATATGCTCTGTATATACAGTAATAATGAGAATACTATTGGAGGCTTAACAACATAGTTACCTTAAACTGTCATATAGTAAAACAACCACAAGATGTCACTGTGGGTAAAAAGTGATGGTAATCTTTATGGGATTGTCATTATCTGTATTCACTCTGTATTCTCTCTATTCTAAGCAAGCTGCACGTCCTGGTGGTGCTGTAGGATTTATCTCTGCATATTTTTCTTCAGTAAAGAGTCCTAACTTGTTATAATGGGTGCCTATCTGCGTGTAAAGAACCCTAAGCTCCAACAAGACATTGTTTTTCATATACAGATGGCATCATTCATTTTATAGAGGAATGTCATCTAATGATTGACAAGTTGACGAGGCCAACCTCACGGTACTTACAGAAGGTCTAGACCAGGGATGGTGAACTCCAGTCCTTTGGGACTGAATCTGGAAGGGTGTGGTTCATGCAGTAGAACACATTTCTCCACTTCTTAGTGCTATAATTCTACTTCTATAATGCTTATTTATTGGGAAACTTAGTTTTGCTCTACCATCAGGAAAAGTTGTTGCCTCCCCACCTCCCATGTGCCAAACTAAAAGAAAAGTTTTTGGCCGGGGTTGGAGATTTGTTCTGGCCTTCTCCTCTCCACTGCCTTCTAAATAAGCCCCTTGGAGCACATATAATATTTATTTTGGCTGTACAGCCAAGACAGATGGTGAAATAGGTAGCCCAGACAAAGAAAACAATATCTTCAGGCGAACGCGATAAGAACGAAGTGAATAAAAGACCGACCCAAACTTATGCCGAGAGAGAGAGAGAGAAATGGACTGGAAAACAATCCAAATAACGGCTCTGATTGTCAGCGGAAATGAAAGGGGAATTTATCAGAGCATAAAAATAATAATTAGACACTACGAGCGCGGCGACGCGTTTACTTTCTGTCGTTTGTTTCATCAGATTACCGGGGCTGTTAAATAAGCACATATAAAAAGCTTTTGTTGCCGTTTTTAATTTGGAGATGTCCCTGATTGCTTAATGGGCTGGTACAATAGGCTTTGACTTATGACGCTCCAGATGTACCTTGTAATAATGTCACATCCTGACCGGCTGTGTCTTCTGCCTCCTCGCAGGATATTGCTACTCAGAAGTTTTCGATGCCCTCGCCAATCCGCACCATCATCGCGGCTGACTTCGATAATGATCAGGAACTGGAAGTCTTCTTCAATAATATAGCCTACAGGGGACCTTCTGCAAACCGAATGTTCAGGTAAGGCCCAAAACTTTTCAGAGAGCGCTAAACTTCTCAGGTAAACTTTTATACTATGTTGAAACTTTTATACTATTTTGAAAGTGTTGTATGTCATTATTAAAAGCCGGGTCCACGCAAAAGCCCCCGCAACTCCCTCCATCTCGGTGCAGCTCTGTACCGGGCAGCCAATCACCACGCAGATCTCGTCTCTGCCTGTCAGGTGACCGACATCATGAGCCGCATGGTGATTGGCTGTCCTGCTGTCGCTCTGTATTTAACGCTGCATTTGCTCACAGGAGTGGGCCCCCATCGAATAGCAAAAATGTCGATATTCTTTTCGTATTCATTTTCGTGAAAAATACTGTAAAATTTGAAAATTCTTTTTCATTGACTATACAATGTATTTTCTGACATATTTTCTCAAAAATCGAAAATGTGAAGATGACTTTGGTGAAATTTTGCAAGCAACACTGCCTGATAGGGTGTTAAGGGGTATGTGTGTGTGTGTGTGTGGGGGGGGGGGGGGGGCACCGGCCAGGAGAACTCTTGATCAAAAGTGAAAAATGTCATATTTAACCAGCTGAGCGGTCTGGACGAGCTCAGCTCGTCCAACACCGCCAGCGGCTGCCGCTCAGGCCCTGCTGGGCCGATTTTGATGAAATAAAAAGCAGCACACGCAGCCGGCACTTTGCCAGCCGCGTGTGCTGCCTGATCGCCGCCGCTCTGCGGCGATTCGCCGCGAGCAGCGGCGAAAGAGGGCCCCCCTAGCCGCCTGAGCCCTGCGCAG
The DNA here is from genome assembly GCF_040937935.1 of Hyperolius riggenbachi. NCBI lineage: Eukaryota > Metazoa > Chordata > Amphibia > Anura > Hyperoliidae > Hyperolius > Hyperolius riggenbachi. The sequence continues at coordinate 6,796,533 of NC_090655.1, read as the reverse complement.
CCGGAACAAAAAGTTCCGGCCAGCGCTAAGGGCTGGATCGGAGGCGGCTGACGTCAGGACGTCGGCTGACGTCGATGACGTCACTCCGCTCGTCGCTATGGCGACGATATAAGCAAAACAAGGAAGGCCGCTCATTGCGGCCTTCCTTGTTTATTCTGGGCGCCGGAGGCGATCGGAAGATCGCCTCCGGAGCGCCCTCTAGTGGGCTTTCATGCAGCCAACTTTCAGTTGGCTGCATGAAATAGTTTTTTTTTTATTTAAAAAAAACCCTCCCGCAGCCACCCTGGCAATTTAATCAGAACGCCAGGGTGGTTAAATATTTAAGAGGACACTTTACCGTCTCTCTGTGCCTGTTTACATCAAGTAAAGGTTCGGAAAGAACCTCTAAGCATCCTAAAGGTCCTATAAGCATCCATCGGCGATCAGAGACCTCTCCTATCTCTCACTGCTCCCCTAGTGCTGGCTTCTGCTGATGACACGATAAACAGCAGCCGGCACTAGCGGAGCAGTGACGGAGAGTAGAGGTTGCCATGCTGCCACTGCTAATAACTATGCACGGACACAAGGGGGGAGGGGAGGTAACAGAAGGGGGCACATGGGGGACAGAAGGGAACACAGGACAACACATATGAGGTACAAGGGGGCACAATAATTGTTGGGGAACATCTAAGATGCACCTAGGTTTACAGGGCAAGAACCAGGGGAAAAAATATACGTTACCTGAAGCGCCCATGATCCAGGAGCGTCTTGCTCCTGGATCATGGGCGCATCAGGTAACGTATATTTTTTCACCTGGTCCTTGCCCTGTAAACCTAGGTGCATCTTATACGCCGAAAATTACTGTATGTTTATATTTTGTACCTGTTCTGCTGGTTGCTCCATTTGTACTGTGCGTAAATTAATTACGTATGTTTGGTCCCCATGATTGTCTGTATCGTACAGTGCTATGGAAGATTGAGCGTTATAAAGAAAAGAATAATAATTATAATAAACTGTCCTGCTTGACAAATCTTCCCCCAGGGAAATGTAGAATAATGCATTTAGAGCGGAGTTTTGGCTGCAAAAAACGATTGAGTTTCTCTCATCCTTCCCACGTCTTGGAAACCTGCAGAGCCTTCCTGCGAGATGCCGTCTTCGCTTGTCAGACAATTAAACATTGAGGGCTCTCGCAAGTTCCAACCTTGGAACGTTCAGTACAGTTAAGATTGAGTCCCCTTCAGGCTGTTCATTTATGTGAAATGAGGAAGAACTAATGCCTGATCTTCATGGCAGCTTGGATGGAAAGCTCAGCTGCAGAAGAAAAGAAAAGAAGTTAGAATAAAACTTACCTTTCATTGGGAAAAAAGGTCTCATATGAAAGATGTCTCTAATTTGTACAGAGTGGTCAGGAAACGCAGTGCGTGTCTTAACCGGCCCTGCAGTTAAGTTCTGATTGTTCAGCTCTATGCTGGGCGTGTCTTTACTCATATTTCTGGAATGCTGTGTAACCAGTAAGGAGCCATAAAAAGGTCCTAGCACCCCTGCCCAACAGGACCTAGCACAACTGCCCAACAGGACCGACAGGACCTAGCACCACTGCCCAACAGGCCCGACAGGTCCTAGCACAACTGCCCAATAGGACCAACAGGTCCTAGCACCACTGCCCAACAGGACCTAGCACAACTGCCCAACAGGACCAACAGGACCTAGCACCACTGCCCAACAGGACCAACAGGACCTAGCACAACTGCCCAACAGGACCACTGCTAATATATAGGGAAACCTGGGCAATTGCCCCAGGGCCCCAAGCCAGCTGCCTAGACACCCAGGTCTCTTCCCCCCTCCCCAACTTTATTGTTGTCCCCTGCAAAGTTTTTGACAGTGTAATGACTCACCTGTCCTGCGCTCCTCCATGAGGCTCTAGGCATTCTCATCTTCATCCCCGCTGGACACATGTTCTCAGTAGCCCAGTGACATAGTACCCGTGTTTCCCTGAAAATAATGCAGTGTCTTATATTAATGTGTGCTCCAAAAATGTGCTAGGACTTATGTTCAGGGGATGTCTTATATTCCTCCTGCCATTCACCACTGTGCCACCTCTTCCAATGCTGAATCCCCTTGTCCTCTGTCCTCATGTCTTTCTGGCATTCTCCTATCTCCCCGGTGTTTCGCTGCTCAGCCAGTGCAGCGATTGGCCCAATAACAGAGCTATGGTCCCGCCTGCGAGACCATCGGCTCCAACGAAAAGACACGTTGCCGAATGTCTCCCCCAGAAGCTGAAGCTGTACTGGGGACATGGCGCGGAGCTATGGGACAGTGTGGCAAGAGGAGGCTGTATCGGTAGGAAGACAGAGGGGGACACAAAGGGAGATCTGAGGACACAGGACAGCAGCAGACACGGGAGACAGCAGGAGGATATGGGGGCAGCAGAAGACATAATACAAGTTGCCCCCATCGTTACTGTAGCTAGGGCTTACTTCCGGGGTGGGGCTTGAAAGGAGTTGGATCTATTTAAGTTCATGTCAGATATCAGATGCTTTAGACTACTTCATTTTCTGGCGCCAGGACATGTCACATAACGTGGTTAACAGGACACACACACACACAGGAGTTGTGAGCACAAATTATGCTGAATCTTTATTACAGTTGCTTTCCTTATATCCTACTCAATACAGGATTTTGCTCATGCGCAGTTTATCATCATATGTCACCATAATTACAGAAAGTCATGTGATTTACGAGAATTAACACAGTTCAATGATCACGGGGAAAACATGTTATTTATGACATTCCAGGTGTCCCCAGTTGGGGCATTTTATGGGTTTTGCCCAGAGAGAAGAATTTGGCTATTCTCTACCTCATGCAGCCAGCTCTTCCTGCACAGATGTGTGTGGGTGGCTGATTGTTCTATAGACACATTAATATCACACTGAATAGATACATGAGGCACAGACTTAGATACATGTATGCTTGTATATGAAATTGATCTATATACTATACTATATACTAATATATATATATATATATACATATATACCTAAATATCCTTTCAGTCCCCCCTTTGGTCATTTCTTCCAAAGGAAGAAGATGACCATACTAAAGGCAATACCTAGAACAGGCAGAGCTAGCATCACAGTGGGCAAAATTTTGGTCGAAGTCTCCTAATGGTCAAACCACGAATAGCTATTTGGTAAAGTACTCATAACAAAGAAAATGATTAACTAACCTGTAACCTTAAATAATCAATTAAACAATGTTGGCCAATCTAATGGCCGAACAAATCAGAAAAATCAGAAAAGAACCAAATCAGAAATTGTTCAGGAAAAAACCCAACAATTATTTTTCCTGATGCAAGAACATTTCTCTTTCCTGATGTGATCTAGTAAAGATCTTATGCGGACTACATGTGAGGGTACACTCATGTGTTTAACTTAGCCTGCGGCAGGAATATTTCTCTTAGATCAATATAAGAAGCTTTCTTATCTCAGCACTTACTCCAAGAGAAACTTCCATCTGCTCTATTTTAGAAAAGGCTTGTCTAAATACTAGGCCTCGGGTAGGCCAGGGTCAAAAACCCTTATGATGGCAACTAACTCATGCATAAGGTGGCTATATTTGGGAGATAGTGGTCTTGACTCGACAACCGTTTGTGAGGCATGGCAAACTTCTCACCTTCCATCAGCCATTGTACTCCAAGCTATCTCTGTATCCTTTACTCAAAGTCACACACTCCTGTTAACCCAGGGGGTGGACACCAACCCAACTACAATCATACTCAGGTCTTAATGCCCAGAGTACAGAGGCTGAGGTCAGAAATACAGGAGTACTGCCAGAACTCACCAAGCAAGTCAAAACGTAGCTACAGGCCTCAGTCCAGGACACATTTGTGAGAGGGAATACAGATCACAGCAGAAGTCTAGGGAACAAGGCTGCATGAGACCATCAACATCTCTGGCCTTCCAATTATCCCATATTAAATATACCAATCCGGTTGCTCAAGGCAACTGTGTTGCTGTGAAATTGTAGTCCATCATACCGACCGAAGCCTGTTATGCTTGCTCAGACAAACAGATACAGCTCTGATTTAACAAGGGAAGGGAATGTTAACTAATTGACTTTTTACCACAGTAATGGTAAATATCTAAACAAACACACTACAACTCAAAGCAGAAAAAGATGTAACTAATAGCAACCGCTGCCATAGATACTCTTTCAAGGTCAGGACTAACAGGACAACTGTAATGATGGCTACCTTCAGATTTAACCATACTAGAAGGACTCTACTAATCACACATATGGACACTCACCAACTATACTCACAGTCAGGATAGGACACAACACAATAGCAACATGGACCCTTCACAAAACAATTATGGCCAGATTGAATCTACTGAAGACCAAGGTATCAGAGAATAGGAGACTTGTTCCCTGAAAATTGCCCACTGAGATCAGGTCTGCTGAATTATATGTGTAGTAACACATATGAGTATGTATGTATATATATATATATATATATATATATATATATATATATATATATATATATACATTTTACTGTCTGATAAATATACAATTTTATAGTTATCTGGGTTGAAGAAAGATGTGTGTACATAAAGTTTAACCAAAACAAAGCACCACACCGGCCCATTTCACTGCTGATCCAGAGGAAGGCAAAAACCCTTATAAGGCATAGTGTAATTAGCCCCAGAAAGGGAAAAATTCCTTCCCGACTCCAAAATGGCAATCAGAAAAAATCCCTGGATAATCAGCACTTGGCCTTATTTAGTAATTGAGATAAAAAAAATATCAGCTCATTACATATCAACCCATTATCTAACTTACAAAAACCCTAATCCTAATCTTTACTTAAAGAATGATATAGCAAAATAAAGGCTTTTTACTATTCAGAAAGCAGTAACCCATAATGTGACTTCCAACTAACTCTCCATCTAGAATATCCTTAATATCGTAGCCCACCCCTCTAGTACTGAACCAATAGAAGTCATTTTTAGATAACCCAAGGTTTTCCCCATAGCTACTATCAATAGCTTTCCTACGAGCCCAATACACATAAGAATGTCCCACAATCCATACAATCTTCCTGGGTCTGAGATCCAGATCTTGTTCCATTCTTCAACAGATGACACAAGCAACCTTGAAACTTTTATCAGAGCACGCGTTACTGTCCACCTGATGAATAGTCTCTTTTTGGGATTCAGGCCTTAGTCGAACTATTTCACCCAAAACAGTGGATCCAGTAAGAAATCCTTCTGTTAAAGATAGACTCAGGATAGCCCCAGACTCCCTCTGGATGGATTCATATGGATGGATTACCTCCGGATGGACTCCGGTCAGGCAGTCTTATCCTCCTCAGGATAGATGTCTGGCAAGTTGTTTCTGAAAGAATAAAGAAAAATGTGCGAGTATCATGTTTTTCCCAAAAATCCAATAAGTCATTTATTTTTCCTAGTACTTGTAATACTACTATGATTCATACTCTCCACCATGAACTTCAAAACATACTTATCGGATCTTTCTATGATCCTAATGGATCTCTCGCAATACCCCGTTCGCATGACGTCGTGTCGCTGTACCCGTGCGAGTATGTGACTCCATACATGGCAGAGAGGATAAATTCCCAATGAATTTTTACACCATAATGAATTCCCACTTTTCCATTACAAGTCACACTCTCATTCCATCATACCTTCCACAATCATACCAAACCCTAAATAGTGATGTATTTAAAGAACTTAGGTGGCCCTAGTGCGATATCTACCTCACTACCCCTTCTTACTACACCACTACATGAAATGACATGACACAGATCACTAGGCCTGGACAGGGCTGGACATGTGTATAGACAACAAACTAACATGACCGTTCCATATACCTCCTTTCCCCCATTTGACCATACATTAAAGTTATTTTAATGTCTGGTCAGAGTTAGTAAGTTATAAGGCATACTATGAGCAGGGTCCCAGTACAGCGGAACAGTGGCCAGCACTGTCTCCCTGTAATAGGATTGGGTCCCCTTTCAGATTTAAAGCTACAGACATACAAAGAACATCTATAGTGTCCTTTTCCCCATAGTGCGCTTATGGTACTACAGTTATGGTTGTCCCCAAGACACACCTCTATAGGCACATATACAAAGAACAGCACTACAGAGACTAGGCTAAGGTCTCCTTACTAAACAGAGATAAAGTTTCTAATCAGTACACTATAAAATTAAACAGTGTATTTTTTTTCTCTCTGGAGTCTTCAGAACAGTGAAAAATCCATAAAATAATTGTCATACCAACATCAAATGATTCTGCAGTTTGTCAAAAAGTTCAAGCAAACTAAAATAAACTATTTTCCTAAGGATGAAAAAATGTACTTATTTTCCTATGCTGAGTGTAAGGATTTATTTTAATTTAATTTAGGGGTTTTGGGCTTAAAAAAAAAACATATATTCTTATTAAATACAGGAGATGACCACAAAAAAATGACTTGGACCCATATATGAAGCCTTAAATGGCGTTTCTGCTAAAGTATTATGCAGTGACAGCAAACTACCCACAGAAACTCAGATACAGGAAATTCAGTGTTTTTATGCAAATATTGCTGACGGATCTCAAAATTGCGCTCATAGTTTTACAAATCTACGATCAGATACAATATCTCCGTAACAGTGATACTTAGAAACATCTGAATCAGAATGTAGGCAGTTTACATTTCATTTTAACAATGTGGAGGAGCATTTTTTTTTCTTCTCTCTGTGTGGCGAAGAGAGATAGATTTGTGATGAGGACTTATTATTATTTTTGTATTCTGGTGGACCAGACCAGCATGGAGGACTTTACAGAGACTTAACAGAGGCGGCATTTCAACAAAAAGTAGGTGTGTTTTTATATAAGATATCTATCTGTTAGGAGTTTTAATTAAACATTCCCTATCAACATATGAGCAACATTTTTTCCTCAAAATGTCTAGGAATGATTCGCATTGAACCACCGAATATAATATATGAATCCTATATGACTCTGAAATATGTTATTTCAGTAGTCCATAGAAATTCTGTTCAAATGAACACCACTAACTATTACTTTAAAAAAAATGTGACAATTTCTAACTCTAATTACACATATTATGGGTCCAAGTGACAATTTGTCATCATATCCATAAAGTTATTAAGTTGTACTAAAAGCTCAATTCATTTTACACAAAAAACTATACTAACATGGTGGTGTAGCAACCAGTGCTTTCACCTTGCAATGTTATTCAAATCTCTGCCTGGTCAACATCTGCACGGAGCTCGCATGTCCTCCCCGTGGCTGCATGGGTTTCCCCCATGCACTCAGTTTCCTCACCCAAAAAAACACAGACAAATCTATTCTGTAATATAGGAAACTTCATTTACATACATATAGACCTGGGTGACAATTGGTATCAGTGAAATCTAATTTAATTTAAGGACACTAAGTTTCAGGAGAAAAATCATTCTTATTAAAACTTCCTATACTAGACTTTATTATACTAGACTTTTGGACTTATTTAGAGACTACCACGGGTGTAGTGAACACAGAAACAGGTATATTAACCACTTAACGACCGCCCCCAGCCGATGGGCGGCGGCAAAGTCCGGGCCCAAACGACCGCAATACGCCCATCGGCGGGGGCGGCTGCGGGAGTGGCTATGCGGCGATCGCGTCATTCGTGACGCGATCAGCCGCCGGGGACTGGCTCCGCCCCCCGTTCGCCGTAACCCGCCGGCCGTTCGGAAGCGCCGGCGGGTTACTGGCATCCGGATCGCCGCTGCAACAGTGTATAATAGGCTTTGTAATGTATACAAAGCCTATTATACTGGCTGCCTCCTGCCCTGGTGGTCCCAGTGTCCGAGGGACCACCAGGGCAGGCTGCAGCCACCCTAGTCTGCACCCAAGCACACTGATTTCCCCCCCCCTGCCCCCTGATCGCCCACAGCACCCCTCAGACCCCCCCCTGCCCACCCCCCAGACCACTGTTTGCACCCAGTCACCCTCCTAATCACCCATCAATCACTCCCTGTCACTATCTGTCAACGCTATTTTTTTTTTAAATCCCTAATCTGCCCCCTACTCCCTCCTGATCACCCCCCCACCCCTCAGATTCTCCCCAGACCCCCCCCCAGACCCCCCCCCCCCCCGTGTACTGTATGCATCTATCCCCCCTGATCACCTGTCAATCACCTGTCAATCACCCGTCAATCACCCCCTGTCACTGCCACCCATCAATCAGCCCCTGATCTGCCCCTTGCGGGCAATCTGATCACCCCCCCACACCAATAGATCGCCCGCAGATCCGACATCAGATCACCTCCCAAATCCATTGTTTACATCTATTCTCTCCTCTAAACACCCACTAATTACCCATCAATCACCCCCTATCACCACCTGTCACTGTTACCCATCAGATTAGACCCTAATCTGCCCCTTGCGGGCACCCAATCACCCGCCCACACGCTCAGATTGCCCTCAGACCCCCCCCCCTTATCAATTTGCCCGTGCAATATTTACATCTGTTATTCCGGGTAATAACCCACTGATCACCTGTCAATCACCCATCAATCACCCCCTGTCACTGCCACCCATCAATCACCCCCTGTCACTGCCACCCATCAATCAGCCCCTAACCTGCCCCTTGCGGGCAATCTGATCACCCACCCACACCAATAGATCGCCCGCAGATCCGACATCAGATCACCTCCCAAATCCATTGTTTACATCTATTCTCTCCTCTAAACACCCACTAATTACCCATCAATCACCCCCTATCACCACCTGTCACTGTTACCCATCAGATTAGACCCTAATCTGCCCCTTGCGGGCACCCAATCACCCGCCCACACCTCAGAACGCCCTCAGACCCCAGCCCTGATCACCTCGCCAGTGCATTGCTTGCATCTATTTCCCCCCTCTAATCACACCTTGAGACACCCATCAATCACCTCCTGTCACCCCCTAGCACACCTACCCATCAGATCAGGCCCTAATTTGCCCCGTGTGGGCTCCTGATCACTCGGCCAAACCCTCAGATCCCCCTCAGACCCCCTTCCGATCACCTCCCCAGTGCATTGATTGCATCTATTTTCCCCTCTAACCGCCCCCTGAGACACCCATCAATCACCTCCTGTCACCCCCCTAGCACTCCTATCCATCAGATCAGGCCCAATACATCCTGTCATCTAAGAGGCCACCCTGCTTATGACCGATTCCACAAAATTTGCCCCCTCATAGACCACCTGTCATCAAAATTTGCAGATGCTTATACCCCTGAACAGTCATTTTGAGAAATTTGGTTTCCAGACTACTCACAGTTTTGGGCCCGTAAAATGCCAGGGCAGTATAGGAACCCCACAAGTGACCCCATTTTAGAAAGAAGACACCCCAAGGTATTCTGTTAGGTGTATGATGAGTTCATAGAATATTTTATTTTTTGTCAAAAGTTAGCGGAAATTGGATTGTTATTGTTTTTTTCACAAAGTGTCATTTTTCACTAACTTGTGAGAAAAAATAAAATCTTCTATGAACTCACCATACCCCTAACGGAATACCTTGGGGTGTCTTCTTTCTAAAATGGGGTCACTTGTGGGGTTCCTATACTGCCCTGGCATTTTAGGGGCCCTAAACCGTGAGGAGTAGTCTAGAAAACAAATGCCTCAAAATGACCTGTGAATAGGACGTTGGGCCCCTTAGCGCACCTAGGCTGCAAAAAAGTGTCACACATGTGGTATCGCCATACTCAGGAGAAGTAGTATAATGTGTTTTGTGGTGTATTTTTACACATACCCATGCTGGGTGGGAGAAATCTCTCTGTAAATGGACAATTGTGTGTAAAACAAATAAAAAAAGTGTCATTTACAGAGATATTTCTCCCACCCAGCATGGTTATATGTAAAAATACACCACAAAACACATTATACTACTTCTTCTGAGTACGGCGATACCACATGTGTGACACTTTTTTGCAGCCTAACTGTGCTAAGGGGCCCAAAGTCCAATGAGTACCTTTAGGATTTCACAGGTCATTTTGAGACATTTGGGTTCAAGACTACTCCTCACGGTTTAGGGCCCCTAAAATGCCAGGGCAGTATAGGAACCCCACAAGTGACCCCATTTTAGAAAGAAGACACCCCAAGGTATTCTTTTAGGTGTATGATGAGTTCATAGAAGATTTTATTTTTTGTCACAAGTTAGCGGAAATTGATATGTATTGTTTTTTTTTTCACAAAGTGTCATTTTCCGCTAACTTGTGACAAAAAAAAAATCTTCTATGAACTCACCATACTCCTAACAGAATACCTTGGGGTGTCTTCTTTCTAAAATGGGGTCACTTGTGGGGTTCCTATACTGCCCTGGCATTTTAGGGGCCCTAAACCGTGAGGAGTAGTCTAGAATCCAAATGCCTCAAAATGACCTGTGAATAGGACGTTAGGCCCCTTAGCGCACCTAGGTTGCAAAAAAGTGTCACACATGTGGTATCGCCGTACTCAGAAGAAGTAGTATAATGTGTTTTGGGGTGTATTTTTATACATACCCATGCTGGGTGGGAGAAATCTCTCTGTAAATGGACAATTGTGTGTAAAAAAAATCAAATAATTGTCATTTACAGAGATATTTCTCCCACCCAGCATGGGTATGTGTAAAAATACACCCCAAAACACATTATACTACTTCTCCTGAGTACGGCGGTACCACATGTGTGGCACTTTTTTGCACCCTAAGTGCGCTAAGGGGCCCAAAGTCCAATGAGTACCTTTAGGATTTCACAGGTCATTTTGCCACATTTGGTTTCAAGACTACTCCTCACGGTTTAGGGCCCCTAAAATACCAGGGCAGTATAGGAACCCCACAAATGACTCCATTTTAGAAAGAAGACACCCCAAGGTATTCCGTTAGGAGAATGGCGAGTTCATAGAAGATTTTATTTTTTGTCACAAGTTAGCGGAAAATGACACTTTGTGAAAAAAAACAATTAAAATCAATTTCCGCTAACTTGTGACAAAAAAAAAAAATCTTCTATGAACTCACCATACATCTAACGGAATACCTTGGGGTGTCTTCTTTCTAAAATGGGGTAATTTGTGGGGTTCCTATACTGTCCTGGCATTTTAGGGGCCCTAAACCGTGAGGAGTAGTCTTGAAACGAAATTTCTCAAAATGACCTGTGAAATCCTAAAGGTACTCATTGGACTTTGGGCCCCTTAGCGCAGTTAGGGTGCAAAAAAGTGCCACACATGTGGTATCGCCGTACTCAGGAGAAGTAGTATAATGTGTTTTGGGGTGTATTTTTCCACATACCCATGCTGAGTGGGAGAAATATCTCTATAAATAGACAATTGTGTGTAAAAAAAATAAAAAAATTGTCATTTACGGAGATATTTCTCCCACCCAGCATGTGTATGTGTAAAAATACACCCCAAAACACATTATACTACTTTTCCTGAGTACGGCAATACCACATGTGTGGCACTTTTTTGCGGCCTAACTGCGCTAAGGGGCCCAAAGTCCAATGAGCATCTTTAGGCTTTACAGGGGTGCTTACAATTAGGCACCCCCCAAATGCCAGGACAGTAAACACACCCCACAAATGACCCCATTCTGGAAAGTAGACACTTCAAGGTATTCAGAGAGGAGCATAGTGAGTCTGTGGCAGATTTCATTTTTTTTTGTCGCAAGTTAGAAGAAATGGAAACTTTTTTTTTTTTTTTTTTTTGTCACAAACTGTCATTTTCCGCTAACTTGTGACAAAAAATAAAATCTTCTATGAACTCACCATGCCTCTCACTGAATACTTTGGGATGTCTTCTTTCCAAAATGGGGTCATTTGGGGGGTATTTGTACTATCCTGGAATTTTAGCCCCTCATGAAACATGACAGGTGCGCAGAAAAGTCAGAGATGCTTGAAAATGGGAAAATTCACTTTTGGCACCATAGTTTGTAAACGCTATAACTTTTACCCAATCCAATAAATATACACTGAATGTTTTTTTTTTTATCAAAGACATGTAGCAGAATAACTTTCGCGCTCAAATGTATAGGAAATTTTACTTTATTTGAAAAATGTCAGCACAGAAAGTTAAAAAAGTCATTTTTTTGACAAAATTCATGTCTTTTTTGATGAATATAATAAAAAGTAAAACTCGCAGCAGCAATCAAATAGCATCAAAAGAAAGCTGTATTAGTGACAAGAAAAGGAGGTAAAATTCATTTAGGTGGTAGGTTGTATGACCGAGCAATAAACCGTGAAAGCTGCAGTGGTCTGAATGGAGAAAAAGGCTCTGGTCCTTAAGGGGCGAAAAGACTGTGGTCCTGAAGTGGTTAAAGAATGATAGGGACAAAACTTTATTAAACTCTAACATCTAACTAAGAGAAACCTAAGATGTTGCTTAGATAAATATGACAATTAAATTACATCTTAAAATATTTCCCAAAAGGAATATATATATAAATTATTCACTGTTCCAAATACTTCAATAATCCAACACATAGGATTCCCTTCTACTCCTATATACGTATATAAGGGCAGCACGGTGGCGTAGTGGTTAGCTCTCTCGCCTTGCAGCGCTAGGTCCCTGGCTCGAATCCCAGCCAGGGCACCATCTGCAAAGAGCCTGTATGCTCTCTCCGTGCCTGCGTGGGTCTCCTCCGGGCACTCCGGTTTCCTCCCACAAAAAAAATATACATATATATATATATATATATATATATATATACACATATATATATATATATATACATATATATATATATATATATATATATATATATATATATATATATATATATATATATATATATATATACATATTACATGTATACGTGTATACACATATATTGTATTATTCAGAAAGGCTTTTACATGCATTTTTTTTTTTTTTCTCTCTGCTTTAGTAGTGAGGAATTACAAAGTAGTACGTTAGTTCCTCTTTTTACTTCTGGTGGCATAGCTTCTCAGAGAAAAAAAAAAAAAAAAACCACATTTAAAAAATGACATTTAACCCTTTCCATACTCTGCCACTATCAAGTATACATCCGTATATATGCAGAAATCATTATTAACAGAGAAAAAGAGATAAAAATACTACTATTTCAGAAGGCAAATATCTCTGACATTTCTTCATACATACGGACATATATGTTTCCTAATTAATCTAATGTTTTAATGTTAAACCCTATTAGAGTAAAAAGTAATAAACTTTTTACTTCCTCATTTCTCTCCTCATTTTACTTTCCTGTCACTGACTACTTCAGAAGAGAAACCCACACAGATGTTGGCGGGCGCAGATTAGATCCCTTAAAAATGACATGTCCTCATCTTTAACCCTTTCAAACTAAAAGGGGAAATTCTAACACTATTTAATAAAACTACTTAAGTATTCCTGATTATTTCAAAATTACATCTGCATTTAGCTAAAAAATCATTACCCATAACTCTACAGTATCTGTCTAATTAAAATAACTAATTTAAAGAAGTAATTTCCTAATGAGAAAGAAGAAAATCTATTTTATGAGGCACCTATATCCACATACTTTCACGGGTGAACTAAGGCGCTGCAGGCCCTGGTGTAGGTTTTACATTAGGGCCCCCCCCCCCCCAAGAACTCTATACATAGCAATTGTTACAGCGCGCCAAAATTTGTCAAAGACAAACACAGTGTCAGGGATGCAAGTAGGGGAGTGTGTTAAGGATTGTTACTATTCAAAGCAACTATAGAAGTGATTATTACCACTACAGGACCAATAGAGAACTAATACTGTGATAGAGGGTGGACCCTTCAGGGCCCTTGTGGACCAAAGGCCTAGGTGTGGCCACTACCTCTGTACCCCCTATTGTTACGTCCCTGCGGTTATCACCTCTCTATCATACGTATCACAAGATGTACTCAATACAATCTCTCAATTTACACACATATGTGTCAATTTGTACACACTACATATGAATACATTATGATACATGTTATTGTATAACTATACCTTAATTTACAGAAATTAATTACATTACTGTATTTCGGAAATGTTCTCTTACAAAAAAGCTTATATTAAATGACCCATGGATAATTCAGATAATTTTAATGATCGGTCATCCACAAAAACCCAGCATAACAGATCTTTTCCAAAGGTGGCGTCTGAAACCAGTTTGTACGTACATAGAATTTATACTGGCGATTTCAGTAAGTGACCGCTCTCATCTGAATCTCATGAGTGTCTCCAATATTAATTTTACTAATCATCAGAAATACAGTAAGTATCTTATAACATCGCTGGCGCAAGTTATAGACGGAGAACAGACATAAAACACACATTACTAGTCAAGATTAACACACAAACAAGACAGACTTGGACATATATAATTCTAATCACCGTTAGACATGGTTCTTTAACCAATTATATATGGATTGAACTATTACTCCTCTCTCCCCCCCAAGGGAATGACAGCCCAAGACTAATATACTATATTATATTCTACCCAAAGATGAACAAAATATTTTTCTTCCAGATATTCTGGCAACACAAAGGTTCATAAATTTCATCTATATTAGGGATTGGGATAGGAAACATTTTGACAATATTTTGACCCATTGATCTAATTCCAGTTTTATACTGCAATTTATTGGCCCTCTATTAAATCTATGTATCAACTACAAATATAAGATATTGCCGTACCAATAGACAATTCTTAGGTAGATAAATTATAATTTATGTATTTTTAAAATTTATCAACACTATTTTTATCAATAACTAATATTTATCAATAATTCTATCTATAATTCTCATCTCATGAGAACAAAACAAACTTTGTCTAGGGATTTTATCTTTCTACAACCTCACTAAACCCAAACTTTTTCTCAGAGTTTAATAACTTTTTTTCTTAACCTTACTAATAAAACAGATTATTAGTTACAAAACAAACACAGACAAATAATCCAAAACATCTGAATCTTATCTGACATTATAAAAACCTTACAAAAATAAACTGTAATAAACCCATTCAAAACCTAAGAAGAACTACAAATACCCAGAAATCCATACCATATGGTGTCCTGTTCATTTCCCAAATGAACTCTATTTTCTTACCAAAAGAAAATAATTTATTGAAGTTGATCAGACTTCAAATTTGTTAGATTTTTCCCAAAAAAATCTATATTTCCCTTAGACCTACTAAGAGAAGTGTAATAGACTTACCAAAAGCCCCTTCTCCCTAATAATTTTTTTTTTTAAACTAAGGCCTTCTAAAAACCTTATAATCTATATAATTAAAATTATACTATCAAAAAACACAAACTCCAACACCGGATTCGTTTTGGTATCAACAGAAATTTCACATAAATAATATAGACACCTCTCTCTTTAAAAACAAAACAAAAAGAGAAGTATAGTCATATTACTTACGTGAACTCTGCAGAAGACCATCCCGGACGAGCCCCCAGCTAAAAGGAGTTGGATCTATTTAAGTTCATGTCAGATATCAGATGCTTTAGACTACTTCATTTTCTGGCGCCAGGACATGTCACATAACGTGGTTAACAGGACACACACACACACAGGAGTTGTGAGCACAAATTATGCTGAATCTTTATTACAGTTGCTTTCCTTATATCCTACTCAATACAGGATTTTGCTCATGCGCAGTTTATCATCATATGTCACCATAATTACAGAAAGTCATGTGATTTACGAGAATTAACACAGTTCAATGATCACGGGGAAAACATGTTATTTATGACATTCCAGGTGTCCCCAGTTGGGGCATTTTATGGGTTTTGCCCAGAGAGAAGAATTTGGCTATTCTCTACCTCATGCAGCCAGCTCTTCCTGCACAGATGTGTGTGGGTGGCTGATTGTTCTATAGACACATTAATATCACACTGAATAGATACATGAGGCACAGACTTAGATACATGTATGCTTGTATATGAAATTGATCTATATACTATACTATATACTAATATATATATATATATATACATATATACCTACATATCCTTTCAGGGCTTATATATTCAGCATGCTGGAAATTTCACCTAGGACTTATTTTCGGGGAAATATGGTAAGTAATAACATGGGCTGGGTTATGGAGAGGCGCCCCTGTGAGGATGTAGATGGAACACACAGAGCCACAGACTAATGAAAGAGCGCCCCAGCAGGGAAAGATGAGTCACTACGCTGCCTAACACTTTGCAGGAGTCCCTGGGACCACAAAAAAGTGACCTGGGGGGGGGAGACAGCAACTGGCTGGAGAGCCCTGGGGATGGTGGGGGAATTTGGCAGCTGCAAAGGGGCCTCTAATGCCGTTTAGGGAGGATGGGAGGTTAGCATCATGTTAAACGGACTTCAAGCACCTCTCATGGGTATGTCTTTAAGACTCCGACCAGTACTGCAAAGTACATAAAGATGCATACCTTTCTGTAGCTTGTGCTCTCCTCTTTCATTTGATGCCTGAATCGCCGTTCTACACCAAATAGTTTTTGTTCAATTTAAAAATTGTGGCTGCCATCTTGGCTATGTTATAACTTCCGGGTCACCCCTGTCTTCTCTGTTAGAGAAGTGCATCACTGAGTGAAGTAGAAAGAGGAAGTGACACGCATGGCCATTGGAAGAGGCACCTCCAGAGGGGTCATAGCACGACTTTGTTGGAAATCGTCTGGCTTAAAGGCATGCCCATGAGAGGTGCTCGGAGTCCCTTTAATTTTGCCCGGGAACCCCGTTCTAGCTAGAAGTGGCCCTGCTGCCCCAATCCATCTGGGCCCTTTACCTTCTGGGCCTACATAAGACAGGCTCTGTAGGAGGACAGGACTGAACTTCAATACCCTTAAAGAGGCCCTGTAGTGACATATAGTGGAATGCACATTATTCAGAATAGCCACTTTTATGGTAATTATCCTGGTTTCAGCATCAGATACACTTTCTATTCCTGTTTATTGGTATGTAGCCCCACCCTCCCAGTGATGTCACAGCCTAGGCCAGTGATGGCTAACCTTGGCACTCCAGCTGTGACAAAACTACAAATCTCATCATGCCTCTGCCTCCCTGAGTTATGCTTAGAGCTGTCAGAGTATTGCAATGCCTCATGGGACTTGTAGTTCCACCACAGCTGGAGTGCCAAGGTTAGCCATCACTGGCCTAGGCTATGATGTCATGAAGATTTCACCTCCCTGCGTACTCTGAGAGATCAGGTGTTGTTTCTGCTCACTTCGGAAACACACAACAGACAGACATTCCGCAGAGATGCACCTGCAAGTAAACACAACTCCATCTATAATACATTTAAGAAAGTAAATGAGGGTGAGGAAAAGGTCTTACAATGGGTCATAAAGTTATAAAGTTTAAAGTTATATTCTGTAAAATTACTCTTTTAAGCCTGTCTATCTTACCTGGGCTCACAAAGGTCTAAACTGAAGGAAAAGAAGACTTTTTAGTTTCTACCAGATACATTTATTTATATTTCTACCAGGGACACCTAAGCTTCGAGGCTAATTTCAGACTTTAAAGTCTGAAAACCACTGCGCCTGTGTGGCCGCGTCCTCCTTCCCTCTGACGTCACCAGGAATGTATTGTGCAGGCCCAGTACAGTCTGCACTGTGCAGTACGCTCCTGGTGACATCAGCGGGAGCGAGGACTCGGCAACGCAGGCACAGTGGTTGTCAGACTTTAAAGTCTGAAATTCCAGAAGTGAACCGGAGGCGGGGCCGGAGCATCGGGAGGTGGCTGCGCGGGCACCGGATGTCTGCGGGGGGGGGGGCAGAGCATTGGTAAGTGGCTGCGCGGGCACAGGATGTCTGCGGGGGGGAGGAGCATCGTGAGTGGCTGCGCGGGCACAGGATGTCTGCGGGGGGGGAGGAGCATCGTGAGTGGCTGCGCGGGCACAGGATGTCTGTGGGGGACCATTAGAAGCCCCGGGTGAGTTCAACTTTTTTTCTTTTTTTTTACCCCTACCCCCCTACAGCACTTCTGTACAAGAAAAAAAACAAAAAGGATATAGTAAACTTCTGATATAGTAAACAGTTTTTCCTGGTCCCTTGGGTTGACTATAACAAGAGATTATACTATTACTGTATATGTGTTTTGTTTTTCCCTGGGATAGTTTGGCTGTCTTTGCTGCTTTAAAGAGACCTTCTTGGTTTCCGTTGTGTTTCTGCTGGCTCATTCTGTTCACAGTTTAGCAAACAATCCCTTGCATTCATGTAGCATTGCACCAGCCAGAAGATGCAGTGTTAAAAAGGAACTCCAGTAAAAAATATGTATATTTGTACATAAATAATTTGTATTAAAAAAAGTGCTTCATTTTTACAATAATGATGTATAAATGATTTAGTCAGTGTTTTCCCATTGTAAAATCTTTCCTCTCCCTGATTTACATTCTGACATTTATCACATGGGGACATTTTTACTGCTGGCAGGTGATGTCAGTGGAAGGAGATGCTGCTTGCTTTTTAGGCAGTTGGAAACAGCTGTTATTTCCCACAATGCAACAAGGCTCCCACAGTATGATGTCAGAACCATGGTCCTGACATCACACTGTGGGAGGGGTTTCACCACAATATCAGCCATACAGCGCCCCCTGATGGTCTGTTTGAGAAAAGGAATAGATTTCTCATGTGAAAGGGGGTATCAGCTACTGATTGGGATGAAATTCAATTCTTGGTTCCGGTTTCTCTTTACGTTTTGTATTTCTGTGCCTCATTGTGAGATATGATTTCCATCCTGTGTCGGGATCTATAATTACCAGATTCTAGTTTAGTAGCCACCAGACTTGCTGCCACAGAATGTAGTGCGTTGTGGAGTGGCTGAAAATATGAAGAGTCTGTAGAGAACATTGTGTACCCGGCCCTGTAACCGGCTTTCGTTAGACAGCACACTCCGATAGGAGACAAACAGGCCCGCTTATTCCTCTCAGCACAGAATCGCTGCTATTCCCGGCCTTAATGAAGTGCAGTAAAAAGCTTTTCTATTCCAAGACGCTAATTGTCTCAACTTCTCCAAATCTTACCTCCTCCTCTGACACTGGAAGCGCTTCCATGCTCTAAACTGTCTCCAAGAAGCCGGCAACATCTGCGCTCTCGTATTATAGCTCCGCGCAGAGAACGGAAAGGTCAGCATGCGTAATTGTGTTTTCGCTCTAAGTTTTCTTGTTACGAACAGTGTTTAAATGTCCTCTCCCCCCACCCCCCAACATACACAGAGCCATGTCTGCCTACAGCTGCCAGGGGTGCACAGCACAAATTACCACTCTCTGTTAATAGCCAGGATTGGCAGGCATGGAATACAGAATAGCCCATTTGCCTTATTGTGGAAGGGAATTCTTATTTTGCTCTTGCGATCGGGGCACTGAAGGCACTGGCACTATTCTATATGGTGGATTGGCCCGCATAAATTCGCTTGAAGAGACACTGAAGCGAAAAAAAATATGATATAATGAATTGGTTGTGTACTATGAATAATTACTGGAAGTTTAGCAGCAAAGAAAATATTCTCATATTTTTATTTTCAGGTATATAGTGTTTTTTCTAACATTGCATCATTCTATAATATGTGCAGATTACACGACGCTCAGCATTCAAAATGATTCTTTCAGAGCAGTCTGTGAAGTAATGACCTCTCCTCTGGCAGAGGAAAAGTAAATAGTCCAGGAACACTTGAGATAATAAAAGTCAGATAACAGCCCTCTCCACGACTTTGAAAATCCCAGAGCTTAATTGCTTTTTTGCATTGAGATAACAACTGGAGTTTCTTAACTCTTCCTGTACTGGAATCAGTTAGACTGATGTATCTGATCTAAGGGCTCGTTTCCACTAGTGCGGTGCGGAATCGCCTGCATTCCACCGCGGACGAAATCGCATGCGGGTGCGATTCCGCATGCGTTTTTGCCGCGATTTCGCATACGATTCCGCATAGGTAAGGCTGTATGCGAATTTAACCATGTCACTGCCTGTGTAAAATAACAATAATACCTATGCGAAATCGCATGCGATTTCGCGTCAAAAACCGAATGGTCACCCCGCATGCAATTTCCCTATTAGTTACATTAGTGGCGATTCGCGCACATTCCTTCTGCACGCGAAATCTGACGGCCCTGCCGTGCAGATTTCTGCCGCACCAAAAAACGCTGCCGCAGCCGCACACGTGGAAACAGCCCCAGGGGCGTAGGAATAGGCCCTGCAGCCCCTGCGCCCGCGGGGGGGCCCGGCCCCCCCCTGGGGCCCGCTTGGGGCCGTTTTGTGGGTGCTGGAGGGGTGGCAGCATGAGGGGAAAGCCTTGCCCACAGTCGGCGGGGAGAGGGGTAGTTCCCCCCTCTCCCTCACCTCGGGGCTCTCCCCTCTGCGCTCCCCTCCAGCTCGTAAGTGTCTGTGGGGCTGTGGTGGGCAGCGAGCGGCGGGCAGATACATACCTGCTTCCGTGCGTTCCATCGGAGACTTCTCCCTCTAGCGGCTGACGTCACTTCCGGAAGTGACGTCAGCCGCTAGAGGGAGAAGTCTCCAATGGAACGCACGGAAGCAGGTATGTATCTGCCCGCCGCTCGCTGCCCACCACAGCCCCACAGACACTTACGAGCTGGAGGGGAGCGCAGAGGGGAGAGCCCCGAGGTGAGGGAGAGGGGGGAACTACCCCTCTCCCCGCCGACTGTGGGCAAGGCTTTCACCTCATGCTGCCACCCCTCCAGCACCCACAAAACTCCGAGCGGGCCCCAGGGGGGGGGGGGGGGGGGGCATATTACGATTTTCTGGTGTCTGCTGCCCTCATTACGATTTTCTGGTGTCTGCTGCCCACATTACGATTTTCAGGTGTCTGCTGCCCACATTACGATTTTCAGGTGTCTGCTGCCCTCATTACGATTTTCAGGTGTCTGCTGCCCTCATTACGATTTTCAGGTGTCTGCTGCCCACATTACGATTTTCAGGTGTCTGCTGCCCACATTACGATTTTCAGGTGTCTGCTGCCCACATTGTGATTTTCAGGTGTCTGCTGCCCACATTACGATTTTCAGGTGTCTGCTGCCCTCATTACGATTTTCAGGTGTCTGCTGCCCTCATTACGATTTTCAGGTGTCTGCTGCCCACATTACGATTTTCAGGTGTCTGCTGCCCACATTGCGATTTTCAGGTGTCTGCTGCCCACATTGCGATTTTCAGGTGTCTGCTGCCCACATTGCGATTTTCTGGTGTCTGCTGCCCACATTACGATTTTCTGGTGTATGCTGCCCACATTAGGATTTTCTGGTGACTGCTGCCCACATTGCAATTTTCTGGTGACTGCTGCCCACATTGCGATTTTCTGGTGACTGCTGCCCACATTGCGATTTTCTGGTGACTGCTGCCCACATTGCGATTTTCTGGTGACTGCTGCCCACATTAGGATTTTCTGGTGTCTGCTGCCCACATTACGACATTCTGGTGACTGACTGCTGCCCACATTAGGATTTTCTGGTGACTGCTGCCCACATTACGATATTCTGGTGACTGCTGCCCACATTAGGATTTTCTGGTGACTGATGCCCACATTGCAATTTTCTGGTGACTGCTGCCCACATGGCGATTTTCTGGTGACTGCTGCCCACATTGCGATTTTCTGGCCCACATTACGATTTTCTGGTGAACACTGCCCACGTTACGATTGTCTGGTGAATGCTGTCCACGTTACGATTTTCTGGTGAACGCTGCCCACATTACGATTTTCTGGCCCACATTACGATTTTCTGGTGAACACTGCCCAAGTTACGATTGTCTGGTGAATGCTGTCCATGTTACAATTTTCTGGTGAACTCTGCCCACATTACGATTTTCTGTCCCACATTACGATATTCTGGTGAACGCTGCCCACATTACGATTGTCTGGTAAATGCTGCCCACGTTACAATTTTCTGGTGACTGCTGCTCACGTTACTATTTTCTGGTGACTGGTGCCCACATTACGATTTTCTGGTGAACTCTGCCCACATTATGATTTTCTAAAGGCCCACATTACGATTTTCTGGTGAACTCTGCCCACATTACGATTGTCTGGCCCACATTACGATTGTCTGGTAAAATGCTGCCCACTTTACAATTAATTTACAGTGAAACGCTGCCCCATTACGATTATTTGGCACCTATGGGGGGGGCCCCATCCAAATATTCGCAGGGGGGCCCAGTGATTTCTAGTTACGCCCCTGAACAGCCCCATCCACTTACATTGCCTATGCGAATCCGCGTGCAGTGCCCGCATGCGGATTCGCTATAGTGGAAACGAGCCCTTAAGGTTTTATTTCTTAGCTGTACTACACATACAAATCATAATATTATAATTTTTTTTCCGCTTCAGTGTCTCTTTAAAGGGAATCTGAACTGAAAATAAACCATGCAATGATGCATTTTACGTGTAGTACAGCTAATAAATAGAACATTTGTAGCAATCGCATATTGTTTCCAGTACAGGAAAAATTATGAAACTTCAGTTGTTATCTATGCAAAATAGCTTTTCTGAGCTCTCCGACCCAACTTGAGTCGGAGACAGTCTTATTTTCTGAAGTACTTATACATCAAAGAAACAGTCAGAGACAGATTTAGATAAGGTTTTACTGCAGGGAAGTTCAAAGGGTCATTAGCTCTGCTCTGTTTCATTGCTGATATCAGAGAATGATGCAATGTTATTTTTTTAAAAAAGCGATATAACTGAAAATAAAAATATGAGACTATTTTATTTGCTACTAATGTACTATTCATTATCTGTACTACACATACAGTTCATTATTTCTTGTTTTTTTTTTTGCTGCAGTGTCACTTTAAATGGTTTCTTTTCTCTGTATATGTCAGAAGCTGTGTGCTTGTACTCTGTGAGCCCAGATTTCTTGGGGAACATTGTAATAATTTCTCACCTTTTATGACTTCCTCCTGTGCAGGATTTGTCACTGAAATCCAACGTTATACGATTCCTTATCGGTGGTTGAGCAGATGCAGTCATTAAAACAATTGTGCAGAGAGCAGAAAGCTTTTTCTCTCCGCGCCCTTCGTTATCAGTCTTTCAGGACAAGGAAAAGAAATGTCTCCTCCTACAGGCCCCCCTGCAGCTTCCGCGCCCCCCTGCAGCTGCTATTGCTACGCCTCTGACATTGACCACATCTGGTCTTCACAAGGTGATATCACCCATTCCCCTCCCCCCCCCCCTTTCTGCCGGGTCTAGTGTGCAGACGCTCTGCCTTCTGTTACGATTAGGGATGGTCGGAATTGCCAATTTCCGATTTCGCAGAAATGCCGTTTTCCGCAATTGCCGAAAACCGCTACCGATTTCTGCATTCCGATGCGGATTTTGCACAAAAATTTCCGCTGACTTTAACATTGATTTTCTCAAAAAAAGGTCTTTTTGAAAGTTTTTTTTTTGCTTCTTGTTTCCAATCTTCTATTTAGCATACCCTAAAAATATGGTGTTTGTATCTTCTATGGGGCCTTTACTATTAACCTCCAAAGTCGGCAGTATACCGCATTTGTTAATGCAAATTTTCTGCTTTTTACATCTCCGCCAACTTTAGAAGTCAATAGCCAATCCCCCATAGGTGCTAGAAACGCCACATTTGCAGGATATGTTAAGCAGTAGAGGCAAAAAAAAATCTTTCAAAAAGACCTTGTACTTTTTGAGAAAATCAATGTTAAAATCGGCGGAAATGTAAAATGCAGAAAATCTGCATTACCAAATGCGGTATGCCGCTGACTTTAGAGGTTAATATCAAAGCCCCCGTAGGAGATAGAAGCGCCACATTTTCAGGGTATGTTAAGCAGAGGAGTGGGAAAACTTTCAAAAAGACCTTCTACTTTTTGTGAAAATCAATGTTAAAGTGGGTGGAAATTTCTGCAATTTCCACGAAAATCCGCCGACTGCACTTTTATTTCCGAATTCGATGCGGAAATGCAATTTGTGATCGGAACTGCGGAAATTGCATTTCCGCGAAATCTGAACGAGCATCCCTAGTTACGATATGGAAGACATTTTACGCCTTTCTATAAAAGGACTGAGGCATCGGTCTCATTTGCAGTGTTGTTCTCTGTACAGCTGCTTCCTCTGTCCCCCCGGAGTATTTCCTCAGCTGTTTACATCGCACCTTCCGACCTGCCAGAAAATTGGGATTTGCAAACGTTTCTGCGCTCTCAAACAAAACCCAGGCGGTATAAACCCAAAATAACAGAGCGTGACACTGGATAGAAGGAGCAGTAAACTGAAGAGGGATGAGGGAGAGGAGAATGAATTATGCATAATCCTCTTAGAATTTTCTATTGTTGTTTTTTTTAGTGCTCTCGGATAATTCCTGTCCTAAAATCTCCAGCGACGTTTTGCGTCTCTCCACCGCGGAAATGGCTGTGCGGTGTGCGGCGACGCCACTCGCCATCTAACGACGCCACTTGAGATGCTAATTTTTCCAAGTTTAATGAAAATTGCGAGCAATTTGAAATTGGGCCAATCCGAAATTGGCAGAGAGTGTGTTTTGATTGGTTCAACTCCAAAGCTGTGTACAATTTGCATCATTTTTTGCATCGAAGTTGGAAAAATTAACCTCTTATTGACCGTTTCTCTACCGTAGAATGCCTGTGTGGTTTTGGATGTTGTGAGGAAATCACACAGAGGGGAAACTTAGGACAACTGTAACCAGAGGGATAAGTGGCTGCCATATTTATTTCCTTTTTTTAAACAATACCAGTTGCCTGGCTGTCCTGCTGATCTATTTGGCTGCAGTAGTGTCTGAATCACACACCTGAAACAAGCATGCAGCTAATCCAGTCACACTTCAGTCAGAGCACCTGATCTGCTGCATGCTTGTTGAGGGGCTGTGGCTAAAGGTATTAGAGGCAGAGGATAAGCAGGATTGCCAGGCAACTGGTATTGTTTAAAAGGAAATAAATATGTCAGCCTCCATATTACTCTCACTTCAGCTTGTGCTTTAATACGCTTGATTTGCACAGTGAAAACACACAAACTCCATGCAGATAGTGTGTCAGAGCTCACCTGGATAGTGTGCCTCTTTCTGCATACACTGGTTACCCTGACCTTGGCCTGAACTCTGGTTATGCAAATTGCTGCCTACCTTGACCTTGACCCTTGTCTCCATTGACAAATGTTTGCTGCCTGCCCTGATCTCTGGCCTGACTATGACTATACTTCTACTAGATGGAGTTTTATACCCTCTACCTGATCTCCTGCGCAGTGTTGTCCAGTTCTCTGGGTGTCTGCTAAGCAGGGCTGTGGAGTTGGTAATGTGGGCTCCTCAGGGGCTCAACAAAATAGAGGGCACAGGGGCCGCTCGCTATAGAGGGCACAGGGGCCGCTCGCTATACAGACCAGCTACAAATAGCGGACGCCGGACTACTAACATGGCCGCAAACTTCCCCTATTTGCCTGCAAGTAGGTGCGTATATCGTCAGGCATCGATAGGGGGGTTTGGTTAGGATGAGGTATTTTGTAGTAAGGGGTATCGGTAAGGGAAGGGCTCGTGTGAGAGTGGACTAGGGGTAAATATTGGCAAATTGTTGCCAATATTTAGTTTACCCCTAACAGAAGGGAACATCTATTAAGGGGTAAACACTGGTAGAGAGAGGTAGGTAGTCGAAAATGCCAGTTTCCAATTCTGCTGAAATTCCGATTCCGCTAATGCCAATTACCGACTCCATGATTACCGACTGAGTCTTTTTTTATTTTTTTTTGCATTCTCTGATTGGTCCAATGCTTCAGAGTTCTGTGATTGGGCTTTTCCGTGTGGAAATCCGTATGGGCATCCCAAGATGGAGGACTCGGTAAAAATTATTGGTATTTTACTACTGGAATTAAAGGGCAACCGAAGTGAGAAGAATATTGAGGCTGCCATATTTATTTCCCGTTAAACAATACCAGTTGCCTGACAGCCCTGCTGATCTATTTGGCTGCAGTAGTGTCTGAATAACACCAGAAACAAGCATGCAACTAATGTCGTCAGGTCTGACAGTAATGTCTGAAACACCTGATCTGCGGCATGGAGGCAACGGATCAGCAGGACAGCCAGGCAACTGGTATTGCTTAAAAGGAAATAAATATGGCAGCCTCCATATACCTCTCACTTCAGGTGTCCTTTAAGTAGTGGAATATCAGTACTTTTAGGCCTCATTCTCATTGCGTTCCGATAGCGTGTCCATTCGAGTTGGCAGTTTTTTGAGGCATTTTTGTTTTTCCTTTCCTGGCGCTTGGGTAAGCGATGCGTTTGTGGTAAAAGCACTTTTCTAAGCGCTTTTCCTGAGCGGTTTTTTAATTCACTCCCTGATGCAAGTCAGGAAGGGAACTCTTTGAACCAGAAAATAATAAATACAATGTATTTATTCTTAAAAACGCAATCACTGCACCAAGTGATTTTGTGAGCATTTTGCGTTCTTCCTATACCTGCCATTCAGGGCAAATTGCCCTGAAAATTGTCCATGCAGCGCTTATGTCAACTGACAGTGTATGGAACGGCCCGATCTGAACTACACCATAGGCAAGCATGGTGTGGTTTAGGCGATTTTGAAAAATCGTCATATCTTAAAAAAAGTCCAAAAGTGCCTGTAGTGTGAACGACCTCACTGGCACTCCGCTAGCGGCTTTCTCCAGTGCCCACATTACCGCTCCGCCCTTTTTAAACGTTCGCCCCTGGAAGAGGCACCTGAAGTGGTCTTGAATGATTATTTTTGGCAATCTGTGCCCCTAGCATGCACAGGCCTAACAGGCATTACTCTGAAGTTTCCTTGTAAATGTATTTCTAATTTCCCCGGTACCAGAAGGCGGCAGACATTACACTGTAATATAGCGAGAGGGGGGAGGCGTAGCTGTGCAGCTGCAGTATATCATGCAGAGCACACCGCAGGAAGATTGCTGTAACATGTGCCAGCCCATGGGGGGAGTTTACAGCCAGCTCTGCTTCCCGCTGTGTGCTCTGCAGGTAACTACAGATTGGCACAATAGGCTGCCTTCTCCTGCGCCAGAATGCCGCTATTGGTTCAATGCTGATCTCTTTTCCCGTGGCTGACAATATGAGCTCCCGCACTGTCCCCATCACACCCCGTCAGTTACTCCTTACGCTGCTTTCACAGGTTCCAACATGCAGACAGCACACCAACCCACAATAATCCACATAACCAAACAACTTAAAAATTGCGAAAATCGTAAAATATTGAATACATGTAAACACGTACAAATAAGAAGTACATTTCTCCCAGAGTAAAATGAGCCATAAATTACTTTTCTCCTATGTTGCTGTCACTTACAGTAGGGAGTAGAAATCTGACAGAACCGACAGGTTTTGGACTAGCCCATCTCTTCATGGGGGATTGTCAGGGTTTTCTTTATTTTCAAAAGCACTTAGTGAATGGCAGTTGCTCCGTCTAACTGCCAAAAAGACATGCAGGAAAGCTGGTCAGCATATTTATATAAATCATTTCAGGGAGTGTCTTTCTAAAGAATAAATGCCATGCTGAGAATCCTCCATGAAGAGATGGACTTAACCCAAACCTGTCAGTTCTGTCAGATTTCTACTACCTACTGTAAGTGACAGCAACATAGGAGAAAAGTCATTTATGGCTCATTTTACTCTGGGAGAAACGTACTTCTTATTTGTATATGTTGATGTGTATTTTACATTTCACACTTTTTTGGGATAGCGATCCTTTGACCTAGATAAATAAGACACAGACTACCTGAATGGGGTGAAAAAAAAAAAAACATTTCTGTGGCTATTTTATTGATTAACATAGGCCTATCACTGAAAGAGGAACTGAATGTAATTTAATGAATATAAATTGCTTTTATTTTACAATATCCATTCACAATAGAGCGTTTTGCCGGCGATTTTGGCAAAACGCTCAAGCGCTAGCGCTTTCGAAAGCGCTAGTGCTTTAATACCCTATGGGCCTGTTCTTACTTGGGCGATTTGCGTTAATCGCCGGCGATTTACGCAAATTGCCAAACGCAAACGCGTACCCTGCACCATTTTCAGGCGATTTCCCTGCGATCGCGTTTCAGTGCTATAGAAGCCCTAGATGCGATTGCGGGAAAATCTCTGCAGTGTCCAGTGATTTTTCCGCGTGAAATCGCAGAAAAATCACTCCCGCAAAACGCCGGCGGTAATCGCCCCCAGTATAGATAGCGAGTATAGGTATGCCTGGCTATCAACACAGGGGACACCTACAAGTGGCTACTTATACTGAGGGCAATTACACCCAGCTACCTATACTAGAGGAACCTACTCCTGGCTACCTATATTGGCTGCACCTATTCCTGACTACCTATACTGGGGGCACCTATGCCTGGCTACCTATATTGGCTGCACCTATTCCTGACTACCAATACCGGGGGCTGGGTCCGTTAAAAATGGCGCCGGCCAAATAATGGCGCCAGACAGTGAACGAAAATGTCTTCTAAACGAAAAATATCGTTTTATGTTTTTTTTCGTTTTAGGTGCAGGCTGGGTGGCTAGTGCAGGCTGGGTACCATGATAGGAGACCTCAGATCAGCGGCGACATGTAGCCTGCCTCCCTCCCTGCAGAGTGCGAGCGGAACGTTAGTATGAGAAGACTCAACGGGACTTGACATGTCTGCAATGTCCGCTTCTCTCCCTGCAGCGCGCCGAGCATCATCTACTAGGTAACAGCGTGTCTCCTTACTGTGACGCGCCGCCGCCAGTACGTGCAGGCGCGTCACAGTGAGGAGACACGCTGTTACCTAGGAGATGACGTGGGGAGCGCTGCAGGGAGAGAAGCTGTCATCGCTGGCATGACGGATCCCGGTGAGTCTTCTCATATCTAACGCACCGCTCGCACTCTGCAGGGAGGGAGGGAAGGAAGGGCATTAGTGAGATACAAAAAGCAAAAACATATACGAAAAATATCGTTTAGGACAACGGCGCCATTTTTTAACAGTCAGAAACGATAAAAAACATTCTACAATGATTTCCTATGAGGCGCCATTTTTATAAAAACGATGTCTGGCGCCATTTTTAACTAGACGCACTGGGGGCACCTATGCCTGGCTACCTATACTGGGGCATCTATTCCTGGCTACCTATACTGGAGGCACCTATACCTGGCCACCTATACTGGGGGCTCCTTTACCTGGCCACCTATACTGGAGGCACCTATACCTGCCCACCTATACTGGGGGCACCTTTACCTGTCTACCTATACTGGGGGCACCTATGCCTGGCTACCTATACTGGGGGCACCTATGCCTGGCTACCTATACTGGGGCATCTATTCCTGGCTACCTATACTGGGGGGGCGCCTGTGCCTGGCCACCTATACTGGAGGCACCTATACCTGGCTACCTATACTGGAGGCACCTATACCTGGCTACCTATACTGGAGGCACCTATACCTGCCCACCTATACTGGGGGCACCTTTACCTGTCTACCTATACTGGGGCCACCTATGCCTGGCTACCTATACTGGAGGCACCTATACCTGGCTACCTATACTGGCTGCACCTATTCCTGACTTACCTATACTGGGGGCACCTATACCTGGCTACCTATACTGGGGGCACCTATACCTGGCTAACTATACTGGAGGCACCTATACCTGACTACCTATACTGGGGGCACCTATACCTGGCCACCTATACTGAGGACACCTATACCTGGCTACCTATATTAGGGGCACCTATACCTGGCTATCTATACTGGCTGCACCTATTCCTGACTACCTATACTGGAGGCACCTATACCTGGCTACCATACGTGATGGGGGAGGGAATGGGGCACATCTGGCTACCATATTGAGGTGGGGGCAGAGGTCCAAATTTGCATCCGGGCCGCAAGGTCTGTAGCTACGCCACTGCTACAAATACCAAAAAAAAGGTGCTCGTACTGTATCACTAAAAGCTGCACTGCACTTTTTTGTGGGTATTATTGACCCAAGGAAGCTGGTAAAACTGGTGACATGTGTTGTCATATAATTTTCTGTGCAATAAAGTCTTTTAATACTTAAAGGGACCCCTGAAGTGAGAGGTATATGGACGCTGCCATATTATTTCCATTTAAAGGGAACCAGAGACGAAGCACCCTTGTGTATTTTACCATGTATATCAGTTAGTGTTGGGCGAACATCTAGATGTTCGGGTTCGGGCCGAACATGGCCGCGATGTTCGGGTGTTCGAGCCGAACTCCGAACATAATGGAAGTCAATGGGGACCCGAACTTTTGTGCTTTGTAAAGCCTCCTTACATGCTACATACCCCAAATTTACAGGGTATGTGCACCTTGGGAGTGGGTACAAGAGGAAAAAAAAATTAGCAAAAAGAGCTTATAGTTTTTGAGAAAATCGATTTTAAAGTTTCAAAGGGAAAACTGTCTTTTAAATGCGGGAAATGTCTGTTTTCTTTGCACAGGTAACATGCTTTTTGTCGGCATGCAGTCATAAATGTAATACAGATAAGAGGTTCCAGGAAAAGGGACCAGTAACGCTAACCCAGCAGCAGCACACGTGATGGAACAGGAGGAGGGCGGCGCAGGAGGAGAAGGCCACGCTTTGAGACACAACAACCCAGGCCTTGCATGAGGACAAGAAGCGTGCGGATAGCAATTTGCATTTTGTCGCCATGCAGTCATAAATGTAATACAGATGAGAGGTTCAATAAACAATAAACAGTAATTGGTGTTGTCCAGAATGCGCACAATGCGTGGGTCGCGTTCAATGCAGTCCTAGGCCGAAGAGGTCATAGCCTAGGGTCACAAAAACCTGTTTATTTGGGCAATTTCAATGGTGGCGAGTCTGACGTACATAAATCGCAGCAATGGCCGTTAGCAACGTCTGAATCTCACGAAATGTCTCATGCAGGTAGAAGACATATTGTTAGACTTGGGCTCCAAAGATGGGTTCCCTACATCTCTGCAAATCAGAGTTACAGGGCTCCAAATTTGGTAAAATCCCCCATAGGCTTTCATTGGGCCTCCTATTTACAGTTCCAAAATCTCACATCTTTTCAAAGGGCAATTGCTCAGCAGTGGCAAATTTTCTAGCATTATAGGGACCCTTAGGGGGAACATGACTGGTGAGTTTCGGGCCCCTAGGCCAAAAAGGTCATAGCCTAGGGTCACAAAAACCTGTTTATTTGGGCAATTTCAATGGTAGTTATGCTGACGTACATAAATCTCAGCCATGGCCGTTAGCAACGTCTGAATTTCACGAAATGTCTCATGCAGGTAGAAGACATATTGTTAGACTTGGATTCCAAAGATGGGGTCCCTACATCTCTGCAAACCAGAGTTACAGGGGTCCAAAATTGGTAAAATCCCCCATAGGCTTTCATTGCCTCCCTATTTCACTTTCCAAAATCTGACATCTTTTCAAAGGGCAATTGCTCAGCAGTGGCAAATTTTCTAGCATTGTAGGGACCCTTAGGGGGAACATGACTGGTGAGTTTCGGGCCCCTAGGCCAAAGAGGTCATAGCCTAGGGTCACAAAAACCTGTTTATTTGGGCAATTTCAATGGTAGTTATGCTGACGTACATAAATCTCAGCCATGGCCGTTAGCAACGTCTGAATTTCACGAAATGTCTCATGCAGGTAGAAGACATATTGTTAGACTTGGATTCCAAAGATGGGGTCCCTACATCTCTGCAAACCAGAGTTACAGGGGTCCAAAATTGGTAAAATCCCCCATAGGCTTTCATTGCCTCCCTATTTCACTTTCCAAAATCTGACATCTTTTCAAAGGGCAATTGCTCAGCAGTGGCAAATTTTCTAGCATTGTAGGGACCCTTAGGGGGAACATGACTGGTGAGTTTCGGGCCCCTAGGCCAAAGAGGTCATAGCCTAGGGTCACAAAAACCTGTTTATTTGGGCAATTTCAATGGTAGTTATGCTGACGTACATAAATCTCAGCCATGGCCGTTAGCAACGTCTGAATTTCACGAAATGTCTCATGCAGGTAGAAGACATATTGTTAGACTTGGATTCCAAAGATGGGGTCCCTACATCTCTGCAAACCAGAGTTACAGGGGTCCAAAATTGGTAAAATCCCCCATAGGCTTTCATTGCCTCCCTATTTCACTTTCCAAAATCTCACATCTTTTCAAAGGGCAATTGCTCAGCAGTGGCAAATTTTCTAGCATTGTAGGGACCCTTAGGGGGAACATGACTGGTGAGTTTCGGGCCCCTAGGCCAAAGAGGTCATAGCCTAGGGTCACAAAAACCTGTTTATTTGGGCTATTTCAATGGTGGCGAGTCTGACGTACATAAATCGCAGCAATGGCCGTTAGCAACGTCTGAATCTCACGAAATGTCTCATGCAGGTAGAAGACATATTGTTAGACTTGGATTCCAAAGATGGGGTCTCTACATCTCTGCAAACCAGAGTTACAGGGCTCCAAAATTGGTAAAATCCCCCATAGGCTTTCATTGGGCCTACTATTTACCGTTCCAAAATCTCACACCATTTCAAAGGGCAATGGCTCAGCAATGGCAAAACTCACCAGTCATGATCCCCCTAAGAGTCCCTACAATGCTAGAAAATTTGGTACTGCTGAGCCATTGACCTTTGAAAAGATGTGAGATTTTGGAAAGTGAAATAGGGAGGCGATGAAAGCCTATGGGGGATTTTACCAATTTTGCACCCCTGTAACTCTGGTTTGCAGAGATGTAGGGACCCCATCTTTGGAATCCAAGTCTAACAATATGTCTTCTACCTGCATGAGACATTTCGTGAAATTCAGACGTTGCTAACGGCCATGGCTGAGATTTATGTACGTCAGCATCACTACCATTGAAATTGCCCAAATAAACAGGTTTTTGTGACCCTAGGCTATGACCTCTTTGGCCTAGGGGCCCGAAACTTACCAGTCATGTTCCCCCTAAGGGTCCCTACAATGCTAGAAAATTTGCCACTGCTGAGCAATTGCCCTTTGAAAAGATGTGAGATTTTGGAAAGTGAAATAGGGAGGCAATGAAAGCCTATGGGGGATTTTACCAATTTTGGACCCCTGTAACTCTGGTTTGCAGAGATGTAGGGACCTCATCTTTGGAATCCAAGTCTAACAATATGTCTTCTACCTGCATGAGACATTTCGTGAAATTCAGACGTTGCTAACGGCCATGGCTGAGATTTATGTACGTCAGCATAACTACCATTGAAATTGCCCAAATAAACAGGTTTTTGTGACCCTAGGCTATGACCTCTTTGGCCTAGGGGCCCGAAACTCACCAGTCATGTTCCCCCTAAGGGTTGCTACAATGCTAGAAAATTTGCCACTGCTGAGCAATTGCCCTTTGAAAAGATGTGAGATTTTGGAACTGTAAATAGGAGGCCCAATGAAAGCCTATGGGGGATTTTACCAAATTTGGAGCCCTGTAACTCTGGTTTGCAGAGATGTAGGGAACCCATCTTTGGAGCCCAAGTCTAACAATATGTCTTCTACCTGCATGAGACATTTCGTGAGATTCAGACGTTGCTAACGGCCATTGCTGCGATTTATGTACGTCAGACTCGCCTCCATTGAAATTGCCCAAATAAACAGGTTTTTGTGACCCTAGGCTATGACCTCTTCGGCCTAGGACTGCATTGAACGCGACCCACGCATTGTGCGCATTCTGGACAACACCAATTACTGTTTATTGTTTATTGAACCTCTCATCTGTATTACATTTATGACTGCATGGCGACAAAATGCAAATTGCTATCCGCACGCTTCTTGTCCTCATGCAAGGCCTGGGTTGTTGTGTCTCAAAGCGTGGCCTTCTCCTCCTGCGCCGCCCTCCTCCTGTTCCATCACGTGTGCTGCTGCTGGGTTAGCGTTACTGGTCCCTTTTCCTGGAACCTCTTATCTGTATTACATTTATGACTGCATGCCGACAAAAAGCATGTTACCTGTGCAAAGAAAACAGACATTTCCCGCATTTAAAAGACAGTTTTCCCTTTGAAACTTTAAAATCGATTTTCTCAAAAACTATAAGCTCTTTTTGCTATTTTTTTTTTCCTCTTGTACCCACTCCCAAGGTGCAAATACCCTGTAAATTTGGGGTATGTAGCATGTAAGGAGGCTTTACAAAGCACGAAAGTTCGGGTCCCCATTGACTTCCATTATGTTCGGAGTTCGGCTCGAACACCCGAACATCACGGCCATGTTCGGCCCGAACATCTAGATGTTCGCCCAACACTACACGTGACCCGTTCGGCCAATCACAGCGCTAGCCGAACGTTCGGGGAACGTTCGGCCATGCGCTCTTAGTTCGGCCATATGGCCGAACAGTTTGGCCGAACACCATCAGATGTTCGGCCGAACTCGAACATCACCCGAACAGGGTGATGTTCTGCAGAACCCGAACAGTGGCAAACACTTCGCCCAACACTAATATCA
Source organism: Hyperolius riggenbachi (assembly GCF_040937935.1). NCBI lineage: Eukaryota > Metazoa > Chordata > Amphibia > Anura > Hyperoliidae > Hyperolius > Hyperolius riggenbachi. The sequence goes on along the minus strand of NC_090655.1, from coordinate 6,762,218 downwards.
GTAAGAACATTAGAGAAAACACCTACCCTGCTCTCTGTTTCATCCTCACTGCTAAAAGTGTCTGTTATCAGCAGTCATAAGAATCCCAGACTGAGCATTCAATCTGGCTTTGCCGGGAATAATTATAGCTGAGTCATTATAGCAGAGCCACAAGGGGGCAGGCTTGGGCTTGAAAAGACACCAGAGAAGACAGACTCAGCTATAATCTTTCCATAGCAAAGCTAGACTGAGTGCTCAGTCGGGGATTCTTATCAGAGGTGATAACAGTCAGATTAAACAGAGAACAATGAAACAAAGAGCAGATTAGGTGTTTACTGTCATGTTCCCACTGATTTATAAGGTAAAATACAAGAGGGTGCTTCATCTCTGGTTCTCTTTAAGCAATACCAGTTCCCTGGCAGCCCTGCTGATCCTCTGCCTCTAATACTTTTAGCCATAGCCCCTGAACAAGCATGCAGCAGATCAGATACTCTAACTCAGGTGACTCAGGTTATACTGGATTAACTGCATGCTTGTTCCAGGGTTTTGACTCAGACACTACTACTGCCAGAAGATCAACAGGGCTTCCAGGCAACCTGTATTGTTTACAAGGAAATAAATATAGAAGCCTCCATATCCCTCTCACCGCGGGTTCCCTATAGGCTGGTTTCACAGTGGGACGTTACAGGCGCACGTTAGAGCAGCCTGTAACGCAGCCCACCGCACAGTAATGAAAAATCAATGGGGCTGTTCACAGTGCGGACGTTGCGTTACATTGTAACGCTGCGTCACAAGACAACGTACTGCATGCAGTACTTTGGACGCGGCTGAGCCGTGTTAGACTGCTTGCACATGCTCAGTAATGTTGGGGAGGAGCGGAGAGCGGCCAGGCACATGGCTAATTAATATGCACTGCACGGTGTGACGTGCAGTGTTTACTTCCTGGAGCAGCCGCTCTGTGCGGCGATTGGCCGGCGGGACCACGTGATGCCGCATGCGCACAAGAGTACACATCACGGCATCACTGACGCCAGAGTGAGCTGCACAACGCGGCTCACTCTGACGTCCAGATCTAGCACCACCAGGCATTCCGTTAGGGGGAAGTTATGCAACCTTAACGCCCCCTCTAACGCAACGTCCTGGTGTGAAATTAGCCTTAAAGTTATACTGGCTGCTACTCTTCAGGAGAGGTAAGCCAACCACTACCTCTCCTTGGGCTTGATTCACTAAGACAAATAACACGCCTTATCAGAGTTAACACACCTTATCAGAGTATCATAGTGAGCTCTACAATCTTATGCCTGCTAATTGGCAATGACGAGAGCTCCACTTGTCCTGCCCTGAGCCCCTACGGGACCAATCACTGTACAGGACATTATCCCCACCCTGATTGGCCCAATAGGCTGCCTGTCAAGTTTCCTGTCAAGTGACAGGTAGCCTATTGGACCAATCAAAGTGCGGGGATGATGTCCTGTACAGTGATTGGTCCCGTAGGGGCTCAGGGCAGGACGAGTGGAGCTCTCATCATTGCCAATTAGCAGGCATATGTTTGTAGCGCTGGCTATGCTACTCTGATAAGGCGTGTTAACTCTCATAAGGGGCTTGATTCACTAAGACAAATAGCATGCCTTATCCGAGTTAACGTGCCTTATCAGAGAGAACACACCTTATCAGGAACACACCTTATCAGAGAGAACACACCTTATCAGAGATAACACACCTTATCAGAGTTAGCATGTGTTGTGTTTTAATTGGTTTGAAACTGATTTAAATTGTTTTATACAAAAAAAAAAAATGTGTGGAACACCTCCACTTTCAGGTTTATTGCCTCCAAGTACTCGGTCATATTTTGATAGGGGATCAAATATTTATTTCACTCACTACATTGCAATCAAGCTTTGACTTTGGGGCTTTGAGGGTTCATTTGTTGTTGGTCTGTCTCTCACAGCTGCAATAAACCCACCATTACAATTATAGACTTGTCATTTCTTGCTCAGAGCACAAACAAGCAGAATCAGCGGGGGGTCAAATACTTCTTTTCCTTCACTGTACATTTGTGTTTGCAAGTCCCCTTTAAAGCGCAATGTGTTTTTATTGTTTTTTGCGGGATTTTAGTGGCGTTGTGCTCGCCCTGCCATAGCTGAAGCAATTTCATTTAGTAAGAAATAAAGGTTCCAGTCTGTAATTTACACTTGGAAAGTGTGTAATATAATCATGTTTTCGCGAGTTCATTGTGCAGAGCTGTCAGCAGATTACGCTTATTAACATGATGTGTAAAATCAATGGATCGCTGCAGTCTAGTTAATCAGGTAAATTAGAATTGTTTTCATCAGAGCTGCTTGTTGTTCATTTTCCGAATTGCTGTACGTTTTTTTTAACATAATTTGGAAAAAATATGTTGCAGAAGTTTGTTTACTTGGTGTGATTTTTGGTGCAGAATGTTTGTGAGGGAGCAGTGGCGGGTGCTACACTGGGGCACGTGCCCCCCCCCCCCCCCCTTCAGGAATCGCTGTGCCCCTCTGCTCAGTAACATACATTAAAGCGGAACTGTAAATAGTTTTTAAACACATTGTTTCACTTACCTTGGGCTTCCCCAAGCCCCCAGCAGCCGCCTTGTCCCGCGCCGACCCTGCCCGAGTCTCCGTTCCGTGCCGTAGACTTCTAAGTCGACGCCAGTGCAGCCCTGCCAAGCGTATCCTTTCTTCGCGTTCCACTCTGCAATAGCAGGGAACGCGAAGAAAGGATACACGTGGCCAGAGCCGCACAGGCGCAGTGGCCCGGCGGCGAAACCGAAAGTAGCTGGCGGCGGGAGAACGGAGGCTCGGGCAGGATCGGCGCGGGACAGGATGGCTGCTGAGGGCTTGGGGAAGCCCCAGGTAAGTGAAACAATGAGTGTAAAAACTATTTTCAGTTCCGCTTTAAGTAAGCCAAGGGTCTTATCTATTGGCCATAAATACGTAACAATCCTTACAGGATCCCTTGTATCTGCATGACGCTTATATTTGCAAAAAAAAAAAATCTCTCTCCCACACTGATACTGTAACATTATCAGGAATAGAGTCTGGTGAAGGCTTACAAGCTGAAAACTTACTGTTTCTTTTAAATAAGCCAAAAAAATTGTATTATCCTGATACAAAACTTCTTGTCTGTAAAATACAAACTCTAGTCTGCAGCAATGCTTAGCTACTAAGATAAGAAATTACACATGGGGCTTGATTCACTAAGACAAATAGCATGCCTTATCTGAGTTAACATGCCTTATCAGAGATAACACTCCTTATCCTAGTTAACACGCCTTATCAGAGTAGCATAGCGAGCGCTACAGAACCCGCAGGGGCTCAGGGCAGGACGAGTGGAGCTCTCGTCATTGCCAATTAGCAGGCATAAGTTTGTAGCACTCGCTATGCTACTCTGATAAGTTGTGTTAACTCGGATAAGGCATGCTATTTATCTTAGTGACTCAAGCCCATAGTGTTTCTCTCCCTCCTGCCTCTTCCCCCCCTCTCCCCTTTCTTGTAGAGTCGTCAGACACAGGCTGGGGGCTGGAATGATTTGCCTGTGATCTGCCCACACAGGAGCACAGGAGCAGCTTGCTAGCAAGTAAGAATTAAAGCATGTCAGCCAACTAGCTAAGTACATCTGTAGGTTTTCTTTCATAATAACAGCCTCAGTGGAAGCGCATTTTTAGCACGAAACGGCAGTCAGGCTACTAATGCCCAGCACCCACCACATCACCACCATGTGTTTATCACCACTTTTATGTGTATTGCTAACTGTGCCTCACCTGTTGGAAGAAAGCAAATTGCAAATTATTGAAACTTAACACAGGCTGCTACTGATGATGTCACAGGGGAGGTGATCTCAGGTTGTGTGAGATGTCACATAGACGACGCCCCTGTGTGGGAGGGGAGCTGATGACAAACACACCCATGATCTAAAACCTCCTACTAAGCTCAGAAGTAATGGCTGCCACCTGTATAACCCTAGTTATGGAAAAGGAAAACGTGTAGAATCTTTTCTATCTCTGATTGTGCATTCTGAAAATTATTGCAGGTAGCGACATCTGTAGTCCTGTCAGACGATCTCTGAGGACTGTTTATTTACTTAGAGTTCTGAAGCCAGTGAAAATAATGTATCGTTTCCCAGAATGCTTTGGGAAGGAGGATTGCACATAGCTAAACAGCCTAGGCTAAGCATCACTGAGAGGGTGGGGCTACATACCAATACAGCAATATATTGATATAGGAATACAATACAATACAATACAATAACATTTCTATAGCGCTTTTCTCCCATAGGACTCAAAGCGCTTAGGCTCTCTCAGATTCAGTAATTAGTAGGATGAAGTATTCACACAACAAAAGTTATATTTCTGCAAATGCCAAACTGAACAGGTGGGTTTTCAGTCTGGATTTAAACACGTCCAGGGATGGAGCTGTCCTGATCTGTTGAGGTAAGGAGTTCCAAAACGTAGGGGCAGCATGACAGAAGGCTCTGGGACCAAAAGTTTCCAAGTGGACTCTGGGTATGACTAGATTATTAGAACCTGTTGATCTGAGAATGCGGGGATTGCTACGCAGCTGCAACATATCTTTCATGTATCCAGGGCCTAAATTATTCAGGGATTTAAATGTCAGTAGGCCGATCTTGAATAGGACCCTCCATTCTATAGGTAGCCAGTGAAGGGAGTGCAGGACTGGCGTTATGTGGCAGTGACGGGGTTGGTTGGTTAGCAGTCTGGCAGCAGTATTCTGTATCAGCTGTAGTCGGTACAAGACCTTTTTTGGAAGGCCAGTGTAGAGAGCATTGCAGTAGTCCAGTCGGGATGTGATGAAGGCGTGGACTAAGGTTGGCAGATCTTCTGGAGGTATGAGGTGCTTGATTTTTGCAATGTTCTTCAGGTGAAACCAGGATGATTTCACCACAGCAGAGATTTGAGTTCTGAACTTTAAATCCCAATCAATTAGAACTCCCAGGCTACGCACATGATCAGAGCTGCGTAGATCCGTGCCTCCTATTCCCAGTGGTGAAGACTGCAAGTTAAGTTGTTTTGCTATCATGCTCTGCCCTCCAATCAGAAGGACTTCAGTTTTGTCTGCATTTAGTTTCAGCCAGTTGTCATTCATCCATTGCTGTAGTTCACGTAAGCAGGCGTTTATAGTTAGGGTTGGGTCTGTCACACCAGGCTTGAAGGAAAGATATAGTTGAGTGTCGTCTGCATAGCAGTGGTATGTCAGGCCATGTTTTTGGATTAGTTTTCCCAGCGGTAACATGTAAATCGTGAAAAGCAGGGGAGAGAGGATTGAGCCCTGGGGCACCCCATACCTAAGTGATACAGGGGTGGACAGGAAGGGCCCCATAGACACTTTGTGGGTTCTGCCACTCAAGAAGGATTGGAACCACTGAAGAACTATGCCATCAATGCCGCAGTATTCCTGTAGCCTGTTTATCAAGATGTCATGGTCAACTGTGTCAAAGGCTGCAGAAAGGTCTAGCAGTATGAGGATCGAGCACTCTCCTCTGTCTCTTGCCATGAGCAGGTGGTTGCATATTTGGATGAGGGCAGTTTCAGTGCTGTGGTGTTTCCTGAAGCCAGACTGGAATGGGTCATAACTGTTGTTTTGTAGGATTTTGGCTTCTAGCTGGAGGTAAACAGCTTTTTCAATTAGCTTGCCCAGAAAGGGAAGGTTAGAGACAGGTCTGTAGCTGGTCATTGCATCTGGGTCCAGGGAGGGTTTTTTGAGGAGAGGCCTGATGATTGCTTCCTTCAGTAAAGCAGGAAATATCCCTGATTTTAAGGAACAGTTAACAATTTTTAGGAATACTGGTACGAACAGGTCGGGGCAGTTCAACATGAAGTGTTTCTGATGCTGAAACCAGGATAATGAATGTAAAAGTGGGTATCCTAAATCATTTACTGCATTCCCCTATATGTCACTACAGGGCCTCTTTACTGCATTCTGCTATATGTCACTACAGGGCCTCTTTACTGCATTCTGCTATATGTCACTACAGGGCCTCTTTACTGCATTCTGCTACATGTCACTACAGGGTCTCTTTACTGCATTCTGCTATATGTCACTACAGGGCCTCTTTACTGCATTCTGCTATATGTCACTACAGGGCCTCTTTACTGCATTCTGCTATATGTCACTACAGGACCTCTTTACTGCATTCTGCTATATGGCACTACAGGGCCTCTTTACTGTATTCTGCTATATGTCACTACAGGACCTCTTTACTGCATTCTGCTATCTGTCACTACAGGGCCTCTTTACTGCATTCTGCTATATGTCACTACAGGACCTCTTTACTGCATTCTGCTATATGTCACTACAGGGCCTCTTTACTGCATTCTGCTATCTGTCACTACAGGGCCTCTTTACTGCATTCTGCTATATGTCACTACAGGGCCTCTTTACTGCATTCTGCTATATGTCACTACAGGGCCTCTTTACTGCATTCTGCTATCTGTCACTACAGGGCCTCTTTACTGCATTCTGCTATCTGTCACTACAGGACCTCTTTACTGCATTCTGCTATATGTCACTACAGGGCCTCTTTACTGCATTCTGCTATATGTCACTACAGGGCCTCTTTACTGCATTCTGCTATCTGTCACTACAGGGCTTCTTTACTGCATTCTGCTATATGTCACTACAGGACCTCTTTACTGCATTCTGCTATATGTCACTACAGGGCCTCTTTACTGCATTCTGCTATATGTCACTACAGGGCCTCTTTACTGCATTCTGCTATATGTCACTACAGGGCCTCTTTACTGCATTCTGCTATATGTCACTACAGGGCCTTTTTACTGCATTCTGCTATATGTCACTACAGGGCCTCTTTACTGCATTCTGCTATATGTCACTACAGGACCTCATTACTTCATTCTGCTATATGTCACTACAGGGCCTCTTTACTGCATTCTGCTATATGTCACTACACGGCCTCTTTACTGCATTCTGCTATATGTCACTACAGGACCTCATTACTTCATTCTGCTATATGTCACTACAGGGCCTCTTTACTGCATTCTGCTATATGTCACTACAGGGCCTCTTTACTGCATTCTGCTATCTGTCACTACAGGGCCTCTTTACTGCATTCTGCTATATGTCACTACAGGACCTCTTTACTGCATTCTGCTATATGTTACTACAGGGCCTCTTTACTGCATTCTGCTATATGTCACTACAGGGCCTCTTTACTGCACTCTGCTATATGTCACTACAGGGCCTCTAGTTGTGATGATAATGTAATGACTGCAGAGAGGAAGGTATCTGAATGCTGTTATAATTCTGTATCTTCTCCCAATAATGATTCCCACGTGTTTCGTGCCCGGCGGCAGCGAGGTGACAGCGCGGACTGGCGTTTGTTTTCTTACCGGGGGCCTGACCTCTGCCAGCCTCCGATCCCAGAGTTTGTTTGTGGAGAGCGGCGGCGGGAGCGGGTCTGCCGAGGTGACATCTCAGCGCGGATCTGATCTGGTGTCGCTAATTAATCTACCTGCTGGAAGCTAATCTCCGCTCCTCTCCACCTCTGCTCCGTGTAACTGTGCGGTTAGACATTCAATTATTTTCCCCGTGTCCCTGTCACCCGTCATATGTTCTGTCATGTTGCTGCGTCGCGTTTAATTATCCTTTATTTCTTACGGCGTCCGCTCGTTAGACCGCCCCGCGCCCGTTATGTCGAGCAGGAAGTCTGCCAGCTGGTGCGGTTATGAAGTTGCGCATTTTACGGCCTTCGCCGTGACCTTCAGACGAATCTCCCTCAGCTCGATAGCGATGCGTCTTTATTGGGGGGATGTTGGTGTTTCACGAGTCCTGGGGGGACGCACCGACATCCTCACCGCAGTCTGAACAGATGTGCGAATGTCGCCCGGAAGTGGCATCTGCTCCGGAGCTGTTCTTCGAAGACGCAATGGCAATAACTATGCTAATGCCGGCATCGCGTGAAAGCAAACTTCCCATCAAAGCCCAACCCCAGGCGCCAATGTTTTCCTCGCCGGCGGAGTTTTACATTTTATCGGAATAGGCGCTCCACGATGAAAGGACGTCTGGCAGAGACGAACGACGAGACTAAATTGTACACAGCTTGTAATCGGGCGAATAAAATGCTCTTCCTGATGATTTGATTGGCTCGATTCCCAGCTGCATACAATTTGCATTACATCATCATCATGCATTGTAGTTCTCAGTATCTCTGTTGACACTCTGCAGATGTGTAATGAGATGAGATTCTTTCAAGTCTCCCCCTGACAATCCAAATTTAGCAATTCTTGCACTGGATTGGCTCATTTCCAGGGTGCATGCAAATTGCAACAAATGGGCGGGAGGGCTCTTTGATATTATGTGCGATTCCGATTACCAACTTTGATGCGATTTTACATTCATTTCCGATTTTTGATACGATTTAAAAAAAACAAAAAACTCCTGCATGCTGCTTTTTATTTCAGCGGTTTTCTTCTAGTTGTTGCTAGCATCCAGTGGAAATTGAAAAATCGGAATTGCAATTTGCAGTGTAAAAGACGCCGGGAATTGAAATCCTTTCTGCTGGTTTCACATGTGGTGCGGTGCGATTGTCCTGTGGTAGGAGAGCCCAGAGCAGGACGATCACACCGCACCATGTCCCTATGCAGAGTGCGCCGACAGTGCTAATATGCATAGCTCCGCCCCGAACAGTGACATGCTTCCTGCTGGACAGGAAGTATGTTGCTGCCTGCCGTACAGCATCGCTCGTACTGCTTGGCATCGCACCCGCGTTCATACCTCCCAATTTTTTGAGATGAGAAAGAGGGACACTTAAGCCATGCCCCTGACCACACCCCCGTCACACCCCTAGTCACGCATACCATAAAGATTTCATAAGAAAAATATGTTGTTTTATAAATTAAACCACACTGGTCCTTTCTATCCTGGTTCATTTTCCTTCATAGTAACATTTTAAAATTAGTAATATATCAATTTAAAAGAAGTGAATAAAGTCAAATACATTTTGTAGTAGAGAAATACATATCTTTACATAGAAAGAGGGACAAAGTCCTGAAAGAGGGACAAATGAGTAGGAAAGAGGGACAGAGGGACAGCTGGGAGCTATGCATTGTTGGAGCCACTTTTGACGCATTGCGTCGCACCGCGGGTGGTGTCGCCAGTCTCGTAGAGACTAATGATCACTGTGGCGGGGAGACGTACTGCAGCAGCACTGACCGAAATGGGCCTCAAATGTGAATTTTCGGCGCAGAAATTGGATTTGATAGCTTTTCCCGTGTCTAGGAATTATGGCCTATTATTATTATTTGGAATTGATAATTATATCCTGAATTAGGGATAGCAGAAATTGTTGTATGAGTGTCCTTTGAGCTTCCGCCTGATACCATGTTCTCCCTTTTCTCACTCTATTAGGATCAATTCAGAGCAATGCAGTGTTAGGTTATGTACACACCTTAGATTTCCTTTGCTCTAAACCAGGGGTGTCAAACTCAAATACAAAGTGGGCCGAAATTGTACACTGGGGCCTAGTCACGGGCCAACCTCATTGTCTGCTGGCCACCCTTATAAGGTTCCAGAGGTTTAATGCCCCCCCCATACATTCCCTTGGTGTCTAGTAGTCCTCCCTCACCATACAGTTCCCTGATGTCTAGTGGTCCTCCCTCCCCTATACAGTTTCCTGGTGTTTCGTGGTCTTCCCTCTCCTATACAGTTCCCTGGTGTCTAGAGACCTCCACTGTCCCCTATACAGTTCCCTGATGTGTAGTGTTTCCCCCTACCTCCCCCATATGTCTTCCCTGGTGTTCTAGGGAGTCACCTTCCCCAGTGGTCTAGAGTAGGCTATACATAATGCAAAGTTGAGAAACCACTTGGGGGCCAAATTGAATGGCTCTGAGGGCCAAATTTGGCCTGCGGGCCGGAGTTTGACATGTATGCTCTAAACAAATATACATGATCATTTCAGGAGACTGTCTTGAGTGAGTGTGTAGAGAGATGTCCTCCATTTTTGGTGGCCTCCCCTTCAGCACTTGGCCAGGCTAGAAGTTCCTCAGTGGATGTGATCCAAGTAATGGAAGCCCCCCTGCCCTCCCCTCCCCCTATGTAAACTAACTTCATTGATATGCGCTCACACACAAAAAAAAATTGGACTTGAAGTATCACAAAACGCAGAATTTGTAAAAGCGCAAAAGTGGTCGGAAATCGCAGGGATAAGTGTGAAAGCTGATTTGTGTTTCCTCTAGCGTTAGACGGACTTGCTTAAAGCGGACCTGAACTCAGGACTTCCCCTCTGCTCTAAAAGATAAGCAACAGCATAATAACCTTTAAGAAAAAAAACATTTCTTTATCACAGCTGATACAAATCCTGCAATACATCTGCAGTGTGTCTACTTCCTGCTTTCATGGACGCAAACATATTGTTAACACCCTGTGTTTACAAACTAGCTGCTCTGCCGAGGCAGCCAGATGACACCGCTGTGAGAACAAATTACACTTGTGATTAGTAACAGATGAGAGGGAATTAGACAGACTTAACTCTCTAAATACATACAGGGTGCATCTCTCTCTGTTTTCCTTCTGTCCTGTGCAAGAGTTCAGGTCCACTTTAAAGAATGCGGAACTTAAAGGATACCCGAGGTGACATGTGACATGATGAGATAGACGTGTGTATGTACAGTGCCTAGCACACACATAACTAGGCTGTGTTCCTTTTTTTCTTTCTCTGCCTGAAAGAGTTAAATATCAGGTATGTAAGTGGCTGACTCAGTCCTGACTCAGTCCAGACAGGAAGTGACTACAGTGTGACCCTCACTGATAAGACATTCCCCTTTTTATCTCTGCCCTTCTCTCAGAAGCCATTTTCTGCTAGGAAAGTGTTTTATAGTTGGAATTTCTTATCAGTGATGGTCACACTGTAGTCACTTCCTGTCTGAGTCAGGACTGAGTCAGCCACTTACATACCTGATGTTTAACTCTTTCAGGCAGAGAAAGAAAAAAAGGAACACAGCATAGATATCTGTGTGCTAGGCACTGTACATACACATGTCTATCTCATCATGTCACATGTCACTTCGGGTATCCTGCGTCTCTTTGAGGTGTAACTGTCAGCTGTGTAATCCAGACTTTCATTGTGGTGAAGAATAATGGCCGTCCCTATCTTCATTCTCCACTGGCACATTACAGGATGTCAGGCGGCTGGTAAGATAGTAATGCTGAGCAGATAATGGGCGCGGTAATTGCCCGCATTCAATCACGCCGCCGCAGCCGCGATTCTATCATCTCTACAGAACTGCAGCCCGATCATAAAAACGTCAAATCGGGAAATAAAATACACACAAATTAACATCTTTTAATGACCTGCATGCCTGGACTCGCCGGGAGGGCTGCCGAACAATTAAAATCTGCAACGAATCTCACCCGATAGCCCACGGACGCACAAATCACCATGATGAGCGATTACATTTCACCAATACCGTTATCTGGAGCGGGCCTCATCAGCGGGCAGAGAAGTGCTGCTTTTGTATCAGTAGGCGTCACGGGGAAGTCAATCGATATAAATGATTGTACGGTCGTCTGCAGGTGTATGTGGTCAGAATAACTGTAACAGAAACATGTTACATTAGGGAAGCAGGGCCCGGGGGTTCCATCGCTCATCCGGATATCGCTCGCTGTTAGGGCCGCACACCCGATAGAGCGAGTCGGTCGACATCTTACAGCACGGCCAATTGATACATGCGCCCAACTTTGGACAATCGGTTTTGATGGTCTTACGGCCACCAACTTGATGTATGTATGGCCACCTTTAGGCCTCTTTCACATTGCGCTCCGACCGCGTGTCCGTCCGCGCTGGCCTTTTTTTGAGGCTTTTTTTTTCTTTCTCAGCGCTTGGGTGGGCGCTGCGTTTTTGTTAAAAGCGTTTTTGTTAAAAGCGTTTTTGTAATTCACTCACTGACGCAAGTCAGGAAGGGAACTCTGACACGGAAAATAATAAATACAATGTATTTATTCTTAAAAACGCAAACGCAGTCGCTGCACAAAGCGATTTTTTGAGCATTTAGCGTTTCTGCTATACTTTCCATTGCGGCGGAATTGCCCCAAAACTGTCCCACGCACAGCTCACGATCCGCGCTAATATGAACCTTCTCATAGACATTAATTGCACAAGTGTTTGGTGGGCGATGCTTAGTCAATACAGCAAATCCCAAATGCATATTAGAGGTTGTCAAGGAGACTGTAATCGTTCCAGCTTGCATGCAAATTATATGCAACCTGGGATGTTGCCAACGTAATGAAATTACTTCCTGCCATAATTGATTGGCTTGATTGACTGCACACAAATTGCATTAAACATGCATGCAAATTCATATTATTGGCATCTCATTAACTATCTGTTCTGATCACATGAAGGCGTGTCTCCGGTGGGAGTATGTATCTGGACAAGCCCCTCCCCCTCCTGTGATGTGGGCGTGGTGAAATGTTGTGCATGCATCGCTGTGAGCTGATTGGCTGCCTGTAGTCCCATAGATGTTCAGTGTTTCATGTGCTCTGTTTGTACTTCACAGGGTAGTGCGACGAGAACATGCAGACCCCCTCATGGAGGAGCTGAATCCCGGAGACGCCTCCGAGCCGGATGGACGGGGAACAGGTCGGACTCCCCCTTTATTTTATATAATAGCATATAGTATAGCAAAAAGCAGAAGCTGAGTTATCTCCCAGACACATCCTCCCTCCTATAACTGTAATAAGAAAACATGTATGTGTGTCATATGTACAGTGCAAGCTGTTACTCTGTGCCTGTACTGATCGTAAACTAGCTGCAGCGTGTGCTGCTGATCTCTGCTGCTCCCAGTATGTACAGTATAAGCTGTTACTCTGTGCCTGTACTGCTAGTAAACTAGCTGCAGTGTGTGCTGATCTCTGCTACCTCCAGTATGTACAGCATAAGCTGTTACTGTGTCCCTGTACTGATAGTAAACTAGCTGCTGTGTGTGGCGATGCCTACTGTCCGTACAGGTGCAGAGAAACAGTTTATATGTAAATATGGCAGCCTCACAATACCTTTTACTTCAGTTTTTCTTTAACGCTTTGTGAAAATTGGTAAGTGGTACATTAGCCTTTAACATACAGCAAATTGGTGATTATGGCATGTACGGGGCCTTTGCTATCAACCACTTAAAGAGGAACTCCAGTGAAAATAATGTAATAAAAAAAGTGCTTCATTTTTACAATAATTATGTATACATGATTTAGTCAGTATTTGTCCATTGCAAAATCTTTTAAATCCCTGATTTACATTCTGACATTTATTACATGGTGACATTTTTACTGTTGGCAGGTGATGTAGGTGCTGCATGCTGTTTTGGCAGTTGGAGACAGCTGTAAACAGCTATTTCCCACAATGCAAAAAGGTTCACAGACAGGAAACTGCCAGGAGTACCTCGGTACTCAGAGCTTCTTGTGGGAGGGGTCTCACCGCAATATCAGTCATACAGCGCCCCCTGATGGTCTGTTTGTGAAAAGGAATAGATTTCTCATGTAAAAGGGGGTATCAGCTACTGATTGGGATAAAGTTCAATTCTTGGTCGGAGTTTCTCTTTAAGTGGATGGTACTAATTGCCCAAAACGTGCCGCAGAATCTGCGGAAAGGGGAGAGTCGAATTTAAACATGCAATGTGCATTATTACAGTAAACAAGTTTGTTAAGCAGACGTAGGCCAATTCGCTGCAAAATCAAGTTTGGGATTTTTGTCTGTTCATCCCTCATAAGTCTACTGAACTATTATCAGACCCTCATGTGAAGATGTCGCACTAAGTAACAAAAAGTTGACCACGTCGATGACCTGCTTCTCTACAGAATAACCTGATCATGGCTAGACTCTTCTCACCCATTGCACTGGACGCAATCCAAAAACAAAATGGTCGGTGTCCCAATAATTTCACCGCAGAGAATACCGATGTCTGGTTATTGGGCGCCATTGCTCTATAGGCTGGTGTATCCCAGAGCGGTTCTGAGCGTTTTTAAAAGGCTGTTGCGGGGGAAAACCACTTGGCTAATGAGGGATGGTGCAATCCAGAGCGGCTCGTTTTTCCACAAACGCAAACTCGGGGGCTGCAGCATTTTTGAGATTTCTGAGGCGTTTCTGCCTCAATGTAAAGTATAGGAAAATGGAAAACAGCTCTGGGAAACGCCAGATCAGAGCGGTTTTCCAAGCGCTTTTGTTACAGAAGCTGTTAAGTTACAGCTTAAAGGATACCACAACTAACATGTGGCATAATGAGATATACATGTGTATGTACAGTGCCTAGCACACAAATAGCTAGGCTGTGTTCCTTTTTTTCTTTCTCTGCCTGAAAGAGGTAAATATCAGGTATGTAAGTGGCTGACTCAGTCCTGACTCAGACAGGAAGTGACTACAGTGTGACCTTCACTGATAAGAAATTCCAACTATAAAACACTTTCCTAGAAGAAAATGGCTTCTGAGAGCAAGAAAGAGATAAAAAAGGGGGAATTTCTTATCAGTGAGGGTCACACTGTAGTCACTTCCTGTCTGAGTCAGGACTGAGTCAGCCACATGCATACCTGATATTTAACTCTTTCAGGCAGAGAAAGAAAAAAAGGAACACAGCATAGTTATTTGTGTGCTAGGCACTGTACATACCCATGTCTATCTCATTATGCCACATGTCAGTTGTGGTATCCTTTAAGGGCCCAGTCACACTTGTGCATTTTCAGAGTGATTTCAACATTGCTGGAAATCGCTAGTGGTATGAAAAACGTGTGTACAATTAAAGTATATGGAAGTGTTTTTATCTAAGCGATTTTCTGAAACGCAAACATGTTGCCTGCCACGTTTTCTGAGCGATTCTGTAGGCTAAATTGAACTAGAATTCAAAAACCGCTAATCGCTGAAAAAATGCTGGAAAAACGCTTTCTATACAGTGAAAAATTGCTGGGAAATCGCTCGGAAAAAAACACCAGAAATTCGCTCAGCGTTTGCGTTAGCGTTTAGCTATTTCTAGTGTAAATGGACCCTCACTGTAACAAAATATAAAATCTGCTACACAAAAACGCTCCAAACAACGCTAGGCATGTTTCGAAAATCTCTTTAAACATGCCTAGAATCGCTCTGAAAAACAGCTTAAAAAACCGCTAGTGGTTTTTGGTGTGCACTGGGCCTGTCATGAAATAACTGACATTGCTGTGTGTTCTGGTGGTTGTTGGCTGCAGGGACACAGGTTGTATTTCCAGCCATATTCCAGGGGGTGGCGCCAGAGATTTGTGTATTCGCTCACATCGCTGGGAAGATAAACAGCGATGTTCTTTATTAGGAGTCATTAATGTTTAAGCCATTTTTAGCTCTCCGGTTTTGTCTTTTCCGTCGCCGTCTCTTTGTCTGTGAATTAGTGGTACAATCAGTCTGGCGCTAATCCCTCGAGAGTGCTGCCGTTCGCTCCGTATAATAGGTTATCGCACAATCTACTTCCTGCGCTATGAAAGATTCTCCTCCTAATCCTGATCAGTGCGGAGAATCTCAATGAGGGGCTCATATTCTTAGTGAGGAGCGAGAAATCGTCAGCGAAATTAGCCGAGGGGCCGCTGCGGACGAACGTTAATTACATTGTGGTTTATAGTCAGGACAGATGACGATTCTGGTAATGAAATGCGGAGGGCAAATTATACAAGATAACTTCTCTCCTTTATAGTTTTTTTCTGATATTCAATTACATCTCCGTTTTCCTTGGAATTTAGCAATGGCGTTAAAGGACAACTACAGGGAGAGAGTGATACGGAGGCTGCCATATTTATTTCATTTTAAGCAAAACCAGTTGCCTGGCAGCCCTGCTGGTCTTGGCTGCAGTAGAGTCTGAATCGCACTAAACACAAGCATGCAGATAATCCTGTCAGATCTGTCAATAATGTCAGAAACCCTTGATCTGCTGCATGCTTGTTCTGGGTCTATGGCTAAAAGTATAAGGGCTCGTTTCCACTAGAGCGAATCTGCTTGCGTTTTCTGCATGCAGATTCGCATACCCAATAATAGACAATGGACCTGTTTCCATTTGTCAGGAAATCTGTGCGGTGGACTGTGCAGAAAAAAATCTGCACAGCAGAGCCATCAGAATTCGCACACCGCAAAGGCTAGTGCGCGATTCGCCTGTAATGTAATTAATAGGAAATTCACCTGCGTTTTTGCTATGCGAATTTGCGTATGTTTTTGCGTAACATTAATGTAAAAGCACACAGGCACTGACATGGTTAAATTCACATACTTACAAACAGATGCAAATGTTAACGCTTCCCCCTCCCCTGTAGCTGCAGGCCGTCCAGCGCTGGCTCCCCCGAAGTGTCCCGGAACCCTCCCCCGACAAGACTTACAAGGCTTGATATAGTTACCTTGCCTGGCTCCAGCGGGAACAGTGTTGCGGCTCTCCGCACGGAAATAGGCAGAAATAGCCGATTCCAGTCGGGTCCGCACTACTGCGCAGGCGTAAGACGGAGTAGATTGGACCCTACTGGAATCGGCTATTTCCGAGACCAGAGCGGCAACTGCACCTGCGCTGGAGCCGGAAGGGTAAATATTTATATCCCCGCTGTTCGGAGGGGCCAGAGCGAGACCGCCGTGGGACACAGGAGGACGGGGGAAGCCTCAATAGGATCCAGAGGCTTCCCCCTCCCGAGGTGAGTACCCCCAGGGGAATAATTTTTTTTTATACAGATTCTCTTTAAATAAAGCGTGGATTTTATGAGGATTCCCCCAGTGCCTGAACTGGATTACTGCATGCAGGGCCGCGCCTGGGTGGGTGCATGTCTCCGACAGGCGCCGCCCGGCCGCCGCTCACCCCATCTGACCGCCGCTCCCTCCCTCCCTCTAGCCGCTGCCGCCGCGTCAGACCTCGATCGGGCGGCGACCAATAGTGCGAGTGCTAGGACCTAGCACACCGCACTGATATGCGGAAGTGACATCACTTCCACATATAGAGCGGGTGCGTCCAGCGCCCGCTCGTACTTGTCGGGTCGCCACTGATCCTGAGGTCTGCTGACTGCGAGGTAAGGGGGGGAGCGGTGGAGGCGGCTAGAGGGGGGGGGGCTCCCTGTCACTCACTCACTCACTTCCTAATGGGGCTCCCTGTCACTCACTCACTACCTAATGGGCTCCCTGTCACTCACTCACTACCTAATGGGGCTACGTCACTCACTCACTACCTAATGGGCTCCCTGTCACTCACTCACTACCTAATGGGGCTCCCTGTCACTCACTCACTACCTAATGAGGCTCCCTGTCACTCACTCACTACCTAATGGGGCTACGTCACTCACTCACTACCTAATGGGCTCCCTGTCACTCACTCACTACCTAATGGGGCTCCCTGTCACTCACTCACTACCTAATGAGGCTCCCTGTCACTCACTCACTACCTAATGGGGCTACGTCACTCACTCACTACCTAATGGGCTCCCTGTCACTCACTCACTACCTAATGGGGCTCTGTCACTCACTCACTACCTAATGAGGCTCCCTGTCACTCACTCACTACCTAAAGGGGCTCCCTGTCACTCACTCACTACCTAATGGGGCTCCGTCACTCACTCACTACCTAATGGGCTCCCTGTCACTCACTCACTACCTAATGGGGCTCCCTGTCACTCACTCACTTCCTAAAGGGGCTCCCTGTCACTCACTCACTACCTAAAGGGGCTCCCTGTCACTCACTCACTACCTAATGGGGCTCCCTGTCACTCACTACCTAATGGGGCTCCCTGTCACTCACTACCTAATGGGGTTCGCTGTCACTCACTTACTACCGAATGGGGCTCCCTGTCACTCACTCACTACCTAAAGGGCCTCCTTGGCACTCACTCACTCCCTAAAGGGGCTCCCTGGCACTCACTCCCTAAAGGGGCTCCCTGGCACTCACTCACTACCTAAAGGGGCTCCCTGGCACTCACTCACTACCTAAAGGGGCTCCCTGGCACTCACTCACTACCTAAAGGGGCTCCCTGGCACTCACTCACTACCTAATGGGGCTCCCTGGCACTCACTCACTACCTAATGGGGCTCCCTGGCACTCACTCACTACCTAATGGGGCTCCTTGGCACTCACTCACTACCTAATGGGGCTCCCTGTCACTCACTCACTACCTAATGGGGCTCCCTGTCACTCACTCACTACCTAATGGGGCTCCCTGTCACTCACTGCCTAAAGGGGTCCCTGTCACTCACTGCCTAAAGGGGTCCCTGTCACTCACTAGCTAAAGGGGTCCCTGTCACTCACTAGCTAAAGGGCTCCCTGTCACTCACTAGCTAAAGGGCTCCCTGTCACTCACTGCCTAAAGGGCTCCCTGTCACTCACTGCCTAAAGGGCTCCCTGTCACTCACTGCCTAAAGGGCTCCCTGTCACTCACTGCCTAAAGGGCTCCCTGTCACTCACTGCCTAAAGGGCTCCCTGTCACTCACTGCCTAAAGGGCTCCCTGTCACTCACTGCCTAAAGGGGTCCCTGTCACTCATTGCCTAAAGGGGTCCCTGTCACTCATTGCCTAAAGGGCTCCCTGTCACTCACTGCCAAATAGGCTCCCTGTCACTCACTACCTAAACGGGGTCCCTGTCACTCACTACCTAAACGGGGCTCCCTGTCACTCACTACCTAGAAGGGGTCCAGGCTGGCTACATATACTGGGGACACTGGCTGTTTGTCATTATGTGCATTTACTGGTGAAAAGCGGTTTCTTATTCTGTGCATTTACTGGTGAAAAACGGTCTCTTAATATGTGCATTTACTGGTGAAAAGCGGTCTCTTATTATGTGCATTTACTGGGGACAAGCTGTCTCTCATTACGTGCATTTACTGGTGAAACGCTGTCTCTTATGTGCATTTAGTGGGGAAATTTTGTCAGTAAAAATCTTTTGTGAGTAAATTTTTAAGTATTTGTCAGTAAAAAATAACATGAAAGGTTGGCAACACTGGCAGGCTGTGTGGCGCAACGGGAAAGATACAGGCAGCCCACCTTGGGCTTGGCGGGGGGAGGAGCCGACGACAGCGAGCAAGTGTAGGGTGGCCGCAGGCAGCCATAAATACGCAGTGTGTGACTAGCAGACTCGCAGGCAGCCAAAGCCAGCCAGGAGCAAGCCCATGGAAGAGGGGTAGGAATGGGGTATCGCATGCATGCGTAAAGAGGTGGAAGGTAGAGTTGGGCGAACAGTTCGGCTGTGTTAGCCGAACTGCAGCCGAACTGTTCGGCTGCCCAACCTGTCATTTTGCTGTGGCTCTTACTACTTCTGGGTCGCAATGACCCGGAGTAGTACGTCTGCGCTGGCCCGGCGGAGCGCGTCCTAGATCGTGCTCCCGTTGCCGGGCACTCTCTGCGCATGTGTGTGACGTCACTCATGCGTAGAGAGTGCGACCCGGAAGTAGTAAGAGCCACAGCAAAATGTCAGGTTGGGCAGCCGAACAGTTCGGCTGCAGTTCGGCTAACACAGTCGAACTGTTCGCCCAACTCTAGTGGAAGGTGTGAGTGTGATTAGGCAGGACATGGGTGTGGTTATGTGGTTGGGCGTGGTTAATTTAACCACTCCCATAGGCGCCAGAGAAAATCTTGCACCCAGGTGCCAGGCACCCCAGGCTCACCCCTGACTGTATGTGAGTGTAGCACAGGCAGGTGGAGACTGGCGCATTAGTAAGCAACCCGTGTATGTTAATAAAGGGCACCAGTAAAATTCAGCATCCAGGAAACCCAATAGTAGAATATCGGCATATTTAATTACCCATATTCTACTATGAAAGTGTCAAAAGAATCATAAAATATCAGCACTAAATACCAATAATTGACTGAGGCTGGCTTCAAACCAGAAACCATCGTCAGCGAAGCGTCGCGCCCGCTGCACCGCCCAAAACCGGCCTTCACGGAACACCATGCTATTGCGCTGTGTTCCCTCTCTGGCCACCGGCCAAGCAGGAAGTGACACGTGTGATGCGCGCTTGCCGTCACTTCCTGTTTCAGGTATGCGTAAGAGTATTGCGTGCGTCGCGTCGTCACGTCAGTAATTTTTTTTAAAAATCCATGTGTCACCATAGACTAACCTGACTTCCGGGTTGACGTAGATCGGCACAAATCGACGCAGAAGCCGCGCAGTAATGTAGTTCTTGACCTGCGTCGGGGATGCGGCGAAAACGTCACTTCTGCTGCGCCGTAACGTCGGAGTATGAAAGTCTCCACATACCTTCACTGCATAGAGGTAGGGTGTGGCAAAAACACTCACCGCCTCGGTGTGAAAGGACCCTCAAGTTAAACCTACGCCTAATCTAACCCTTCACCTTCCCACTACCGATGCCTAACCTTTCAGCAAAACTGAAGTGAAAAAAACCAACACACCTTAAAGCGGATCCGAGATGAAAAACTAACTATATAACAAGTAACTTGTCTATATACAGTATCTCATCTACAGTTTAGATAGTTTACACAGCAAATCTAAAAATTAGCATAAAAATGGGTATCCTGAATAATTTAATGCATTCTATTATATGTCAATACAAGGTCGCATTAATCTGTCAGTGTGTGACATCTCCTTCAGACGTGCATCTTATGAACCATTTCTGGTGTCTTCCTTGTAGGCGGAGCTGTGACGGACTTTGATGGAGATGGCGTGCTCGACCTCGTTATTTCTCACGGAGAGTCTATGGCACAACCGATATCTGTCTTCAAAGGGAAGCAGGTGAGAATTGACACCTCATAGGTCCCGGTGAAGACGAGAAAGCGATTGGCGAATAATTCTGGGACCATGCCAGTTTTAACACAACACATGTATAGCTTAAAGAGAACCCAAGGTGTGTTTAAAGAATGTTATCTGCATACAGAGGTTGGATCTGCCTAGCCCAGCCTCTGTTGCTATCCCAAACCCCACTAAGGTCCCCCTGCACTCTGCAATCCCTCATAAATCACAGCCGTGCTGTGAGGCTGTGTTTACATCTGTAGTGTCAGTCTCAGCTGCTCCCCTGCCTCCTGCATAGCTCCGGTCCCTGCCCCCGTCCCTTCCCTCCAATCAGCAGGGAGGGAAGGGATGCAGGCGGGGACTGGAGTTCTGCAGGAGGCGGGGAGAGCAGCAGACTGACACTATAGAGATAAACACAGCCAGCTCTGACAAGCTATTTGTCAGCAGCGTGGCTGTGATTTATGAGGGATTGCAGAGTGCAGGAGGACCATAGGGGGGTTTGGGATAGCAACAGAGGCTGGGCTGTATGGGCAGATCCAGCCTCTGTATGCAGATCACATTCTTCAAACCCACCTCGGGTTCTCTTTAAAGAGAACCAGAGACGAAGCACCCTCATGTATTTTACTATATATACCAATGGGAACATGGCAGTAAACACCTACTTTGCTCTCTTCTTCATTCTTCTCTGCTCATTCTGCCTGTTATCAGCCCTGATAAGAATCCCTGACTGAGCATTCAGTCTGGCTTTGCTCAGGAATCATTATAGCTGAACCAGTCTTCTGTGATGTTTTTTCAAGCCCAAGCCCGCCCCCTTCTGGCTCTGATTTCCTGCTAAGAGGATACATAGCAGGAAAGCAGAGCCACAAGGGGGCAGACTTGGGCTTGAGAGGACATCACAGAAGACTGGCTCAGCTATAATCATTCTGGGAAAGCTAGACTGAATGCTCAGACGGAGATTTTATCAGAGCTGATAACAAGCAGATTGAGCAGAGAAGAATGAAGCAGAGAGCAGAGTAGGTGTTTACTGTCATGTTCCCATTGGTATATATGATAATACATAGGGGTGCTTCGTCTCTGGTTCTCTTTAACTCCATTACAGCCGCGTCACGGCAATTGGCGTGAACGTGGCGGCTCCCCAGGACCGCATGATGCCAATTGGTGCCAAGTCCTGGGGCGTGTTTTGCTGTGGATCGCACATCTCTGCTTGAATGACGGAGCTCCTCTCTCTCCCTATGGCGATCTCCGCTAGGAGACTGTTAGACACCGAAACTGCCGTCTATTTACATTGTACAGTGATGCGATCTACGGCAGCGCTGTTACTGGGGAGAGCAGCCGTGTGCCTCAGCTGTCCCCTGGGGAGGCACAGGAGCGATCGGCTGTCATAGGCTGATGCCTAAGACAGCCGATCGCGGTGATTGGCTAGCGGGGAAGGAAGGGAGAGGGTGGAAAATAAATAAAAGAAATAGTACATATTATAAAAAAATATACATTAAAAAAAAAACCCTGCAGCAGCGATCAGAGCCCACCAACAGACAGCTCTGTTGGTGGGCAGAAAAGGGGAGGGGGATCATTTGTGTGCACGGATGTATGGCCCTGCAGCAAGCCATAAAAGCTGCAGAGCCCTAATTTGAAAAAAAATAGCCTGGTCACTAGGAATAGAGAATATATCAATTAAAATGATGGGAATAAAGTTTAGAGTCAGTTAGATACATTTTTCAGTAGACGAATACAAATATTTACACAGATCTGTGCATAAGTCCTGAAACAGGGACACATGAGGAGGAAACAGGGACATGGGGGATTGGGTTCACAAAGAGGGACTGCCCTCCAAAAGCGGGACAGTTGGGAGCAATGCATCACGGACCACAATGTAGATCACATTCTCATGAGAAGCTCTGTTATGTAGGAGGTCCAAGCACAGGTCGGATCTCCAAAATGTGACTAAGCACCATCCCATTCTCAGACGTGGTCTTCTCAGTGGAAGTTCTCACGCTTGATTAGCCATCCTTTGCATTTCAGGGCCTGAAGAACAACTGGCTCCGAGTGATACCGCGCAGCAAGTTTGGTGCTTTTGCCCGCGGTGCGAAGGTGGTTCTGTACACCAAGAAGAGCGGAGCTCATCTGAGGATCATCGATGGTGGATCTGGCTACCTCTGTGAGATGGAACCCGTGGCACACTTTGGTCTCGGTAGGTAACACAACAATAATAATATAATACAATATTATTTGTAAAGCGCTTTTCTCCCATAGGACTCAAAGCACATAGACATGTCTCAGATCAGTATACTGTAGGCTGCTGGCTGAACTGTGTTACAGAGGAAATAGGTGACTAAACAAGTCGATTTTCCATTTGGACTCTGAGGAACTCCAGTGAAAATAATGTAATAAAGTGCTTCATTTTTACAATAATATGTATAAATGATTTAGTCAGTGTTTGCCCATTGTAAAATCTTTCCTCTCCCTGATTTACATTCTGACATTTATCACATGGTGACATTTTTACTGCTGGCAGGCGATGTCACTGGAAGGAGATGCTGCTTGCTTTTTTGGCAGTTGTAAACAGCTGTTATTTCCCACAATGCAACTAGGCTCCCACAGTGTGATGTCAGGCCTTCAGAGCTGTGAGGTGCTGACATCATACTGTGGGAGGGGTTTCACCACAATATCAGCCATACAGCGCCCCCTGATGATCAGTTTGCGAAAAGGTAAAGATTTCTCATGGGAAAGGAGGTATCAGCTACTGATTGGGATGAAGTTCAAATCTTGGTTATGTTTTCTCTTTAACCACCCTGGAATTCTGATTAAATCGCCAGGGCGGCTGCGGGAGGGTTTTTTTAAAATAAAAAAAAAAACTATTTCATGCAGCCAACTGAAAGTTGGCTGCATGAAAGCCCACTAGAGGGCGCTCCGGAGGCGTTCTTCCGATCGCCTCCGGCGCCCAGAATAAACAAGGAAGGCCGCAATGAGCGGCCTTCCTTGTTTTGCTTACATCGTCGCCATAGCGACGAGCGGAGTGACGTCATCGACGTCAGCCGACGTCCTGACGTCAGCCGCCTCCGATCCAGCCCTTAGCGCTGGCCGGAACTTTTTGTTCCGGCTGCGCAGGGCTCAGGCGACTGGGGGGACCCTCTTTCGCCGCTGCTCGCGGCGCTGCCTCCTCCAGATGGATCTGTGACGCGGCGCCGGGTAGCCATGGCAACCTGAGACGCCGGACAGCCAGCACACCCCGCTCCGCGCTCCACGTTCCGGGGCAGACGGAGAAGATTACCAACCGCGGGAGGGCGGGAGGCGGAGTGGAGGGCCCGGTGTAATGTCAAGTTATCCTTCATCTGCTCATACGCAGAGCGGCGGCGATCAGGCAGCACACGCGGCTGGCAAGGTGCTGGCTGCGTGTGCTGCACTTTATTTGATGAAAATCGGCCCAGCAGGGCCTGAGCGGCAGCCTCTGGCGGTGTTGGATGAGCTGAGCTCGTCCAGACCGCTCAGCAGGTTAAAAGGCCACTATAGCGGAAAATTGGAAAAAAACTTAATTCTTATTTGTCTATGTTGGCACATATTTTAAGAGTAAAATGAGCCATAAATTACTTTTCTCCTATGTTGCTGTCACTTACAGTAGGTAGTAGAAATCTGACAGAAGCGACAGGTTTTGGACTAGTCCATCTGTTCATGGGGGATTCTTAGCAAGGATTTTATTCTTTATAAAGATATTCCCTAAAAAGGATTTAAACGATGATGCTGGCCACACAGTTTGTTTTTTGGCAGTTGGACGGAGCAACTGCCATTCACTAAGTGCTTTTGAAAATAAATAAATCCCTGAGAGTCCCCTATGAAGAGATAGACTAGTCCAAAACCTGTCGCTTCTATCAGATTTCTACTACCTACTGTAAGTGACAGCAACATAGGAGAAAAGTAATTTATGGCTCATTTTACTCTTAAAATATGTGCAAACATAGACAAATAAGAAGTCATTTTTTTTTTTTTTTTTTTTACAATTTTCCGCTATAGTGCCCCTTTAAATGCTTCCAGGAATGGAGATGTCCCGATTGGGTGTGGCAGGGAGTTCCAAAGTGTAAGGGCAGCATGACAGAAGCCTCTGTCTCCAAAGGTTTTGAGGTGGACTGAAGTTTGGGCTTGACTAAGCTATTAGATCCTTTTGATCTGAAGTTGTGGAAGGTGTGATGTAGTTGTAACAAGTCCTTCAGGTATCCGGGGCCCAGATTGAGCAAGGATTTGAATGTCAATAAGCCAATCTTAAAGAGACACTGTAACTAGAAAAACCTCCCCTGGGGGGTACTCACCTCGGGAGGGGGAAGCCTCCGGATCCTATTGAGGCTTCCCCCGTCCTCCTCAGTCCCACGGCGGTCTCGCTGCAGCCCTTCAAAGCTGGCCCAACAAATCCGTCAGCCTGTTCAATATTTACCTTATCAGGCTCCAGCGGGGGCGCTGTTTCGGCTTACGGCTCCGAAGTAAACGGAAATACCCGATCTCAGTCAGATCCGTTCTACTGCGCAGTCGCCAGAGACTTGCGCAGTAGAGCAGACCCGACTGAAATCGGGCATTTCCGCCTACTTAGGAGCGCAGCGCCGCTACTGCGCCTGCGCTGGAGCCTGGAAGGTAAATATTTACATCGCCGACGTTCAGAGGGGCACAGCGGGACCCCCGTGGGACGCAGGACGGGGGAAGCCTCGATAGGATCCGGAGGCTTCCCAGTCCCGAGGTGAGTACCCCCCAGGGGCCGTTTTCTCAGTACAGGTTTTCTTTAAACAGAATTTTCCATTTTCATTCCTGTGCAGACCTGTCCTGTCACTCGACACGTCCGAGCAGAACGCTCCTGAAATAGAAAGACTGTTTCTTCAATGTGAAATGTCGAGAGAAGTATTCTCTTTATTCCGTTGCCTAACTTTCCCCACTAGTAGCTTAGCAACAACCTGAGGCCGTCGGCCTAAAACCGAAATACCCAGACATGTTTATGGTACGGTTGTCAAACACTACCTGTGATATCTATGTAAAACAACTGCTCTCCAACCGCGATCATTATAAATCCGGCTCAAGTGGGATTATGCTAAGCTGACTAGCCACAGTGTATTCCGATAGCGCAGGTCATTGTCTGGTTACGTCTCTCGTCTTCAGCATACCCGTCCGCCACTGGAAAATGAGAACCTACCAGCTGTAATACTCTATAGTGTATTTATGTCCTGTGCTTACTTTATAGCGCTTTCCCCGCCTCCAGAGCTCCTCACGGCTTTTCCCGCCTCCAGAGCTCCTCACGGCTTTCCCCGCCTCCAGAGCTCCTCACGGCTTTCTCCACCTCCAGAGCTCCTCACGGCTTTCCCCGCCTCCAGAGCTCCTCACGGCTTTCCCCGCCTCCAGAACTTCTCGCGGCTTTCCCAGCCTCCAGAACTTCTCGTGGCTTTCCCCGCCTCCAGAACTTCTCGTGGCTTTCCCCGCCTCCAGAACTTCTCATGGCTTTCCCCGCCTCCAGAGCTCCTCACGGCTTTCCCCGCCTCCAGAGCTCCTCGCGGCTTTCCCCGCCTCCAGAACTTCTCACGGCTTTCCCCGCCTCCAGAACTTCTCATGGCTTTCCCCGCCTCCAGAACTTATCACGGCTTTCCCCGCCTCCAGAGCTCCTCACGGCTTTCCCCGCCTCCAGAACTCCTCACGGCTTTCCCCGCCTCCAGAACTCATCACGGCTTTCCACGCCTCCAGAACTCATCACGGCTTTCCACGCCTCCAGAACTCATCACGGCTTTCCCCGCCTCCAGAACTCCTCACGGCTTTTCCCGCCTCCAGAACTCCTCACGGCTTTCCCCTCCTCCAGAACTCCTCACGGCTTTCCCCGCCTCCAGAACTCCTCACGGCTTTCCCCGTCTCCAGAACTCCTCACGGCTTTCCCCGCCTCCAGAACTTCTCACGGCTTTCCCCGCCTCCAGAACTCCTCACGGCTTTCCCCACCTCCACAACTCCTCATGGCTTTCCCCGCCTCCAGAACTTCTCACGGCTTTCCCCGCCTCCAGAGCTCCTCTGGACTTTCCCCGCCTCCAGAGCTCCTCACAGCTTTCTCCACCTCCAGAGCTCCTCACAGCTTTCCTCGCCTCCAGAACTCCTCACAGCTTTTCCCGCCTCCAGAGCTCCTCTGGACTTTCCCCGCCTCCAGAACTCCTCACGGCTTTCCCCGCCTCCAGAGCTCCTCACGGCTTTCCCCGCCTCAAGAGCTCCTCTGGACTTTTTCCGCCTCCAGAGCTCCTCTGGACTTTTTCAGCCTCCAGAGCTCCTCTGGACTTTCCCCGCCTCTAGAGCTCCTCACAGCTTTATCCGCCTCCAGAACTTCTCACGGCTTTCCCTGCCTCCAGAGCTCCTCATGGCTTTCCCCGCCTCCAGAACTTCTCACGGCTTTCCCCGCCTCCAGAGCTCCTCTGGACTTTCCCCACCTCCAGAACTCCTCACCGCTTTCCCCGCCTCCAGAGCTCCTCACAGCTTTCCCCGCCTCCAGAACTCCTCACAGCTTTCCCCGCCTCCAGAACTCCTCACAGCTTTCCCCGCCTCCAGAACTCCTCACAGCTTTCCCCGCCTCCAGAACTCCTCACAGCTTTCCCCGCCTCCAGAACTTTTCACAGCTTTTTCCTCCTCCAGAACTTCACAATCAGAATTTCATTTTTCGGCAATAGCCTCATTCACACTTAAAGGAAATGTGAAGCTAGAGAAAAATGTAGATACCTACCTATGTAGAAGGAAAGCTCTGGATCCCATAGCGCCTTCCCGGTCTTCTCTCCACCACTGTCGCCTGTGAACGTTCACGTCTTTGGGGCTCCTTGGACAACTTTGCAAGCACTCGCATCCCTGAGTGCGTCTGAATGTTACCGATATTTTACTACAACTAAACCTAACCCTACTCACGCACAGAAACCCTCCCTCCAATGCCTAACCCTGCGACACCCGTCCCCCAATCCCTGTGTGCAGAGAAGCATCATCATTATCATACATTACCTTGTGAGGGCCGCTGTGTAGTCATCGCTGACGGCGCCGTAATGGCATTAGAAGGGTTAAGTTGACGGATGTGGCGCGTTGAACATCTCAGCTCACAGTTCGGCGCGCTGACTAGCAGCGAGATGTGAGGGCCGCTGTGTAGTCACCGCTGGCGGCACCAATGAGTTAACAGGTCTGGTTAATCTGGAAGGTTTGTTATTTTAGGAATTAAAACAAAAAATGAGCTTTGATGGTCTTGGCAGCACTCGAGCGGCTCTGCTCCCCATCTCTCATCTCTCTGCTCCTTTCATTAGCGAGGAGGAATTCTTGGTAATTGGGAGACGAGGATTTCACAAGACGCTGCCTGCAATAGGGCTTTATCAGCTGTGACTCAGACACATGGCCGGGGTGCGGAAAATGTGGCGGGAAGGAGAAGGCGTGTCACCTGGCGGCAGGAAGTGGGTGACGTCTGATAATCTGCTTTATAGTCACCTGGCTGAGCCAGATCAGCGGCTCTCTTCATAGGAATCCAGAGCAGAATGAATGATTCATCTCCATCCATGCTCTCTATACAATGCTGATATTGTGCAGATGCCCGTAGAATATTTTCCTAAATAAATCACAGGATAAATGGAAAAGAAAAAAAAAACAATAGACACATACAGGCCCGGATTTACCTCACAGGAGCCTATAGGCACAGATGTCCTGGCACCCTAGACTCCGCCCTCCATGCATGCAGGCCCAGATTTACCTCACAGGTGCCTATAAGCAAAGATGTCTTTGCAATCTAGACTTTACCCTCCATGAAGCTACAAACCTCCACTGAATCGCAACCCAAGTGTGCTGACTGGCCTAGCTGTCACTCCTCCCTTACTTCCCTTGTGAGCTTTACGCACTTAGGGTTTTCTCCAGCCCATCGCAGCCGACTGTCCCACGCCGACCGTTCCACTCCCGCTGCCGTCCCGGTCTCCGTACTCGATGCGGAAGCCGACCCCGAGGTCATCCGCATTGCGCCTGTGCGAACCGCCGCTGTCAATCAAGCTAATGTTGTACGCGGCTTACTGTACAGTTGGTAGTAGTTCTGCACCTGCGCAGTAAGCCGCGTACACGTGGGCAGTGGTGCTCAGCAGAGCTCGAATATTCGAGTAGCTCGAATATTCGAGCTCTTTTCCAGCTATTCGAGCTCGGTATTCGAGCTCCGAATAGCTGTAGCTATTCGAATGGGCTATTCGAGTACACTCGAATAGCCCATTCACTATTCGAGCTATTCGAGCAAACGGCGCTATTCGAGCTCGGTACCGAGCTCGAATAGCGTCATAGCCCAGATTGATGTCCTTAGAGCCAATCAGAGGGCTCCCAGGCCCTCTGACGGCAGCCAATCACAGAGGGGGACCCTGGCCAGCCCCTACCCTATAAATAGCGGCCGCCATGTTACGTTTCTCCGTCCTTGCCTGAGACTTGTACAGAGAGAGAGTTGCTCCTTTGTGCTTTGGCTTAGCAAGAGCTCTATTGTGGTCATTTACCTAGCGTTTTTGCTCACATACACCTCCTATACACACCTATATTGTTGTTAGTTAGTTAGACATTGTATTTTAGTTAGTAGCTTTTGTGTTACATAGACAGAGACAGCTGCTGCAGGCAAGCTTACAGCTTTAGGCCTCAGGGCCTGCCTGTGTGGGCAGCTGTCCTCCTGTCCTCTGTTTATTTCTCTCTATTCTATACCAGTATTTCTGCTGTCCTTTACTACTGATTGTATTAGTATTGTAGTTATATACTGTAACTGTACTAGGACACTCACTGTCACTGTTCATAGGCTACTAGCTGCTCCTGCGTGTGTGCACTCACTGTCTGTGTACACACTACACACACTCTATTTCCTTCTGATAACTGATTGATTATTGTAATTGAATATTGTAATTAGTTAGTTGTACCAGTGGCGTACCTAGGGCATTTGACACCCGGTGCTGGGTATTATAAGACACCCCCCCCCCCCCCCAAAAAAAAAGGTGAAGGGGCAAAAAACGGGAGGCGCTATAGCAGGCAAAAAAATGGGCGTGGCCATGATC
The DNA here is from genome assembly GCF_040937935.1 of Hyperolius riggenbachi. NCBI lineage: Eukaryota > Metazoa > Chordata > Amphibia > Anura > Hyperoliidae > Hyperolius > Hyperolius riggenbachi. The sequence continues at coordinate 6,732,512 of NC_090655.1, read as the reverse complement.
GGATGAGGGCGGAGCTAACTGTAATTTGACGTGAACCCGGGTGAAAATACACGTAATGTGTGCAGATTTGCCCAGAGAATACGTTCAATCATGTCTGCAGATTTGCCCAGAGAATACGTTCAATCATGTCTGCAGATTTGCCCAGAGAATACGTTCAATCATGTCGGCAGATTTGCCCAGAAAATACATGCAATCATGTCGGCAGATTTGCCCAGAGAATACGTTCAATCATGTCGGCAGATTTGCCCAGAGAATACGTTCAATCATGTCGGCAGATTTGCCCAGAGAATACGTTCAATCATGTCGGCAGATTTGCCCAGAGAATACGTTCAATCATGTCGGCAGATTTGCCCAGAGAATACGTTCAATCATGTCGGCAGATTTTCCCAGAGAATACGTTCAATCATGTCTGCAGATTTGCCCAGAAAATACATGCAATCATGTCGGCAGATTTGCCCAGAGAATACGTTCAATCATGTCGGCAGATTTGCCCAGAGAATACGTTCAATCATGTCGGCAGATTTGCCCAGAGAATACGTTCAATCATGTCGGCAGATTTTCCCAGAGAATACGTTCAATCATGTCTGCAGATTTGCCCAGAGAATACGTTCAATCATGTCTGCAGATTTGCCCAGAGAATACGTTCAATCATGTCGGCAGATTTGCCCAGAAAATACATGCAATCATGTCGGCAGATTTGCCCAGAGAATACGTTCAATCATGTCGGCAGATTTGCCCAGAGAATACGTTCAATCATGTCGGCAGATTTGCCCAGAGAATACGTTCAATCATGTCGGCAGATTTGCCCAGAGAATACGTTCAATCATGTCGGCAGATTTGCCCAGAGAATACGTTCAATCATGTCGGCAGATTTTCCCAGAGAATACGTTCAATCATGTCTGCAGATTTGCCCAGAAAATACATGCAATCATGTCGGCAGATTTGCCCAGAAAATGCATGCAATCATGTCGGCAGATTTGCCCAGAGAATACGTTCAATCATGTCGGCAGATTTGCCCAGAGAATACGTTCAATCATGTCGGCAGATTTGCCCAGAGAATACGTTCAATCATGTCTGCAGATTTGCCCAGAGAATACGTTCAATCATGTCTGCAGATTTGCCCAGAGAATACGTTCAATCATGTCGGCAGATTTGCCCAGAAAATACATGCAATCATGTCGGCAGATTTGCCCAGAGAATACGTTCAATCATGTCGGCAGATTTGCCCAGAGAATACGTTCAATCATGTCGGCAGATTTGCCCAGAGAATACGTTCAATCATGTCGGCAGATTTGCCCAGAGAATACGTTCAATCATGTCGGCAGATTTGCCCAGAGAATACGTTCAATCATGTCGGCAGATTTTCCCAGAGAATACGTTCAATCATGTCTGCAGATTTGCCCAGAAAATACATGCAATCATGTCGGCAGATTTGCCCAGAAAATGCATGCAATCATGTCGGCAGATTTGCCCAGAGAATACGTTCAATCATGTCGGCAGATTTGCCCAGAGAATACGTTCAATCATGTCGGCAGATTTTCCCAGAGAATACGTTCAATCATGTCGGCAGATTTTCCCAGAGAATACGTTCAATCATGTCTGCAGATTTGCCCAGAAAATACATGCAATCATGTCGGCAGATTTGCCCAGAAAATGCATGCAATCATGTCGGCAGATTTGCCCAGAGAATACGTTCAATCATGTCGGCAGATTTGCCCAGAGAATACGTTCAATCATGTCGGCAGATTTTCCCAGAGAATACGTTCAATCATGTCGGCAGATTTTCCCAGAGAATACGTTCAATCATGTCTGCAGATTTGCCCAGAAAATACATGCAATCATGTCGGCAGATTTGGCCAGAAAATACATGCAATCATGTCGGCAGATTTGCCCAGAGAATACGTTCAATCATGTCGGCAGATTTGCCCAGAAAATACATGCAATCGTGTGGCAGACCTGTCCAGAAAACACTTCAATCGTGTAGCAGACCTGGCCAGAACATAAATGCTACCCCTGGCTGCTAATATAAATTAAAAAGAAAAAAAAAACCATTTACTCACCTGCAGCAGAGCTCCTGTTCCGGCCTCCGTCCAGTGCGCAGCTCCCACGATCCTCTGCAGCCAGCAACTCCCAAAGTCTCCAGAGCAGGGCTTTGGACATTTTACTATAGCCCTGCTCTGCCGCTGCGGTGAACTGATACGGCGTCTATTAGATGCCGAAAGTCAGTTCACGCTGGGGGGTGCTTGGAGAATTTTAAGGGGTGCTTCAGCACCCTAAGCACACCCCCCCCCCCCCGCCACTGCCCCCAGTATAGGTAGCTAGCAGTTGCCCCCAGTATAGGTAGCTAGTTGCCCCCAGTGAAGGTAGTATAGTTGCCCCAATATAGCTAGTATAGTTGCCCCCAGGATAGGCAGCATAGCTGCTGCCCCAATGTAGGTAGTGTTGCTGCCCCCAGTGTAGTTTGTATAGTGGCCCCCGTAGAGCTTCCCTCCAGTATAGCTAGTATAGTGGCCCCCATAGTTGCCCCAGTATAGCTAGTATAGTGGCCCACAGTTTAGATAGTATAGTTGCCTCCATTGTAGCTGGTATGGTGCCCCCCCCCCCAGTATAGGTAATATAGTGGCCCCCATAGATGCCCCCAGTGTAGCTAGTATAGTGCCCTGTGCCCCCCCCCCCCCCCCGTTTAGCTGCCTCCAGTATAGTGGCCCCCAGCTGCCAGCTAGTATAGTGGCCCCCAGTTTAGGTAGTATAGTTCCCCCCCCCCCCGTGTAGCTAGAAGGAGGGGTGACAGCAGGGATAGCGGCGGGGAGGGGGAAATATCCCCCCCTCCCTCACCTGGGTCCCCTCCTTCTGCCTCTCTTCTCCCCCAAAAATGCGGGCAGCGGGCCGGTGGCAGTGGGCAGCGTAACGTGAGTATACTCCGCGCTCGCCTGCTCGCTGCCCACTGCCACCGGCCCGCTGCCCGCATTTTTGGGGGGAGAAGAGAGGCAGAAGGAGGGGACCCAGGTGAGGGAGGGGGGGATATTTCCCCCTCCCCGCCGCTATCCCTGCTGTCACCCCTCCTCCTAGCGCTGCTCTTCCCCTCCTTAGTCAGGTGTAGGGGGGTCGTGGCGACACCCCCCTGGCTGACTGGTACCCGGTGCGCCCCGCCCCCCTGCGCCCTTAGGTAGGAACGCCACTGAGTTGTACTTACTGTTACTACTTACTGTACTAGGAGTCTAGGACACTCAGTCACTGTTCATAGGCTACTAGCTCCTGCGTGTGTGCACTCACTGTCTGTGTACACACTACACACACTCTATTTCCTTCTGATAACTGATTGATTATTGTAATTAGTTAGTTGTACTTACTGTTACTACTTACTCTTACTGTACTAGGAGTCTAGGACACTCAGTCACTGTTCATAGGCTACTAGCTCCTGCGTGTGTGCACTCACTGTCTGTGTACACACACTACACACACTCTATTTCCTTCTGATAACTGATTGCTTATTGTAATTAGTTAGTTGTACTTACTGTTACTACTTACTCTTACTGTACTAGGAGTCTAGGACACTCAGTCACTGTTCATAGGCTACTAGCTCCTGCGTGTGTGCACTCACTGTCTGTGTACACACACTACACACACTCTATTTCCTTCTGATAACTGATTGATTATTGTAATTAGTTATTTGTACTTACTGTTACTACTTACTCTTACTGTACTAGGAGTCTAGGACACTCAGTCACTGTTCATAGGCTACTAGCTCCTGCGTGTGTGCACTCACTGTCTGTGTACACACACTACACACACTCTATTTCCTTCTGATAACTGATTGATTATTGTAATTAGTTAGTTGTACTTACTGACTGTTACTACTTACTTACTTACTGTACTAGGGACACTCACTCAGTCACTGTTCATAGGCTAGCTCCTGCGCGTGTTTGCGCGTGCGTGCACTCACTGTCTGTAGTGTACACACACTAAATTTACTTGTGATTACTACTGATTATTGTAACTGCTAGTTGTACTTCCTGACTGTTACTACTTACTTACTGTACTAGGGACACTCACTCAGTCACCTCACCCACCAACCCACTCCATTAAAGTACCCCACTTTTCACCCGCCCTTTTAAAAAACTTTTGTCTATACGCCCAAAACATCGAAGATGTCTGGAAGTGGCAGCCAGCGCGGTTTGGGCAAGGGGAAGGGCAGCAAGGGAATCAGGAGGAGAGGGAGCAGCATTGTGGCAGGCCGCGGCCGCGCCACCATGCACAGTTCCGCAGCAGCAGCAGCAGCGTCAGTGGCTAACATTCCTCCCATAGCCACTGGCCGTGGACGCCTTGGGCGCCGTCCAGCAGGAGCATCTGCAACTCACGCTGCAGAGACACAGCAGCAGCAGCGTGTAGCACCTGCTCCGATTTTCCTCCAGCCGGGTCGGAAACGTCCCATTGAGGAAAAGCATGCAGACACTGTGGTGCAACTCATGACGGAGGATGAGCAGCCCGCCATCAGCTCTGCATCCGAGGCCTCCACCCTCACCACCACCACCACCACCACCACCCCTGTTCGCAGCAGCCGCCCAGCAGGGTCTGGGGAGGAGGCCAGTTCACCGTCACAAGTTGGCGACCTGTCACTCAGCAGTATTTTTACCCCAGGCACCATCAGGGTATTGTCTGCTGTTGTTGGCGATTTTGAGGAGGAGATGCTGATGGGCACTTTGGGGGATGAGGGATTGGACAGCAAGACTGTGGCGACAGTCAAGCAGCCCATCCATGCATCAGGAGAGGAGTTTGGGGGGTCATCATCCCAGCAGGACATGTTTCAGGAGGGGGAGGATGATGATGACCCGGTGACAGACAGAGACTGGGTGCCACCACCTCCAGGGGATGTCGTCCTCAGCAGCTCTGAGGAGGAGGAGGAGGATGCTCTTGTGGGCCTTGCAAGGAGGCGCATCATTGCAAGCATTGGCAGCAGTAGGCAGGTCCCACAGCCTGCTGGTGTCTCAGGCTCAGCAGCAGCAGCAGCAGCATCTGCCAGTACCACCACCAGCCGCACCCAAGCCCCCCCCCCCCCCCCCAACCACCACAGGGAGACAGGCAGCAGCGCTTCCATGCCGTAGGGGGATGTTTCTGTCACCAATCTGGCGATATTTCACCATGCCCACTGTGTACAGCAAGTACGCCACTTGCAACCACTGTCAGCGGAAGTTGAGCAGAGGTGCAGACCCCTTAAAGTTCAGCACCAGCTCGCTCATCAACCACCTTGCTGCGAAACATTTCCACCAGCATGAGGAGTTCCAGAGGCTGAAGGCATCTGGTGCTGGCAGTGGCACCACACCCATCACTGCACAGCCTTCAGCAGCAGCAGTAGCAGCAGCCACCCGCCCTCCTGCTCCTCCAGCAGCACCAGCAGGAGTGCGGAAACGCACTGCTCCTCCCCCCTCTGCAACTCCTGCCGCCGACACTGACGCCTGTTCTGGCAGCCAGTCCTCAGTGGCCTCCTCCGCTGTGTCTGCTGATTCCCGTGCCAGCAAAAGGCCACGCCAGAGCCTTTTGAGCGAGTCCTTCCAGGGGGTGGTTAGGGCTCTGCCTCCCAGCAGCCGTCGCGTGCGGCAGCTGAACGGCTTGCTGGCACGGGCCATGTGCTCCCAACTCCTGCCGTACACGCTCGTGCAGGAGGGGAGCGACATTCGTGCGCTGCTTGCTTGCGCAGCCCCAGACTGGCAGCTCCCCAGCAGACACTTTTTCTCCCGCAAGGCCATTCCTGCACTGCACCGCTTTGTGATGGCCAATGTGGAGCGAGGGCTGGAGCACGCGGTTGGTGAAAGGGTCCACGTCACCATGGACTCCTGGAGCAGCCGCTTCGGGACAGGCCGCTACCTGTCCTTCACTGTCCACTGGGTCAGCTTGGTGGAAGGGGGTGAGGATGGGAGAGCAGCAGCGGGCACAGCAGCAGCAGCAACACAGTGGGTGGTGCCACCCCGCAGGGTCAGGGGAACTGCAGCAGGTTCCTCCGATCCTCTGCCATCCTCCGGCACACCTGGCCAAACCCCCCGCCTCAGCAGCAGCGTGAAGGCCTGCCACTGCCAAGCGCTGCTGCACTTGGTCAGCCTTGGGAAGACCAAGCTGACGGCAACCCATGTGTTGGCCAAACTCCAGGAGCAGGAGAGGATTTGGCTGACCCCCAGAGGCCTCAGAGTCGGAGAGGTGGTGGCCGACAATGGGGCCAATCTGGTTGCCGCAATAGACAGGGGAAACCTGACCCACATCCCCTGTCTTGCCCACGTGCTGAACCTGGTAGTGCAGAAGTTCTTGCGCACCTACCAGGGGATGGGCGAACTGCTGGAAACGGCAAGGAACGTTGTGCGTCACTTCCGGCGCTCGGCTGCAGCCTGTGCGAGCCTGGAAGACGTGCAAAAGGAGCTGGAGCTGCCACGCCATCGGCTGATCCTTGACGTTCCGACTCGCTGGAACTCCACCCTGGCGATGTTGGAGCGTCTGGTTGAACAGAAGCACGCTGTCAACCAGTACCTTGCCCTGGCCACTGTTTCCGCCGCTCAGAGAAGGGACAAGACCAGCAACATCCCGTCCATCGTCCCCGATGATGACTGGAGGCACATGCAGCAGGTGTGCTTAGTGCTGGCTCCCTTTCTGCAGGCCACTAACATGGTGAGCAGGGACCATGCTATGGTCTGCGAGTGGGTGCCCCTGGTTTGTCTGCTGAACAGGGCCCTCGATGCTTTGCTGGAACAGGGAGCGGCAGCCTTGGACCAGCAGGAGCGGCAAGCAGCTGCACAGTCCACCTCTGAGGGGGAGGGGGAGGAGGAGGAGGACTTGGTGGAGGTCCCTGACCTTGCTGCTGATGAGGGGGAGCAGCACAGTGCAGCTGAGTTGGTGCGGGGGTGGAGAGAGGATGAGGCTGACGAGGCAGAGGAGGAGGATGAGGACAGCAGCACTGCCGTCGATGTGCCAGCAGACGTGGCCCGCCTCTTCCCAATGGCAGCGCACATGCTGACGTGCCTGCGCAGAGACCCCAGGGTGATCCAGATGAAGAAGAGGGAGGACATCTGGATCAGCATGATGTTGGACCCACGCCTCAAGGGGAAGTTGAGCCAGTTCCTGCCGCCTGCAGGAGGAGACCCAGCGCAACAAATAAGGAGCTTGCAGCAGGCCCTTGTTGAGCGCTTGGAGGAAGCCTTCCCCCAGCCTTCCACCCCCACTGTCCAGCAGCCAGCACAGAGGCAGCAGCAGGTGCCTGCATCCAGCAGCAAGCGCCCCACAGACCTGCTGTCTCTCAGCCACGAGCTCTACAGGACTGTAGAGGCTCCGGCAGCAGTGACTAGAGAGGAGGTGCATGCAGCAGCATCCTCCTCCGGTCACAGCCAGCGCCTGACCCGCATGGTGGCTGACTACATGGGGTCCTACAGCGGGCTTGACAGCGATGCCCCTGTTGATCCCATGGAGTATTGGGTCAAGCGCCTGGAGATCTGGAGCGAGCTGGCGCAGTACGCCCTGGAAGTGCTGTCCTGCCCCCCTTCCAGCATGCTGTCCGAGCGCTGCTTCAGTGCAGCTGGTGGTGTGGTCACCGAGAAACGCTCACGTCTGTCTCACAAGTCTGTGGACAGACTGACGTTTCTCACGATGAACCAGGCGTGGGTGGAAGGCGAGTTCCTGGCCCCTGTTGTCGGCGAGAGGGGGACATGAACTGGCTAAGAACCATCGTTAATGTGCCTTACCACCCTTTACCACCTCCTGGCTCCTGCTCACTAAGCCAGCCTGGTTCACTTTGACTATTACGTCGCCTGCAGCCACACATTTTACACCTACAGTGGGCTGCTGTGTACTGCCCTTCTGCTGTCTGTCTGTGTTTCCCACTGCCAGGGTACACAGATTTACCTTCTGCTGCCACTCTGCCACCAGCTATTACGTCAAACAATAGCTATATATCTGTGTAATTTGTTTTACAAACAAAACCAAAAAACCATTAAAAAAAAAAAAAGGTTTAATTTTTCTGAGGTGCCCGGGTTGAAAACTGTGTTGTCCCAGTTGTGTATTGGACACGATGTGGGCTGCACGACCGCTGTCTGGGACCTCCTGTTGTGTTCATTTACGGCCTGGTATCACCGCTAGGTACCAGGGCTATTATGTCACGCTGCCTGCCTGCTGCCACACTCACACTACTCCTCCATTCCTCCTGCTGATGCTGCTGTCTGTCTGTGTTTCCCACTGCCAGGGTACACAGAATTAGCTTCTGCTGCCACTCTGCCACCAGCTATTACGTCAAACAATAGCTACTCACATTACTCCTCCATTCCTCCTGCTGCTGCTGCTGTCTGTCTGTGTTTCCCACTGCCAGGGTACACAGATTTACCTTCTGCTGCCACTCTGCCACCAGCTATTACGTCAAAAAATAGCTATATCTGTGTAATTTGTTGTAAAAACAAAACAAAAAAAACCCCCCCAAAAAAAAGGTTTAATTTTTCTGAGGTGCCCGGGTTGAAAACTGTGTTGTCCCAGTTGTGTATTGGACACAATGTGGGCTGCACGACCGCTGTCTGGGACCTCCTGCCTGCTGTGTTTATTTACAGCCCTGGTATCACCGCTAGGTACCAGGGCTATTATGTCACGCTGCCTGCCTCATTGACTGCCTGCTGCCACACACTCATTCTCCTCCTCCTGCTGCTGAATTTACATCCTGCTGTCTGTGTGTTTCCACTGCCAGGGAGCACATACAATGGCGCTTCCAACATACGTGCGCCACCAGCTATTTGTTACGCTCAAAAATAGCTGCATTTCTTTAAAAAAAAAAAAAATTTGAAAAGAGAAATAAGTGAAGAAGAAGACGATGAAGAAGAAGAAGACGATGAAGAAGAAGAAGACGATGAAGAAGAAGAAGACGATGACGATGAAGAAGAAGAAGACGATGACGATGAAGAAGAAGAAGAAGACGATGAAGAAGAAGAAGAAGACGATGAAGAAGAAGAAGAAGACAATGAAGAAGAAGAAGACGATGAAGAAGAAGAAGAAGACGATGAAGAAGAAGACGATGAAGAAGAAGACGATGAAGAAGAAGACGATGAAGAAGAAGACGATGAAGAAGAAGAAGAAGATGAAGAAGAAGAAGACGAAGAAGAAGAAGAAGACGAAGAAGAAGAAGAAGACGAAGAAGAAGAAGAAGACGAAGAAGAAGAAGAAGACGAAGAAGAAGAAGAAGACGAAGAAGAAGAAGACGAAGAATATACAGTACTGAACAAATTTCTGGACACAACTTCTCTTTTCAACTTTTTTTTTTAAAGGAACATCCCCACATAATCACTTGCTGTTGTTACTTGGAAAAAAAGAGGTTTCTTGCATCATTCACCCTCAAAACAAGTGTTGGAAGCTATTTAAGGCCATTTCGAATAGTCAGCTCGAATAATGAGCTCGAATACCGACTCGAATAGTGAGGAGGAGGAGGAAGAAGAAGAAGAAGAAGAAGAAGAAGAAGGAGAAGGAGAAGGAGAAGGAGATATATACAGTACTGAACAAATTTCTGGACACAACTTCTCTTTTCAACTTTTTTTTTTTAAAGGAATATCCCCACATAATCACTTGCTGTTGTTACTTGGAAAAAAAGAGGTTTCTTGCATCATTCACCCTCAAAACAAGTGTTGGAAGCTATTTAAGGCCATTTCGAATAGTCAGCTCGAATAATGAGCTCGAATACCGACTCGAATAGTGAGCTCGAATTCCGAGGTCGAATCGAATAGTAAAAATTATTCGACTCGAATATTCGACTGACCTCGAATAATTTACTATTCGAATTCGACCTAACTCGAATTTTGAAAAGGGGTATTTGAGCATCACTGCACGTGGGCTTGGTTGACAGCGGCAGTTCACACAGGAGCAGTGCGGATGACCTCGGGGTCGGCTTCCGCACTGAGTACGGAGAACGGGGCGGTGGCGGGGAGCGAAGCGGTCGGCGTGGGACAGTTGGCTGCTAGGGGCTGGAGAAAGCTCCAGGTGAGTAAAGCGCATTTTTCTTATTTTAGCTGATAACTCCTTTAAAGGGATACTGTAGGGGGGTCAGGGGAAAATGAGCTGAACTTACCCGGGGCTTCTAATGGTCTCCTGCAGACATCCTGTGTTGGCGCAGCCACTCCCCAATGCTCCGCCTGCGTTGCTGTGTCCTCGATCCCGCTGATGTCATCAAGAGCGCACAGCGCAGGCCCAGTATGGTCTGTGTCTGCGCAGTACACTCCTGGTGACATCAGCGGGAGCAAGGACACGGCAACGCAGGCACAGTGGTTTTCTGACTTTAAAGTCAGAAATTACAGAAGTGAACCGGAGGCGGGGCCGGAGCATTTGGGAGTGGCTGCGCCAACACAGGATGTCTGCGGGGGGCCATTAGAAGCCCCAGGTAAGTTCAGCTCATTTTCCCCCGACCCCCTACAGTATCCCTTTAAGGTAAATCCCGACCCTGGATGCATATCAGCGGTGTCAACTCCAGTTGGTTACATAACATTACCAATATTTTACTATAGACGTATCTAGTGCCCCTTGCTAACCTCCCCCTCCCGGTGCTACACGCCAATCTCCCCCTCTCCCAGTGCCTCAGCACTAACCTTCCCCTTCTGGTGCCCCAACACTAACCTTCCCCACCTAGTGCCCGACACTTACACCCCCCTTTCCACCCCCTCCTAGTGCTCAATGCTAACCTTCCCCTCCCGACAATTGCCTTCTCCTTCTAGTGACTAGTGTGCGAATTATAAAATTACATCTTTTGCTTATGAACTCTTTATGGTATACCTGACTAGGGGTGTGGTGAGGGTGTGACTAGGGGAGTGGTGAGGGAGTGTCCTAAAGGTACCCCTCTTTGCTATCTCAGAATGTTGGGAGATATGCAGAGACATGTCCATTAACCCCGTACAGCTGCCTATTGGTTATTATAGACATGAGACAATGAGGCTGGTGATGGCTCGGCATATGCGTAGCTTATTGACATAATCAGATCAGGATTGGAATAGGACTTCAGTCTCCGGACCTCAGAAATAGACTGACAATAATCCTGGAAACCTTCCATCTGTCTAGGCTGCTGCGTTGCCGTGTCAGTGACTTTGAGGTTTTCTGGGGGTCTCCGAGCAGCGGGGGATGCTAATCTGTGCAAAGCGTGAGAACCAGTGACACAGCAAAAGACCCGTCGGCTACAGCGCTAACCCCACACGCCTCTGTGCGCTAATTCCCATGCGGCACAGCTTCTGACAGACGCCACAATGTCACGTTCGTATGAGGGGGGGATTCTCAGATACAGAAAAACAGGAGTACTCTCAAGATAGCCACACACACACAGATGGTCCCAAACAATCGATTCCTCTCTCATTGAAATCTTCCATGCGCTAATTCGCACGTAACACAGCTTCTGGCATTCCACAATATCACGTTCGTATGGGGGGGGGGGGGGGATTCCCAGATACAGAAAAACAGGAGTACAGTTCTGCTACACGCTCAAGATAGCCACACACATACAGATGGTCCCAAACAATCGATTAATCTGTGATGGAGAGCAATTCAGAGAGAAATGTATCCCTTCTACATGAAAAAATATCTGTTTTCCCTTTTGATGTTGCATGTATATAAGCTGTCTGTACCACCAGCTTGCAAACTAACAGGATATAAGCCTGACGAAGGCTGCAAGGCCGAAAGCTTGTTTATTCTTATTCATTTTTAGTTAGCCAATAAATGGTATCATCCTGGTTTAGAACTTCTTGCTTCTACACACAGCACATTGATTTTCGATAGATTCCAGCATAGCTGAGCAGATTTTAGCACCGTGTGTCAGTGCGATACGCATCAGACAACACATAGACAGCACCATGTGACTGGCACACTTGCGCACTGCGCAGCACTATGGCTTTCTGACAGTGCACTGCTGCAGGCATGTATGTGCACAACGCAATGCTGTCTAATATAATGGTAATGTGGTCAGCACTGCAGCGGTGCAAGACACCGGTGCCGTGCCTCCCTGTAAATCATGCGACAACACCAGGGTGTTCCTGGGCCTTAATGGAAACCAGAGCTCAATCAAATAGAAAGAATTATACATACTTGGGGCTTCCTCCAGTCCCATCCACTCGGATCGCTCCCACGCCGCCGTCCTCCGCTGCCCACAGCTTCGGTACCGGGTCCCGTCACTACAGCCAGTCTGATGTAAGAGAAGTGCGCTCTTTGCGTATCTCTCCAGCCACCGACTGAGAGGAGGAAGCTCCAGGTATGTATAAATCTTTTTGATTGAGCTCTGCTGCACTTTAACCTTCTTAGGGACCGCCGAATGTAAAACCTACGCCGCACTTTACGCCACCTGTCATTTCCACTCCCGACGAGATCGTGCGCACCGGAGAGGGGAGATTAAGCTGTCATATGACAGCTGACATCTCCCCTCAGTGATCAGGACCCATCGCGATTGGTACCTGATCACTACGATCGCCAGCGGATCATAGTGATCACTATTGGCAGCGGCGGAAAGGGGGGGGGAGAAGAGGATCCACTCACGTTCCCCCGGAGATCATCACTCCACTCTGACCGGCACATCCGCTCGCTGAGATGCAAGTGTCGGGTCCCGGCTTGATGACGTCATCAAGCTGCAACCCTCAACTTAACGGCAGTGCGAGTGGGGATGCCGGCCAGAGCAGAGGGGTCTACAGCTGCTCATCACTGGAGCCTGGGAGGTGAGTAAAGGCTGCTGGCTACAGGGAGGGACACCTGGCTACAAGGGGGACACCATACTCAGCTAGCTAGACTGGGGATCCGGCTGCCTGCCCCCCCCCCCCCCCGCCCCAATGCGCCCTCCCTACTGCATGTAAAATGGCCTGGTTCTTAACCACTTAACGACCGCCTAACACCGATAGGCGTCGGCAGGTCAAAGCGGTGTTTCCATTTTCCGTTCGAGCGGCCGTTCCATGTCAGTTCACGGAGGGTGTCTCCGTGAACAACCTGCGAGCCTCCGATCAGTGCTCTAAAAATGACAATGTACAAATAATGTCTAAGCAGCTGTGTAAACCTTTTCCTACTTTTCATATTAAATATCAGAGGCAAAAGCTGTAATTCGTTGTAAGTTGTAGCTGCATTGGAGCAATTCATTGGCGAAGGAGTGCCTCAATTTAAAGTGAACCCGAGCACCTTTTTAGCACTCAGGACATTTCTATAGCACATGAAAAATGCATGCCAACAATCTGTTTCATTATTAAAATAAACTTTCATTTACCTTTGTATTTTACAATCAAAGTAGTATTTTTAGCCTGTTTCAGCAGACCTAACCGTCCGCAGAGCTCTCAGGACGCTAATTCTTTTATTGAGCTAATTACCCAGAAGGACTGTTTCTTCAAAGACCTAGTGTGTGTCAAACAGTCCTAATTACCCACCCCCTTTGTTGAGAGAAAAGCTATTGTTTACTTATGGGTAATTAGCTCAATAAAAGAATTAGCGTCATGAGAGCTCTGCGGATGGTCAGGTCTGCTGAAACAGGCTTAATACTGCTACTTTGATTGTAAAATACAAAGGTAAATGAAAGTTTAATTTTAATAATGAAACAGATTGTTGGCATGCATTTTTCATGTGCTATAGAAATGTCCTGAGTCCTAAAAAGGTGCTCGGTTCACTTTAACACTGCAAGTGCTGTCCTCTGCATGGGGGAGACTACAGAGTTATATGAAGCTGTGGTGTCAGATTTCACACACCATTACAAACAAGAAACGTTTCCTCTGCTCTTGTGCAGACGGCTCAGTCAGAGAGACAGGCAGCTGCAGTCACACACAGGGTTAACACAGATGAAGTGTGAGGGATTCCCCCTCCCCTCATGATTTACTGGCTCGTCACCCTGCTCAGCTTGGCAGTCAGTTTTGTGTGAAAGTATTTTGATAATGGTAAACAAAGATGTAAGCAGTGAAATGTATACACCAGCACAACCATTCCTATCTGAACTGAAAAACAAACATGTTAGTCGGTAGTGTTCCTTTAAGGCCAAGTTCACACACACCGCAAACCCAGTATATGGGTAAACAGCACAGTAAACACATCAACTCCGAATGCGAGCACATAATACATAATGAGCGCATGCGCTGGGGTCGTTCACATTGGATGCTGCGTTTGCATCACCACCCATCTGCCTGGTACTTCTCCCACTTTTCTTGTCGTCTGCGTCATTGCCCACCGCATTTCTGGAGACCAGGAAGCATAGCCTAGGGCTTCCTGTTGGTTTGTAATCATACCTAGCAACGTGGAGGATTCTCATTGGTTCTTTTGGAAACCAACAGGAAGTCCCATGCTCCCTGGTCGCCACGGGGTAGGTGAGCTGTGGGAAGCTTAGTGGTCATGCACAACGTCTGTTCCCATTGGTCCAGCTGCAGAAAAATGCAACAGGTAGGGACTCTGGATTTTCAGTCTGGCAATTATGTTGTAACACCAGATACAACCACATCCACACACAGCACTGCCATTAGAAAGTTATGGGCCCCCTACTGGACAAATCTACTGCACACCCCCCTCTCGAAATTAGCCAACTGCAATTCGATTGTCCGATCTGCAAAATGAGCAGACCAGATGCACAATAGCAGGCAATGTGAATGACTCAGTGAAAATACGCGACGGAATATAGCATATCCTGAGCGTATACGCTGTGAATGCACCGTTATGCATCTGGTCTAGTGTAGTTTGAGTGTCTCCCCCACAAAATTACACATTTGTCTCATTTCCTCCCCCCCCCCCAACACACAAGTATCTTATCCTGTGCTCCTCCCACCCCCACAAATAAGTATTGCAGAACCAGGGCACAGACAGAGGCAGCAGAGCTAGAAGATTGGAGGGCTGTGAGTGCAGACAAGCGCAGAGTTAAGTATAAATGGAATACAGTTGGGGACATCAAACTTGGAGGAGGACTTAGGATTACTCATCGACAACAAGTTAAATAATCGTACTCAATGCCAAGCAGCTGCAGCTAAAGCTAACAAAATTTTGGGATGCATTAAAAGGAAGAAAAAAAACTCGACGCTAACATAATATTGCCCGTGTTTAACTCTCTAGTAAGGCCGCATCTGGAATATGGAATTCAGTTCTGGGCACCACATTACAGGACAGATATTGCAGTTTTAGAGCAGGTGCAGAGACGAGCAACAAAATTGATACGAGGGATGGAAGATCTCACTTACCAAGAAAGGTTAGATAAACTGGGTTTATTTAGTCTACAGAAAAGACTCTTTAGAGGGGATCTAATTAACATGTATAAATACAACAGAGGGCGATATAAAAGCTTGGCAGATTAGCTTTTTTTTCCTTAGGCTATCACAAAGGACTAGAGGACATGATCTGCGCATGGAGGATAAACGTTTTAGCCATTTATTTAGAAAAGGGTTCTTTACAGTAAGAGTGATTAAGATGTGGAATGCATTGCCACAGGAAGTAATTATGGCAAATTCTATACCTGCATTTAAAGGGGGCTTAGATGCTTTCCTTGCGTTGAAAGACATCCATGGCTACAATTACTAGGTAATGCCTAATGATGTTGATCCAGGGATTTTATCTGATTGCCATCTGGAGTCGGGAAGTAATTTTTTCCCTTTTGGGGCTAATTGGACCATGCTTTGTAAGGGTTTTTCGCCTTCCTCTGGATCAGCAGGGATATGTGAGGGTGCAGGCTGGTGTTGTGCCTTCCTCTGGATCAGCAGGGATATGTGAGGGTGCAGGCTGGTGTTGTGCCTTCCTCTGGATCAGCAGGGATATGTGAGGGTGCAGGCTGGTGTTGTGCCTTCCTCTGGATCAGCAGAGATATGTGAGGGAGCAGGCTGGTGTTGTGCCTTCCTCTGGATCAGCAGGGATATGTGAGGGAGCAGGCTGGTGTTGTACCTTCCTCTGGATCAGCAGGGATATGTGAGGGAGCAGGCTGGTGTTGTGCCTTCCTCTGGATCAGCAGGGATATGTGAGGGTGCAGGCTGGAGTTGTGCCTTCCTCTGGATCAGCAGGGATATGTGAGGGAGCAGGCTGGTGTTGTACCTTCCTCTGGATCAGCAGGGATATGTAAGGGTGCAGGCTGGTGTTGTGCCTTCCTCTGGATCAGCAGGGATATGTGAGGGAGCAGGCTGGTGTTGTGCCTTCCTCTGGATCAGCAGGGATATGTGAGGGAGCAGGCTGGTGTTGTACTTTATTTTCTGGTTAAACTTGATGGGTGTATGCCTTTTTTTAACCCAAATAACTATGTAGGTACATACACCACACTGATTTGTGCAGATGCGGCAGTGCGCTTCAGGGGGTAGTAAAAGGAATTTGAGTTGTCACTGCTGGGGCCCTTTTTACGTGGCCACTGTTCGGGCCCCATACAGTGCTACTGGCGGTATCGCCCTGATAGCGCAAGCATAGCCCACCAGGACAGCAAGAACACACAATGGTCCTTGTGACGGTAATATCATTTACAGAACGTTTATGAATAGAGCAAATTAGCTAAACTTCTGCCGAGTCCTCTTTCTGAGCACTCCTATTTTCTCTCCTCGACCTTCCGCTGCAGAGCCATTCTTATCCAGGTTTAGTATTGTTTCGATTCTGAAGTTTAAAGCGTAGAGAAAGAAAATGCTTCGCTGTATGATGAGGCCTCGCTGTGAGCGTCAGAATCTTTTGTTCTCATTCTTCAGTCGGCTTTGTGCGAGATTTGCTGTGAAATAATTAACCATAGAAGACGGAAAAGTGCAGACCGTCCACATCTAGGCTGCTCTACTCTTCTAAGGAGTATTTTGCTGTGTTTAATCCCTCAAAGCTTTACGTTTCTAACTTTATCTTTAGCATATGCACTTTTCTGAAGTTGTGATGTTCAGTTCTATAAATGAGGTTCCCGAAACTTCCTACATTTCTCCGTTCCTTAAAGTGGACCAGAACTTCCTCTCTTCTCTAAAAGATAAGCAACAGCTTAATAAACTTTAAAGAAATATATTTCTTTGTTACAGCTAATACTCTGCAGATTCATTGCAGTCTACTTCCTGCTTTTATGGAAGCCGACATAGGGTTAACCTCCTGTATTTACAAATTAGCTGCTCTGCTGTGGCAGAGTAGATTCCTGAGCTGACACAGCTGAGAGATCAAATTACAGTCACATATGAAGGGGAATAGGACTGGCTTATTGCTGTTAATTTTCACTAGTTACATATTGGTAATTGTTACTGATATTTTACGACAGCTAAACCTTACACCTTCCCTGGTGGTATCCAATCCTAAAACCCCATCTCCCCAAACCCCCTTCCTGACATTTTGCCTTAACCCCCCCCCCCCCCCCCCTGCACAAACTCCCTTCCCGACACCTAACCCTAATTGTCCCAGGACAAACCACCTTCCTGACTCCTAACCCTAACCGCCCCTCCTCTGCACCAAAAACGATAATTACCAGTCGCTACCTGGTGCCCGATTTTCCCCTTGTAAAACAAAAAGGAAAACTGAGAGCCCAATATGGTGTAGTACCATCAAGATTCTCAGTAATTTCATAAGAGTATGTGTAGATACACGGGTTACTACACAGGCAACCACTGTATTCGCAGGTGGGGAGAATTATAACCTGACCCCACTCAGGTTTAAGAAGTCGCTCTCTGTAGATAGGAAAGATAGGGGTGACACCTCTTCTCCTGGGGTGGACTCAACAATGTTAGAAATTTTGAACAGAGGCGTTAAAGTAGAATAAAAGTGTCTAAAAACTGTTTAACAAGGGGGAAGTAGTGGCCATACCTCCCTCAAAGGAATACAGAGAGAATTTCTTTATTTTAAATCAGAAAAATAACATTGATTAGAAGCTCCACTTTGCAACGCGTATCGCGGGTACAATCCTGCTTCATCGGGCAAGAACTGGAGAAACTGGGAAAAAAAATACCAGAGGACAAAAGGCTAAGTCGTATATACGTTTCATCAATACAAGCTATGTTGCATCATAAACGATTATGCGACTGCGACACGCTACATAAATAGAAATCACACTTTGCTAAAAAGTATGTGATAATACCTAGCAATAGTTTCTGATAAGAGCCTTATGTTTACATTTTTCTGAAGACATATTTTCAGGGAAGACATAATATCCGGGTAAAAAAGAGGAAATTTACAATGATATCTGTCAGTAGTTATTTAAGAATATTGGATCAGTATGTCCTTGTCACATTGCTTTTGAATATGTAGTGCCAGGAGATGCTATGTTTTAAACTATTGTGAGCTAATACTGAGGGTAGCGAGGGTAACGCAAGAAGATAATTGGAGAAGGAGAGTAATAAATATCTAGTAATTAAAAAGTACATTAGAAAGGATGAGTGGGTGAAATGGCTTAAAGCGGATCTGAGATGAGAAACTAACTAACAAGTAACTTGTCTACATATCTTATCTAAAGTTTAGTTTACACAGCATATCTAGCTGAAAACAGCTTCACCAGTTTATGATTATTTATTCCTGTGATACAGTGAGGGCAGCCATGTTCTGTTGGTCACATTGTCACAGGCTGAGGGCTGGAGATGCTATCAGCTTGCCTGTGTGTAAATTCAGTCCCCTCTCCTCTTCCCTCCTCCCCTCTGCCTCTGAAATCAATGGCTAGTAACCTCCTCCTGCCCAGACTGAGCTCCCATAAACCGTTGCTACAGTGCCAAGGCACAAAAGGAGCTGTGGGCGAGGCTTGTTTAGTTTATAGGGAATTAGAGTATTAAAACAAAACAAGTATTTGGCTTGAGGAATGCCCTATAAACTATATGAAAGGAACACAATTATGCAATGAGTAAACGTTTATCTCAGATCCACTTTAACTCATACAAGTCTGTAGCGTAGCCAAGCGCCTCTGTACAGTGTGTTACTGCCCGGCTGTTTAAATGCCCGGGCTGGGAGTCAATTAGCCAATGGGACTAGGACATGTCATTAAAAGGTGCCATCGTGCAAATAGGTATCAGACGCGTGCGCGAGAAGCGCACTGATTTTCCCCTGTGCAGCTGGCTTCAAAACAGAGAGAAACCCTGCAGAAAACTATAAATATCGGGCGTCGTCTGGTGCCTGAATTTCCCTTTTGCCGGCTTGCCGATATTTTCAATTGAAATCTATGGCAGCGCCCGATTTGCCAGATACCCGTTTTCCCTGCATGTCAATGATGTATCTAACTTCAAAATTGAATGAGATTTTCACAAAACAAATGCGATCTAAAACTCTAGGAAAGGAGGACATATCTCTTAATGTTCTCGCTGTAATCCTGAAGAATAGAACGATATGACGGATTGAAAAATAATCATGCGCAGGTTTTCTGCCGCGGCGCTGAAATGAGAACCCTCCCGTAATGAGCGGTTTTCAATAAGTCATAAAGGAGGAATGAGCTGGTTTATGAGCGCGGTAATGCAGCGGGCAGAGACGGCGGGGCGATTGGCGGTATGAATTTGTCCGGTGATAATCAGCTCGGCCCATCTTCTCACATCTCAATGTCATTTCCTCCTCTGATCTTCTGTCTTCCAGGGAAAGATGAGGCCAGCAGTCTGGAGGTCACATGGCCTGACGGCAGGATCTTCTCACGAGGCATCACCGAAGGGGAAATCAATACAGTGATCGAGATCGCATATCCCCTGGATGAAGACAGCGCCACCAAACCAACGCCCATCGAGGTAATGCTTCTTACTGTGCAATAACACAAAAAAAAACACATTTTAAATGTAGGGATAAAAACAAACAGGTGAAACTTGAAAAATTAGAATATCATGCAAAATCCAATTAATTTCAATAATTCAACTTACAGAGAACCTGTAACAAAAAAAAGTTCCCCTGGGGGGTACTCACCTCGGGAGGGGGAAGCCTCAGGTTCCCAATGAGGCTTCCCCCTCCCCTGTAGCTGCAGGCAGTCCAGCGCTGGCTCCGCTGAAGTCCCCGGCAATCCTGGCTTGACAAGCCTGACAAGCTACATTTATTTACCTTCCCGGCTCCAGTGGGGGGCGCTGTTGCGACTGTCAGCACGGAGATAGGTGGAAATAGCCGATCTCTGTCGGGTCCGCTCTACTGCACAGGTGCTGGAGACTTGTGCCTGCGCAGTAGAGCGGCCCGACAGCGATCGGCTATTTCCGCCTATCTCTGAGCCGATACTGCGCCTGCGCTGGAGCTGGGAAGGTAAACATTTTCATCCCGATGTTCGGAGGGGCATAGCGAGACCGCCGTGGGACACAGGAGCACGGGGGAAGCCTCGATAGGATCCTGGAGACTTCCCCCTACCGAGGCAAGTACCCCCAGGGGGAACTTTTTGTCGTTACAGGTTTTCTTTAAAGAGAACCCGAGGTGGGTTTTAAGACTGCTATAAGGACACAGAGGTTGGTTCTCCATACTATCACCAGCCTCTGTGCCCCCCCATGCGCTCTGCCATCCCCCATAAAAAAAACCCGCCGTGCTAGCGACATGCAGCTTGTCGCTAGCTGGCTGTTTACCTTAATGCTACCAGTCACCACCACTCCCCCGCCTCCTCTATAGCGCCGCTCCCCGCCTGCGTCCCTTCCCTCCCCTTCTCCGTAAGTTGATTGGAGGGAAGGGACGCAGGCGGGGAGCGGCACACTAGAGGAGGCGGGGGAGTGGTGGTGACTGGTAGCATTAAGGTAAACAGCCAGCTAGCGACAAGCTGCATGTCGCTAGCACGGCGGGTTTTTTTTATGGGGGGCAGGAGAGGGCAGGGGGGCCTGGGGGGACACAGTACAGATACAGAGGCTGGTGATCATATGCAGAACCAGCCTCTGCATTCTTCAAACCCACCTCAGGGTTCTCTTTAAAAGGTGAAACTAACATATGAAATAGGAACACTTTGCAGGTGTTTTGGATAAATTAGCTGATTAGAGTCTGACACTAGTGATGATCGCAATAAGCTAATTACGATTACGCAATACGTTGCGTACATTTTTGCATTTACGCTTATACATAATTACGGTTTGTAAATTCAATTGATTTCATAGTTACGTGAAATTTTAGGCTAAATTACAAATCATCTTCTCATAATTTCGTGCAGACTTTAGCAGTGAACAGCAAAGCATACATGGTACTGACACCAAAATTGCTACATGTGTTAAGCAGAATAGTGGGTACAAAAAAATAATTTTCCAAAAAGACCTTGTAGTTTTTGAGAAAATTTATTTTAAAAATGCAAAGAGAAAATGGCTTTGTAAACGAAAAAAAGACAGTTTAAAAGCCATTTTTTGGGGTGCATATTTAAAATCGATTTTCTCAAAAAGTACAATGTCTTTTTGAAAGATTTTATTTTTGTTCTTGTACCCAATATTCTCCTTAACATATGTACCATTTTAGTAGCAATAGCATGTATGGGGGCTTTGTATTAACTGCTAAAGTCAGCACAAAATGGCGTGAAAATTACGCAAAAGTATGGAATATTACTATTACATACTAAATTACGATTTTCCCTGAAATTTCGCATTACGATTACGCTGCGTAAATGCCACATTTCGCATATGCAAAATTTCAGCCCACCGCTGTCTGACACTGAGCCTAGAATATTGAACATTCTCACAATATTCTAACGGCTGAGATTTTGGGGTTCTCATGAGCTGTAAGCCAGAATCATCAACATTATAACAAAGGCTTGAAATATCTCGCTTTGCATGTAATGAGTATTTCATACATTCGTTTCACCTTTTTAAGCTGAATTGCGGAAATAAATGGACATTTGCACAATATTCTAAATATCTACATATTTTTATTTTCGAGTTTGACCTGTATGGGGGGAGGAGGGCGCTCTGATAAGTTTGACACATAATGGTAGAAGTGCGCAGGGTGGGACAACTTATTAAGATTAACACAAAGGAAGACCCTTGCTTGACTATCACCAGGTTAGCAACCTTATTTATCTCCACCTAAAAGTGATCATATACGAGACGCCTCTGGGCTATGTCAAGGTGTTCCTGTAAAGGTAATAGAGCACTTGATAAGTTGTTCAGCCGGCACTGGCTGTTTTGGCCGCAATCTGCTGAGCCATTTGTCCTTCTAGACAAGCAGCCTTTTTCAGCTAAAAACACGATCCACCGGGACCAATCATTCCCACCCAAGGATGGCGCTTCAGCAGACTATGACCACAACAAACTCCCGGCAGCAGGTTCAGAAATGAATTGGGGCATCTGAGCACTACTGGGTGAAGTCTGTAGGTTGTCTTCCTAGCGCCAGTCTAAAGATAGTGGATCAGCTGTTGGTGCTTGATACCTTACTATATACAGACTTAAAGAGACACTGAAGTGAAAAAAAAAATATGATATAGTGAATTGGTTGTGTACTATGAATAATTACTAGAAGATTAGCAGCAAAGAAAATATCCTCATATTTTTATTTTCAGGTATACAGTGTTTTTTCTAACATTGCATCATTCTCTAATATGTGCAGATTACACAACACTCAGCATTCAAAATGATTCTTTCAGAGCAGTCTGTGAACTAATGACCTCTCCTCTGGCAGAGAAAAAGAAAACAGTCCAGGAACAGTTGAGATAATAAAAGTCAGAAAACAGCCCTCTCCAGGACTTTGAAAGTCGTAGAGCTTAATGGCTTTTTTGCATAGAGATCACAACTGGAGTTTCTTAACTCTTCCTGTACTGGAAACAATTAGACTGATGTATCTGATCTTAATGTTTTATTTCTTAGCTGTACTACACATACAAATCATAATATTAATTTTTTTTTCTCGCTTCAGTCTCTCTTTAAGTTAAATGTCTATGGGAAGCTTTATCCCCAGTCCTTTTCTAAAAACGAACAATATTGGCAGTGGGCCGTATACAACATAAGTTAAACATTCCCAGTAGATTTACCAAAGAATAGCCCTTGTACTGCAGTATGCAAGACACCAGGCATCATGGGCCCTTGCTTTGGACCCAGAGCCAAAAAGAAAACCATTGTGTGACTTGTCCTTGACTCGTAAAAGTTAATGATTGAACAGTGTAAGAGAAGGCGATATAGTTTTTAGTAACTGTTGTGATTGGTTATATATACATATAGGGGAGGTTAGTGTTCACATTCATGGGGGGGGGGGTGTTAGTGTTAGGTGTTTGTTAGTGTTAGGACTTGGTTGGGTGGGGGGGTTAGTTCTAGGTGTTAGTGTTAGGCATTAGCGGGAGGGGGGGAGGTTAGTGTCAGGTGTTTGTTAGTGTTAGGCATTGGCGGGAGGAGGTTAGTGTTAGGAGTTGGCAGGGTGGGGGGTTAGTGTTTGCTGTTTGTTAGTGTTAGGAGTTGACAGTGGGGGGGGGGGGTTAGTGTTAGGAGTTAGTGTTAGGTATGTGTAGTGTTAGGAGTTGGCGGGCTGGGGGGGGGGGGCAATAATGTTAGGTATTTGTTATTGTGTTAGGAGTTGGGGGGGGGGGGGTTAGTGTTAGGTATTACTGTAGTTCATGTTAGGAGTTAGCGGGGTGGGGGGTTAGTGTTAGGTGTTAGTGATAGGCGTTGATTGGGGGGAAGTTAGTGTTCAGTGTTCGTTAGTGTTAGACATTAGTGGGGGGAGGTTAGTTTTAGAAGTTGGCAGGGTGGGAATGTTAGTGCTTAGGTGTTAGTGTTAGGCATTGGTGGGAGGGGGGGGGCGAGGTTAGCGCTAGGTGTTTGTAAGTGTTAGGAGTTGGTGCGGGGAGCTTAGTGTTCGGTGTTTGTTAGTGTTAGGCATTGGTAGGGGGAGGTTAGTGTTAGGAGTTAGAGGGGTGTTAGTGTTAGGTAGGTGTTAATGTTAGAAGTTGGCGGGGTGGGGGTTAGTGTTTTCTGTTTGTTAGTGTTAGGAGTTGGTTGGGTGGGGGGGGGGTTAGTGTTAGGTGTTACTGTAGTTAGTGTTAGGAGTTGGCAGGGTGGGAAGGTTAGTGTTAGGTGTTAGTTAGTGATAGGCGTTGATTGGGGGGGAAGTTAGTGTTCGGTGTTCATTAATGTTAGGCATCGTAAGGGGGGGGGGGGGGGATTGATGTGAAAGATAGGTTAGGGAAGGTGCCTTTCATCCGTGTAGATGTTTCAAACACTTCTGTGGACAAGTATCTACCATGGTGTCCTTTCTACCTATCAGACATCAGGCGTGATTATTGGGGTGGTGAGGTCTGTGCCGGTCTCTGCCCTTCATTTGATATCGCTTCCGGCTGAATGAATCCCCGTCTCACAGAGGCGTGTGATGTCGCGGTTAAGTCGGGAGGAGGTTGGGTATAACGCGGGAGTTACCGTCCTCCTCCTCGACTCGCCGGTCAGGCTTTTCACCGCTAATCACTCGACTAAATAAATGGAGGACAGGAAATTGCTCTTGATCTTTTTGTGTGAGCAGGAATGATTGTAATTTGCTTTTCTCTCATTTCTCGGCACAGTGCGGCCAAGGCTTCTCGCTGAACGACAACGGACACTGCGCAGGTAAATGAAGCTTAATGCGCTTCCAATGAGCACACCTGGATGATGGGGAGAAATGTCATCGTAGGAAGGAATTTGCTGCCTGGGCGCTCGGCGGGCAAAGGTCGCGGGTAAAATGTGCACAAAAGCGTTCTGTGGTTTTTAATTGCTCTTCTCAGACAAATGACAAGTCTGGATGGAAACGCATAGGAGGATAGATTCCGGGTCGCGTGGTTTGGCGTTATTTTGGAACGCCTGATCGCGTATTGCTGCGTCTGATACTGTACTTAAGTACGCACGGTTACCGACGGAACACTTTTGTTCATTATTCATAGTGTAACTTTTCCAGAGTATTGAAAACTATCTTTACAAAGTCAGCCGAGTACACGGCAAGCATGTGCTGTCCTCAGGGCTGGATCTCGGCAAGGGCCATACAGGCCTAGGTCTGGGGTGGCTGCTACCAAAGAGGAGGTACTTGGATATGGCTGGGCAGATATTGTGTAGACACACCCAGATACCGCTCCCTCACAGCACACTGTATTCATCCTGGTCTTACAAGCATAGTATGTGTACAGACATCCAATTTTGCTACTTTGATATATAATGAGAGCTTAAAGGACAACTGAAGGGAGAGGGATATGGAGGCCGCCATATGTATTTCCTTTTAAAAAAGGAGCTGTCAGCTATACTATCTCCAAACCACACACACACACACACACACACACACACACACACACACACACACACACACACACACACACACACACACACACACACACACACACACACACACACACACACACACACACACACACACACACACACACACACACACACACACACACACACACACACACACACACACACACACACACACACACACACACACACACACACACACACACACCCCCCCCCTATATAATTAGATAAATACTTGCTCTACCTTCATAACATATGTATTGCACTGTCCACATTTTGATTTTAGTGATTTTTCTACAGTATTTTGATTTTAGTGATTTTTCTACAGTAAAATAAAAAGAGACATGTTTTTAGCACTTCCCATAAGTGTGGCTATTTTGAAGCCAATCCTGATGTAATTTCCTCCCTTAGTCTCCTCTGCCTGATTTGCTTGCCCTTCACTATAGACAGTGCATTGTCTCAGCATGAGAAATATTGGCCAATCAGAGAGGAACAGAGATGTTGGAGGGCAAAACAGGAGGGAAAGAGGCTTCAGCCAATCAGGCTGCATTAGTTAAGTCTGAGGGCAAGTGGAGAAGCAAAAACAGACAACCCAGCATGCCCAACAGTTACACTTTAAGCAATACCAGTTGCCTGGCAGTCCTGCTGATCCTCTGCCTCTAATACTTTTAGCCATAGACCCAGTGGCGGACACAGGCAGCAGTGGGCCCCTGTGCAAAATATCAATTGTGGGCCCCCCTCCGCGCGCCGCGCCCAAAAATGGGTGCAGCTAGGGCGTGGATAGAACCTGCGGCGCGTAGCGCCGCGGCAAAAAATGGGCGTGGCAATGACCGGATAAGGGCGGAGCTAACTGTAATTTAAAGTGATCCCGGGGTGAGAGTGATATGGAGGCTGCCATATTTATTTCCTTTTAAACAATACTAGTTGCCTGGCGGCCCTGCTGATCTATTTGGCTGCAGTAATAAACTGAATTACACCAGCAACAAGCATGCAGCTTAATCTTCTCAGTTCTGACAATATTGTCAGAAACCCCTGACCTGCTGCATGCTTGTTCAGGGTCTATGGTTGAAAGAATAAGAGGCAGAGGACCAGAACGGCAACCAGGCAACTGGTATTGCTTAAAAGGAGAGAAATATGGCAGCCTCAATATTATTCTCACCTCAGGTTCCCATGAAAAGTGCAACGCAAAGACAGTGGGCCCAAGTTTTGGTGACCCTTTCCCCAGAAAATTCACATAATTGTGCAGGTTTTCTCAAGAAAATACACATAATGTGAGCAGATTTGCCCAGAAAATACATTCAATCATGTCGGCAGATTTGCCCAGAAAATACGTGCAATGATGTCGGCAGATATGCCCAGAAAATACGTGCAATCATGTCGGCAGATATGCCCAGAAAATACGTGCAATCATGTCGGCAGATATGCCCAGAAAATACGTGCAATCATGTCGGCAGATATGCCCAGAAAATACGTGCAATCATGTCGGCAGATATGCCCAGAAAATACGTGCAATCATGTCGGCAGATATGCCCAGAAAATACGTGCAATCATGTCAGCAGATATGCCCAGAAAATACGTGCAATCATGTCGGCAGATATGCCCAGAAAATACCTGCAATCATGTCGGCAGATATGCCCAGAAAATACCTGCAATCATGTCGGCAGATATGCCCAGAAAATACACGCAATCATGTCGGCAGATTTGCCCAGAAAACACATGCAATCATGTAGCAAATTTGCCCAGAACATACATGCAATCATGTGGCAGACCTGCCCAGAACATACACGCAATCATGTGGCAGACCTGCCCAGAACATACACGCAATCATGTGGCAGACCTGCCCAGAACATACACCTGCTAAAATAAATAATAAAAAAAAAACATTTACTCACCTGCAGCAGCAGACCTCCTGTCCCAGCCTCCATCCGGCGCGCAGCTCCCATGGGTGGTTGGGTGGATAGGTAGCCTGGTGGGTAGGTAGGCAGCCGGGTGGGTAGGTAGGTAGCCCTTAGCCGGGTGGGTAAGTAGCCTGGTGGGTGGCTGGGTAGCCGGGTGGGTAGCCTGGTGGGTGGCTGGGTAGGCGGGTGGGTAGGTAGCCTGGTGGGTGGGTAGGTGGGTGGTTAGGTAGCTGGGTGGGTAGGTAGCCGGGTGGGTTGGTAGGTAGGTAGCCTGGTGGGTAGGTAGGTAGCCGGGTGGGTGTGTAGGTAGCCGGGTGGGTGGTTAGGTAGCCGGGTGGGTAGGTAGCCGGGTGGGTGGGTAGGTAGCCGGGTGGGTAGGTAGGTATCCGGGTGGGTAGGTAGCCGGGTGGGTGGGTAGGTAGCCGGGTGGGTAGGTAGCCAGGTAGATAGCCGGCAGGGTGGTTAGGTAGCCGGGTGGGTAGGTAGCCAGGTAGATAGCCGGCAGGGTGGTTAGGTAGCCGGGTGGGTAGCTAGGTAGCCGGGTGGGTAGGTAGCCGGGTGGGTAGGTAGCCAGGTAGATAGCCGGCAGGGTGGTTAGGTAGCCGGGTGGGTAGGTAGCCGGGTGGGTGGGTAGGTAGCCGGGTGGGTAGGTAGGTATCCGGGTGGGTAGGTAGCCGGGTGGGTGGGTAGGTAGCCGGGTGGGTGGGTAGCCAGCAGGGTGGGTAGGTAGCCGGGTGGGTAGGTAGCCAGGTAGATAGCCGGCAGGGTGGTTAGGTAGCCGGGTTGGTAGCTAGGTAGCCGGGTGGGTAGGTAGCCGGCAGGGTGGTTAGGTAGCCGGGTGGGTAGCTAGGTAGCCGGGTGGGTAGGTAGCCGGGTGGGTAGGTAGCCAGGTAGATAGCCGGCAGGGTGGTTAGGTAGCCGGGTGGGTAGCTAGGTAGCCGGGTGGGTAGGTAGCCAGGTAGATAGCCGGCAGGGTGGTTAGGTAGCCGGGTGGGTAGGTAGCCAGGTAGGTAGCCGGCAGGGTGGTTAGGTAGCCGGGTGGGTAGCTAGGTAGCCGGGTGGGTAGGTAGCCGGGTGGGTAGGTAGCCAGGTAGATAGCCGGCAGGGTGGTTAGGTAGCCGGGTGGGTAGCTAGGTAGCCGGGTGGGTAGGTAGCCAGGTAGATAGCCGGCAGGGTGGTTAGGTAGCCGGGTGGGTAGCTAGGTAGCCGGGTGGGTAGGTAGCCGGCAGGGTGGTTAGGTAGCCGGGTGGGTAGCTAGGTAGCCGGGTGGGTAGGTAGCCGGGTGGGTAGGTAGCCAGGTAGATAGCCGGCAGGGTGGTTAGGTAGCCGGGTTGGTAGCTAGGTAGCCGGGTGGGTAGGTAGCCGGCAGGGTGGTTAGGTAGCCGGGTGGGTAGCTAGGTAGCCGGGTGGGTAGGTAGCCGGGTGGGTAGGTAGCCAGGTAGATAGCCGGCAGGGTGGTTAGGTAGCCGGGTGGGTAGGTAGCCAGGTAGGTAGCCGGCAGGGTGGTTAGGTAGCCGGGTGGGTAGCTAGGTAGCCGGGTGGGTAGGTAGCCGGGTGGGTAGGTAGCCAGGTAGATAGCCGGCAGGGTGGTTAGGTAGCCGGGTGGGTAGCTAGGTAGCCGGGTGGGTAGGTAGCCAGGTAGATAGCCGGCAGGGTGGTTAGGTAGCCGGGTGGGTAGCTAGGTAGCCGGGTGGGTAGGTAGCCGGCAGGGTGGTTAGGTAGCCGGGTGGGTAGCTAGGTAGCCGGGTGGGTAGGTAGCCGGGTGGGTAGGTAGCCAGGTAGATAGCCGGCAGGGTGGTTAGGTAGCCGGGTGGGTAGCTAGGTAGCCGGGTGGGTAGGAAGCCAGGTAGATAGCCGGCAGGGTGGTCAGGTAGCCGGGTGGGTAGCTAGGTAGCCGGGTGGGTAGGTAGCCAGGTAGGTAGCCGGCAGGGTGGTTAGGTAGCCGGGTGGGTAGCTAGGTAGCCGGGTGGGTGGGTAGGTAGCCTGGTTAGGTAGCCGGGTAGGTAGCCGGGTGGATGGTTAGGTAGCGGGGTAGGTAGCCGGGTGGGTGGGTAAGGTAGCCGGGTGGGTAGCTATCCGGGTGGGGGGCCCGACTCCTATCCTCCCTCACTCACCTCGGGGCCCCCCTCCCGGTATGCGCTGCAGCCGGCGGGAGAGCAGAAAATACAGGAAGTCTCCGGCCGGGGCTGCAGCAGACGCTAGAGGCAGCTGCTGCTTAGTTTCCGATATGTCTCCAAAGTTGGAGACCAAGCGGCAGCTGCCGCCCCGGCCGGAGACTTCTTGTATTTTCCGCTCTCCCGCCGCATGAGGGGAAGGGGGGGCGAGGTGAGGGGGGAGGACAGGAGTTGGGCCCCCCAGGTTAAAAAAAAAAAAAATAAAAAAAAAAAAAAAAAAAAAAAAAAAACCTGCAATACTTAATGGGCCCCTGAAGCAGCAGAACTTCAGGGGCCCTCGTGCGGCGGCACGGCCTGCACGGCCGTATGTCCGCCACTGCATAGACCCTTAACAAGCATGCAACAGATCAGGTGTTTCTGACATTATTGTCAGATCTGCCAAGATTTGCTGCATGCTTGTTACTGGTGTTATTCAGACACTCCTGCAGTCAAATAGATCAGCAGGGCTGCCAGGCAACTGGCATTGTTTAATAGGAAATCAATATGGTAGCTTCCACATCCTTCTCAGTTCAGTTGTCCTTTAAAGGACAACTAAATTAAGAATATGGAGGTTGCCATATTTATTTCCTTTTCAGCAATACCAGTAGCCCTGCTGAAAGCATGCAGCAAATCTTGGCAGGTTTTGCAATAATGTCAGACACACCTGATCTGCTGCATGCTTGTTCAGGGGCTATGGGTAAAAGCATTAGAGGCAAAGGATCAGCAGGGCAGCCAGGAAATGAATATGGTGTCCTCCATATCCCTCCGACTTCAGTTGTCCATTAAGCCGAGTACACGCCTTCAATTTCCCTCGCCTGGCAGAGATCAAAGCTGCATCTTTTTGGTAGCAGTTTGTAGCGGAGTTCCATATAAACTTGTTGCTAGCCTGTGAGCTAGCGACACATTTGCTGGTATGGAGAGGGCGGAGCTGCGCATATTGCAGGCGGGGGAAGGGGGGAGAACAATGAGTTTGCTGGTAGCTTGGCACGCCGGATCCATAAGAGACGTCGGGCAGATACTGTATACACTAGTTATGCGTATGATTACCGCCCCTGGCAGTCCTTATCTGCAGCCAAGATTAATCTACTGTGTATGTAGCATGTTTACTTGCACAATCTGTTCATAGCATTCAGAATCTGTTGGTCATCATCCTACATGGAAGTGGTAACATTGGCCAATAAATATTGGATGTGTGTAAGCACCCTAAGCAAGATTGGGGTAGATTTGAAGTAATGAAGTAAAATATTTTGCTTGTGCATCCCACAGAACATACATAATAACTTGCTGAGTATTCTGTATGTGGCATTATACGGCTAAGCGCGTTCGTGCTACATGCATGTGCCCACCATGCTTTAGGCCTCTTTTTCACAGACAGTTGAGCTGTGTGCTCAGCAAGCCGTTGCCAGGCAGCAGCGAGCCGTTGCCAGGCAGCAGCGAGCCGTTGCCAGGCAGCAGCGAGCCGTTGCCAGGCAGCAGCGAGCCGTTGCCATGCAGCAGCGAGCCGTTGCCAGGCTGCAGCGAGCCGTTGCCAGGCTGCAGCGAGCAGTTGTGAGAGTTTGAGAGCCATTCCACTGCTTATCAACTGCCGTGAAAAAGAGGCCTTATTTATGATTAAGGAATTTTAGCAAAAAGGGGAAAAAAAGAAATCAATTGAAAAGTAGAAAAAAAATAGTGAGCAAGAAATGATTGATATTGGCCATGTAATTTGTTCATATTGTTTGATCCACAATCAGCCTACAGTTCATCATCTTTACTACTGGCAGACATGAAAAAAACAGACAGCACAACTCCCATCATATAACCACACCCCCTAACAATGTGATAGGCTTAAAGGTTTTTTTGTTTTTTTGTTTTTTATAGACATACCTCTATGCATAGAGGGAGATACTGGTTGCTTGGCAGTTGGAAACAGCTGTTATTATGCATTGAGGTTCACAGGCCATGGTCCACCATGGTCCTGACATCACACTGTGGGAGGGGTTTCACCACAATATCAGCCATACAGCGCCCCCTGATGATCTGTTTTAGAAAAGGAAGAGATTTCTCATGGGAAAGGGGGTATCAGCTACTGATTGGGATGAAGTTCCATCCTGGGTTACGGTTTCTCTTTAAACTTATTGGGGGTTGTTAAAATTATTATTTTTTTTTTTTTTTGCAAAACTTCATCGCTGTAATAAGTTGTCTTATGTGACAATCCTGATTACAAGTGCTTTGGAGGATGGCATGAGGGAATTAATTAGTGCAGTGCAGTCTCCAGTGTATTTAGCAGCAGAGGACTCAGCTGAGATTCTGTTGCCTAACAACCAGCAATGCTGCTCCAAACCCCAAAGCAGCTGCTGCGTTTCTGATCCAATTTTCTCTCCCTTCTGGAAATGAATGAATTCCGCGATCTCTGGTGAAATGTTGGCGTTGTTGTGCGACAGATGACAGCCGTCTTTCTCTGGTGTTTGCAGACGCAGACGAGTGCATCCAGTACCCATTCGTGTGCCCCAGAGAGAAGCCAATCTGCATCAACACATATGGGGGCTACAAGTGCCGACCCAACAGGAGATGCAACCACGGCTTCGAGCCAAACGAGGACGGCACGGCATGTGTTGGTAAGCAGGTCGATTTTATATCTAAAATGTAATGAAGAGGACCTGTAGTGAAAAAGAACATCTTTAATGAAATTGCTTTTTTTTTAAACTATATATACATGAATGATCGCTTGAACAGTGCTCCGTGGGATGTTCAAGGCTTTGGAAATGTTTTTGTAGCCTAAGCCTGCTTTAAGTTTCTCAATAACTTGATCCCTGACCTGTCTTGTGTGTTCTTTGGATGTCATGGTGTTGTTGCTCCCAATATTCTCTTAGGCCCAGTGCACACCAAAACCGCTAGCAGATCGTCAAAACGCTAGCGGTTTTTGGGAGCAGAGAGCCGATATTTGCCGGGTGCACACCGAGTGGATTTTGTATGAGATCCGCCGGCCGCATCAGCATCCACGTGGCTAATGTATCTCTAGGGGCTGGTGCACACCGGCGGTTTGAGGTTTTAAGCAAACCGTAAACGTGCAGCAAGAGGCGTGCCTCGCTAAAAACCTCAAACCGCCGGTGTGCACCAGCCCATAGAGATACATTAGCCACGCGGATTTTCAGGCGGATTCGGCCGGCAGATCCGCCCGATATGCACTGGGCCTCAGACAATCTCTAAGGCCCTCACAGAGCAGCTGTATTTGTACTGACATTAGATTACACACAGGTGCACTCTATTTAGTCATTAGCACTCATCAGGCAATGTCTATGAGCAACTTACTGCACTCAGACCAAAGGGGGCTGAATAATTACGCACACACCACTTTGCAGTTATTTATTTGTAAAAAATGTTTGGAATCGTGTATGATATTCGTTCCACTTCTCAGGGCTGGAACCCACTAAAATGATTTTTTGAGCGTTTAGGGAGAGTGAGAAATCGCTAGCGATTTTCCCCAAGCACTCTGCCAATGTAAATGGATGGTGCAAATTCCACAGAAGCGATTGCGATTAGCAAAATCGCAAACGCAGCACTTTGTTAGCGATTGCGTTTAGTATATAATCACTGGCGTAATCTCTCATCAAAACCTGCACGAAGCGTTTTTGCTAGCGTTTTAAAGTTACTGTAAACTGTAACAAAATTAAAATTAATTGAAAGGACCAATCAGACTTTAAACCGCTAATCGCTACACAACCGCTGGCAACTTGCTACACTTTTTAAAATCTCTCCCTAAAACGCTCATGAAATCGCTTACAAACTGCTCATACAAAACGCTAGCGATTGCGATTAGCGATAGCGTTTTGTAGTGGGTTCCACTTCTCACATGTACACCACTTTGTGTTGGTCTTTCACGTGGAATTCCAATACAATTGATTCATGTTTGTGGCAGTAATGTGACAAAATGTGGAAAACATATATATAAAAATGATTTAGCCATTGTTTGCCCAATCTTTCCACACCGTGATTTACATTTTGTAATTTATCACAGGCAGTGACATCTTTAGTTCTGTCAGGTGCAGCTCTGAGGAATGTTTGTTTCTGAAATTTAAAAAAAGACAGTGAAAATAATGTCCGATCACCCAGAATGCTTTGGAAGGATATTTCCACATAGCTTAACAGCTATAGCAAGAATTTCTTGAAGGACAACTGAAGTGAGAGGAATATGGAGGATGCCATAATTATTTCCTTTTGAACAATGCACATTGCCTGGCTGTCCTGCTGATCCTCTGCCTCTAATACTTTCAGCCATAGCCCCTGAACAAGCATGCAGCAGATCAGGCGTTTCTGACATTGTCAGATCTGGCAAGATTAGCTGTATGCTGGTTTATGGTGTTATTCAGACACTACTGCAGCCAAATAGATCAGCAGGGCTGCCAGGCAACTGGTATTGTTTAAAAATGTCAGCCTCCACATCCCTATCACTTCAGTTGTCCTGTTCATTTGACAATAGTAAAAAATATGATTTAGATCTAATTTTGCTATATATTGTAAAAATAAAAAGAGAGACCTATTCCCTTTCAAAGCTCAGACCTTCAGCGATAATTATTACAACTGTTCTCACATTAGAGTGTAGTATTGTTATTTTAGCCAGTAAGGGCTTGTAATTATTGATAGGGTACGAAAAACACAAAACAAAGAAAAAATATATTATTTCCATACAATACCCTCTTTCCCTGAAATTAAGACATCCCCTGAAAATAAGTCCTACCTGGAATTTTGAGCATGCTCGAAATATAAGCCCTACCCTGA
The DNA here is from genome assembly GCF_040937935.1 of Hyperolius riggenbachi. Lineage (NCBI taxonomy): Eukaryota > Metazoa > Chordata > Amphibia > Anura > Hyperoliidae > Hyperolius > Hyperolius riggenbachi. The sequence continues at coordinate 6,698,693 of NC_090655.1, read as the reverse complement.
AAGTAAGCCTTAGCCGCAGTAAGGGGGACAAATATGGAAACTTGTGTTATTACTGCAGGCAAGTAGACATGGGACACAGGAGGACAGGGGGTAGAGGAGGACACAGGTACAGAGGGGGAAACCAGGGGACACTAAAGGTACAAGGGGGGCACACAAGAGGTGTCACAGTGAGGAAGGCAGGAGGACACACTGCACAGGCACTTGTGTGTTCATAGAAATATAAGACATCCCCTGAAAATAAGCCCATCTTTTGGTGCAAAAATTGATGACACTGCCTTATTTTCGGGAAAAGACGGTATATAGTTGCCATACATTGTACTAGGAACATAATGTAAATGTTGTGATGTTTTATCTATGGTAGCATTCTTTCTTTTATAAGTATAGGGGAGAAAAATTATTTTTTTTACCTTGTTTATCCCTATAAAATGCATTGAAAATAAAGCAATTACTAAAAACATGCATCAACCACAGAAAGCTTAATTTATAGTGGAAAAAAAAATCACTGTATATCGATATCAGTGATGGGCTCACAAGTTATTACGAGTGTCTAAGCACTCAAATTCGTGATTTAAATGAGGCTTAATTGCCTCAGGTGTGCAGCGGGGAAATAAGGGGTTATTTACCCATAAGTCCGTAGTATATCATGCGCTCTAAACAGCTTGCATGCGTCCTATTAGACGCATTGCAAGCTTCACTACGTGCACTACCTTCTTCAAGCCTCCTTGCAAGCTGTTTGGAGCGCACAATACATCAGACTTCTGGGTAAATAACCCCATATTTCCCTGTTGCACACCTGAGTCAATTATCTCATTTAGATAAGTTGGGCGTGTGTACAGCTGACAAACAACCAGATGACCAACTGATAACAGGTTGTTTGCCAGATCCAACCGGTGGATCAATCTGACCAACTATCTGGCAGGTTGGAATATGTGTAGAAGTCTTTTAACCATTTCAGCCCGCAAGGATTTTTCACCTTATGCATCAGAGCAATTTTCACCTCCAATTCATTAATAACTTTAGCACTACTTATCACAATTTATTGATCTATATCTGTTTTTTTCCACCACTAATTAGGCTTTCTTTAAGTGGTACATTTTGCTAAGAATTTTTATTTTATAAATGCATTTTAACAGGATTAATAAGAAAAAAATGCATTATTTCTCAGTTTTCGTCCATTATAGCTTTAAAATAATCCACGCTACCATAATTGAAACCTATGTATTTTATTTGCCGTTTGTGATGGGGACAAAATTTAAATGGTGTCATAACCGAGACAATGTATGGCGCCAATATTTTATTTGGAAATAAAGGTGCTTTTTGCATCCATCACTATTTACAAGCTTATAATTTAAAAAAATGTTCGTAGTATACCCCCTTCAAATGCATATTTAAAAGTTCAGACCCTGAGGTAACTTTGTTTGTTTGTTTGTTTGTTTTAAAATTGTAATTTTTTTTTTCCATTAAATTTTATTTGGGTAATATTTTGGTGTGGGAAATAAACAGTTAATTTTTAATGTTATATGTGTAAATTGTAATGTAAAAAATATGTAGATGTAGTTTTACTATTTGGCCACAAGATGGCCACCTTCATTTTTTTTCCCTCCTTGTGCTTCTTGCTAAGCGGAAGCACAAGGGGGATGCGGAAATTTTTCCGGGCAGAAAAACTGAAGCCTCTTGTAAGAGCGCTTCGATTTTTCTGCTGGGGAGACTGATCGGTGATCGGGAACCATGTTCCCATTCACTGATCCCAGGGCTACCACAGGGGTGCGCCCGCCGAAGCGCGGCAGAGCAGCCGCCCGGACGTGAGCTTCACGTCCGGGTGGCAGAAATAGTTAAACATTGTTTTTGAATGCGGATTTGTTGTGTAGTTTGTAATTTAGCTTGCACACATAGCAGGTATCACGCGATCTGCCGTGCGAGAAGGTTTGTGCGTGTAAAGGATTTCGTTCACGTGTAAATAAAGGTTTGCTTGCGATCACGCATGTGAGACTCGCACATGATCACGCGCAAACCTTCGTTTACACGTGAATGTAATCCTTTACACGCACAAACCTTCTCGCACGGCAGATTGCGTGATAACTGCCGTGATAGCAGTTATCACACTTTTGTGAATGGCCCATAGTATTTAAGTAAGTTGGTTGTTTAGTTGGTTGGCGTGTGTGTGTACGTACTTGTCAGGTAAACAACTTTGTGCGGTTGGTTGCGCATTAAGTTGGACATGTGTATGAGCATCAAGAGTACAATAGCCTGTGGGGTGAACTAGTTAAGAGACACAACAGGTGTTACCTTCAGTTCAACAACGCTGCTGTCACAGATCTAGTCGTTCCTTCATGCCGATATCAGCATTCAATGCGGCTTTTCCGCTATGTGTGCCTAGAAAAAAAAAAAAAAGATACAAGACACCATTCAGAGGAGAGCAGCTGGTTTATAGATTAGTTTTAGCTCAGTCTGTTACCTTTTCCCCAAAGCAAAAAAATAATAAATTTTCCTTTCTAATGAAAATCCTGTCATAACTAACAATATGTTTCTCTCTCTCTGTCTCTCCCTCCCTTGATTTTTTTTTAACATCTCCATGACTTTTTGTTATTTTTGCTTTCACCCTCATATCTTTCCCCTCCTCTTATCACCCCGGCGGCGGACGTTCGCCCTCCCAGCTCAAGTGGCGTACATCGGATCCTATCCATCTTCTGCTCACAGCTTTCGGCCACACCTCTCGCCCTGTTCTGCGGCGCTGCTAGCCCTGGGATTATATCTACACATACACTCAGACTGAGGACAAAAACAAAACAAGTCACATCAAGGCTTTTTCTATGCTTGGTACCGCCACTTATATACAGTATGTCAACCAAACTGTCCGCCAAAATCGCCCCGATCCCCACGCCCATCGGTGGCAAGCTACATGCCAGAAAAAGGACTCCGTCTGAGGCTTAGAGTGAATAGTGATATTTTCGTACAACAATTCGAGTCGTTTGTTAATAATATGTCATGCATGTTTTTTTTGGGGAGTGGGTAAAAAAAAAAAAAAAAAAACTAAACAAAAACAAACTGAAGAGAAACACCAATGAGGCCATTGAGAGACACTTTCAGTATGCCCTGTAAATCCATGTTTTATATTCAGATACCCTTTCCTTTTTTATTGTTATAATTTGGGGTACGTTATCCGGAATTCTTGGTTTTGCTGCAAGACCAGCCAACAGGAGGGACGCAAGGCGGGCCCCACCTGGACAGGGTGGGGACTGCTCAGTCCATGGCGGTATACTGTGCAAAAAAATAAAAAAGAGATAAAACACATCGATGCTGGTTTGGCCTGCCTGGCCCGTGCTTTTTTGCCTGCTCCAGAATCCTTACAGAGGAAGAAGCCTTATCTATTTTTTTTTTTTTTTATTCTATGGAAAGAAATGTTATTAGCTTGACTTTTTTGCAGTCTTCCAGTCATCGATCTGAAGAATATCTAAGAAATAAAAGTGTACAGTACATATACAGAGGGGGCGTCTGTAACCATTTATTTCAGTGTTGCAAACAAAAAAAGTATACTGTATTTTTCAGACTATAAGATTCACTTTTTCTCAAGGGGACACAAGACGGACATAATAATTGTGGGGGGGGGGGGGGGGGGGGTGTGAAGATCCGCCCCACCACCATGGACGCACCAGGTTTAGTATATTACCTTCCCCCACAGTTTTTTGTCCTCTAAACCTATTTGCGTCTTATGGTCAGAAAAATGCGGTCCTTTCTATTGCATCTGCTAAACCTGGATAATGAGATGATTGTCTTGTGTGCAAATTTGTATGTAGTTTGGATTTGGACCTATAAGGCGTAAAGTATATTTGATTCCAAGTCCCATAGAAGCCAGTTATTTCCATCTCACAGACCAAATGAATCAATACTTACCGGGAGCTTCCTCCAGCCCCTTATACACGTGCAAGTCCCACTCCGTCCTCCTGCGGTCTGCCGTTCAGCCGCAATCAGCCCAGGTAATTGCTTCAGTCACGGTCTTCTGTGCACGCACCGACCTCCCATGCATGCTCAGAATACCCAGACTGAGCCAGTTACCGGGGCTGATCGTGGCTGAGGGGCAGACCGCGGGAAGACGGCGAGGGATTTAAGGGGCTTGGAAAGCCTTGGATAAGTGTCGATTCTGGGACTTTACTGATCTCTGGTACACTTTAAGGTGGCCACTAACGCTATAATTCGGTGAACAATCGTTAACGAATGATTATTCATATAAACAATTGGAAATTATTGGTTGGGACAGTCGGTTAGAGATTTTTGTCTGTTGGTAGTCCAAAACTTTCATTTCCGATTGTTCATGCAAATAATCATTTTTAAAGGGGCACTATGGCGAAAAATTGTAAAATTTGAAATATGTGCAAACATAGACAAATAAGAAGTACATTTTTTCCAGAGTAAAATGAGCCATAAATTACTTTTCTCCTATGTTGCTGTCACTTACAGTAGGTAGTAGAAATCTGACAGAAGTGACAGGTTTTGGACTAGTACATCTCTTCATAGGGGATTCTCAGCAAAGCTTTTATTCTTTATAAAGATATTCCCTAAAAGGATATAAACAATGATGCTGGCCAGCTTCCCTGCTCACTACACAGGTTTTTGGTAGTTGGACAGAGCAACTGCCATTCACTAAGTGCTTTTAAAAATAAATAAATCCCTGAGAATCCCCCATGAGGAGATGGGCTCGTCCAAAACCTGTCACCTCTGTCAGATTTCTACTACCTACTGTGACATAGGAGAAGAGTAATTTATGGCTCATTTTACTCTGGAAAAAACGTACTTCTTACTTGTATATGTTTGCACATATTTTACATTTTAAAATGTTTCGCCATAGTGCCACTTTAAACAATCGTTCAGCAAATTGTATCGTTAGTGGCTACCTTAATAGCCTGGGACACACATCCTATTTTCATTCGCCAATGAGAAGGCAGTTTTACCACCTCCATGTAGTAGGAGGGCCAACTGATTTTGAACACTATGAGCAGATAGTGTACGCAAGCTCTCATACTACATGGAGGAGGTAAAATTGGCCAATCTTAGTTAGGCAGCCATAACTAGATATGTACCAGGCTTTAAAGGACCACTGAAGCGAAAAAAGTAAGTATTTAAAATCTGACCGAAAATAACAGCTTTTAGACTAGTCCATTTCCTTATGGGGGATTTTCAGAGTTCTCTTTGATTTCAAAAGCATTGTCTAACTAACTGCCTAAATATTGTGCAAGTGAGCAGGGATGCTGGCTGGTATCTTATGGTTTTGGCAGTTACACTGCTGTTCAGGAAATGCTGTTGAAAACAAAGAAAACCCTGAGAACCCCCCATGAAGAGATGGACTAGTCCAAAACCTGTCGGTTCTGTCAGATTCTAATTGCTTACTTTTTTCGCTAGAGTGGTCCTTTACTTTCAAGAGGGAATTGATTGGAGCTTTTAAAAAATGAAGCAATTGGTTCTCAGCAAAGCAATCTATAAAGGATGAGGCATTGCAAGTGAACCTAAATGGAGTAAGACCTTCTTCACATTATAAATCGCCACCGCTATCGCAAGCGCTGAGTGATTTTATTGAGCTTTAAGTGCTTTTCCCTACACTTTGCGGTTAGAAAAGCGCTTTTGTAAGCACTTCTCTAAGCGCTTTGCTGAGCGATTCCGTTTTTTCACTTTTTGATGTCAGGAAGTGAACTCTTTGACCCAGAAATAAATAAATACGTATTTATTCATAAAAGCGCTGGGGAAATCGCTATACAAGGTGCTTTGTGATTGCGATTTCCAGCGCTTTGAGATTTGCCTATACCTGCCATTAAGCCAAAGCGCTCAGAAAATGGTACAAGAAGCAAATTTGCAATTTCAAAGAAATCAAAAAACTCACATGTGAACACACTCATAGGAAAACATTGGGCAAGCTCTTTTAGGACGATTTCTAAAATCGCCAGCGCTAAAAAAAACAAAACGCTTATAGAGTGAACGAGCCCTAAGGGTGCATACACATCCAATTTTGATTTGCTAATGATTGGCAAAAATACTACATTGAAGTTGTATAAAGGGCTGACATATTTTGAATACTATGTACAGATTGTGTAAGATTGCGCTGATACTACATGGAGGAGGTAACATTATCATTGTGTATACACTCTAAAGGCGCCCATTAACAGTACTATTTTAGAAAACTATTGATTTTCCAATCCTATAATTGTGATCGGATTGGTTGAAGTTTAAAGGGTGATTATGTTACGCATCGATAACGAATGACCGTATTATCAGTCTGATTGTGTTTCCATTCTATGGATCAAACCGATCTGAAATGATCATATTGGTTATAGTTTTTAAGCTTGGTACACGTTTTCAATTAGGATTGGCCAATCACTGACCAACTTTACCACCTCCATGTAGTATGAGCGTGTACCTGCCCAATCCACTCATAGTATTCAATATCTGTTAACCGTCATGGAGGTGGTAAATTAGTCAGTGATTGGCCAATCAAAGTTGAGTGTGTGTGCCAGTCTATAGTCCTATTGATGGGGGTTACCGAAGCTTGATTATTGTTTCTTTCCAATCGCTATTATCGGGTTGTAAGTTCGGTCAGAACAGATTATTGTACCATAAATGGGCACCTTAAAGGGAACCTGAAGTGAGAGGTATATGGAGGCTGCCATAATTATTTCCTGTTGAACAATACCAGTTGCCTGGCAGCCCTGCTGGTCTCTCGGGCTGCAGAAACGTCTGATTCACACACCTGAAACAAGCATGTGACTAATCTAGTCAGACTTTAGTCAGAGCTCCTGATCTGCATGCTTGTTCTGGGTCAACAGGCAGAGGATCAACAAGACGCCCAGGCAATCTGCATTGTTTAAATGGAAATTAATAAAGCAGCATATTTCCCTCTCATGTCAGGTCCTTTTAAGATGCAAACACACATCCAACCAATTTTGATTGGGCAATTTTAACACCTCTATGAAACTATGAACACAATCTGTTATATCATAGTTATCCAGATCTGTCAGCCCTCAGAGCATAGAAGTGGTAAAATGGCCCAGTGAATGTGTGTATGCACCCTATGCACGCCTCGTTATCATACGCACTTCCGTGTGCATTTGGAAGTGCGTATGATGTGGTGACATGCAAGAACGGCAGACGGATATAGACAGCCCTTCTGCCTTTCACATCTACTGTGCTGCGCAGCAGTATGATGCGCTTGCGTACTGCTGCATGCAAGCGCAAAGCTAACCCATCACTGTCAATGGATGATATCAGCAGTGCAGTGGGTAGCAGCATAGATGGCGTGCGATCATACACGTTGCATTCTGATCGCACGGCCATCTGCGCTGTGTAAATGTGAACGAGGCCTTAAAGGGAATATAAACTGAAACAAAAAAAGTTGTACTTACCTGGGGCTTCTACCAGCCCTCTGCAGCCGCCCTGTGCCTGGGCCATCACGGATCGATCCTCCGGCCCCCCCGCAGCCACCAAGTCGTTTTTGGCAACTCAGCCATGTAGATGGCCCACGCACCTGCACAGCCTTGGCCACATGCATACTCAATCACACTCCCACCGCCAGGAGCATCCTGTGCATGCACAGAACAAGAAAATCTCATACTGCGCATGCGCAGGACACTCCCGGCAATAGGAGCGTGATCATGGATGTGCGCGGCCAGAGCTGTGGAGACGCAGTGGCCAGTGACTGGCTCAGTCGGCAAAAACGAAACTTAGTGGCTGCAGGGGGCTGGTAGAAGCCCCAGGTAAGTGAAACTTATTTTTTCAGGTTAGGTTCCCTTTAAGTGGTGTACACAAAGCTATTTGATTGGCCAATAGTTCGCAAACTTTATTACACCCCTGTACTATGAGAACTTGCTTACACAGTCGGTTTCTATTATTTGAAACTTGTCAGCCCTGATACTACATGGTGGTGGAAAACTGGCCAATCAAAATTGGATGTGTATGCACCCCTTAAATCTGGTACACGTCCAATTTTGATTGGCCAATTTTATTACCTCTATGTAGCATGAAGGCTAACAAATTGTGAATATTATAAATAGTATACTGGTGTAGCCAAGTTCTCACACTACATGGAAGTGTTAAAATTGGCCAGTCCTTGTCCAATCAAAACTGGAAGTGTGTAGTAGGCCTTACTTATACTGCAAAGCCTTCCTTTATTTACAGAGAGCCCACCAGTCCAGTTCCAATCTCTCCAGAGACCATTGCCCACACCTGTATTCAACTAACATTTCTCCTAAGGCCTGTTACACACTTTCAACTATGATTGGCCAATCACTGACCAATTTTACCGCCTCCATGCAGTGTAACGGTATACCTACACAATCTGCTCATTGTATTCAATATCTGTTTACCCTCATACTACAGGGAGGGGGTAACATTGCTCAGTGATTGGCGACACATAATTGAAAGTGTATATGAGGCTTTATTTTTCTTACAGGAAGGATTTCTAACTAGAGCGACATTCATTTTAATTGCTTCAAGCATAACTTTTTACACTTGGTAGGCCATAGGGGGTGGTCAATAAGATAATAATGATTTTGAGTTAATGCAAATTCTATTCCAAATATAAGAGCAATCCAAAACATCAGCTGCTGAAGCCCCAAGTTGCATGAAATTTGCATCCAATCCTAACTAGCCACACCCATCTCTGTTCAGGACTCCATAGGGAGGAGCTTGCCGAGTACACAGACAGGCAGCTGCACCATGAGAACGCACTGGCGGACCGCAGCTAGCGGCTTTAAAGTACACCTGAAGTGGGAGGGATAAGGAGGCTGCCATAATTATTTCCTTTTAAGCAATACCAGTTGCCTGGCAGCCCTGCTGATCCTCTGCCTCTAATACTTTCAGCCACAGCCCCTGAACAAGCATGCAGATCAAGTGCTCTGACTGAAGTGTGATTGGAATTGCTGTATGCTTGTTTCAGGGTTGTGATTCAGACACTGCTGCAGCCAGAGAGATCAGCAGGACTGCCAGGTGACTGGTATTGTTTAGAAGGAAATGAATACAGCAGCCTCTCGGTTCAGTTGTCCTTTAAAGAGAACCTGAGGTGTGTTTAAAGATTGTTATCTGCATACAGAGGCTGGATCTGCCTATACAGCCCAGCCTCTGTTGCTATCCCAAACCCCACTAAGGTCCCCCTGCACTCTGCAATCCCCCATAAATCACAGCCATGCTGTGAGGCTGTGTTTACATCTGTAGTGTCAGTCTCAGCTGCTCCCCCGCCTCCTGCATAGCTCCGGTCCCTGCCCCCATCCCTTCCCTCCAATCAGCAGGGAGGGAAGGGATGCAGGCGGGGACTGGAGTTCTGCAGGAGGCGGGGAGAGCAGCAGACTGACACTATAGAGATAAACACAGCCAGCTCTGACAAGCTGTTTGTCAGCAGCATGGCTGTGATTTATGAGGGATTGCAGAGTGCAGGGGGACCTTAGGGGGGTTTGGGATAGCAACAGAGGCTGGGCTGTATAGGCAGATCCAGCCTCTGTATGCAGATAATATTCTTCAAACCCATCTCGGGCTCTTTTTGCAAGATGGAAGAAAGCGAATGTGATGCATGCAGGCAAATTACTAAAATAACTAACATTCAGGCAACGACTTGTCTGGCAGACTATTCTACCCAACATTCCATAAATGCCAAGACGGCTTAGATATTTATATTTTACATTGTGTTTATTGATAACTATGCAAAGCACGTAAGGAATGAATCCAAATAAACTTTCAAAAAAAGCACAGGAATAGTATAACAAATATGAAAAAAGAAATGTTCTCAATGCAAAAAAAATGTTCTTCATGTAAAACAACAATTATCAAGCATTTTGGGGGCTTTAAAATAAGTGATTTAAAGTGAAATGACAGAACATTCAATAAAAACTCCCCACTCTGCTGGCCCTACTTGCCTTTGTCTCAAAGTAATGTCATTTGTGTAAAATCACAACTCCCCCCAGCACATGATACTGCAGGCAGTGGCGTAGGGCCCGCGGTCGCAACGGTCGCACCCGCGACTGGGCCCTTGTGCTCCAGGGGCCCGTGTGTGACAGGACTGCTTTACTGTCCTGACTGCAGAGTTCCGCTCCTGACTCCCAAACATACCGCGCGTGAGTTACTACACTGTTCCGTGCGGCAAGCATCACCTGACCTCTATGCCAGGCACTCAGCACCGCCCCTTCAGTTAGCCCTGCAGCCAGTAACAGTCTTTAGCTGGCCGGACCCGGCTCCTCCTCCCCACTTCCTCGAGTAAAGAATCAGCGTGTGTGTCTGGTGAGTGAGGCTTCCTCTCCCTCTACTTGCTCCCAAAGGCTCTGTCCACTGACATACATTCTTTTGTAATTTGCACCTCTGGCCCGGGCAAATCACAGTCCTGCCTGCTTGATATGTGCCATCTGACAGTGCAGCGTCTGTGGTGTGCCATATACCTGTCATCCCTCTCCTCTCTTCCAGCAACATCTGCTCAAACGAGGGGGAGGGTGAGATGCTGAGCAGACACGGGGGTTACCAGCAGGGAAAAAAAGCACCCAGGGGACAAGTATATGGCACATCGCAGGGGCTACACTGTCAGATGTCACTGCACAAAGGGGCAGGCACATATAAATCAGGCAGGACTGTGCTTTGTCCAGGCATGTGTGATGCATCAGGGGAGAAGAGAAAGTGTCTGGCTGTATAGTCCTAGTCTAATGTCCTACCATATTATTATTATGTACTTATATAGCACTGACATCTCCTGCAGCACAATACAGAGTACATAGTCATGTCACTGGCTGTCCTCAGAGGAGCTCACAATCTAATCCTACCATAGTCATAGTCTAATGTCCTACCATATTATTATTATGTACTTATATAGCACTGACATCTCCTGCAGCACAATACAGAGTACATAGTCATGTCACTGGCTGTCCTCAGAAGAGCTCACAGTCTAATCCCTACCATAGTCATAGTGTAATGTCCTACCATATTATTATGTATTTATATAGCACTGACATCTTCTGCAGCACATTACAGAGTACATAGTCATGTCACTGACTGTCCTCAGAGGAGCTCACAATCTAATCCTACCATAGTCATAGTCTAATGTCCTACCATATTATTATTATGTATTTATATAGCACTGACATCTTCTGCAGCACATTACAGAATACATAGTCATGTCACTGACTGTCCTCAGAGGAGCTCACACTCTAATCCTACCATAGTCATAGTCTAATGTCCTACCATATTATTATTATGTATTTATATAGCACTGACATCTCCTGCAGCACAATACAGAGTACATAGTCATGTCACTGGCTGTCCTCAGAAGAGCTCACAGTCTAATCCCTACCATAGTCATAGTGTAATGTCCTACCATATTATTATTATGTATTTATATAGCACTGACATCTCCTGCAGCACATTACAGAGTACATAGTCATGTCACTGACTGTCCTCAGAGGTGCTCACACTCTAATCCTACCATAGTCATAGTCTAATGTCCTACCATATTATTATTATGTATTTATATAGCACTGACATCTCCTGCAGCACAATACAGAGTACATAGTCATGTCACTGGCTGTCCTCAGAAGAGCTCACAGTCTAATCCCTACCATAGTCATAGTGTAATGTCCTACCATATTATTATTATGTATTTATATAGCACTGACATCTCCTGCAGCACATTACAGAGTACATAGTCATGTCACTGACTGTCCTCAGAGGTGCTCACACTCTAATCCTACCATAGTCATAGTCTAATGTCCTACCATATTATTATTATGTATTTATATAGCACTGACATCTTCTGCAGCACATTACAGAGTACATAGTCATGTCACTGACTGTCCTCAGAGGAGCTCACAATCTAATCCTACCATAGTCATAGTCTAATGTCCTGCCATATTATTATGTATTTATATAGCACTGACCTCTCCTGCAGCACATTACAGAGTACATAGTCATGTCACTGACTGTCTTTAGAGGAGCTCACAATCTAATCCTATCATAGTCATAGTGTAATGTCCTACCATATTATTATTATTATTAAGTATTTATATAGCACTGACATCTCCTGCAGCACTGTACAGAGTATATAGTCATGTCACTGACTGTTCTCAGAGGGGCTCACAATCTAATCCTACCATAGTCATAGTCTAATGTCCTGCCATATTATTATGTATTTATATAGCACTGACCTCTCCTGCAGCACATTACAGAGTACATAGTCATGTTACTGACTGTCTTTAGAGGAGCTCACAATCTAATCCTATCATAGTCATAGTGTAATGTCCTACCATATTATTATTATTATTAAGTATTTATATAGCACTGACATCTCCTGCAGCACTTTACAGAGTACATAGTCATGTCACTGACTGTCTTTAGAGGAACTCACACTCTAATTCTACCATAACCATAGTCTAATGTCCTACCATATTATTATTAAGTATTTATATAGCACTGACATCTTCTGCAGCACTTTACAGAGTACATAGCCATGTCTTTAGCTGTGAATTATTGATAATTATTACACTGTATGTCTTTAAGGATAATTTCGCTTGTGTGGAGTTCAGCAAAATAGGTTGCAAGCAAAGTGGCCTAAATGGGGGCGGGGGGGCCCAGTTTCAAACTCCGCATCAGGGCCCAGAAGACTCTAGCTACGCCACTGCCTGCAGGGCTGGGAGTGGTCACTGCAATGGATGTGTTGTATTAATAAAATCATTCAGAAAATCCTTATAGTGAGAAAAACATTCTCCTTTGCTTACAGTCGCACTGAATCCTGCTGGACAACTCCTTTCTTCTGTGGCTGGCCGCTCTTAACTGCAATTCGTGATCAAAAGACAATTTGGAAACTGCTCAGAAGTTTATCAGTTACATGCTGCACAAAGGGAAACATTCACAAATAATTGTTTATAGAAGTTTTAGGTCTATTTTACACTTGCATTACGTTACCCTATTTTACTGCAGGGCAACACAACAGCAATGCAAGTCAATGGGGCCTAGTACACATAGGCCCAGTTCACACTTGCGTTAGAGTGGAAAACCGATCCGTGAAAACGGATCTGATCACCGGTCAATCGGATCCCGCTTTCACTTCAATGCCACTCAAGTTTAGTTCTGCTGCTTCCGTTCCGCTGCCCCACATCCCCTCCAGACCCTCAAAGTGGATTTTGCCCCTTAGAACGGTCTGTTTCTTCACTAGTGTGAAGAAACGTTCTGTTTCCTCATTGTCCCCAATGCAGCGCATCAGCTTCCGCTCCGTTGAGCTTAGCGGTCCGGAAAAATTTGTGCTGCAGTAAAACTTGCTGTCCATTCAGCAGGTTATGTGGAATGGATCCGTTTGAACAGACTAATGTGATTAGATCCATAGGTTAACATTGCATCCATTCCGTGGAACGGACTGTTTTTTACTGCTAATGCAGAGGCGGGACAAGGTCCTCCAGCACCCAAGGCTGAGACACCAAAGTGCGCCCCTCCATCCCTCCCACCCCGGCCTTCACACTCTGATTGCTATTAGACTAAGAGGCGCCACAGGGCCCACAACCTCCCCAACACCTTAATATCTAGTTATATGGCTTGCAGTCACTGGTATGTATCCCCTTTTCTTATTTCTTTCTGCTTCATACACAATTAGGAATGACAGCTGAATGAATTGTGCGCCCCTCCTACACTGCGCCCTGAGGCTGGAGCCTCTCCAGCCTTTGCCTCGGCCCAGCCCTGTGCTAATGTGACTGGGCCTTACTGTGTCGCATTGCGCCGGACGTTTCCTTGCTGCCGCAAAGTCATCAGCGCGTTACTGTAAGACGTCTGTGGAGACGCAGCGGAGGTCAGTGGGCGATGCAGGAATTCTGTCGACGGGAGTGCGGTGAACCATGGCACGCATGCGCGGACCGATGGGAATTCCACTTAGGGAATTACTTTCCATATAAACTAGGCTAGAGTAAACAAACAGCAGTAACAAGGTCACTGCAGCAGGAAATCTTCCCAGTGGGGATCAGACAGCAATAAAAATCTCAAATGTTAGTATTTACCCACATAGATTCGTTACCTGTGTTAATCAGACTTAGACGGTTGAATGAGGCCTCCTTTACATCATTTAGCGCAGGTAGCCATATGATCGAAAAGTAACGCATATGGTCGCCTGCCATCTGCGCCGTGCTGCTGATCCCATTCGCATACCTCCCAACTTTTTAAGATGAGAAAGAGGGACTCTTAAGCTACACCCAAGCCACACCCCTAGTCAGCCATACCATAATGATTTCATAAGAAAAATGTTGTTTTATAATTCAAACCACACTGGCCTTTCTATCCTGGGTCATTTCCCTTCATTGTAACATCTTAAAATTAGTCATATATCAATTGAAAGCATGGGAATAAAGTTTACAGTCAAACACATTTTAGTAGATAAATATATATATTTACATAGAAAGAGGGACAAAGTCCTGAAAGTGGGACAAATGAGGAAAAAAGAGGGACAGGGCTCCCAAAGAGGGACTGTTCCTCCAAAAGAGGGACAGTTGGGAGCTACGCATTCACTACAGTGGATGGGGCAGCGCTGCTGTTGCCGAAAAATGCATGCAGCAGGACGATATTGCATCACACTGCTGCGCAACGCATATGATGGGAATCGTAGAAGTGCTGTCTATGAACTTCTGCCGTTCTTGCGTGTCGCTCATCATATGAGCTGACAAAATGCGCACGGCAGCGTGTATGATGTGAACGAGGCCTGAACAGAGCAGCTAACATCGCTTAGGCCAGGTTCACAGTGTTACTACAAAATGTTTTAGTATTGCTGCCAAAGAATTAACATCAGTTAGGGCTCAGACATACTATAAGTGCTTTACTGAGCGCTTTTTGAGAGCTTTTTAAAAAACGCTCCCATTGGCTTACATTAAAATCGCTGTAAAATCGAGGGATTTTATCCAGATTTCAATGTAAGTCAATGGAAGCGTTTTTTTAAAGAAAGCTCTGGAGGCCAAAAAGCGCTCAGAAAAGCGCTTATAGTGTGTCTGAGTCCTTACATGTTAGTAAAGCACGGACCCTCCCCTGGGGCTCTCCTCCAGCTATTTTCCCAGCATTACTGTCTCAGAGAGGAGCGTTGAAGCAATTACTCGCCTCCTTCTGGTCCAGGCATTGCGTTCCACTGCTCGTGTCACTTCCTGCAATGCCACCCACTGTACTCTAGTGGGCGGCATTGCAAGAAGAATGATCGATGGAACGCAATGCCTGGACCGGAAGCAGGTACTGTATTTTTTGGACTATAAGACTCACTTTTTCTGCCCCAAAAGTGGGGAGAAAAGTAACTGTGTCTTATAGTCCAAATGCCGGGAGTTCCTAACTTGTGAACGCCTGCCAATACCAACCTCCAACCCGCCGCAATGTCAGGGACTCCCTGTACTGTGCCCATGCAGAGGAGGACAAACTGGGGACACAAAGGGGCATAGAGGAGGACACAAGGAGGACAGAGGCGGCCACATGGAGGACTCAGAAGGACACAAGGGGGACAGAGGAGGACACTGAGACACACATGGTACAAGGGGGGCATAATCCACAAGATGCCCCTTCACCATGGATGCACCAGGCTTAGTATATATATTTTTCCCCTTGGTTTTTGTCCTCTAGAAGACGCACATAGGTTTAGTCCGCAAAATATGGTAATTGCTTCCCTGCTCCTCTCTGGGACAATAATGCAGGGAAAATAGCTGGAGGGGGAGCCCCAGGTGAGGGAGGGGGCCTCAAGCGGCAAAAAAAGTCTAGAACTGGCCCTGCTAGGTGGGGCACTGCTGTGTGGCAAGCCAGATTACAAAGCGGCCGTTATGCCACTCCACTGTGATCGTAGCCTGAGGCCTAAATCAGACTGTCACACAATTTGCTGCAACAAAAATTACCAGAAGAAGGACAGCCTTTCATAACAGAGGCCGTTATTAGAGAGGGCCAATAAGATGTCAATCATTCCAAATTGCATGCAGGTTTAAAACAAATTGTATGCAGCTGGGAAATGAGCCAATCGGGTGCACTTCCTGTCAATGGTGATTGGCCAAGTTCCAAGCTAAGCACAATTCCAACGCAAGCTAGAATTAAAGACACAGAAGCAAATAAAAATTGATACAATGAATTGGTTGTGTAGTAGGGATAATTACTAGAAGATTAGTAGCAAAGAAAATATTCTCATTTTTATTTTCAGTTTTAAAGTTGTTGTTTTTTTTATAATATTGCATCATTCTCTAATATTTGTAGTTTACACACTACTCAGCATTCTAAATCATTTTACAGAGCAGGCCAGTGACCTTTAGAACTGTCCTCTGGAGAGATACAGAAAATACAATGACTGACAGTTGAGAAAACAAGCTTCAGAAGACAGAGCTCTCTGCGACTTTGAGAGTCGTGGAGCTCAATGGCTCTTTTGCATAGGTAACAACTGGAGTTTCTTAACTCTTCCTGTACTGGAAACAATATTAGACTTATGTCTCTGCTCCCAATGTTCTATTTCTTAGCCGTACTACACATACAAATCATTATATCATCATTTTTTTTTTGCTTCAGTGTCTCTTTAATGCCATCACACTGATCTATCAACATAGTCCTCACAATTAAAGGAAACCTGCTGCAAGAGGTGTATGGAGGCTGCCAATAGTATTTCCTTTTAAACAATACCAGTTGCCTGGCTGTCCTGCTGATCCTTTGCTTCTAATACATTTAGCCACAGCCCCTGAACAAGCATGCAGCAGATCAGGTGCTCTGACTGAAGTGTGACTGGATTAGCTGCATGCTTGTTTCAGGTGTGTGATTCAGACACTACTGCAGCCAAATAGATCAGCACGGGTAACTGATATGGTTTAACAGGAAATAAATATGGCAGCCTCCATATCACTTTCACTTCAGGTGTCCCATGTGGTTCTGTCCTCAGAACAATACTGACTTATAACCCTTTTAGCAACCTGGGGGAGGAAGTATGGATCTGTATTGTTTTTAATACATTTGTACTGTAATCTCTTACCTGGAAGGGGCCTCCAGATCAGGAAAATTGTAGAATTGTCACTATATTGTCCTTCCACATACTTGTCTCAAGTTGGAAACTCGCCGTATCACTACAGAAAGTTTCAGTATTGCTGCCAAAGAATTAGAATAAGTTGCAAGTTAGTAAAGCAGCAAAAATAGCTTTTCCATCCAGTTTTGTATTCAATAAAAATCATTTCACATTCAGCCAGTACAAGTGCCCGATTCTGTCCTTCATATAAGGCTGCCTTCAAAGCCGCATTCAGAGCGGCAGAGGGAGGAGTCACACTTTAATCCAATCGCACGCTACTCCAGATTGATGACTCATCAGTGTGCTGCTACATCTCACAGGGAAGATGAAAAATGATCTCCTAGGTGAAAAAGTGAATTGAATAAGGGCCACTGTCTGTTTGTCGGGGGGAAGGGGTAGGGGTTGAAGCTTTGCCGAAGCTGGAGAGGGGGGGGGGGGGGGGTAGAGAGCTGCTTATGCTGACTTTTGTGTTGTTCCCTAGCATCACCACTCCCATTCACATAAACAAGACTTTTCACAAGCCTCTTCCCTGAAACTCTCTTCCAACACGCAATTGCCACTCTACAGCCATTCAAATCTTTAAACATACTGTATATCCTCGAATATAAGTCAATCTCGTGTATACTGTAAGTCAACTCCAATTTTTGACCCTCTTAAACTGGAATTTTTTAGTGACTCAAGTATAAGTCTACCTAGCACTTGGGGACCAGGAGGGGTTAATGACTGCACTGCATAAGGTATTGCAGCTCTTAACCCCTCCTGTCCCTTAATATCCACTTCCCCTCCTTAGTAAGCACTGCAACCCAGTATCTTTCTCCCTATCCTTTTTTTGTTGGCATCTCTTTTTATCAAGAAAGTGTCACTTACCAGGTAAGTGACACTTTTTACCACTGGATAAATTGGTGCTAATGGGAATGCTATTAATAGTACACACATTACTCCGTGTGCTCAGTTTTGAATTCATTGGTTGGTAAAAGTGCCCGTGTCTTACAGGCAATGGATACGATGTAATGTAGTGCTTTTCCAAGCAAAAGGTGATGTTGGGAGTGGGATTATTAAGCATGCTGGGCGCTACGGCTCGTTCTGAAAAGGTTACGAGTCAGAAATTTAGCTCCGACTCTAGTACAAGTCAACCCCTATACTTTTATTTAGGGAGTCAGACCTACATTTCTAGACTTATAGTCGAGTGCATTCTTATCTCAAAAGGTGCATTTTACAGGTACTGTATATAATCAAACCAAGGCCATTCCCTTTCAGCCTCCGGACAAGCTGTGCTTCTTGCTGAATAGAATTTTAGAAACCACAACACTTCTGCATAAAACCCTTATGTAATGCTCCCACCAATAGGCTCCTGCAGATGGAGAGTGTTTTTGTTAACTATGCAACTCGCCCAGCCCCAGGACAGCCTCTGATCCGTGCAGTAAGGTGCCTCCCCCTCACCCAAAGAAAAACAAATGTTCCCCCAGTATTAGGTAGTCCCCCATTTATGTAGCAAATTAGCCCCCCCCCCCCCCCAATCTTCATTCATGGTACAGGTAGCCAGAGTGCTCCCAGCATTAAGTAACCCCTCCCCATTATAGGTAGCAGTCAGCAGATTTACTCTCCCTCCTTATTCAGAGTTAGGATTTAAATTCTGACATTCATTACAAGTGGTGACATTTTTAGTCCTGTCAGGTGCATCACTGCGGAATGTATGTTTACTGAGAGTTCTGAAGCCAGTGAAAATAATTCTTGGTCTCCCAGAATGCTTGGAGGGCGTGACTATATACCGATATACAGCAATACATAGATATAGGAAGTGCTTCTGAGGCTGAAACCAGGATAATAAAATTAGAAAGTGGCTATCCTTAATAATTGACTGCATTCTACTATATGTCACGACAGGGCCTCTTTAAGCTGGCAGTTTGGAGTGATGGTCAGCGGTGTAGCGTCCGCCAGGTCAGAAGATGGCCGTTCTCGATGACTTATAACGAGGGATTATTTCCATCTGCCCTAGGGCTGGTCTAGTAATATATCACACACGCGTAGACTCTGTTTGGTTAACGTATCGCGTAGATTACGCTCCGGTACTCGCGCCAGTTGGAACGGCACTCAGATGAAATTAACGTTGCATATTTTTATTTCGCCACTCGCTAAACAAATTGTACAATTAATCTTTTTAAACGCATTATCAGCCGACGCGGTCGTGTCCTGTAACCTCTCCGGCCGCGCAGACTGGCAAAGCTTAATGTGTCTTCAATGAAGCACTTATGCCAGCCTGGTGCTCTGGACGAAAACGCGACCCATTCATTTCCTGTTCCTGTAAATGTGTCAGAATATTAAATGAGGCAACTCTGAGAAAACATAATTACTTGCAGTCTAGCGCTGCTGCTAGAGAAGGCTTCATTTTACCTAGACAACCAGAGCAGGATCGTCCACGAGGCAACCTAGGCAGGTGCCAGGGACCTGGATGGTGTTAAAGTGAATGGGAACCGCATTCAAAAAAATGAGACAGATACTTACCCAAGGAGAGGGAAGGCTCTGGGTCCTATAGAGCCTTCCGGCTCCTCTCCTGGTCCCCTTGTTCCAGTGCTGGCTCGCCCGGTAGCAGTATGTGACTAAATTAGTCTTCAGGGAGCCCGAGTGCTCCTGAAGAAGGGCGGCCCTGTAGTGCGCCTGCGCAAGCACGCTCTCTAGCACGCTCACGCCTGTGCAGTATGGAGCCGCACGTCTTCAGGAGGACACGGCTCCCGAAGATCTCCAAATACCCTTTCGGTGGGGGATTGAGCAGGATAGAGAGCACAGAGAGAAGAGACAGAAGGCTTTATACGACCCAGAGCCTTCCCTCTCCTTAGGGAAGTATTTGCTTCATTTAAAAAAAAATGAGTTTCCCATTCACTTTAAGGGTTTAGCTGCCATCCCTTCTCCCATATAAGCTCAAAAGACTACAATGCAACCAAAGCTATTAACCCTCCTGGCGGTATAAAAAATTCCGCCAGGAGGCAGCGCAGCAGTTTTTTTTTTTCTTTTCTTATATCATGTAGCGAGCCCAGGGCTCGCTACATGATAGCCGCTGCTCAGCGGCATCCCCCCGCCCGCTTCGATCGCCTTCGGCGATCTCCGATCAGGAAATCCCGTCAAGGAGGTTAAAGGGAACCAAATGTGAGAGAGATATGGAGGATGCCATATTGATTTCCTTGTAAACCATGCCAGTTGCCTGGCAGGCCTGCGGATCTTCTGGCATACGTAGTGTCTGAGTAAAAAGCCTGGAACAAGCATACTGGTAACCCAGTACAACCTGAGTCAGCTGAGTACCTGATCTGCTGCATGCTTGTTCAGGATCTATGGCTAAAAGTATTAGAGACACAGGATCAGGAGGACGGCCAGGCAACCGGTATTGTTCAAAGGAAATAAATATGTCATATTAGTCACTATTAGTCACTATATCACTCTCACCCAGGGCCAGCCCTAGACTCTTTGCCACCTGAGGTAAAAATTAGAAAAAAATCGCCCCCCCCCCCAGCTGTGGGGGGTGGGGGGGGCGCCGAGCTAGTGGGGTACACGAGCACACGATGGAATGCGGAAGAGGTGAGTGATTCCCCCGCCCGTTGCCTCTTAATGATATGCACGCTGGTTTAACGCTGGAGGAGCAGCGCAGATCGGGGGACACAGGCGAGGGAGGGGGGGTCCGACCCCCCCCTTCCCACCGCTAGGCCCAATACCCCCTTTCTGCCAGCTACCCCTCCAGCTCGGGCGGCCCCCAGCATCCAAGGACAGGCGGGTGCCGCTCCCCCCAGATCTGCTGCCTGAGGCAAATGTTTCACCCTGCCTCATGAGCGGGCCGGCCCTGCTCTCACCTCTGGTTCACTTTAACATGCCTTGGGTCCCAGATAGCTCAGGGTGTCCCAAGAACCATCTGGAAGGTATAAAGGGCTAAAAGAGACCAAGAAAGTTATTTATTAAAAAGGAATGCTACATGTCATTTTGACTTCTTACAGCTGAATGATTGCAAATACATTAAGTTTTAAGTGATTCTGAATTCTGGTTTCCCATGATGCATCATTGCTAAATATGCAAATCATCTCTTTATGCCCTTAAAGGATACCCCAACTGAAATGTGACATAATGAGATAGACATATGTATGTACAGTGCCTAGTACACAAATAACTATGCAGTGTTCCTTTTTTTCTTTCTCTGCCTGAAAGAGTTAAAACGAAGGTATGCAAGTGGCTGACTCAGTCCTGACTCAGACAGGAAGTGACTACAGTGTGACCCTCACTCATAAGAAATTCCCCTTTTTTATCTCTCTCTTGCTCTCACAAGCCATTTTCTGCTAGGAAAGTGTTTTATAGTTGTAATTTCTTATCAGTGAGGGTCACACTGTAGTCACTTCCTGTCTGAGTCAGAACTGAGTCACCCACTTGCATACCTTCTTTTTAACTCTTTCAGGCAGAGAAAGAAAAAAAGGAACACCGCATAGTTATTTGTGTACTAGGCACTGTACATACACATGTCTATCTCATTATGTCACATTTTAGTTGGAGTATCCTTTAAAGCCAGGCTTACATCCAGAATCACGGGTGTATAGGGAGCTTATAGCTTATACATGTTACAGGGCCACATCAATCCAACATGCATACAGCCTGTTTTAGGCTGGATGCACACATAAGAGAGTGCAAAGGTCGCGTTTTCTGTTATGTGCGGGTTTGTGTGTGTGTGTGTGTGTGTGTGTGTGTGTGTGTGTGTATGTATAGTCTGTGTGTGTGTGTGTGTGTGTGTATAGTCTGTGTGTGTGTGTGTGGGGGGGGGGTTGTGTGTGTGTGTATAGTCTGTGTGTGTGTGTGTGTGTGTGTGTGTGTGTGTGTGTATAGTCTGTGTGTGTGTGTGTGTGTAGTGGGTGTGTGTGTGTGTGTGTGTGTGTGTGTGTAGTGTGTCTGTGTGTCTGTGTGTGTGTGTGTGTATAGTGTGTGGGTGAGTGTGTGTGTATAGGGTGTGTGTGTGTGTGTGTGTGTGTGTGTCTGTGTCTGTGTCTGTGTCTCTGTGTGTGTGTGTAGTGTGTGTAGTGTGTGTGTGTGTGTATATATAGTGTGTGTGTGTGTGTGTGTGTGTGTGTGTGTGTGTGTGTGTATATATATAGTGTGTGTGTGTGTGTGTGTGTGTTTGTGTCTGTGTCTGTGTGTGTAGTGTGTGTGTAGTGTGTGTGTAGTGTGTGTGTGTGTAGTGTGTGTGTAGTGTGTGTGTGTGTAGTGTGTGTGTGTGTGTCTGTAGTGTGTGTGTGTGTGTCTGTAGTGTGTGTGTAGTGTGTGTGTAGTGTGTGTGTAGTGTGTAGTGTGTGTGTGTGTGTCTGTAGTGTGTGAGTGTGAGTGTGTGAGTGTGTGTGTGTGTGTGTGTGTGTGTGTGTGTGTGTGTGTGTGTGTGTGTGTATTTTTCCCCGCATATGCGGTTTTCTAGCATTTTGCGTGTTTTTACGCGTTTGCGGTTCGCATATACAAAATGCATATGCGTTTTGTATGCGTTTTTCAATTGCATTTTATACAAATCACTAGAAAGACAACAGGAAGGGGAAATGCATCAGAAAACAATAAAAAAAAGCATATAAAAATGCATACAGAATGCAATACATTGTGTTCCCATTGACTTTCATTATGATCGTTTTTGATGCATTTTTGAATATTATGCAACAATACCAGCGTTTTTAAAAAAGCATGTTTCAAAATGCATATGCGTTTTTTTCATGCAGCCCCTAGACTTCCATTAGCAGCAAAAACGCAGCGTTTTACGCAACGCTAGCGTTTCTGCTAAGTGTGCACTCAGAGCCATATCAATTCCTGCTATGCACTGATGAGGAACAGAAAGTCTATGGCATGGGGCTTGGACCAGTACTAAGGGAAACCCACACACACCTATTATAAATACAGTGATAAGAATAATAATTATTACTATTATTCCTCTACATTGCAACAGTCCATACAAAGGAGGAAATGTGAAATAAGGTCCCAATAAACAGTCACAAGATTTGAGGATTATGTAATGAAAGTGAAAAAGCTGTTCACAGGCCCACAACAACTCTATAAACCGTCAACGTGAAATCGTCAGGAAGTGATGCGAGATCTGCGCAGTTTCCATAGCGGGCGGGCTGAGCAAAGCGAAAGAAGCAAATTTTCACTGCAACCCAACGTGTAAATTCAAACCTAAATCAATATAATGTATTTCCATGATATACACTCTGCACTAATACAAAGAGCACTTCTATATTGCCAGAGGAGAGACACAGAGGAGAGACACAGAAACAAAACGCTGCATGAATAAATGAGGACATAATTGCTTGAAATAATGATTGTGCCTAATTTATGCCTCCATGGAAGACTGGACCAACACCAGCCTGATGCTGTTAGGAATTGCGATGTCATCACTGCCTGCCAGGCGGTCTACCATGTGACATTAGTACGGTGGCCATATTGCATGGTTATTCCCATAGCTGATATCACTATGGCAGCAACCTCAATTATGAGCAGTGATACCAATATGTATTTTCAAACTCTAGGGTAAGCTTACATAATTGCAAAAGTTCAAAGAAAAAAGTACCCTCACTGAGTGACAACCACAACAAACGCCATAGATAAAGTTGAAAAAATGACATTAAAAACAATTTAAAAAGATCCCCAGGTGGTGGCTAATATCCTGTAATACCCCAAACAATTAATATACTGGGTTCAACGCAATGTGCAAAATTACAAACAGTATCATAAGCAAAGGCAGTATATACAGTGGCTTGCAAAAGTATTCAGCCCCCTTGAAGTTTCCCACATTTTGTCACATTACTGCCACAAACATGCATCAATTTTATTGGAATTCCACGTGAAAGACCAACACAAAGTGGTGTACATGTGAGAAGTGGAACGAAAATCATACATGATTCCAAACATTTTTTACAAATCAATAACTGCAAAGTGGTGTGTGCATAATTATTCGGCCCCCTTTGATCTGAGTGCAGTCAGTTGCCTATAGACATTGCCTGATGAGTGCTAATGACTAAATAGAGTGCACCTGTGTGTAATCTAATGTCAGTACAAATACAGCTGCTCTGTGAGGGCCTCAGAGGTTGTCTAAGAGAATATTGGAAGCAACAACACCATGAAGTCCAAAGAACACACCAGACAGGTCAGGGATAAAGCTATTCAATACAAATTTAAATGTCTCAATAACTGCTATTGAGACATTTAAAGCAGGCTTAGGCTACAAAAAGATTTCCAAAGCCTTGAACATCCCACGGAGCACTGTTCAAGCGATCATTCAGAAATGGAAGGAGTATGGCACAACTGTAACCCTACCAAGACAAGGCCGTCCGCCTAAACTCACAGGCCGAACAAGGAGAGCGCTGATCAGAAATGCAGTCAATAGGCCCATGGTGACTCTGGACGAGCTGCAGAGATCTACAGCTCAGGTGGGAGACTCTGTCCATAGGACAACTATTAGTCATGCACTGTACAAAGCAGTGCTGGGCCGAAATTACGCATGCGCGTAATTATGCACCGTAATTTACCGTTATTTTACGCGTAAGTGCTACGCGTAATTTACGGCTTACGCGTAAGTATGTACGCGTAAGCCGTAAAGCGGGATTGTAATTACGCTGCCTACCGTAATAGCGTAGGGATGCGTAATTTTACGGTGAATTACGCGTAATTTTACGCGTAAATTCGTAGGCACAACTCCCCTTCTCCAAGAGTAGCCAATCAGTTATCAAGTTTGTTTGGGAGCTACATCCTAAGCAACCAATAGTATCTTCTCCCGCCCTTTAGTATATAAGCTGTCAGCCATGATCTGTGTTCTTTGTGGGTTGCTTTCACTTTCTGAGGAGAAGGAGTGAGACAGAGAGTGATACAGTTACACATCCATATTAAGTGCAATTCTATTGCATTTTCTTAGATCTTTGATCTGTGTGATTGTAAGCCTGTGTTAGGAAGTTGATTATTGTAGTTAGGGCTTTGTTTAGGGTTAGAATTCTGTTGTTTAGTGTTAGAGGCAGGGAAAACTGATTATAGGGCTTGTGATTTTACAGTGAAAGCGTAGATTGTAGAGACAAGAGAGGGCCTGTGATATGTAATAGAGTGAAATCAGTTAGATTCAGGGATCGTGTGCTGAGAGTGAATTGTTTTTTGTTTTTTTTTTTATCATTTTGATTATTTGATTTGATTGAATTTTATTTTCATTTTTTTTGTGGGGGGATTTATTTCAAGTGCGTTGTCCAAAAGCAATTGATATATAATTTGGACTAGCTCTCCAGTCCTCTCCTCCCTCATTACATTGAAATTTTAATTTGATTTATTTTTATTTTATTTTATACGTTTATCATTTGTCACTTTCCCCTACATTTCAATAAAACAATAACGTTTGGCACTTGCTGAACATATTCCCTACAATGTCTGGCAGAGGTGGAGCAGGCCGTGCCCGTGGCCGAGGAATTGAACCCACTGCAAAAAGATGTTTGTTTGACACCTTGACAGGCAGTGATCAAGAACCAGCAGCCCAAAAAGTACATCCCTATTTCACAGCAGGAAGGGGACGCTCTGCACCAAGCAGGGGATGCACTGTACCCGGCAGGGGTCAGTCCAAAACTGGCAGGGGACAGTCAGTTGGTAGTGGACAATCAGTGCGAGGTAGTGGCCAATCCTCAACAGGCACAGTGAGGAGTGAAGATGTAACTCCAAAAAAAGTCTACAACCTTATTCGCGATTCAAGGATGATGGAGGGCCCACGACGCCCCATTATGGAGAGCCAGGCTGCTGATATTGTGGAGTTTGTGACGAGAGATAGCGGTTCTCAGTCCCCCAATCTTCAGGCCCTGGAGAGTAGCAGCAGTACCAGCAGCACACCCATGCCTGCTCAAAAATCTGCCACCAACATCCAAAATGAGCCTTCACTTCCATATACTGCACATATTGCAGACCTTGTGGACAAAGCTCTTTCGCAGTCCGACCTAAACCTAGAGTCTGATGCCCAGAATTTTTTTAATGAACCTCAGAATGTTATCGATGAGGGATTGGCGGGTGATGATCATGATGACAACTTGTACCATGCCCGCGATCAGTCTCAGTCCTCAATGGGAGAACATAACATCCAGGATGAGTGCTCTCCCAACCTTCTTTCTCCCAATTATCCTGATGATGATGAGCTGGGTTCTTATAAGGGATGTAGTGACGATGATCTGGATAGGGACTATGACCCGCCTGAACATCATGATGATGCCAGCTCAGATGATTCAGAGCCGCAGAGGCTGCATCAGCATACCGTGAGACCTAGTGGAAGCAGTGGCTCCTCTGGTAGGCTTTTTCAAACGAGGCAGCAGCCACAGCCTGAGCCTGCATCTGAAAGCACCCTCTCCCAAATTGTTGTGCCTGAGACTGAAAAAACAGTTAAAAAATCATCTAAGAAAGCCCCAGTTTGGAAGTACTTTACCGTTGATGAATCTGATCCCCACATTGTCATATGCAACATTTGTGGTCATAAAGTGCGTTTAGGGAAGGACTTGTCAAGAGTAGTGTTGGGCGAACAGTGTTCGCCACTGTTCGGGTTCTGCAGAACATCACCCTGTTCGGGTGATGTTCGAGTTCGGCCGAACACCTGACAGTGTTCGGCCAAACCGTTCGGCCACATGGCCGAACTAAGAGCGCATGGCCGAACGTTCCTCGAACGTTCGGCTAGCGCTGTGATTGGCCGAACGGGTCACGTGGTTCGGGCCCGAACGCGCTCTGATTGGCCGAACGGTCACGTGGTTCGGGTAAATAAATACCCGAACCACGTCATATCTCCGCCATTTGTCTGTGGGTTTAGCTTTGGGTAGGCAGGCAGGGTAGTTCGCTCTCCAGCCACGCTAGCCAGGGTCCCCCCCAGTCATTGTGTGTCGCTGCTGGGAACAGTAGTACACCGCTCGCTCAGCCACACTATATATAGCATTGTTTACTGCCACTGTGTACCTCGCTCAGCCACGCTATATATATAGCATTGTGTTTTCTGACACTCTGTGTACACGGCTTAGGCTAGTCTGACTAATATAGCATTGTGTGTACTGCCACTGTGCACCTCGCTCAGCCACGCTATATATAGCATTGTGTGTACTGCCACTGTGCACCTCGCTCAGCCACGCTATATATAGCATTGTGTGTACTGCCACTGTGCACCTCGCTCAGCCACGCTATATATAGCATTGTGTGTACTGCCACTGTGCACCTCGTTCAGCCACGCTATATATAGCATTGTGTGTACTGCCACTGTGCACCTCGCTCAGCCACGCTATATATAGCATTGTGTGTACTGCCACTGTGCACCTCGCTCAGCCACGCTATATATAGCATTGTGTGTACTGCCACTGTGCACCTCGCTCAGCCACGCTATATATAGCATTGTGTGTACTGCCACTGTGCACCTCGCTCAGCCACGCTATATATAGCATTGTGTGTACTGCCACTGTGCACCTCGTTCAGCCACGCTATATATAGCATTGTGTGTACTGCCACTGTGCACCTCGCTCAGCCACGCTATATATAGCATTGTGTGTACTGCCACTGTGCACCTCGTTCAGCCACGCTATATATAGCATTGTGTGTACTGCCACTGTGCACCTCGCTCAGCCACGCTATATATAGCATTGTGTGTACTGCCACTGTGCACCTCGCTCAGCCACGCTATATATAGCATTGTGTGTACTGCCACTGTGCACCTCGTTCAGCCACGCTATATATAGCATTGTGTGTACTGCCACTGTGCACCTCGCTCAGCCACGCTATATATAGCATTGTGTGTACTGCCACTGTGCACCTCGCTCAGCCACGCTATATATAGCATTGTGTGTACTGCCACTGTGCACCTCGCTCAGCCACGCTATATATATAGCATTGTGTTTTCTGACACTCTGTGTACACGGCTTAGGCTAGCCTGACTAATATAGCATTGTGTGTACTGCCACTGTGCACCTCGCTCAGCCACGCTATATATATAGCATTGTGTTTTCTGACACTCTGTGTACACGGCTTAGGCTAGCCTGACTAATATAGCATTGTGTGTACTGCCACTGTGCACCTCGCTCAGCCACGCTATATATAGCATTGTGTGTACTGCCACTGTGCACCTCGCTCAGCCACGCTATATATAGCATTGTGTGTACTGCCACTGTGCACCTCGCTCAGCCACGCTATATATATAGCATTGTGTTTTCTGACACTCTGTGTACACGGCTTAGGCTAGCCTGACTAATATAGCATTGTGTGTACTGCCACTGTGCACCTCGCTCAGCCACGCTATATATAGCATTGTGTGTACTGCCACTGTGCACCTCGCTCAGCCACGCTATATATAGCATTGTGTGTACTGCCACTGTGCACCTCGCTCAGCCACGCTATATATAGCATTGTGTGTACTGCCACTGTGCACCTCGCTCAGCCACGCTATATATAGCATTGTGTGTACTGCCACTGTGCACCTCGCTCAGCCACGCTATATATAGCATTGTGTGTACTGCCACTGTGCACCTCGCTCAGCCACGCTATATATAGCATTGTGTGTACTGCCACTGTGCACCTCGTTCAGCCACGCTATATATATAGCATTGTGTGTACTGCCACTGTGCACCTCGCTCAGCCACGCTATATATATAGCATTGTGTTTTCTGACACTCTGTGTACACGGCTTAGGCTAGCCTGACTAATATAGCATTGTGTGTACTGCCACTGTGCACCTCGCTCAGCCACGCTATATATAGCATTGTGTGTACTGCCACTGTGCACCTCGCTCAGCCACGCTATATATAGCATTGTGTGTACTGCCACTGTGCACCTCGCTCAGCCACGCTATATATATAGCATTGTGTTTTCTGACACTCTGTGTACACGGCTTAGGCTAGCCTGACTAATATAGCATTGTGTGTACTGCCACTGTGCACCTCGCTCAGCCACGCTATATATAGCATTGTGTGTACTGCCACTGTGCACCTCGCTCAGCCACGCTATATATAGCATTGTGTTTTCTGACACTCTGTGTACACGGCTTAGCCTGACTAATATAGCATTGTGTGTACTGCCACTGTGCACCTCGCTCAGCCACGCTATATATAGCATTGTGTTTACTGCCACTCTGTGTACACCGCTCAGCCAGACTATATACCGTTGTTTACTGACACTCTGTGTACACCGCTCAGCCAGACTATATACCGTTGTTTACTGACACTCTGTGTACACCGCTCAGCCAGACTATATACCGTTGTTTACTGACACTCTGTGTACACCGCTCAGCCAGACTATATACCATTGTTTACTGACACTCTGTGTACACCGCTCAGCCAGACTATATACCATTGTTTACTGACACTCTGTGTACACCGCTCAGCCAGACTATATACCATTGTTTACTGACACTCTGTGTACACCGCTCAGCCAGACTATATACCATTGTTTACTGACACTCTGTGTACACCGCTCAGCCAGACTATATACCATTGTTTACTGACACTCTGTATACACCTCTCAGCCAGACTATATTGCATTGTTTACTGACACTCTGTGTACACCGCTCAGCCAGACTATATACCATTGTTTACTGACACTCTGTGTACACCGCTCAGCCAGACTATATACCATTGTTTACTGACACTCTGTGTACACCGCTCAGCCAGACTATATACCATTGTTTACTGACACTCTGTGTACACCGCTCAGCCAGACTATATACCATTGTTTACTGACACTCTGTGTACACCGCTCAGCCAGACTATATACCATTGTTTACTGACACTCTGTGTACACTGCTCAGCCAGACTATATACCATTGTTTACTGCCACTCTGATTCTGCTGGGAACAGTAGTACACCGCTCGCTCAGCCAGACTATATGGCATTGTGTTTACTGCCACTCTGTGTACACCGCTCAGGCACACTATATAGCATTGCGTACTCTGCCAGTCAGTGTGTATATTGCTGGGATCAGTAATACTCCACTCACCGTCAACCACTATATGAGCTCAACATGAGTTCCCCAGAGACCTCCGCTGTGAGCAGCACTCCCAACAACAGCAACAGCCAACGCCCCACGCAAGCTATAACATCCACCCCAGCAGCCAGTGGTCAGCAGCAGCCCTCCCCGGAGGAGAACGTTGTGTCCATCGGTCCGGCGCCAGAGCGATTAATGAGGGCTGCCATTGAGGAGATGATGGGGCCTGATGTGGAGGAGGAGGTCTGGCTCAGGCCAGCATCCCAAGTTAATGTTGAGGACGATGAGGGGTCTGTGTCTGGGGATGTTGGGGTGGCAGAGGTGGTGGGTGGTTCAGACTCAGGAGAAGAGTTGTATGATGAGGATGATGATCGGGACCATCTGTATGTGCCTCAGAGTCTGACCCCGGAAAACATGTTGTATCGTGTGTTTAGGTACTAAAATCTGCGTTCCCTCCCAGTAGTGTTGGGCGAACAGTGTTTGCCACTGTTCGGGTTCTGCAGAACATCACCCTGTTCGGGGTGACTATATAGCAGACTATATAGCATTGTGTTTAATGCCACTCTGTGTACACGGCTCAGCCACACTATATAGCATTGTGTTTACTTCCACTCTGTGTCTGCTGGGAACAGTAGTACACCGCTCACCCGCCACTGTATAGCATTGTGCTCTGTGTCGCTGCTGACAAAAGTGGTACACCGCTCACCCACCACTGTATAGCATTTCTGTACTGCCACTGTACTGCTGCCAGTCAGCGTGTACTTTAAGGATAAGTGAAATGAGGAAGAAATCCGGTGAAAGAGGGAGGGGCAAGGGAAGAGGTGTTTCCCCTGACGGTTCACGTACAGGCCACAGGGGAGCACCCAAGAAAACCCACTCAATACCGCCCATGTTGTCCAGGACAACAACCCTCACAGATCCAAAAGAACAGGACCAGATAATTACTTGGATGACCTCTCAAGCGTCCAGCAGTGGGTTAAGCAGCACCAGCACATCACGCACGAGGTCCGAGTCCTCAGCCAGTTACAAGGAGCCAGTGGGCACAAAGCTGACACAACCGGCAGCGACACCACGCACACAACTGCCAGATAACCAGACGACGTTGGAGTGAGCTGCGCAGAGGTTGTTCTGGGGAGCTCTACTCCACGGCGGCGGCCCCCCACAATGACATATGACGAGTTTGAGGAGATGGAAGAGGAGGGTATGGACAATGTGGACATAGACCCAGATTTTGTTTGTGAACGAAAACATCGCCGTCGTAGCAGCAGCACAGATGAGTCTGTTGAGGAACCCACTGCTGCACGAGTTCGCCTTGTGCCACAAGGTAGGCGGCGCGCAATTTCAGGCACCGCAAGCATGGTTCAAGTGAGAGGCAAAAGAGGCGCAAACAGAAATCGCCAGCAAGGCAGGTGCTCCAAAGTCTGGGCTTTCTTTGAAGACTGCACTGAGGATGTTACCATGGCGATTTGCAAGGTGTGCAAGACCCGCCTGAGCAGGGGGAAAAGTATTAACAACCTCTCCACCACCAGCATGAGCCGCCACATTCTATCCAAACATCCCACACTGTGGGCAAACGCGGCAGGACAGGGTACCACCAGCAACACTGCCTCCCTTGGGTTCACCAGACTCACCACCAGACCCGCCTCAGCAGCAGCAGTAGTCCAGCCATTGCGTGGTTCACAACATTCACAAACATCAGACGATGCTGACACTGTCACTTTCCGGACTAGTGCTCTTGAGGTCTCCCAGTGTTCATCAAACACAACAACCAACAGCCCTTCGGTGTGCAGCCCTACGGTTGAGTTGTCTGTCTCTGAGATGTTTGAGCGCAAGAGGAAATTGCCAGCAAATGACCCCTGGGCCGTGGCAGTAACAGCCAGCCAGCATAGCCAAGGTTCTGGCCTGCGAAATGCTGCCATATCGAGTGGTGGAGACAAACAGCTTCAAGGGCATGATGTCAGTGGCCATCCCACGTTACGTGGTTCCCAGCCGCTACCACTTTGCGCGCTCTGCAGTGCCTGAGTTGCATGAGCACGTGGTCAGCTAAATAACCCGAAGCTTGAAGAATGCCGTTGCCTGCAAGGTTCACCTCACCACTGACACCTGGACGAGTGCGTTCGGCCAGGGTCGATACATCTCCCTTACCGCGCACTGGGTGAACCTTGTGGAGCCTGGCAGCGATTCCTCACCTGCTACGGCGCGGGTGTTGCCCACGCCGCAAACAGCTGCACCGCCGTCCCTCCCACTGGATAACAACAGCAGCACCTACCTCTCTGACTCCTTCTCCTCCAACGCATCTCAAAGCTGTACCTCATCCGGAAACGCTAACCCAGCACCAGCAGCAGTAGGATCGTGGAAGCAGTGCAGCACAGCTGTTGGCATGCGTCAGCAAGCGTTGCTGAAGCTGATCTGCCTTGGGGATAAGCAGAACACAGGGGAGGAAATTTGGAGGGGAATAAAGGAACAGACAGATTTGTGGCTGGCACCGCTGGACCTGAAACCGGGCATGAAGCTAGACACCTGGCACGAACTGGCAATGTATGCAATAGAGGTGCTGGCTTGCCCGGCAGCCAGCGTTATGTCGGAACGCTGTTTCAGTGCTGCCGGAGGCATCGTCACAGATCGGCGTATCCGCCTCTCCACAGAAAATGCAGACCGTCTGACTCAAATTAAAATGAATCAATCCTGGATTGGAAACGACTACGCAACACTCCAGGACCCCAACCAAGTAACATGACCAATGAACATCTGGGATGGTTTAGGGTTTCCGGTCCCTGTTTATTGAACCTCTCATCTGTATTACATTTATGACTGCATGGCGGTACAAAGCATGCTATCCGCACGCTTCTTGTCCTCATGCAAGGCCTGGGTTGTTGTGTCTCACAAAGCGTGGCCTTCTCCTCCTGCGCCTCCTCCTGTTCCATCACGTGTGCTGCTGCTGCTGGGTTAGTGTTGCCGGTCCCTGTTTATAGAACCTCTTATCTTTATTACATTTATGACTGCATGCATGGCGGTAAAAAGCATGCTATCCGCACGCTTTTTGTCCTCATGCAAGGTCTGGGTTGTTGTGTCTCACAAAGCGTGGCCTTCTCCTCCTGCGCCTCCTCCTGTTCCATCACGTGTGCTGCTGCTGCTGGGTTAGCGTTGCCGGTCCCTGTTTATGGAACCTCTTATCTTTATTACATTTATGACTGCATGGCGGTACAAAGCTTGCTATCCGCACGCTTCTTGTCCTCATGCAAGGCCTGGGTTGTTGTGTCTCACAAAGCGTGGCCTTCTCCTCCTGCGCCTCCTCCTGTTCCATCACGTGTGCTGCTGCTGCTGCTGGGTTAGCGTTGCCGGTCCTTGTTTATGGAACCTCTTATCTTTATTACATTTATGACTGCATGGCGGTACAAAGCATGCTATCCGCACGCTTCTTGCCCTCATGCAAGGCCGGGGTTGTTGTGTCTCACAAAGCGTGGCCTTCTCCTCCTGCGCCTCCTCCTGTTCCATCACGTGTGCTGCTGCTGGGTTAGCGTTACCGGTCCCTTTTCCTGGAACCTCTTATATGTATTACATTTATGACTGCATGCCGACAAAAAACATGTTACCTGTGCAAAGAAAACAGACATTTCCCGCATTTAAAAGACAGTTTTCCCTTTGAAACTTTAAAATCGATTTTCTCAAAAACTATAAGCTCTTTTTGCTAATTTTTTTTCCCTCTTGTACCCACTCCCAAGGTGCACATACCCTGTAAATTTGGGGTATGTAGCATGTAAGGAGGCTTTACAAACCACAAAAGTTCGGGTCCCCATTGACTTCCATTATGTTCGGAGTTCGGGTCGAACACCCGAACATCGCGGCCATGTTCGGCCTGTTCGGCCCGAACCCGAACATCTAGATGTTCGCCCAACACTAGTCAAGAGCGGGCACAGGTGGTCCACTCTCCCACATAAAAAAGCATAAGAGAGAAAATCAGCTTGTTCAGGAAGCAATGGGTAAAATACCCCGCACAGTGCCCCATCCTTCTTCCCATTCAGGTTCTGACATCGGCACCCCTTCCCCCTGCCTTCACTCCGCAACACAGTCTGGCAGTAGAGGCCACATGTCAGCTACCTCAATTGCACGTTTCTCGTCAGTGGCTCACAGCACCCAGCCCTTAATTACTGAGTCGATAAGGTCGACAAAGCCACTGCCTTCCCATCACAGCAGGATCCGGAGGTTGAATGGGCTGCTGTCACAGGCTATGGTCCAGCAGTTATTGCCCTACAGTCTTGTAGAGGAGGGTACAGCCATTCGCGAGCTGCTGAGGTTTGGCATACCAGAATGGCGGATCCCCAGCCGCCATTTTTTTGCTAGGACAGCAATACCTGATCTGTATCGCCACACTGTGGATAATGTGACCCTGTCCCTTGACTATTCTGTAGGCAACAGGGTACATCTCACGACGGATTGCTGGACCAGCAGTCATGGCCAGGGACGTTATATGTCCTTTACGGCACATTGGGTCACCCTCCAATGTCAACAGGAGGGTTCCAGTCCTGGGGCGGCCAATGAGCTGGTTGTGCCGCCCCGTGGTGTCAAGGGGAACAGTTCCACACTTGCCTCTAGTCATGTCGCAACCGCTACAGCTGAGGCCCCCAGTAAGCGTGCCCGTGGGACTGGCCACAGCAGAGTGGTACATCGACGCTGTCAGGCGGTTCTGGGTTTAGTCAGCGTTGAGCAGCAGAGACTTACTGCACCAAATGTCCTGGCCATTATCAACGGACAGGTGCAGAAGTGGCTGACCCCAAGAAGACTCCAGGCTGGTCATGTTGTATGTGACAACGCAGCAAATCTGATTGCCGCCCTGAATCAGGGCAACATCCCCCATGTGCCATGTTTTGCCCACATACTCAACCTGGTGGTGCAGCGCTTTTTACGCACCTACCCAGGTTTGAGTGATGTGGTGCAGCATGCAAGAAGAGTTGTATCGAAGTTACGTTATTCTTCAAATGCCAAAGATTCGCTGTCTAAATTGCAGGAGAAACATGGCCTGCCCCCCCATAGGCTCATTCCAGACAGTGCAACACGGTGGAACTCCACACTTCGCATGCTGAATAGGTTGTGCGAGCAGAAAAAGGCGGTTGCAGAGTACCTCCGAGGAGGACATGGCACCCAGGGCGCACTTGCCCGATTCACCCAGGAAGAGTGGCGGCTGATGTATCAAGTCTGCCGTGTCTTGTCCCCATTCGATCAGGCTACAACATTCGTAAGTGGGGCACAAGTCTGTATCAGCGAAGTGATCCCTCTCGTGTACATGCTGGACGAGAGTCTGAGTAGCCTGATGGCAGCTGGGGAGGATGCGCTTGATGAGCTTGAACAACAAAGCTTGCTCCAAGCCACCCAAACTCAGGCACGTGAGGAGGAGGAGGAGGAGCTTACTTTCACGCGGGACTTACTTGAGGTGCCTGACCATTGTGAGGAGGGAGAGCAGGCCAGTGCGGCATCTGTGGTTCATGGGTGGGTAGACATTGGAAGGCAGGACGAGCAGCAGCAGCAGTCAGAGGATTTTGATGTGTTGAGCAGACCGGATGATTTGGAGGCGCAGGCTCATCTCTTCCCCATGGCTGTTCATATGTTGAAATGCTTACGCAGAGATCCCCGGATCCAAAACATTAAGGAGAGGGATGACTACTGGTTGGCCGCCCTTTTAGACCCTCGATGCAAGGGGAAACTGGGTCAGTTCATTCCAGCAAGCCGGCAGGAGGAGAGGATGCGTGAGCTGCAGCAGGCCCTAATACGTCATGTGCAGGAGGCCTTTCCACAGTCTGAGATCACAGCTATCCCCACTCATCGCACCCAGCAAGTAGCTGAGCCTAGCAGACCCATTCTTCCTGGAGACCTTTTTGGAGCAATGAGAAACTTTTACTTCTCTGAGCGTCCAACAATAACAACAAGAACAGTAGAAGGAAGTTTTCACCAGCGGGTGAGCCGCATGGTCAGTGATTACATGAGGTCACTTGGTGCATCTGACAGTATGCGCACAGAGGACCCTATGGAATTTTGGTCCGCCAGACTGGAAACCTGTCCCGAGCTGGCGCAGTATGCGCTTCAACTTCTGGCATGCCCGGCTTCCAGCGTCATTTCTGAGCGTGCATTCAGTGCGGCAGGTGGGGTGGTTACTGAAAAGCGATCCTGTTTGTCTACAGATTCAGTGAACAGACTGACCTTCTTAAAAATGAATCAGTCCTGGATTGATGGTGAATACTCAGCCCCTGCCCTCAGAGACAGAAACTGAATGAGATCGCTTTCAACTCCCTCTGATATACCTATGTGTCTATAAGATAACATTAAATATTTAATGTTCAGTTGTGTTCCCAACATTATTGTGCACTGCACAATTTGATTCAAAGGTACAGCAGTCTTCCCACTTTTATGGAGCTCTATGGTTAACCCCCCCCCCCCCCCCAAAAAAAAAACCTTTTATTGATATCGTTGCTCACACCGTTACAGTGCACAGCACAATTTCATTTTTTTCTGCTCCTGCTGCAAAAGTATTTCAGTGTTCCTACCCTCATGGAGCACTGCTATGTCCTGCTATGTTTACTGGTGTCCCTGATGTTGCTGCTGTTTTGTTTATTGTTCTTCCACCTTTCCGGTGACTTTGCCTACTACCTGCCACCAAAATGTCTTGGGCTGACTGAGGGTGATGGTCAACTTACTATATGACTGAGCCGCTGCTCTTCTCAGGGCCACAAGCTAGGACTTTGCCTACTACCTGCCACCAAAATGGCTTGGGCTGACTGAGGGTGATGGTCAACTTACTATATGACTGAGCCGCTGCTCCTCTCAGGGCCACAAGCTAGGACTTTGCCTACTACCTGCCACCAAAATGGCTTGGGCTTACTGAGGGTGATGGTCAACTTACTCTATATGACTGAGCCGCTGCTCCTCTCAGGGCCACAAGCTAGGACTTTGCCTACTACCTGCCACCAAAATGACTTGGGCTTACTGAGGGTGATGGTCAACTTACTCTATATGACTGAGCCGCTGCTCCTCTCAGGGCCACAAGCTAGGACTTTGCCTACTACCTTCCACCAAAATGGCTTTGGCTTACTGAGGGTGATGGTCAACTTACTCTATATGACTGAGCCGCTGCTCCTCTCAGGGCCACAAGCTAGGACTTTGCCTACTACCTGCCACCAAAATGGCTTTGGCTTACTGAGGGTGATGGTCAACTTACTCTATATGACTGAGCCGCTGCTCCTCTCAGGGCCACAAGCTAGGACTTTGCCTACTACCTGCCACCAAAATGGCTTGGGCTTACTGAGGGTGATGGTCAACTTACTATATGACTGAGCCGCTGCTCCTCTCAGGGCCACAAGCTAGGACTTTGCCTACTACCTGCCACCAAAATGGCTTGGGCTTACTGAGGGTGATGGTCAACTTACTATATGACTGAGCCGCTGCTCCTCTCAGGGCCACAAGCTAGGACTTTGCCTACTACCTGCCACCAAAATGACTTGGGCTTACTGAGGGTGATGGTCAACTTACTATATGACTGAGCCGCTGCTCCTCTCAGGGCCACAAGCTAGGACTTTGCCTACTACCTGCCACCAAAATGGCTTGGGCTTACTGAGGGTGATGGTCAACTTACTCTATATGACTGAGCCGCTGCTCCTCTCAGGGCCACAAGCTAGGACTTTGCCTACTACCTGCCATGAAAATGGCTTCTGCTGACGTAAAAAAAAAATCACCTTTTCTTGTTCAGTTTCTTGGTGTCCCCAACGTTAGGGTGCATCGCACTTTTTAAAATAATTTACCACCTTCTTTTAATTATAGATAGCTGTGTTCCCACTGTCAGGGAGCACTCCTCAAAAAAAAAAAAAAAAAAATCACCATTTCCTGTTCAATTTGTTTGGGTGTCCCCACCGTTAGGGTACTCCACACTTTTTATTAGAATTTACCACCTTCTTTTGATTATAGATAGCAGTGTTCCCACTGTCAGGGAGCACTCCTCAAAAAAAAAAAAAAATACTCACCTGTTCCTGTTTAATTTGTTTGGGTGTCCCCACCGTTAGGGTACTCCACACTTTTTATTAGAATTTACCACCTTCTTTAGATTATAGATAGCAGTGTTCCCACTGTCAGGGAGCACTCCCAAAAAAATAAAATAAACTGAAACAGAATTTCTGGGGGGAGGGTGAAAGGGGTTCAGGTCTGGTTACCTATGATTTACAGAGGGGAGGGTGGAAGGGGTTCAGGTCTGGTTACCTATGAATTTCTGGGGGGAGGGTGGAAGGGGTTCAGGTCTGGTTACCTATGATTTTCAGGGGGGAGGGTGGAAGGGGTTCAGGTCTGGTTACCTATGAATTTCTGGGGGGAGGGTGGAAGGGGTTCAGGTCTGGTTACCTATGAATTTCTGGGGGGAGGGTGGAAGGGGTTCAGGTCTGGTTACCTATGAATTTCTGGGGGGAGGGTGGAAGGGGTTCAGGTCTGGTTACCTATGATTTTCAGGGGGGAGGGTGGAAGGGGTCCAGGTCTGGTTACCTATGAATTTCTGGGGGGGGGGGGGGGTGGAAGGGGTTAAGGTCTGGTTACCTATGAATTTCTGGGGGGAGGGTGGAAGGGGTTCAGGTCTGGTTACCTATGATTTACAGGGGGGAGGGTGGAAGGGGTTCAGGTCTGGTTACCTATGAATTTCTGGGGGGAGGGTGGAAGGGGTTCAGGTCTGGTTACCTATGATTTACAGGGGGGAGGGTGGAAGGGGTTCAGGTCTGGTTACCTATGAATTTCTGGGGGGAGGGTGGAAGGGGTTCAGGTCTGGTTACCTATGATTTACAGGGGGGAGGGTGGAAGGGGTTCAGGTCTGGTTACCTATGAATTTCTGGGGGGAGGGTGGAAGGGGTTCAGGTCTGGTTACCTATGAATTTCTGGGGGGAGGGTGGAAGGGGTTCAGGTCTGGTTACCTATGAATTTCTGGGGGGAGGGTGGAAGGGGTTCAGGTCTGGTTACCTATGAATTTCTGGGGGGAGGGTGGAAGGGGTTCAGGTCTGGTTACCTATGATTTACAGGGGGGAGGGTGGAAGGGGTTCAGGTCTGGTTACCTATGATTTACAGGGGGGAGGGTGGAAGGGGTTCAGGTCTGGTTACCTATGAATTTCTGGGGGGAGGGTGGAAGGGGTTCAGGTCTGGTTACCTATGATTTACAGGGGGGAGGGTGGAAGGGGTTCAGGTCTGGTTACCTATGAATTTCTGGGGGGAGGGTGGAAGGGGTTCAGGTCTGGTTACCTATGATTTACAGGGGGGAGGGTGGAAGGGGTTCAGGTCTGGTTACCTATGAATTTCTGGGGGGAGGGTGGAAGGGGTTCAGGTCTGGTTACCTATGAATTTCTGGGGGGAGGGTGGAAGGGGTTCAGGTCTGGTTACCTATGAATTTCTGGGGGGAGGGTGGAAGGGGTTCAGGTCTGGTTACCTATGAATTTCTGGGGGGAGGGTGGAAGGGGTTCAGGTCTGGTTACCTATGAA
This sequence comes from Hyperolius riggenbachi, assembly GCF_040937935.1. Taxonomy (NCBI): domain Eukaryota; kingdom Metazoa; phylum Chordata; class Amphibia; order Anura; family Hyperoliidae; genus Hyperolius; species Hyperolius riggenbachi. The sequence continues at coordinate 6,659,257 of NC_090655.1, read as the reverse complement.
TTTCTGGGGGGAGGGTGGAAGGGGTTCAGGTCTGGTTACCTATGAATTTCTGGGGGGAGGGTGGTAGGGGTTCAGGTCTGGTTACCTATGAATTTCTGGGGGGGAGGGTGGAAGGGGTTCAGGTCTGGTTACCTATGAATTTCTGGGGGGAGGGTGGAAGGGGTTCAGGTCTGGTTACCTATGAATTTCTGGGGGGAGGGTGGAAGGGGTTCAGGTCTGGTTACCTATGATTTACAGGGGGGAGGGTGGAAGGGGTTCAGGTCTGGTTACCTATGAATTTCTGGGGGGAGGGTGGAAGGGGTTCAGGTCTGGTTACCTATGAATTTCTGGGGGGAGGGTGGAAGGGGTTCAGGTCTGGTTACCTATGAATTTCTGGGGGGAAGGGGAGAGGTCTGGCTACCTATGAACTACTGGGGGGAGCAATAAATTATTGCTACATATATTGTTCATACATGTTTTTTTTTTTTAATTTTTTTTACACTGGTGCTTTGTCTCGGACATTGTTGATTTAAAAAAATGTTGGGATTGCATCACAAGCAATGTAACACCTACAACTAAGGGCCCGTTCAGATCACAAATGCGGATGGCCATGCGTGCGGAACAAAACGCGTACGAACGCACGCCATACGTGTTTGTGTGCGTTGCGTGGCTGATCCCATCACTGAAAAGCAAATGGGACAGCCGCGCGTTTTTACAAAATCTGCATGCAGCATGCGTTCCCGGACCGCACAGGTCCGGAACGCATGCAGTGTGAACATCAGACAGTGAACTCTATGCACTGTATGATGTCGTGCGTGTCGGCCTCCCGCACGTGTTTCCAAAACGCGGCTGGAAACGCGTGCAATCTGAACGGGCCCTAAATAAGCGATAAAATATGTTTCAGAAATGCATTGTTCTAACAATGTCACTGCATTTCTGTTGCAATTATTTAGTCCACTCCAACGCATTGTGTCAGTATGAGAGATAATATAACCAAAAAACAGAAACGTATACTGTTTTAAATAAAAAAAAATATTTATTTTTTTGTTTTGCCAGGTGCAAATTTTTTTTTTTTTTTTTTCAAAAAATAAAACCATTTTTTAAGGTAAATAGCTGTTTGCAGCTACATGTGCTGTGTATATAAACATTATATAACAAAAAACAACAGTTTGCTTTCTTAAAACAGAAATAATTTGCGATGATTCAGGTTGGAGTGAGCTTGAGATGTCTCCCAGTGCATCACTGCTGAATATATGCAAATTATCCATTGTCACCCTTAGGAGATAAACACACCTCTAGAACCGCTGGAATGCAATGATGTGTCAGCATGTTAATTTGTACAGAGCCAGAATAATCCAACATGCATACATACTGTTTCAGATTGTTTGATCCTCAGTGCATGGCATGGATTAATTTGGCTCTATGGAGTAGGGTATGGTAGGTAGGAGCTGCAGTATAGATTAGGTAGGTAGGTGCAGCAGTATACATTAGGTAGGTAGGTGCTGCAGTACAGCTACCATAGGTAGGTGCTGCAGTATACAGTGGTGTGAAAAACTATTTGCCCCCTTCCTGATTTCTTATTATTTTGCATGTTTGTCACACTTAAATGGTTCTGCTCATCAAAAACCGTTAACTATTAGGTCAGTGTTCATGAGTCCACCATAAGAAAGAGACTGGGCAAAAATGGCCTGCATGGCAGATATCCAAGGAGCAAACCACTTTTAAGCAAAAAGAACATTAGGGCTCGTCTCAATTTTGCTAAAAAAACATCTCAATGATTGTCAAGACTTTTGGGAAAATACCTTGTGGACCGACGAGACAAAAGTTGAACTTTTTGGAAGCTGGGTGTCCCTTTACATCTGGCGTAGAAGTAACACAGCATTTCAGTAAAATAACATCATACCAACAGTGAAATATGGTGGTAGTAGTGTGATGGTCTGGGGTTGTTTTGCTGCTTCAGGACCTGGAAGGCTTGCTGTGCTAGATGGAACCATGAATTCTACTGTCTACCAAAAAATCATGAAGGAGAATGTCCGGCCATCTGTTTGTCAACTCAAGCTGAAGCGATCTTGGGTGCTGCAGCAGGACAATGACCCAAAACACACCATCAAATCCACCTCTGAATGGCTGAAGAAAAACATAATGAAGACTTTGGAGTGGCCTAGTCAAAGTCCTGACCTGAATCCTATTGAGATGTTGTGGCATGACCTTAAAAAGGCGGTTCATGCTAGAAAACCCTCAAATAAAGCTGAATTACAACAATTCTGCAAAGATGAGTGGGCCAAAATTCCTCCAGAGCGCTGTAAAAGACTCGTTGCAAGTTATCGCAAACGCTTGATTGCAGTTATTGCTGCTAAGGGTGGCACAACCAGCTATTAGGTTCAGGGGGCAATTTCTTTTTCACACAGGGCCATGTAGGTTTTGAGTTTTTTTTCTCAATAAATCATAAAAACCATCATTTTAAACTGCATTTTGTGTTCAATTATGTTATCTTTGACTAATAGTTAACGGTTTTCAATTAGCAGAAACATTTAAGTGTGACAAACATGCAAAAGAATAAGAAATCAGGAAGGGGGCAAATAGTTTTTCACACTACTGTAGATTAGGTAGGTAGGTGCTGCAGTAAAGATTAGGTAGGTAGGTGCTGCAGTATAGATTAGGCAGGTAGGTAGGTAGTTGCTGCAGTACAGCTACCGTAGGTAGGTGCTGCAGTATAGATTAGGTAGATAGGTAGGTGCTGCAGTATAGATTAGGTAGATAGGTAGGTGCTGCAGTATAGATTAGGTAGGTAGGTAGGCACTGCAGTATAGATTAGGTAGGTAGGTTGGTAGGTGCTGCAGTATAGATTAGGCAGGTAGGTAGGTAGTTGCTGCAGTACAGCTACCGTAGGTACAAATTAACCAGCAAGCTCATGGTGAACCACAACTCATTAGAGTGTGTCAGGGGCTACAATGGTCCAACAAAAATATCCCTCCCCCCCCCACCCCCACAAAAAAACCCACAAAAAAAATAATAGTTAGGCATCACGCCTGCCCCCGGTGCCCATTAAATTGGCAATAAGCTCGTCCTGCTTGGCCGATTTTTCGCGCAGCTCCAGGACCTGCTGCTTCAGGATACGGAAGTCCCGGACCGGCACTCCTCTCTGATGCCGCCTCACCGTTGCCTTCAGCCTCCTATGGTCCCTCCTCAATTTTAGGTGAGTAGACAGTGGAACTGTGGAAAGAATAGGGAAAATCGGTTACCCTGATTGTAAAATGTATAATCATTGTATCAAGGAAAAAAAAAAAATTAATGTAAAGCTTATACAACAACATTTAGGGCCCTGTTCCACCATAGAAGTGATGTGAAGGCGGCCACCTCGCCGCATCAGTTCCGCATCTCCCAATGCAGAAGTGATTAGAGGAGATGGGACGCAGATGCAGCCCTGCGAGAATATGAAGCATGCTGCAGATTATTGGATCAGTGTACACCGCTCCGCATAACCTGAACGCAATACAAACTATACCACTGCCGTGCAATGGTTTCAGGACACCCGTGGTGTGCCGCATCGTAACGCATGTAATGGAAATGTACCTTGACGAAGTCTCTACAGTGTAAAGCTTGCATTCTTCTATTCGTTTAAGTTAGCCAATAAATGGTATCATCCTGATCAGGGGTGTAGTCCTTGAAAAAGAGGGGAGTGGACTCACCCTAAAAATCTCTGCGCCGCGCCAAAAAATGGGTTTGGTTAAGCATAGCGTGGGCATGGTCATGGGTGGGGCCAAATATACATGTCCTTAGCAGTGGTATAAAAGGTCTGCCAGGAGAAGTTTGAGCTTTGTCGTAGTGTATCCCCAAAAAGTAGATGTAGTCTGACAGCATTTCACCAAAAATACACATAATCTGGCAGAGGTTCCTCCAAAATACAGATAATATGGCAGTGGTTACCCCAAAATAGACAATCTGGCAGCAGCAGTTCCCCCAACATACACATAATCTGGAAGCAGTTCCCCAAAATACGCAAAACCTGTCAGTGGATCACCCAAAATACACGTAACACCCAAAATACATGTAATCTGTCAGCAGTGGTTCACGAACATACAAAATCTGGCAGAGGTTCCCCAAAATACACGTAATCTGCAGTCCCGGCCCTAGACTTTTTGCCGCCTGAGGCAATTTTCAAAGAAATCGCCGCCGCCGCCCTCCCCCCCCCCCCCCCCCCCCCCCAAGCCGTTGTTGTTGGGGGCCGCCCGAGCTGGAGGGGATAGCGGGCAGGAAGGGGGTATTGGGCCTAGCGGCGGGGAGGGGGGTCGGACCCCCCCCTCCCTCGCCTGGGTCCCCCGTCCTCCGCTCCCCTCCAGCTTTAAAAAGGTCCGTGCTGTGGCTGCAGCTATTCGTAAGAGGCAACGGGCGGGAATTACTCACCTCTTCCTCGTTCCAGGCGTAGCAGGAAGCGACGTCAGTGGAGCGCACGCTGGCCTGGAACGAGAAAGAGGTGAGTAATCCCCGCCCGTTGCCTCTTACGAAGAGCTGCAGCCACAGCACGGACCTTTTTAAAGCTGGAGGGGAGCGGAGGACGGGGGACCCAGGCGAGGGAGGGGGGGGGTCCGACCCCCCTCCCTGCCGCTAGGCCCAATACCCCCTTCCTGCCCGCTATCCCCTCCAGCTCGGGCGGCCCCCCACACACATGGACGGGTGGGTGCCGCCCCCCCAGAAGTGCCGCTTGAGGCAAAAGTTTCACCCCGCCTCATGGGCGGGCCGGCCCTGGTAATCTGGCATCATCGGTTCCCCATAAATACAGAGCTGACAGCAGTTCCCCCAAAATAGGTACCCCCAGTATAGCTAGCCAGGTCTATAGGTGTCCCCAGTATAAGTAGTCATGTGTATAGTTGTCCCCAGAATAGGTGGCCAGATGTAGAGATGTAACCAGAATAGGTAGCCAGGTGTATAGATGTCGTCAGAATAGGTGGCCAGGTGTATAGATATTCCCAGAATAGGTGGCCAGGTGTATAGATATTCCCAGAATAGGTGGCCAGGTGTATAGATGTCCCCAGAATAGGTAGCCAGGTCTATAGGTGTCCACAGTATAGCCAGGTGTATAGGTGTCCACAGTATATGTAGCCAGTTGTATAGTGGCCCCAGTATAGCCAGGTATGTAGTTGTCCCCAGTATATGTAGCCAGGTGTATAGTGGCCCCAGTATATGTAGCCAGGTGTATAGTGGCCCCAGCATATGTAGCCAGGTGTATAGTGGCCCCAGTATATGTAACCAGGTGTATAGTGGCCCCAGTATATGTAGGCAGGTGTATAGTGGCCCCAGTATATGTAGCCAGGTGTATAGTGGCCCCAGCATATGTAGCCAGGTGTCCCCACAGCTGGAGGGAAGCAGCGCAGTGGAGAGGAGCATTGGGCAGAGCAGCGGGGAAGGGCGGACGTTTCCCCCCCCCCTTCCCTCACCTTGGGCTACTATTTCTGGCTCTCCCCTCCAGAACGATTGCGGTGGTGGCTGGTAGTGGCAGCGGGCATCAGTGGGCGGGACTTACCTCCTCCTCATTCCGGCGAGTTGAAGCTGTGTCGCTGCTCTGGTCTTGACTAGACCAGAGTAGCTGCACGCACAACGTCAACTCTCCGGAACAGGAGGAGGTAAATCCCGCACACTGAGGCCCGCTGCCACTAACAGCCAAGGTGAGGGAAGGGGGTGGGAAACGTCCGCCCTTCCCCACTGCTCTGCCCAATGCTCCTCTCCACTGCGCTGCTCCCCTCCAGGGTGCAAGGATGGACGACGTCCAGTCTCCAATAAAAGTAAGTGGACGTCGTCCATCCGCGTTCACGCAGGACTCGACCCCTGATCCTGATCCAAAAGCTCTTAATTATAGACTGAAAGATTTTTACCTGTCTGGAGGCATCCGGCAGATCGCCTGGCCACTCGCTGGCTGTGAAAGGAGGGGCCTGGGGAGGAAGACCAGGAGGTGCTGGGTCCTGGGGCATCTCCTTCCTGCAGGTCCTGGGGCTGCGCAGACGGGGGGGTCCTCCTGTCCTGTCGGCGGGCTGGGCCTTGCTGTGCAGGTGGTGGACGAGAAGCAGATCCAGCTGTAATAAACAATAATAAATAATATAATGAGAACAAAATATGTCATGAAATTGGTAAAAAGTATTACGTTTTTACTGAAAGTAATTTTTTTTTTCTTTAAAGTTATATTCTAATACCTTTTATTTCTTTATTGGACATGAAAGAATATGACTCTTAAATATAGTAAAATATAAATAGGATAGGCTATAAAGAGCGCTCTTGAACGTAGACTGGGCCCTGGGGCAATGGTTTATCTTTATTAGGAATAAGACCCTACACACACAGCAAATATATCAAAGGAGTGGCTTTGAGACAAGTCTGCGTATGCCCTTGAGAGGCCAAGCATGAACATAGGCATCAATCAAATTTAATAACTCTGGAGAGATCTTAAAATGGCTGTGCACCAGAGCCGGATCATCCACAAGGCAAACCTTGGCAGTTGCCAAGGGCAATGGAGAGTACCAGGTGATCATCAGTGGTTATCAAAAACTAACACTCAGCAAATACTGCACAAATATCATCACTATGCCCACACAGGAGCACAAAAAATAGTTTAGGTAACCCATTTTGGAATAAATCCGTCAAAAAAAAAAAGAAAAAAAAAAAAAAAGGTGGGAAAAGTGATGAGCTGTGAATATTGAACGGATACTTTTACTGTATATACTACACAACTCTATTATAATATTCACTGCACATGGTATTTTTATAGGATAATTAGATACAGTATAAAGACCCCAAGATACACATACATAAACTAGTAGTTGGCTGACTTACATGACAGGGCTTCCTGAATGCTCTTGACGAGCTCTTTGTCCCTAGGGATGAGCGTAATGACCTAATTACGAATTTCCGAAATTTCGCGAAATTACTACAATTACGATTTTAGCAGTAATCGAAATTTCGTAATTTTTGCAAATTTTCGTAATTACGATTACGAAATTTAGTATTTTAAAGTTTGCAAAGGTTTCTATCCCTCTAGATGCCTTCGTAATCGAAATTTCACTCCCGTAATGACGAATTTCGTGTCTCCAACCGAAATTTTACTGTTTCAGGTTTGTAAGGGTTTCTATCCCTCTACATGCCTAAAATGAATAGCACAGCCAGCCAGCCAGTCCTCCTCCTCCTCCTCCTCCTCCTCCTCCTCCTCCTCCTCCTCCTCCTCCTTCTCTCTCTCTCTCTCTCTCTCTCTCTCTCTCTCTCTCTCTCTCTCTCTCTCTCTCTCTCTCTCTCTCTCTCTCTCTCTCTCTCTCTCTCTCTCTCTCTCTCTCTCTCTCTCTCTCTCTCTCTCTCTCTCTCTCTCTCTCTCTCTCTCTCTCTCTCTCTCCAGAGATCTGTAGTATTTCAAAATCATACTCACATTCATGACATGTCCAGGGATCAAACCCAGGCCAACCACATGGAAGACAGCTATGCTCACCACCATACCACCAAACACACACTAAATAGACTGCTAACCTAAATCTTACTTGTAGACAGTCATATGAGACACATGCTGGGTGCAGGGCTTTGTGATTGGACCATGGACCATGCGATAGAGTGAGGTGCAAAAATGAAATCATGCCTAGCAGAGGATGGTTTCACAATGCTAAATACTAGGCTGGCTGTGGTGCAATTGGTTAGTGCATCTGGCTGGTAACAGCAAGGTTACAGGTTCGATTCTATCCAGGCATGTCTTTTCCTTTTGCGTTCAACAGTTGTCCAAACAGAGCCAACAGAGCCCCAGATAGCCACGTAGAGTTAGGTCACAGCTAGCCTGGCTGTGGTGCAATTGGTTAGTGTGTCTGGCTGGTAACAGCAAGGTTACAGGTTCGATTCCATCCAGGCATGTCTTTTCCTTTTGAGTTCAACAGTTGTCCAAACACCGAGCACAAAGTTTTGCATGCGTAAAGTTTTACGCACGCAAAATACCCCATGGGGTTCAATGGCGCAGCGCGCGCACGCAAAAGGAAAAGACATGCCTGGATGGAATCAAACCTTGCTGTTACCAGCCAGACACACTAACCAATTGCACCACAGCCAGGCTAGCTGTGACCTAACTCTACATGGCTATCTGGGGCTCTGTTGGCTCTGTTTGGACAACTGTTGAACGCAAAAGGAAAAGACATGCCTGGATGGAATTGAACCTGTAACCTTGCTGTTACCAGCCAGACGCACTAACCAATTGCACCACAGCCAGGCTAGCTGTGACCTAACTCTACATGGCTATCTGGGGCTCTGTTGGCTCTGTTTGGACAACTGTTGAACGCAAAAGGAAAAGACATGCCTGGATGGAATCGAACCTGTAACCTTGCTGTTACCAGCCAGACGCACTAACCAATTGCACCACAGCCAGGCTAGCTGTGACCTAACTCTACATGGCTATCTGGGGCTCTGTTGGCTCTGTTTGGACAACTGTTGAACGCAAAAGGAAAAGACATGCCTGGATGGAATTGAACCTGTAACCTTGCTGTTACCAGCCAGACACACTAACCAATTGCACCACAGCCAGCCTAGCATTTAGCACTGTGAAACCATCCTCTGCTAGGCATGATTTCATTTTTGCACCTCACTCTATCACATGGTCCAATCACAAAGCCCTGCACCCAGCATGTGTCTCATATGACTGTCTACAAGTAAGATTTAGGTTAGCAGTCTATTTAGTGTGTGTTTGGTGGTATGGTGGTGAGCATAGCTGTCTTCCATGTGGTTGGCCTGGGTTTGATCCCTGGACATGTCATGAATGTGAGTATGATTTTGAAATACTACAGATCTCTGGAGAGAGAGAGAGAGAGAGAGAGAGAGGAGGAGGAGGAGGAGGAGGAGGAGGAGGAGGAGGAGGAGGAGGAGGAGGAGGAGGAGGAGGAGGAGGAGGAGGAGGAGGAGGAGGAGGAGCGGCTGGCTGGCTGGCTGGCTGGCTGGCTGGCTGGCTGTGCTATTCATTTTAGGCATGTAGAGGGATAGAAACCCTTACAAACCTGAAACAGTAAAATTTCGGTTGGAGACACGAAATTCGTAATTACGGGAGTGAAATTTCGATTACGAAATTGTAAATTACGATTTGAAAATTAATTACGAAATTACGAATTTGGGTCGTAATGTTAAATTTCGCATTCGTAATAAAAGCAATTCGAAATTTCGAAAATTTCGGCTCATCTCTATTTGTCCCTCCTCTTCAGGTCGCTCCACATCATCTGGACCTGCTTCACCTTCAAGTTCCTGTTGAAGTCATTCCTCAACAGGAACTGGACCTTCCGGACCACCCGCTTCTTTGCCTCGCCCACCGACAGGTCATATCGGCCTTTAGTAAATTCCTGCAATTTTACAGTATTCATGACCATTGTATGGATTAATTATTTATTAATTAGGATTAACTTTACTTTAATCATGTTTCAACATTATAAAAATTATATGACAGTGTCAAAAAATTTTTGGAAACAAGTTCAACCAACTATGACTGCGGGCAGATACTTATGGAATAATGATGACTACAAGAAGATATAAGTGGCCACCTATAACTTCTGACAGATATTGCTTGCCATCTATAATTACATAAAGTGAAAGATGTTGTGGCCCAACTATGGCTAGTGCCAGATATTGGGAGCCACCTATGATGACTATCACAGATATTGTTAGCCAGCTATGAATACTTCTGACTGATATTTTGAGACACTGGAATCAACATATGACTGCCTATGAAAACCATCTGCTCCCCAAATCTATCCTCCCCTATAAGCACCCAATGGTCACCTATCAATCACCTGTCAATCACCCATCAATAACCCCCTGTACACACCTCTCACTGCCACCCATCAGATCAGAACCTAAACTGGCCCCTGCGGGCACCCAAACACCCGCCTACACCCTCAGATTGCCCTCAGACCCACCGTCAGATCACCACCAAAGTGCATTGTTTACATCTGTTCTCCCCTCTAAATCACCCACTGATCACCCATCAATCACCCCCTGTCACCACCTGTCACTGCTACCTATCAGATCAGACCATAATGTGCCCCTTGGGCAGCCAATTACCCGCCCACATACTCAGCCCCACCCCCCTTGTATACATCTAGTCTCCCCTGTAAATCACCTGTCAATCACCCGTCAATCATCCCCTGTCACCACCTTTCACTGCCACCCATCCATTTTTCTAGACTACTAGTTTCTAGACTACTCCTCTTGCTTTAGGGCCCCTAAAATGCCAGGGCAGTATAGGAACCCCACAAATGACCCCATTTTAGAAAGAAGACACCCCAAGGTATTCTGTTAGGAGTATGGTGAGCTCATAGAAGATTTTATTTTTTGTCACGTTAGCGGAAAATGACACTTTGGGGGGGAAAAAATATATATATTTCCGCTAACTTGTGACAAAAAATAAAATCTTCTATGAACTCACCATATTCCTAACAGAATACCTTGGGGTGCATTCTTTCTAAAATGGGGTCATTTGTGGGGTTTCTATACTGCCCTGGCATTTTAGGGGCCCTAAAGCATGAGGAGTAGTCTAGAAACTAAATTCATGAAAATGATCTTTGAAATCCTAAAGGTACTCAAAGGACGTTGGGCCCCTTAGCGCACCTAGGCTAGAAAAAAGTGTTACACATGTGGTATCGCCGTACTCAGGAGAAGTAGTATAATGTGTTTTGGGGTGTATTTTTACACATGCCCATGCTGGGTGGGAGAAATCTCTATGTAAATGGACAATTATGTGTAAAAAAAAAAAAACAACTAAAAAATCTCATTTAGAAAGATATTTAACCCACCCAGCATGGGTATGTTTAAAAATAAACCCCAAAACACATTATTCTACTTCTCCTGAGTACGGTCGGCAATACCACATGTGTGACCCCTTTTTGCAGCCTAGGTGCGCTAAGGGGCCCAACGTCCTATGAGCACCTTTAGGCTTTACAGGGGTGCTTACAATTTAGCACCCCCCAAAATGCCAGGACAGTAAACACACCCTACAAATGACCCCATTTTGGAAAGTAGACACCCCAAGGTATTCAGAGAGGGGCATGGTGAGTCCGTGGCAGATTTTTTTTTAACAAGTTAGCAGAAATGGAAACTTTTTTTTTGTTTTATTTTTGTTTCAAAGTGTCAATTTCCGCTAACTTGTGACAAAAAAAAATTCTATGAACTTACCATGCCTCTTAGGGTTCGTTCACACTGCACGCGTTTCCAGCCGCGTTTTGGAATGGAGGCCGACACGCATGACATCAGACAGTGCATAGAGTGCACTGTCTGATGTTCACACTGCATGCGTTCCGGACCTGTGCGGTCCGGGAACGCATGCTGCATGCAGATTTTGACAAAACGCGTGGCTGTCCCATTCACTTTTCAGTGATGGGATCAGCCACGCAACGCACACAAACGCGGATGGCCATGCGTTTGTACGCGTTGTGGTCCACACGCGTTCCGCACGCATGCCCATCCGCATTTGTGATCTGAACGGGCCCTAGTGAATACTTTGGGATGTCTTCTTTCCACAATAGGGTCATTTGGGGGTATTTAATCATGGAATTTTGGCACCTCATAAAACCTGACAGGTGCTCCGTAAAGTCAGCGATGCTTCAAAATGGGAAAATACAATTTTGGCAACATACTTTGTAAACGCTATAACTATTACCCAAACCAGTAAATATACACTTATTGTTGTTTTTTTTTATCAAAGACATGTAGCATAATAAATCTGGACAAAAATGTATATTGAAATTTTATTTTATTTGAAAAATGTCAGCACAGAAAGTTAAAAAATTCATTCTTTTGACAAAATTAAAGAGGAACTGTAACGACAAAACGGCCCCTGGGGGGTACTCACCTCGGGTGGGGGAAGCCTCAGGATCCTAATGAGGCTTCCCACGCCGTCCTGCGTCCCTCGGGGGTCTCGCTGTATCCCTCCGTACAGCGGTGACGCAATATTTACCTTCCTGGCTCCTGCGCAGGCGCTCTGACGGCTGTCGGCTACGAACTACACGGAAATACCCGATCGCCGTCGGATCTGCTCTACTGCGCAGGCGCAAGTTTCCTGCGCCTGCGCAGTAGAGCGGACCCGAATGAGATCGGGTATTTCCGTGTAGTTCGGGCCGGAAAGCCGCCACAGCGCCCCCGCTGGAGCCAGCAAAGGTAAATATTGAACTGACAGTCGGCACAGTCGCCGGCTGTTCGGAGGGCTGCAGCGAGACCCCTGAGGGACAGAGGACGGCGTGGGAAGCCTCATTAGGGTCCGGAGGCTTCCCCCACCCGAGGTGAGTACCCCCCAGGGAATCTTTTTCATGTTACAGAGTCTCTTTAATGTCTTTTTTGATGAATATAATAAAAACTAAAAATCACAGCAGAAATCAAATTGCACCAAAAGAAAGCTGTATTAGTGACAAGAAAAGGAGGTAAAATTCATTTAGATGGTAGGTTGTATGACCGAGCAATAAACCGTGAAAGCTGCAGTGGTCTGAATGGAAAAAAAGGGTCTGGTCCTTAAGGGGTATAAAGACTGTGGTCCTCAAGGGGTTAAGCTGGAAAAAAAAAAGTTTTACTAACCTGGGGATTCCCTCAGCCCCCTACAGCTGATCGGTGCCCTCGCCGTGTCCCTCCGATCCTCCCGTCCCCGTCGGCGTTTACTTCCGGTTTCGCCGTCACTGTCCGTCAGGCTGGGAACGCAAGTGATTCTTCGCGTTCCCAGCCACAATATCGCCCCCTATGCTATTGCATTTTTGGTCCAGAAAAAAAAAAACACAACCCAATCAGAACACTAATCACTATTCGCAAAATGCTGTAGACGCTAGGAACTCCCATACAAAAAATGCAAACCGCGCAAAAAGAGGTAAACACAAACCGCTAAAGAACCGCTTGAAAACTGCTCAAAAAAAAAATTGCTACCATTTAGCAAAATACAGTGTGAATGTGTCTCTACTAATAAGGGGACTCCGAGCACACAGCCGCGACACTCAGACGAGTGTCGGCCCGACACTTGCTGGTATAGGAAGAGGCACGTCATTATGACGGCCGATACGCGTCATGACGGCGGCCGGCGTGACAGTCCTGCGCATGCGCAGTAAACCCGCATATGCGCAGGACTGTCACGCCGACCACCGTCATGACGCGTAGCTCGGAGTGCCTTTAACAGTAGTGGTACAAGCAAAGTTACAGTGACAAATAAAATAAAAAACTCTCACAAACACCTGATACATTTTTTAATGTCAAATATCAATAAATGCACAGAAACAGTACCAAACATATATGCATTTTGTTCAATAGATCACTTACCTCAATCACCATCCTTTTCAATTCAGGACAATTTTTTGGAGGCATTCTGGCTGGCTGGCTGGCTGGCTGTGGAGTCCTGCAGAGGAAGTCTGTGACTCTGTGTCTCTCTCCAGGTCTCTTCCACGCGTATGGCCTTTTTGTTTGAACTTCCTGTTGTTCTGTACGCATTAGCCAATCACAGGCTTTGAGGCTGAGCGTGCCCGGAATGCGTGCCAACGCGTACGTTTTGACGCATGTACGCAATAGCTGTCACTCGGAAGACGCCGCCTACTGCGTACATATCAGCGTTGCATGCGTCAAAACGTACGCGTAGTAGGCGGCGCCTAGTGAGTGACAGCTATTGCGTACATATGCAAAGCATGCGTCAAAACGTACGCGTGAATGTTACGGCAGCAAGCGTAATACCGTAACGTAAGCAACTGAATTTGGGTATCCTTACGCGTAACTGCGTAACAACAAGGCGTAATTACGGGGCTGCTCCGTAGGTACTTTCTTACGCCGTAACCGTAATTGCGTAACGCGTAATAGCGTAAAATTACGCGTAACGACCCGTAAGCGTAGATTCTTTCATTACGACCAGCACTGGTACAAAGTTGGCCTTTATGGAAGAGTGACAAGAAGAAAGGCATTGTTAACAGAAAGCATAAGAAGTCCCGTTTGCAGTTTGCCACAGGCCATGTGGGGGACACAGCAACCATGTGGAAGAAGGTGCTCTGGTCAGATGAGACCAAAATGGAACTTTGTGGCCAAAATGCAAAACGCTATGTGTGGCGGAAAACGAACACTGCACATCACTCTGAATGCACCATCCCCAGTGTCAAATATGGTGGTGGCAGCATCATGCTCTGGGAGTGCATCTCTTCAGCAGGGACAGGGAAGCTGGTCAGAGTTGATGGGAAGATGAATGGAGCCAAATACAGGGCAAACTTGGAAAAGAAAACCTCTTGGAGTCTGCAAAAGACTTAAGACTGGGGCGGAGGTTCACCTTCCAGCAGAACAACGACCCTAAACATAAAGCCAGGGCAACAATGGAATGGTTTAACCTGCCTGCCGTTCTATTAAGATCGCCAGGCTGGCGACTGGACGTTTTTTTTTTTATTAAAAAAAACTATTTCATGCAGCCTACTGAAAGTTGACTGCATGAAAGCCCACTAGAGGGCGCTCCTAATCCGCACTTCTGATGGCCTCCGGCGATCAGAAGTAACAAGAAGGGCCGCGATGAGCTGTAATTGCAGCAAAAGGTGGTTCTACAAAGTATTGACTCAGGGGGCCGAATAATTACACACACCCCATTTTGCAGTTATTTGTAAGAAATGTTTGGAATGATGTATGATTTTCGTTCCACTTCTCACATGTACACCACTTTGTATTGGTCTTTCACGTGGAATTCCAACAAAATTGATTCATGTTTGTGGCAGTAATGTGACAAAATGTGGAAAACTTCAAGGGGGCTGAATACTTTTGCAAGCCACTGTATGAGAACCAAGTGCTGTTCTAATGAATGTGTTGATGGGTGTGTAAACGCACACCTGAAAAAGCTGCGCGATGCCTGGTTAAAAAAATGAGAAGCTTGTGCAAAAAATGCAACTGAAAATGATTTAGTTAAATATGAAAATATATAGATATGAATAACAGGACCGTGAAAAAAGTGTGTGTATATGAATGTATACACTGAAGTATATTATCAAAAAAGTGCAAAACTATGCTTCATCCAGGCATAGAGCTATGAAGTGATTAATCTAAAATGCATATGACCACATGAATGAATACATACATGCGAATAAAGTGCTACAACAGTACAAACACCTGTGCAACTGTGTGGTGAGGCTTACCAAAGCTGTAAGGGGGGACCAGGACTGGGGAGATGAGCCCTACGCGCTCGCAGACGGCTTCTGCTTCAATGGAGCCTGCTTCAATACCAAAAACAATATATTTGTAATACAATAAGCTTGAAAACGATATTTAGGCATTCTACTTATGAAAACAAAAATGTACTTATTACACTCCTGAAAGCGAAGTTTGAAAACGCTAAAATAAATTAAACTGAAAGTAAAAACAAATTTGTAAACAATATTTGTAATAAACCTTATTCTGTTAACGAAAACTTTTACGTACGAGTACAAGTACGAGGCAGTCAAAGGAAAGGAGCACACGATCATGTAGAATACACTAGGGAAGGGAGAGGGTACAAGATACATGATCATGTGATTTGGGCTGGTTAGGTAGGTCCAGTAATACAAGTACGAGGCGGTCATAGGACAGGAGCACACAATCATGTAGAATACACTAGGGAAGGGAGAGAGTACAAAATACATGATCATGTGATTTGGGCTGGTTAGGTAGGCCCAGTAATACAAGTACGAGGCTGGCATAGGAAAGGAGCACACGATCATGTAGAATACACTAGGGAAGAGAGAGGGTACAAGATACATGATCATGTGATTTGGGCTGGTTAGGTAGGTCCAGTAATACAAGTACGAGGCGGTCATAGGACAGGAGCACACAATCATGTAGAATACACTAGGGAAGGGAGAGAGTACAAAATACATGATCATGTGATTTGGGCTGGTTAGGTAGGCCCAGTAATACAAGTATGAGGCTGGCATAGGAAAGGAGCACACGATCATGTAGAATACACTAGGGAAGGGAGAGGGTACAAGATACATGATCATGTGATTTGGGCTGGTTAGGTAGGTCCAGTAATACAAGTAAGAGGCGGTCATAGGAAAGGAGCACACGATCATGTAGAATACACTAGGGAAGGGAGAGGGTTCAAGATACATGATCATGTGATTTGGGCTGGTTAGGTAGGTCCAGTAATACAAGTACGAGGCTGTCATAGGAAAGGAGCACACGATCATGTAGAATACACTAGGGAAGGGAGAGAGTACAAAATACATGATCATGTGATTTGGGCTGGTTAGGTAGGCCCAGTAATACAAGTATGAGGCTGGCATAGGAAAGGAGCACACGATCATGTAGAATACACTAGGGAAGGGAGAGGGTACAAGATACATGATCATGTGATTTGGGCTGGTTAGGTAGGTCCAGTAATACAAGTAAGAGGCGGTCATAGGAAAGGAGCACACGATCATGTAGAATACACTAGGGAAGGGAGAGGGTTCAAGATACATGATCATGTGATTTGGGCTGGTTAGGTAGGTCCAGTAATACAAGTACGAGGCTGGCAAAGGAAAGGAGCACACGATCATGTAGAATACACTAGGGAAGGGAGAGGGTGCAAGATACATGATCATGTGATTTGGGTTGGTTAGGTAGGTCCAGTAATAAAAGTACGAGGCAGTCATAGGAAAGGAGCACACAATCATGTAGAATACACTAGGGAAGGGAGAGGGTTCAAGATACATGATCATGTGATTTGGGCTGGTTAGGTAGGTCCAGTAATACAAGTACGAGGCTGGCAAAGGAAAGGAGCACACGATCATGTAGAATACACAAGTGGGAAGGGAGAGGGTTCAAGATACATGATCATGTGATTGGGGCTGGTTAGGTAGGTCCAGTAATACAAGTACGAGGCTGGCATAGGAAAGGAACACACGATCATGTAGAATACACTAGGGAAGGGAGAGGGTACAAGATACATGATCATGTGATTTGGGCTGGTTAGGTAGGTCCAGTAATACAAGTAAGAGGCGGTCATAGGAAAGGAGCACACGATCATGTAGAATACACTAGGGAAGGGAGAGGGTACAAGATACATGATCATGTGATTTGGGCTGGTTAGGTAGGTCCAGTAATACAAGTACGAGGCTGTCATAGGAAAGGAGCACACGATCATGTAGAATACACTAGGGAAGGGAGAGGGTACAAGATACATGATCATGTGATTTGGGCTGGTTAGGTAGGCCCAGTAATACAAGTACAGGCTGTCATAGGAAAGGAGCACACGATCATGTAGAATACACTACGGAAGGGTGAGGGTACAAGATACATGATCATGTGTTTTGGGCTGGTTAGGTAGGTCCAGTAATACAAGTATGAGGCTGTCATAGGAAAGGAGCACACAATCATGTAGAATACACTAGGGAAGGGAGAGGGTACAAGATACATGATCATGTGATTTGGGCTGGTTAGGTAGGCCCAGTAATACAAGTACGAGGCTGGCATAGGAAAGGAACACACGATCATGTAGAATACACTAGGGAAGGGAGAGGGTACAAGATACATGATCATGTGATTTGGGCTGGTTAGGTAGGCCCAGTAATAGAAGTACAGGCTGTCATAGGAAAGGAGCACACGATCATGTAGAATACACTACGGAAGGGTGAGGGTACAAGATACATGATCATGTGATTTGGGCTGGTTAGGTAGGTCCAGTAATACAAGTATGAGGCTGTCATAGGAAAGGAGCACACAATCATGTAGAATACACTAGGGAAGGGAGAGGGTACAAGATACATGATCATGTGATTTGGGCTGGTGAAGTAGGTCCAGTAATACAAGTACAGGCTGTCATAGGAAAGGAGCACACAATCATGTAGAATATACTAGGGAAGGGAGAGGGTACAAGATACATGATCAAGTGATTTGGGCTGGTTAGGTAGGTCCAGTAATACAAGTACGAGGGGGTCGTAGGAAAGGAGCACACAATCATGTAGAATATACTAGGGAAGGGAGAGGGTACAAGATACATGATCATGTGATATGGGCTGGTTAGGTAGGCCCAGTAATACAAGTACGAGGCTGTCATAGGAAAGGAGCACACGATCATGTAGAATACACTAGGGAAGGGAGAGGGTACAAGATACATGATCATGTGATTTGGGCTGGTTAGGTAGGTCCAGTAATACAAGTAAGAGGCGGTCATAGGAAAGGAGCACACGATCATGTAGAATACACTAGGGAAGGGAGAGGGTACAAGATACATGATCATGTGATTTGGGCTGGTTAGGTAGGTCCAGTAATACAAGTACGAGGCTGTCATAGGAAAGGAGCACATGATCATGTAGAATACACTAGGGAAGGGAGAGGGTACAAGATACATGATCATGTGATTTGGGCTGGTTAGGTAGGCCCAGTAATACAAGTACGAGGCGGTCATAGGAAAGGAGCACACAATCATGTAGAATACACTAGGGAAGGGAGAGGGTACAAGATGCATGATCATGTGATGTGGGCTGGTTAGGTAGGCCCAGTAATACAAGTACAAGGCAGTCATAGGAAAGGAGCACACGATCATGTAGAATACACTAGGGAAGGGAGAGGGTACAAGATACATGATCATGTGATTTGGGCTGGTTAGGTAGGCCCAGTAATACAAGTACAAGGCAGTCATAGGAAAGGAGCACACAATCATGTAGAATACACTAGGGAAGGGAGAGGATACAAGATACATGATCATACAATATGGGCTGGTTAGGTAGGCCCAGTAATACAAGTACGAGGCGGTCATAGGAAAGGAGCACACAATCATGTAGAATACACTAGGGAAGGGAGAGGGTACAAGATACATGATCATGTGATTATGGGCTGTTTAGGTAGGTTCAGTAATACAAGTATGAGGCTGTCATAGGAAAGGAGCACACGATCATGTAGAATACACTAGGGAAGGGAGAGGGTACAAGATACATGATCATGTGATTTGGGCTGGTTAGGTAGGTTCAGTAATACAAGTATGAGGCTGTCATAGGAAAGGAGCACACGATCATGTAGAATACACTAGGGAAGGGAGAGGGTACAAGATACATGATCATGTGATTTGGGTTGGTTAGGTAGGTCCAGTAATACAAGTATGAGGCTGTCATAGGAAAGGAGCACACGATCATGTAGAATACACTAGGGAAGGGAGAGAGTACAAGATACAGGATCATGTGATTTGGGCTGGTTAGGTAGGCCAGTAATACATGTACAGGCTGTCATAGGAAAGGAGCACACAATCATGTAGAGTACACTAGGGAATGGAGTACCCTGCCTGGTTCACACAATGTCATTTTCCATCAGATTGATGGTCAAATCAATTCTTTCCAACAATTTCGATCTGATTTCTGATCATTTTCCTGATCCATTTTTGTATAGAAGTGATCCAAAAATCGCTGAGATAAATGATTGGAATTGAGATTGGCCTTGTTTGAAATAACGGATTCAACCATCAATCTGATGGAAAATTGCATCCTATGTAGCATAAGGGATGCTTACAATCAACTATGTATGTATAGGAGGCTTACAATCTATGATACGGTCCACAGGTTGAAAGTGCACCGTCAATCCAACATAAGCGGGAACGCCGCCATTGAACAGTGTCTGTATTTATGTCAGTGTTCCTGTCGCTCACCTGGAAGAGAAGGGAAACGCCCACTTTTAGCGCTAGTGTGAAGCCAGCCTTAGTGGTGACAGGCGGCGTTTCCTGCCATCCTACCAGTTCAGTCTGTGTTTGATAACTTGGCACGTTTTGTAAAAAAGCTGAACAATACCCCAGTTCTGTAGACTCCTGAATTCTGCTATAGCGAGGCAGAGAATTGGCGTTACCTGCAGACGATCCGAGCAATCGCTAAAGCTGTCACATTGATTTTCTGCAAGACAAAGAAAGGAAACATTAAGCGAAATCTCCTGGCAACTTATTATCATTCCTCTCTAGCAGCGTCAGGGCGCGGAAATGAGAGGCGAGAGCGCGGTAATGCTCAGAGCCATGAATCATGGGGGGCAATTAGCAGTAAGTCAGCAGGTCAAATAATATATTAATCTGACTCTTCATATTCAACCTTCCGGAGTCACCGGCCCCATCCGCCGCAGGAAATGCGAATTATCCATGCCTCGCAGCTCCCTGCATTACCCAGAATCCAAGAGGCACTGACAGGATGATAAAGAGCAATGAGTGTGTGTGTATAGTGTGTGTACACATGTGTATGGTGTGCGGGTGTGTACAGGTGTATGGTGTGTGTG